>NC_141928.1:7632500-8290000 GCF_057802395.1 Ceratotherium simum simum | reverse complement strand
ATGCCCGGCACACAGCGGTCAGTTAATGATAGCTCTTATTATTATTACTCGGAATGGGGTAACATTTATCCCTTTGAACCTTCCTCTCACGTGGGGTCACCTGAGGACAAGGCTCTGTTGCAGGGGGCGGGTTAGCAGTTGTCGAGGGGGTGGGGATAGCAATGCTTGGTCTTCTTGGGGTCTCTAGAAGTCTTGTGACAGGCTACTCCTGCGGGTCTAGGGGGTGGAGGGAGGCAGAAGGGATCTGGCTGGGAGAGGAAGGGGCTGCCTGGGCCCAGAGGAGTTAACAGCTCCCAGGCCCTGGCCCAGCGGGGCTGCCACGCTGCAGCCCAGCCACAGCAAGGATTTTAGCAGCGGAGCCAGCGCAGCTTCCTGATGGGCAAAACAGCTGGCTGCCTGGGAAAAACAGCTGGCCTGGCCCCAGCCTCCTCAGGACAGAGGCAGAGCCTCAGAGGAGGATAGCTCCACATCTGGGCTCCTGAGAGAGGAGGGCATGACCAAAAGGGAGAGAGGGTGGTCCCTTGGAGTGAGTGTGGGTGTTGGGTGGGACCCCTGGAGAGGAGGGCGTGGGCAGATTCTTAGAGCAGAGGCCAAGGTATGCTAGTTCTAAGAATGGGCAGAGTGACTCCAGCTGGGATATGGGGGTCTCAGTCTCCCCTCAGATAGGAAAGATGTGGGGCAGAGGAGCAGATGGGAGGCAAGCCTCTGCTCAGCCATGGGTTCTCTTGGAACCGGCCTTGGAACCTGAGGTGGGAGGGAGCCCAGGCAGGGCTCCTGGACTCCGTTTTGCTGAGCTGCACCCAGGACCGGGAGCGGGGTGTGGGCCCCTCCTCTGGCCAGGATCCTGGGCTCCCTTGGCCACAAAGCAGGACAGGGGCCCAGAGAGCCCCCAACCCAGGAGACGTGAAGCTGGCAGCTGGTAAGAGCTCCATCCAAGCATCCCCCCTTCCGTCGGCCCCCATTCCCAGCCTGCTTGGCTGCCAGGCTCTGAGGACCCCCAACCCTGGGCCCTGAGGTACCTCCAGGTTGCCCCCTGCCATTAGCAGGGAAGTGGCACCTGAGATCTCAAATGAGGTTGGGCAGGGTAGGCAGAGGGTTAATAGGGGTGTGGCCAGAGTCCACTGGACCAGAGCCGGCTGCCTGGGCTCCTGACCCCCAAGTCCCACAGGCCAGACACCCCTAATTTCTCTCTGACCGAGGAGGCTCCTCTAGCCACCCTCCTAACCTCCAGGAAGAGGGGGTTGGCCCCCACCTTGGGCGTGCCAGCCTCAGCGCCCCTCTCCCTGAGGGAGGCCACCCTGCAGAGACTTTGCCAGTGTGCAGGCCTTGGAGCTGAGGCCCCCAGGGGAAGCATGCCCTGGGGAGGGGACAGTTCTTCCAGGGTCTCTGTTTCCCCAAGCCAGAGTGAAGCCTGGGGCGCTGGCGCCACCACCTGGCTTTGGCCAGAACTACTACTGGCTGAGGGATGGGAGTGAGGATGCTGTGGTGAGGAGAATCCCGCCTAGATGTTGGTCCAGGGTGCTCTGGGTCCTATTGAGCCAGATGAGCCCAAACAATCATTTTTTTCCAGGCATGTATCCTATATGACCTGGAGAATGAGGCCTTAGGCCCCCTAGAACAGCAGCTTTAATCTTTAGCCTGCGTCAAAATCACGCAGAAGGCTTGTTGGTTTTATCTCCATTCCCAGAATTTCTGATTCAGTGGTATGGGGAGGGACCTAGGAATTTGCATTTCTTTCTTTCTTTTTTTCTTTTTTTGTGAGGAAGATCAGCCCTGAGCTAACATCTGATGCCAATCCTCTTCTGTTTTGCTGAGGAAGACTGGCCCTGGGCTAACATCCATGCCCATCTTCCTTTACTTTACATGGGATGCCGCCACAGCATGGCTTGACAAGTGGTGCGTCGGTGCGCGCCCGGGATCCGAACCGGCGAACCCCGGGCCGCCGCAGCGGAGCGCACACACTTAACCGCTGTGCCACCGGGCCAGCCCCAGGAATTTGCATTTCTAATAGTTTCCAGGTGAGGCTGACGCTGGCTGGCCCAGGGACCATGCTTGGAGAGATACTGCTTTAGAATTTCTGTGAATTTGGCCCAATATTACCTTTGAAGAGTAGGTCTTATTATATTTTGAGGCAAAAAAATGTGTAAGTGGGAGTACAGGTGCTCGATCAGCCCACCTCCATCAGTGACCTCACCATGTTTCTATTGAGAGCCCACCCGATGCCCAGCTGGCCCTGCTCTAGGGCTGGGGGTGAAATGGTGAAGGAGGCAGACGGGTCCCTGCCTCAGAACTCACAGCCAGGCAGGTCTGGCATGTGATCTTTCCACCTGCGAATCTAAAAGGCAGCTCAAAATAAGGTCCCACACAGAACCCGATTCACATTCCACCTGTTTCTTCTCGGGTCTTCCCCATTCGGTGACTAGCCCACCATCCAGCCCAGTCCCAAACACTATGAGTCATCCCCATTCCTCGCTCTGTCTCCCATGTCTAATGCCGCGAGGTGGTGGGCTCTGCCTCCATTATACATCTCAACCCTGCCCACCGTCATCTCTCCCTGTATGAGGGTCTCCTGCTTCCATCCTTGCCCCCATGGTCCACCCTCTGAGCTGCAGCCAGAGCCATCTTTTTAAGACAAATCAGGTCACTCCTCTGCTTACCCCCTCCAATGTCTTTCTTTTCTTTTTTTTTTTTTTTTGTGAGGAAGATCAGCCCTGAGCTAACATCCGTGCTAATCCTCCTCTATTTGCTGAGGAAGACCGGCACTGAGCTAACATCTATTGCCAATCCTCCTCCTTTTTTTCCTTCCCCAAAGCACCAGTAGATAGTTGTATGTCATAGTTGCACATCCTTCTAGTTGCTGTATGTGGCACGTGGCCTCAGCATGGTCGGAGAAGTGGTATGTCGGTGCGCGCCCGGGATCCGAACCCAGGCCGCCAGTAGCGGAGCGCGCACACTTAACCGCTAAGCCACAGGGCCGGCCCCTCCAATGTCTTTCTATTGCACTTAAAAAAACATCCCAAATCCTTCCAGGGCTTCCAGGCCTGAGGCGGTCCTTGCCTCTCACCATACCCTCCTTGCTCAGGTAGCTCCTACTACGCTGGCTGTGCCTGTTCCCACCGCAGGACCTTGGCCCCACATGGTCCCTCCATCTGCAACACTCTTCCCCCAGATCTGCCCTTGGCTGGCTCCCCTTCTGCTCTGAGATGTCTTCACTGACCCCTCTATTCAATGTTGCCTCATCCCCAGCTACTATCTGTCCTTATTAACTTGTTTTATTTTGTTCATAGTATTTACCATCTTTTGAAACTGTCTATTAATTAGTCAGTTTGGTTGTTTCCTGTTCGTCTCCCTCACCAGAATGTGAGCACCCTAAGAACAGAGATTGTCTCTCTTGTGCACCCCAGTACCTCGAGTCCTACCTGCACCTGGCATGTGCTCAATAAATATTTGCTGAATGAATGGGATTATACAGGATGCCATGTAGGGGCGTGTCCCCAAACATGACATTGGGGAAAGCTTTCCAGGAGAAGGAAGTTCAAGCTGAGACTGCAGGGACTGCAGGATTTGTCCAGGAAGAGAAAGACTCGTTGAAGCAGAGGAACAAAAAAAAAGGATGTGGGAAGGTCGTAAGGCATGGAATGTTCTGGAAACTGTACATAGTCCAATTTGGTTGGAGCAGGAGATGGGGGGTGGGGGTGGGGTGAGAGGATTGCAGAAGCATCAGGCAGGCCATGGAGGGCCTCACTGCTCCTTGAGGGGTTTGAGCTCTATGCTGAGGGCAGTGGGCAGCCCCCGAGGGTGTTAATGTCAGGCATTTTAGAAAGGGCCACTGAATGCAGAATGGTTTCCAGGGAGAAAGCCTTGTGGGAGCGGGGCTGGGAGGTGCAGTGGCCCAGGTGAGTGGTGCTGATGCCCTGAGCCAGGCAGGTGGCAGTGCAGAAGGAAAGAGGCAGCCATGTGCAGGGGACGAGGAGGAGGTGGTCTTGCCAGGATAAGGAGATGGAGTGGGCTGAGAGAGAAAGACGTGTCATCAGTGACAGCCAGGTCTCCAGCTTGTAGGACTGGGTGGGCAGAGGTGCCATTCAGAGTAGGGGCACTATAGGGGGAGCAGGTTTAGGGGGAAATTGGGCTTCTGTTTTGGACAGATAGAATTTGGGTCTAGGTGTGCAGTGGGGCACGTGTCAGTTTTCCAGAAAGAGGGAGTGTCCGTGTGGTCAGCTGCTGAAGAGAGCCTTCTTGGATGAGAAGGAAGTGTCCACTGGGGGGAGTGGCTAGGAGGACGCTGGTCTCAGCAGGAGCAGTTTGGCTGGAGCAGCCTTGGCGTGTGTCAAGCCATGAAGGGAGGTGAAAAGCAAAGCACAGATCCGCCTTTCAAGAGGTTCGGAGGGAGAGACAGAGGGCTGCAGCTGGGGGCCTGCAGGCGGCTGGGTGTTTTTGTATTTTAAGTTGGGGGGGATTTAAGTCCTTTGGAATGTCAAGGAAGGTTCCAGAAGAAAGGGAGGTTGGCGGTTCAGGAAGGGCAAGGGGATGGCATTTGGAGCCCAGGGGTGGTTCTGGAGTGAGGAACTGGCCTCTTCCGTTGTCCCAGGTGGTGGGAGCAGAGGCCATTTGGGGGCAGGAGGTGGAAGGTTTGAGTTCCCAGGTGATGGCTTCTCTTTTCTCCAAAAAGTGGCAGGGAGATCCTTGCTAGGGGGGAGGAGGAATAGAGTGGGGGCTTCAGGGGACTCTGGGCATGTGAAATGCCACTGAGGAGAGGGTGCAGGAGCACAGGGGAACTGGACTGTTGGGCTTGGGGAGGGTCCAGCTGAGGGGAGAGATCATGAGTTTGCAGTACCCCCACCCTTCCCCAAAGCAAGATGGTTGTAGGGTTTTTCCAGGCAGGGATGATGGAAGAACCCTGGGGCAAGGGAGTCAGTGACAGGCTGGACCACTGGGTGGGCTGGGCAGGGAGGGAGGTGAAGATGGGAGAGGTCAATTCATCGGGAGGAGGAGGACTTGAGGCAAGGGAAGAATCTGGAAGCCCTCATGACTAACAGGATGGGCAAAGGCTCTGGGATGACTCTGGGTAGGGTGGGGGACATTACTTTGCTTCTGAAAGGGATTCCCACTCTGGGGTTGGGAGTACCTTCCTTCCAGAGGCTACCATGCAAGGAAAGGGCCTGTTGTATTTCCCCAGGATGCTTCCATGGGCCTCAGGCCTTCCATTGCAGGGCCATTGGCCAGGAAGCGGCCCCACCTAGAAGCTTTGACTGGGGCCTGGTGGTGGCTTTGGGGCCAGCTGGAGACCAGGACTATGGGGTTCGATGCCCCCACATGCTGCCCCATCACTATGCAAGTCCGTTCCTTGTTGGGCCCCCAGCCCTCCCCTCTTAGTGGAGATAGTGTGCACAGGTTTATTCCCCCCTTCCTGACCCTAGGAAGAGGCTGAAGGAAGTCCCAAAGGTGCCATAGGAAAGTAGGTTCCCTGTGGGTGGGGGGGGTGAATGGAAGGAGAGCCTGGCTTCTCCAGCCCTGTCTTCCCGCCCCAGGAACTCTTCCTGGGTTGCCGGGCTCCATGCAGAGAATTCAAGTGCATTCATTCTCTCAAGGAATCCTTGCAAACTTTGCTAGGTGGGTGGTGTTATCAGCCCGATTTTACCCATGAGGACCTGAGGCGCAGGGAAAGTGGCCTGTCTGAGGTCAGTGGCAGATACCAGCTAGAACCCACCAGTGCCTCCAGGTGCCTCCCCTTTCCTGCCCTCTCCTAAGAGAGGCTGGAGACCCCTTTCCATCTCAGCAGGGGCCTCAGGACCCCGACTCTGCCCCAGGGGAGGCTGTATCCCCTGCTTTGGAGTGGGGCTGGGTCACCGTTAGGGGCTGTGTGGTGCCCCCTCCTTCTACAGTCTAATAGTGGGCTTTGCTCTCCTAAAGGGCCCGAGGAGTACTGCCAGTGCTGGCGACGGAGGCAAGGACGATGACACGCGGGGGACGCCAGGCTCGGACCGCGGCGGGATGGCGCGCCCAGGTCAGTGGGGGGACCCCCACCCCGCCCCCCAAGCGGGTCTTGCTCTCGGGCCTCGCTGGTCTGAGAAGTTCGGTGCTGGCCCGCCAGAGGGCGCCCGGGGGCGGAGGCGGGGCGGGGCCGGGGAACCCGGGAAGCGCCGCGGCCGGTCGGTCGCGCCGCGCAGGGTCTGCGGCTCAGTCCGAGGGTCGGATGGATGGCCAGGGGATCCCGAGGCAGGACCGTCGGGCGCTCAGTGAAGCCGGATTCCGGGGGTTGAACGCTCGGGGATTCGGAGTCGAGCGTTCTCAGACGCCGGGGCGGCTCGGATGCCGTCACCCCAGACGCTCCCCTCGACCCCCCCCCGCCCCCCTCCGGCGTGCAGCCGGGAGGGGGCCGCTCCTGGGTCGCGTCCGGGGCGGGTCTCTGGGCCCTGGCCCTCCGGTGCCCCTGGCTTAGGAGAGGACACTTGAGAATCCACGAATAGGGGTAGAGAGTGAGAGCCCACTTTTGGGAGAGTACACTCCCCCAGCCCACTCCGGGCCGGCCTCGGCCCCGCCCCGGCCCCAGGCCCCGCCCCGCCCCGGCCGCGCCGCCCACTCCCCTCGGCGGGGCCCGGAGCCCCGGGGGCCGCCGCCGCCGCCGCCGCCCGAGCGCCCGCCATGCGCGCTGCCCGCGCCGCCCCGCTGCTCCAGCTGCTGCTCCTGCTGGGGCCGCGGCTCGAGGCTGCGGGCTTCGCGGAGCCCCCGCTACCCGCCGTGGTCCTTGCCATCCTGGCCCGCAATGCCGAGCACTCACTGCCCCACTACCTGGGCGCGCTGGAGCGGCTGGACTACCCCCGGGCCAGGCTGGCCCTCTGGTGAGAGACCCGGGCACTGGCACCCACTGGGCATCTGCCCCCCAGCCCCACAGACAGCCGCCGCCCCAGATGGCCCGTCGGCTCCCCGCCCAGACGCCACCCAGACAGGCCCCTCCCCTCGCAGACAGGCCCTCCACAGCCCCCAGACAGCACCCCTAGCCCCCTGGCCCTGCAGACTGACGTCTGAGGCGTTAGATTGACCCAGGGGCACCCATTCCTCATTTCGGCTTCTACTCCTCTTCTTGGGACCTCCTCTGGGTGTAAGCTGGGCCCAGCCCCTCATGCCCTAGCCCCCAGAACCCAAACTCAACCAGTGGGTCCTGTGGTTGGCGTGACTTGCAGTGGAGCAGGCAGGAGCAGCTGGCGTCCCCTGGGGCCCAACGGGGCAGAGATCAGCAGGACTGGGGGTTCCTGGGGAGCGGGTGAGGGTGCCCTCAGCCCTGGGCTCCGTGATGTCCTGCAGGGGAGTCAGACCCCTCCTCTTCCCGCTGGGCTGGTTCCAGCCTCTCTCAGCAGAGGAGCTGCGTCCTGCCAGCTGATGGTAGCGCCCCCTCCCTGGGGTCTCCCCGCAGGCGTCCCCACAGGGGACTGGAATCAGAGGCCACAGTCTGTGGAAGCCACAACAGGGGGAGTCCTAAGCTGAGGTTGGGGATAAACTGAGAGAAATGACAAACTACCCCCCACAACACACCAAAGTTGGGCTTGGGCTTGGGGTGGAGTCGTGCCTGGGAGGCCGCCCACAATTACCACAGTTTGAGTTAGTTAGTTCCCACCCCTCCAAGGCTTGACACGTAGTTAGTCTTCACTTCTGGGGAATTGGCTTAAAGAGGCAGCATCACCTAAAACCTGGGCTCTTGGCTAAGCCCCCGCACCCCCCTCCATCGTGGGAGCTGCTTCCACAGGAGAGGAGAGGCTGTGCTCTGGCCACGGAGCTGGCGCCCGTTAGCACTTCTCAGGGACGCTCCGAGTGTGGTTTGGTCCTTACGACAATTTTCGGGCAGAGGGAACAGCAGCTCTTCTGTCCAGTCCTGACTCAGAGAGGGGAAGGGGCTGACCTGTTGTCACACAGCAAGAAACGAAGGTAACCAGGGAATGTTCCTCAAAGTTTAGGTACTTTTCGTCATTCAAAATGCATTTGCATTCTGTTGTCTCCATGAGCTCAGCAGAACAGCTATAGTTACAGGGGGAGAAAGAGAAGCCCAGAGAGGGACGGGACTTGCCTGAGGTCACACAGTGGATCACAGACCTGTGATTGGGACCTGGCTGGCTGCCTTCAGCTCCTCCTCTGTAGCACACCTACCTCCACCGCTGCCAGGAGAGGCCAGCCTCGCAGGTGTTGGTGCTCCAGGGGTCAAGGCTGCCTCGGGGTGTGGTCCTTCTGCGGCTGCTCCCCCTCACCCTTCTTCCTCCTGTGTCCCCAGGTGTGCCACGGACCACAACGTGGACAACACCACGGAGATGCTGCAGGAGTGGCTGGCCGCTGTGGGCAATGACTATGCAGCTGTAGTCTGGAGGCCTGAAGGGGACGCCAGGTGGCGATCTGAGGGGAAAAGCCCTGGGGAAGATGGGCAACAGCTGCCACCCAGACAGGAAAGGGACAGCCCTGAGCCTCAGCCTCCAGGCCAGAGCTCTGTCCGCTGCCTTCCGAGGGGGAGACCACATGCACCTACCGCATGAGAACATCTCATCTCTTTACGCACTCAGGTCCTACCCAGACGAAGAGGGTCCCAAGCACTGGACCAAAGAAAGGCACCAGTTTCTGATGGAGTTGAAGCAGGAAGCCCTGACCTTCGCCAGGGACTGGGGGGCTGACTATATCCTGGTAAGAAAGCCTGGCCTAGGATTGGGCTTCCCGCAGGTGGTGGTGTCTGTCCCTGGTACAAATCTTGGTGTGACTTAACCACCTTTAGGCTGGATCCTTCAGCTAGCAACCTGGGTCAGAACCCAGACCAGCTATTGAGCTTGAATCCCTATGCTTGAGCTCAGACTAGGTACTAAGCCTGGATCCCTGACACAGATCCCAGCATATATACTGAGTCTAGATTCCTGGGCTAGAGCCCAGAGTATAAACTGAGCCTAGTTCCCTGGACTAGAGCTCAGAGTAGATCTTTGGATCTACTCCCTAAATCAGATCTCAGATAAAGTTCTCAGATCAGCAGTTGAGGTCTAATCTCTGGACCCAATCCCTGAGCCAGTGCCCCAGGTGAGATCCTTGGTCCAGAAACAGATCTACTGGTTTGTAGGTTAGACCTCTCTAAGGGAACTCCACTGGATCCTGGGAGCCAGGCTGGGTCTCTGGCAATCGGGAGGGATCTCACTCAGTGAGTCCTTGGGGGGCTGCAGCCCAGACAAGGCTGGGGCCCGTGACATCCCCCTCCCCGAAGTTTGCAGATACAGACAATATTCTGACCAACAACCAGACACTGCGCCTTCTGACAGAGAAGGGGCTGCCTGTGGTGGCCCCAATGCTGGACTCCCAGACCTACTACTCCAATTTCTGGTGCGGGATCACCCCCCAGGTAAGACCAGGGATGGGGCCTCAGGAGGCTTGAGGTCCTAGGAGGAGGGACATGGAGAGCAGAGAGCCCGAAGGCCTCAGGTCGTGGGCCATGGCAGAGGAGCAGTGTTCTGGGGATGGAGGGAGCCCTCTCACAGCCGGGGCAACCCCCTTCCCCAGGGCTACTACCGCCGCACAGCCGAGTACTTCCCCACCAAGAACCGCCAGCGCCGGGGCTGCTTCCGTGTCCCCATGGTCCATTCCACCTTTCTGATAGCCCTGCGGGCTGAGGGGGCAGCCCAGCTCGCCTTCTACCCGCCTCACCCCAACTACACCTGGCCCTTCGATGACATCATCATCTTCGCCTATGCCTGTCAGGCTGCAGGTGAGGACCAGCTCTTTCTGAGCGTTCAGTGGAGCCCTCTAGGCCTTTGCACATCCTGTTCCCTCTGCTTTGCATGCTCTTCCCCACTCTGCAGTTCATCTTGTTAACTCCTGTTTGTCCTTCGGGTTGTAGCCTTTCTTGAGCCCACAGCCCCAGAAGGTTAGATGTCCTTCTGTCTGTCCCCATCATGGCACTTTCGTATATTCCTGCATCGGGCAAATATTTATGGAGCGTCAACCGTGTGCCAGGCACTGGGGAGACAGTGTAGCTAAAATCCAGCAGTCCCTGCCCTCCTGGAACCTCCAGTCCAGTCAGTCAAAGGATCACCCAAGTCGATGTCCAGTCACAACTGTGACAGGGAGAACTTCTTGATTATAGGTGCTCTGGGAGATAGGCTAGTGTTTACCTGGTCAGGGAAGGCTTCCTGGAGGAAGTGAACTTTGGGGCTGAGATCTAAAGTGTGGGCAGACACTAACAAGGCAAACAGAGCAGGAAAGAGTGTTTCAGGCAACAAGACCAGCAGGTGCAAAGGCCCTGTGGTGGCAAGGAGGACAAGCAGGCAGGTGGCTGGAGCACAGTAAGCGAGGGGGCAAGGTGCAGGCCGAAGCAGGAAAGGCAGGCATGCTGGGCATGGGGTTAAATTTTAAATAGATACTGTGTGCCTGCCTCTGAGGAGTTCACAGTCTATAGAAGATAAAGAGTAAATAAATAATTATAATAAAGGTGACAAATATTGATGAAATAAAAAAGCCACTCTAGTTGCCAGTGGAGGACAGCATGGAGTGGGCAGGAGAGAGTGTGGGGTTAAGTGTAAAGATCTGGGTGAGAGCTGATAGTGCTGGATCTGGCGGGGCGATGGGGTGGGCAGAGGTGGGAGAGATTTAGGGGGTGGGGCAAAGCCCGGTGGCATCGTGTGTGGTCAGGTGGGAGTTTGCCTGCTCCTTCCTCGCCTCAATGCCCGAGGGCAGGGACTCTTGTCCATCTTGCTCACCACTGTCACCCTGGCGCCCAGCTGGTGCTCTGACACATCTGTTGAATGAATAAACCATCTCAGCAGAAAAGTCCCTTAGATATTGTCTGAGCCAAGCCCTTTCTCCCTCCAGTCCCACAGGTGGGGATACCAAGTCCCAGAGAGGACTCACGCACTGGGTCGCTGGCAGGACTGAGCCTAGGACTTCTCAGCTGGGTTCTGGGAGCCCTGCCCCCACTCCAGCACTCACTCAGCCTCTCTGCACAGGGGTCTCCGTCCACGTGTGCAATGAGCACCGTTATGGGTACATGAACGTGGCTGTGAAGTCCCACCAGGGGCTAGAGGACGAGAGGGTCAACTTCATCCACCTGATCTTGGAAGCACTGGGTGAGGACCGGGAGCTGGTGCATCTGTCTGCTGCCGCTGCTCCCTGCCTCCCCTCCCCATGTGCCCCTTCTCCCAGGCCCCAGACCCCAGACCTGGCTGGGCAGCGGGCTGGATCCCAGCCTCACCCTAACTTGCTCCCTGAATCCGGGCAAGTCCCTTTCCCCACTGAGCCTCAGGCTCCCCGTCTCCCTGCTGGAGGCAGGTGGATCCTGTGATCTCAGAGGCCCTTCCTGCTGGGCACTCTGCCTAGGGGGCTAGAACTCCAGAGTCGCCCCTGACCAGAGCCAGTAGGAACTCATGTTTGGGGTGCTTTCCTCTGTAGTGGACGGGCCCCCGATGTGGGCCTCGGCTCATGTGTCCCGGCCCCCAAAGAGGCCCAGCAAGATGGGGTTTGATGAGGTAAGTCCCCCCAGCCTGCAGAATTGGGGCCAGGAGGTGGGTGGGCTCTCCCCTCCCCCTGCACCCACTCCCCTGCCTCCTCCAGGTCTTTGTCATCAGCCTGGCCCGCCGGCCCGACCGCCGGGAGCGCATGCTGAGCTCGCTTTGGGAGATGGAGATCTCCGTGCGGGTGGTGGACGCTGTGGATGGCCGGTGAGGCTCCCTGGGGCCCATTGGAGCTCCCTGGGAGTGGGACAGATGAGTTGAGTTTCCTATTCTAGAAGGTGTTCAACAGGACCTGAGTAATTCTATCTTAGTGAGTCCCAGGGCAGACAGAAACAGGACAGGACGGAGGGAGGAGAGGACAGTGGTTAAGGCCCAGGCTCTGGAGCTCCCAGGCTGGGGTTCCAGCTCCGCCACTTACCAGCTTTGTGGCCTCCGGCAAGTTACCTCCCTCCCTCAGCCCTGCTGTGTAAATGGCAAACAATTGTGTCTTCCTCTTAGGGGTTGGGAAGTGTCAGTGAAGATTTAGCCAGGGTCTGACCAATGGTTAGCATTCCAAAGCTTAGGTGTCTTTACTATGATCAGGGTTCTTCTTCATTCTGGACTCAGGTCCCTGGTGGGGGGGGCGGGAGCAGGCCGGTCATGTTCCCAGGGGAGCCAGGGGCCACACAGCCCCACATGCCTGCTGCTCTTTGCTGCATACGCCACCAGCCCTTTTGACCACAGGATTTCGTTTTTTGCTTGGGCCTCTGCCCAAGAAGTGTCTGCTGTGTTCCCACATTCGTCCTGGGGTGCATCCTTCTCAGGCCACCGCCCGCCTCCCCATGCGGCCACCCCGTCACCTGAGGGTCACCCCGCAGGCGCTCCCCGGGTCTAGTCACTGATGGCTTCAGGCCACACGAAGCAGTAACAAGGCTGAAACCTCCTTCAAACCAGATCCCGGTGTGACTGTCCCCACATGCACAGGCCGGGCCTCCTGGGTGGGGCCGTGGCGGGCACCCCTCGCCCCATCACACCCGTCTTCCTCAGGACACTCAACAGCAGCACCATGAGGAGCCTCGGCGTGGACCTGCTGCCCGGCTACCAGGACCCCTACTCGGGCCGCACGCTGACCAAGGGCGAGGTGGGCTGCTTCCTAAGCCACTACTCCATCTGGGAGGAGGTGAGGACCCCGGCCCCTCGGTGCACGCCCTCAGGGAGAGCAGGGCCACCCTATTCACTGCTCTGTGCCCAGCGCTCGAGTGAACCAATGGGGGAATGAACACATGAAGACAGGGCCGGCCGGCAGCTTTAAACTTGTGTGTGTTCAACCCTATACCTTATTCATTCTCCAGTCTCTATTGAGCACCTACTGTGTGCTAGGCCATATTCTGCTCCGAGCATACAGAGGTGAAAAGGAAAATGCAGCTCAAGAAAGAACCAAGCTTGCCAGGGAGGAGAGATGTCAGGCTGTTCTAGGGTGTGGACCGGCCTGGACTCCTGGCTTGGTGTGGGGTCAGGGTGGGCCACGCCATCCAGCGGAGGGGAGAAGAGCCTGCTAGGCAGAGAAGAACAGTGAGGGCCAAGGCCCTGAGGCAGGAAGGAGTTGGGTGTGTTCAGGAGTGGGAAGAAGAAAGGCCTGCTCAGCACTCGGCCGGGAGGCCTCAGCCCGGGGCTGGGATGTGAGCACCAGTGGGAGGCCTGGACACTAGAGAACTGAGGCGCCCCCTCCAGGAGGGGCTCACAGACTCACTTTGTCTTTATTTCTACTGTAGCCAAAATATATGCATGTGAGCTTATATTTCTGTTTTTCTACTGTCTTTGAACAGATTGAAGAGTGATGTACATTTCACCATTTGCTGAGCTGATTTCATGTTCTTTCCACATTTCCAGAAGTTACAGAAAGTACTTTTTCTTAGAGATGTTGGGGGCCAGGATGGTCCCTCTCCCCTGCCCAGCCCAGCTTCCTTTTTTTTTTTTTTTTTTGTGAGGAAGATCAGCCCTGAGCTAACATCCATGCTAATCCTCCTCTTTTTGCTGAGGAAGACCGGCTCTGAGCTAACATCTGTTGCCAATCCTCCTCCTTTTTTTTTCCCCCCAAAGCGCCAGTAGATAGTTGTTTGTCATAGCTGCACATCCTTCTAGTTGCTGTATGTGGGACGCGGTCTCAGCATGGCCGGAGAAGCGGTGCGCTGGTGCGCGCCCGGGATTGAAACCCGGGCCACCAGTAGCGGAGCGCACGCACTTAACCACTAAGCCATGGGGCTGGCCCCCAGCCCAGCTTCCTTTAGGGAAGTTCAGGAGGCCGAAGTGAGGAACCAGGCCCCGAGTCCAGCAGATGCAGCGTCAGATCCCCATTCTGCCGCTCCCTGTCTGTGTGCCCTTCGACAGGTGGTTTCAGTCCCCGCACCTCCATCTCCTTACTGCAGCTCAGGCGCATCACGTGTCCCACCTCCTGAGGGTCCCAGAGGGCCTTGAATGGCAGAGCGAGGCATTGGGATTTTAGTCCCCAGCTGGCTTTGGAGCAGCTGAGTGACATGGCCGGGGCTGAGCATTTGGCATATAACTGAGGGAGAGTCTGTTGATGTTAGCCAGGTGGAATGGGGCAGCCCAGGTCTAAAGAGTCATCCCCCACCGTGTACCACAGGTAGTTGCGAGGGGCCTGGCCCAGGTCGTGGTGTTTGAGGACGACGTGCGCTTTGAGAACAACTTCAGGGGGCGGCTGGAGCGGCTGATGGAGGAGGTGGAGGCAGAGAAACTTCCATGGGACCTGATGTAGGCAGCCTGCACCCCCAGGGGCAAGAGAGAGGGGCGGGCCTCTGGCAGTCTGCCGCCTCCTGCTTGGAGCCCTAGCCAGCCCTCGCCCTGAGCGTGGCCTGTAGGATGGGGTCCGGGGAGGGGCCCTGTGACACCCCAGGACCTACAGTGACCCCTGGGACCCCTGGTGTCACCTGCAGCTACCTCGGCCGGAAGCAGGTGAACCCTGAGGAGGAGGCAGCCGTGGAGGGGCTGCCACACCTGGTGGTGGCCGGGTACTCTTATTGGACACTGGCGTACGTCCTGAGCCTGGAAGGTGCCCGCAAGCTATTGGCCTCCCAGCCGCTGCGCCGAATGCTGCCCGTGGACGAGTTCCTGCCCATCATGTTTGACCAGCACCCCAAGTGAGTCTCAGATGGGGCAGGGCAGGGGCTTCCTCTCCTGGGAGCCCACCTCAGCAAGTGGCAAGTCTTCTCGCTGGGCAGGTGGGGAGGCTGAGGCTGGCAGGGTTGGGTCACTTCTTCCAGGTCACTGAGGAGTGGCCCAGCTTTGCCCTGGAGTCAGACCAACCTATGTGTGAATTCTGTGCTGCCCGCCCGTGTGGGTTTCAGTCAAGTGACTTCTGTGTTATGAGCCTCAGTTTCCCTATCTGGAAAATGGGGATAAGAGAAACCCTGCGTCTCGTGTTCGTTGTGAGGTCTAGATGGGGAGGGCAGTAAGGTGCTTCAGGCAGGTGAGGTGCCCAGCTCCAGGCAGGTGTGCGGTCTGGTTGGAGGGACCCCCCTCTGCCCCCCTGAGCCGTCCTCCCACCTCACAGTGAGCAGTACAAGGCACACTTCTGGCCACGGGACCTGCGGGCCTTCTCGGCCCGGCCCCTGCTCGCTGCCCCCACTCACTATGCGGGGGACGCCAAGTGGCTCAGTGACACGGAGACCTCCTCGCCCTGGGATGATGACAGCGGCCGCCTCATCAGCTGGAGCGGCTCTCACAAGACCCTGCGTGACCCCCGCCTGGACCTGGCCGGCAGCAGTGGGCACAGCCTCCATCCCCACCCCCGGGATGAGCTCTAGGTGAGGGTGGGCTGGGAAGAGGGGGACCTGGGTTTTCCCTCCCTCTGCGGCTGACTCTGTGTGTCTGGGTCTCAGCCTGTCTTCTCTCTCCCTCTCTCTCTCTGCTTTGTCTCTGTCTCTCTTTGTGTCTGGCTGTCTCTGTCCACCCCTAGCTCTTTCTCTCTGCCTGCCTCTGTCCCTCTGTCTCTCTCACAGTCTCTGTGTCTGCTTCCATCTCTGCCTCCCGCTGTCCGACTCTAGTTCTTTCTCTTTCTCTCCTCTTGCCTCTCCTGTCCCGCCAGGTCTGGGTGGTGACTCCAGAGGAGGGCTCGGGAGCAGGCTGCAGCCGTCCAGGGAGCAGAGTTGGAAATCGCTGGCAGAGGCTGCCACCAGGAGCCACAGACCCACAGCTGCGACCTCAGGCGTGGCCACTCTGCCCTCTGGACCCATCTTTCATCAGGAGAAACCACTCCAAGATGGGGCCCTTCCCTGAAGGTCACGTGGTGAAAGGGCAGGGATCACAGGCCCTCTTACCCTGCCCGGCCTGACTCAGGGCCTGGGGTAGAGGGAAGGAGGGGGCTCCCCAGCCTGCAGTTTCAAGCTGGGCAGACAGGAGCCCTGCCCTCCCTGAGGACCCGGCTGCTGGGGCCCCTCTGCCGCCTTCTTTTTTTTTTTTTTTTTTTTTTTTTTTAATTTTTCCCCCCAAAGCCCCAGTCGATAGTTGTATGTCATAGCTGCACATCCTTCTAGTTGCTGTATGTGGGACGCGGCCTCAGCATGGCGGGACAAGCGGTGCGTCGGTGCACGCCCGGGATCGAACCCGGGCCGCCAGCAGCGGAGAGCACTCACTGAACCGCTAAGCCATGGGGCCGGCCCGCTCTGCCGCCTTCTACCTCCACCTCAGCCACCTCTCCAGCTCAACACCTGGGTCTCACCTGCCTGGGCCCACCTTCTTCCCTGGCGGGTGGGAAGTGCAGGGAGGTGGGAGGACCCTTGCAGACCTGATGCCCAGCACACAGTAGGCCATCAATAAAAGCTAGCTGGTACTTGCACTTTGTACTTTTTAACTCATGGCTGTGCCTCTTTGTGTGTCACAAGGTCTGGGAGGGAGGCTTCCCAATCTGTGGATGAGCAGGTGGAGAGAGAGAGGGGAGGGCAGCTTGGAGGAGCCGGGCTGACCTGG
Organism: Ceratotherium simum simum; assembly: GCF_057802395.1. Lineage (NCBI taxonomy): Eukaryota > Metazoa > Chordata > Mammalia > Perissodactyla > Rhinocerotidae > Ceratotherium > Ceratotherium simum. The sequence goes on along the minus strand of NC_141928.1, from coordinate 8,273,573 downwards.
CGTCATCTCCTTGCTGGGTGGTCCTGGGTGGGTGCCGTCCCTCCCTGCGGCTTAGTCTGCTCGTGGGTAAAGTGGAGCTGGAAGAGAAGTATCTCCTGGGGTGGGTGGGTGTGAAGGTGCCTGGCCCGGAGCCCAGCCCCCAGGGAGTGCTCACCCACTGGGCCTTCATGGTCATCACCGGCCTCACCTTGCTGGTCAAGGTGGGCCCAGGCCAGACCCAGGGCTGCTGATGCCTCCCCGCCTTTGGATCTTCACCTGTGCAGCTGGAACCTCCCCTGGAAGTGGCTGGGGGAGATCCGGGGTTCCCCTCAGGCCCTAACCAGTGTGGCCACCAGAGGGCACGAGGTGGGAGATCTGGACGTTGTGGGCCAGGGCACCCTCTGCTGGGTTTGGGGCAACAAGGGGGAAGGGAGCCTAGGGGCTTGGAATCGGCCCCCGGGCTGTGGGCTGCCTGCAGCAGCTTGACACCTTCTGCTCTTCTGCTTGGGAACTGCCGGCCTTCTCCCCGCTCCAGCCCTGATAGGGTCAGGTTTCTGGGCCCAGCAGCTGTCTCCAGTGCATGCACCCAGGGAGCTGGACAGGGGGAAGGGGTTGGGGGAGGCGGCTCCTTGCCTTGGCCGTGGCTGCCTCGGCCTCCACCAGCACAGGACCGAGGCACCGGCATCTCAGGTTTCCTTCTTCAGAGGAGCCCCTCTCCCGTGGCAGCCCCTTGACTTAGTCATGTAAACACCTGGGTCCCCGCAGGTCGGACAGGCGCACCCTGAGGCTGGGCCATCTCTCCTTCTGTCCTGGGGATGAGGTCCAGCAGCCCGGCTTTGGATCCAGGCCCTGCGTGGCTGTGAGAAGGACTTTGGGCCAGAGCTGTGGGATCGGTGCTTTGTTCATGCCAAGAGTGAAAGCCATTGATTCTGGATGGCTATGACCTTGAGCAAGTCCCTTCTCCTCTCCAGGCTTCAGGTGTCCCCTTCATTCATTAAAATGAACATTTATCGAGCACCTCCTATGGGCCAGGTTTAGGCACTAGGGACACAGCCGTGAATATAACTGAAAAAAAAATCCCTGTCCTCATGGAGCTGACATTCTAGCAAGGGAGACACAGAAACAAATAAGGAAATATTACAGGGTGATAAGCACTATAGAGCAAAAGGAGGGAGGAGAATCAAGTGTGAACTGAGAAGTTAACATCTGACAAAGACTTGAAGGAGGTGAGGGGGCCAGCTATGGGGATATCCAAAGGAAGACCATTCCAGGCTGAGGGAGCAGCATATGCAAAGGTCCTGAGGCAGGACTGGCAGGTTCAAAAGACAGCAAAGAAGCCACTGTGGCTGGAACAGAGTGAGCAAGCAGGAGCCAAGTTCTGGAGATGATGGAGCCGAGGTCAGGGCCAGAGCAGGGAAGGCCTTAGAGGCCATTTTGGCTTTTACTCTGAGATAAAGAGCTCCTGGAGGGTTTGAGGCAGAGAAATGACACGATCTAATATACATTTAACATGATCACCCTGCTACTGTGCTGATAATGAACTGTAGGTGGGTCCAGCATAGAAACAGGGAGACCGATTGGGAACCCATGTAATAATCTGTGTGAGACAATGATGCCTCAGACCAGGGCAGAGGTGAGAAGGTAGAGCCAATGGAATTTCAAGAGAAGGAGAGGAGCCCTTGTAGACGCCGACGATGCCACCTACCAGAGCCGCCCTGCGCTGCCTAGCCACGGTCGACCCCACTATATTCTCCAACATCGACAGCAAGCCCTTGGGCCAAGTCTCCTTCAAGCTGTTTGCAGACAAAGTTCCAAAGACAGCAGAAAACTTTCGTGGGCTGAGCACTGGGGAGAAAGGATTTAGTTATGAAGTTTCCTGCATTCACAGAATTATTCCAGGATTTATGCGCCAGGGTGGTGACTTCACACAGCATAATAGCACTGGTGGCAAGTCCACCTCCAGGGAGAAATTTGATGAGAATTTCATCTGGAAGCACATAGGTCCTGGCACCTTGTCCGTGGCAAATGCTGGACCCAGCACAAGCGGTTCCCAGTTTGTCGTCTGCACTGCCAAGACTGAGTGGCTGGGTGACAGGCATGTGGTGACAGGCATATGGTCTCTGGCAAGGTGAAAAGGGCATGACTACTGTGGAAGCCATGGGGTTCTTTGGGTCCAGGGATGGCAGGCCAGCGAGATCACCATTGCTGTCTGTGGACAACGCTACCAAATTTGACTTGTGTTTTACCCTAACTGCCAGATGATTCCTTCCATAGCTCAGGAGAGCTCCTCTCACCCCTATCTGCTCACACATCCTCGAATCTTCATGCTCTGGCTGCAGTTCTGTGGGTCCCACTGTCTCCTTCTTCCCCTCAAGTCTAGCTGGACTGATGAGTTAAGTTTATGATCATGAAATACAGACTTAACAACAACAAAAAAGAGAGAGAGAGAGAAGGAGAGGGATTGAGGATGACGTCGTTTCTGGATGAATGGAACTGCCATGAACTGAAACACAGAGGAACGTGGGAGGGGCCGGTTTGGAGGTAGGTCAGATCAGTTTTAGATGTGCTCAATTTGAGATCCAGGCGCGGAGGTCAGGGAGTGGTTAGATCCACGAGTCTGGGATTCAGGGTTCAGGTCTGGGCTGAAGACAGAAGCTTGGAATTCCCTGTCCTGACCCAGAAGTCCTGGCCCCAAACCACACACTCTACCGCCGGTTACCTGGAGAGCTTGTTAAAATGCAGGTTCCTGCCCGCTCCCAACTCCCCCGCACAAGGTTCTGATTCAGTAGCTTGTGGGTGAGGCCTGACTGTTTTTGAACAAAACCACCCCAGGTGATTCTGAGGAGCTGACAGGTTTGGGACCTGCTGCTAAATCTACATACAGTAAAATTTACTGTGATGATTTTCAACAAATGTAAGCCGTCATGTCACCACCACTGCATGAAGATAGGGAATACATGCATCTCCCGGAATAGCTCCCCTGTGCCACTGTGCAGTCAACGCCCTCCTCCCCCCGCCCCTGGAAACCACTGATCTGCTTCCTGTGCCTATGGCTTTGCCTTTTCCAGACTGTCATATGGATGGAATCACACAGCATGCGGCCTTTTGTGTGTGTCTTCTTTTATCCAGCATAAGGTCTTATCTGGAAGTTTTATACAAAACTGAGTTTTAATATCATCCCTAATACTTTATACTATAGTTTCTCATCCTAATATATACTAGGAAGAATGTGTCAGGAAATTTTCCAGAAGACTTCCAGATACCCTCAATACCCTCCAGACTGTGTGTGCCCTGCTGTGAGAGTGTCGGGAGCCTTGCCCCAAGGTACACCCGCTGCTAGGGGGAGGCATGGATAACTAAAAGAAAGTGAGAAAGCGGGGATGGGTTCAGTGGGCAAGAACCACCTCTACTGCACCTCCCTCCTGGTGCACTGCTTCTAATCTGCTCTGTCCCCCCCGAAGGTCAGTAGAATTGTGCTCAGACCAAGAGACAAGGGCTTACCTATGAGTAAACTGCAGTAGCTTTTGGCGCTGGCTCTTTGCCAACTGTTTTGCCTGCTCTGGAAGCTTTTTGTTTCCCTTCCAGTTTCTCAGCCGAATTGTGGATGCTGGAGAAGAGCCCTTCTCGGCCAGTGGCTGTCTCTGCAAAGTGGTGTGGTCCCGTTAGGCACAGTATGGGCTTTGGGAGCAGAGAAAGCTGGTTTGAGTTCTGTCTCTGCCCTTGCTAGCCCTGTGACCTTGGGCAAGTGTCCTGACCTTTCTCTCGCCTCAGTTTTCTGCTGGGTAAAATGGGGTTAGCACTCCTGGCAGCCTCACTGGGTGTCGTGAGGATTCACTGAGCCAGTGCAGGTGAGCATGGTGCGTGGCAGAGAGGGGTGCTGCCCTGATGGTGGCTGGCATCATGGTGACCCCCGGACAGTGACAGAGTGAATCAGGATAGACTTGGGAGGTCTGCCTGAGTCAGAAGAAAGAGTGAGGGGCTCTGCAGACAGATAATCTACCTTTCAGTTTCACCTCTGCCACTTCATTGTCTGTGTCCCTTGAGCCAGATCCTTCTCCTCCCTGTAAAATGCCTCAGTTTCCCCCTCTGTAAAATGAAGGAGCATGACGAGATTTGCCCTCCAGGATCCCTCTGCAATGGTCCGGGAAGTGGTTCTCAAACTTCAGAGTGCACCCAAATCCCTGGAGAACTTGTTAAAATAGACTTCGGAGCCCCATCCCCAGAGTTTCTGACGCAGTAGGTCTGGGGTGGGGTCCACGAGTTTGCATCTCTAACAAGTTCCCTGAGGATGCTGATGCTGTTGGTGCAGGGACCACACTTGGAGAACCACTGGTTTGGGCAACTGTAGAACCAGGACTCTTCTCAGCTGAGCCCAGCATCCATACAACCTCAGAGGCCCAGGGCCAGTGAGGCGCTGTTCAAAGGGTCTGAGAGGAGCCAGACCTTGATGGGGCTGCGAGAATTTTCTTTCCCAGCTCCATCTAGGACTTGACATCTCTCAAGTCACCTGAAAGAAAAGCCAGAGCCACTCTGGAGCACAGATTCCTTCTCCCGGGGCAGTACTGTGACGGTTACATCAAGCCCCTGGAGGAGGTGCTCCTGGTGGAAATAACTGGTAATCAGACCCTTGGGCAAATGGAGAGGCCAGAGCCTGAGCCGAGGGGCATCCCACTGCCGGGAGGCGCACGCAGGCGGGGGCCCGGCGCTGGAGCGCATAGTTCCTCCTCCACCTGTGGTCATTGCCAGCTAACAAGGGAAGCCCACGCTCATTGCCGAAATTTAGGGAAAAAAAAACAAAACGAGGAAAATAAAATCGCCAGTGTTAACATTTTGAGATAGTGTCTTCTGTTAAATTTTTTTAAATCTCTTTTATTTCTTAAGCTAGGCCATGGCTCCATTAGTGTTTATTTTATTATACATCTTTTGTGTGTGTGTGTGGAGGGGGGGAGATTGCCCTTGAGCTAACATCTGTTGCCCATCTTCCTCTTTTTGCTGAGGAAGATTGTCCCTGAGCTAACATCTATGCCAGTCTTCCTCTATTTTTGTATGCGGGATGCCGCCACAGCACGGCTTGATGAGCAGCGTGTAGGTTGGTGCCTGGGATCCAAACCTGCGAACCCAGGCCGACAAAGCAGAGCGCACGAACTCAACCACTACACCACCAGGCTGGCCCTCTATTATACACCTTTGAATGGAACATATTCATTATGGTGTGGGTTGAATTGTGTCTCCAACTGTTCACGTGTTGAAGTCCTAATCCCCAGTACCTCAGAATGTGACCTTATTTGGAAATTGGGTCACTGTGGAGGTAATTAGTTAAGATGAGGTCATACTGGGGTAGGGTGGGCCCCTAATCCGGTGTAATTGGTGTCCTTGTAAAAAGGGGAAATTTGGGCCAGCCCTGGTGGCCTAGTGGTTAAGTTTGGCTCGTTCCGCTGTGGCGGCCTGGGTTCATTTGGTTCCCGGGCATGGACCTACACCACTCATCTGTCAGTGGCCATGCTATGGTGGTGACTCACATACAAAAAGAGGAAGATTGGCCACAGATGTTAGCTCAGGGCGACTCTTCCTCAGAAAACAATAAATAAATAAAAATAAATAAATAAAAAGGGGAAATTTGGACATGGACACACACACAGGGAGAACGCCACGTACAGACGGGAGCTCTGCTACCAAGGAACTGCCAGAAGCTAGGAGAGAGGCCTGGAGCAGGTCCTTCCCCAGCACCTTCAGAGGGAGCACGGCCCTGCCGACACCTTGACCTCAGACCTCTGGCCTCCAGAACTATAAGACAATAAGTTTCTGTCTAGGTCACTAGGTTTGTGGTGTTTTGTTACAGCAGCCCTAGCAAACTAATACACATTATGTACCCTCATTTGAAAATATAGTTCACAAATTTAAAAATTTTTTCAAAAGTACCAAAAAAGAGTATACAATATAAGAAACACCCAAAATTTGCAGTCTTTTCTCTGTGAATTTATATCTACATCTCTCCCCAGCCCCTCAAACACATACATAAATTTATACTGAACTTGTTGTTCTACACCTGTTTTGTCAACCAATATGTCGTGAATATCTTCTCCAACAAGTTTTTAATCTGTTGATTTTTTTTTTTCTTTTTTGTAAGGAAGATTAACCCTGAGCTAACATCCGATGCCAATCCTCCTCTTTTTTTACTGAGGAAGATTGGCCCTGGGCTAACATCCATGCCCATCTTCCTCTACTTTATATGGGACGCCACCACAGCATGGCTTGACAAACAGTGTGTCAGTCCGCACCCAGGATCTGAACCTGCGAACCCCAGGCCACCAAAGCGCAGTGCGCAAACTTAACTGCTATGCCACCGGGCTGGCCCCTTTCATCTGTTGATTTTTTCTGACTAGAAACACATGTATTTCTTTTCAAAAGTACTTAAACAGAAACTTAGAATTTGCATGTGCAAATCTCCTCTAATTCCACTTTCCAGAAATAATCCATCCCGATAATTTAGTTGTATATTCCTTCAGACTTTTTTTACATGCATGTATTGACATACACAGGTTATTTTCATGCAGAAATGGCATCACGGTCCACTTAACGTGATGATGAAGTTTTGCACCTTACCTTTTATTTTTCTCCGCTAGTATATGTTGGAGATCTTTCCATGTTTGAACCATAGATCTCTTATCATTTTAACGGCCCTGTAGTATTCCTTGGAATATATGTAACATAATTTATCAAGTGGCTAGGATTCCCCAACCTTCTCCAAATATTAGTCATTTTATTGAGGTCTGAGATTAGATAGATCTGTGTGCTGGGATCTGGGACCTATGAGATCCTCCCACCCCACCCTAACTACCCTCTATTCCTAATTGCACCGCATCACTCATCCTTGCACCAGATTCCAGAGAGAAATAATACGTACAGGGCATGCACCGGGCAAATGCATATTGCCTATTACTAATTGGCTTTTGCTCTGAACCCCACAAAGTTTCCTGGTCCACAAGTCTGGACCATGTGGAGCCCTCTTTTTGCCTGAGAGGACCCCTTTCTCCCTCTCCCTGAGTTTCTCACCCCCTCGGGAAGGTAAGGAAGGGTCAGTCCAAGGAAAATCATGTTGAGGAAAACAAGAACTGAAAGGGGATTTCTCTTTAAGGTCTAAATCTTTGCATACCTCCTTGATTATTCCATTAAAATACATTCCTAGGCGTGAAACTGCTGGGTCAAAGAGGATGTTAGTGTTTAAGGTTTTTGATATATAATGTCCAATTGTCAAAAGGTGTCATCAACTTTTAAACCTACCAGCAATGTACGAGACTGCTCGCTTCCCAGTGTCCTCATCAGTGCTGGCTATTGCCCTTTGAAAAAAGTGGCCAATGCTAGCCAGGCTCAGAGTGGTTTGCAATCAGAATACATGGTCCAGCAATCCAAAATAATATCAGAATACTCAAGTTCTTTACTTCCATTTCTCAAACACCACAAAAGGGACAGATACCCAGACCACAGCTATACTTTTAAAATTCCTCTTTCCTATTGTCAACACAAATAATCCATAATCAATCTATAAATCAAAATTGGGGTGAGTTTATTATGAGCCAAATTTGAGGACCATATAGCCCAGGGCTTTCCTTCCCCAAGGAAGGGGTTATATACAGAGGGGTTATATACCATCAAAGAGCACATATCACATATGATTGCAATGTCCCTTTTACAAGTCACGAGATTGCCCTGTCAGCACAGTGATTGGTGGACACAGCAGGTATCAGGTCTGCTGTCTTGGATGGGCACAGCAGGTAGCAGGTCTGTTGTCTCAAGCTGGGTGGTCACAGGATGAGTGCAGCAATTAAATCCTAGCCTAGGGAGAAATGCTTATCCTTAAGGAAATGCCAATGTGGGGGAAGTTGCATCTTAAGGGCATTTGTTCTTGTCTTTGGGACATGGTAAATGCTCAAAGCAGACATACAATGCATGTTCAAAGGCCAAGTCAGGCCCTTTTGGAAAAACAAGGTCAGGCTGAATTAGTTTTACACCAAATGTCTTCCTCATATGCTCCAATATATCCTATTGCTTGCCATTTATTTATCACTTTCCCATCCCACATCCTTCACACACTACCAGTCCCTGTGCCATTGTCTTCAGCAGCTCTTCCCCCAATCCCTCCCTATTCCCTGTCTCCTGAGGAGCATTTCCTCCTCCTCCTTCCTGTCATCCAGCTCTAGTATGTGTGTGTGCGTGTGTGTATGTGACCTCCCAGTCCTGTCCATTCTCGGATTCTCCATCACAAACACCCCAAAGAGCTGCACTGGCAGGGAAGGACCCTGGTCAGATGGTGGGGAGAGTACAAAACCACACAGGCAAACTCCTTCAGTGGGTGGGGAGGGGAAAGCTTTAATCATTTTATCTGGTTACCTTAGAGTGGTCAACCATGGGCTCCTTGAAGATTGGGTGGGATGTATTGGTCTAGTGGCCCTCGAACTGGGGGCTTAGCACATAGCAGGGACTTAATAAATATTGGTTCAATGAACACAGGAGCACTGAGAAATGATCAACAATTCTCTCTTGGGGGTAGAAAGAGACATTTTCAGAGATGTTTGACCTAGGCCTGCAAGCAAGAAGTTTATCTTGGGGCAACAAGAAGGACATCTCTTCCTCTGAAGGGGGTACTTAAGGATGGGGGAAGTCAAAGATGAGGGAGGGTGGAGAGAAGATGGAGGAAATTCCACCTCTTGGCTTTATTTTTCTCTATGGAAAAGGAGAATTGGAGTACAGAATGGGGAAGAGGCAAAGTTTCAGAAAAGCCATGGGGCAGTGGGAGGAGTCCAGGGACAAAGAGAACAATTGCTGGGCAGTGGTGAGGGCTCAGATAAGGGTGGAGGCAATGATTTGTGGACTTGGTCTTTGCAGAGCCTCAGGTGGTTGGGTTACAATAGGGATTGGGGATCCATCATTTATTCAACAAGGAGAAAATGAACAGGCCAAGGGAATGAAGGAGTTCCTAACACTGAGGAATGAATGCGGTAAGCATTAGACGGTGAGAACAAAGGCAGAAAAGCAGGTTCTGTTTGGAGAGGGGGGAGCTGGAATTTAAGATTTCACGTGGACCAGTTGTGTGACCCTGGGGTTGCATGGCTGAGGTGTGGGGCAAGGTCATGGAGATGAAGATGTCCAGGGTAGGGGAGGAAGAGAATTTCTCTACCCACTGGGTCCTTCTGGCTGGGCTACAAATTAAATTGACGTGAGACAGAATAACAGGAGAAAATCAAAGAAAGCTCTATAACATGTATACATGGGAGAGACCCAGGAAAAGTGGGTAACCCAGCCATCTGGCCGAGGTTGTCATCAACCATCAGCGTCTTCAACTAAAGACAAAGGAGGATGCTGGGAGTAGCCAACTAGGGCAAGGCAATTCACATGGAAATGGAAAAGCAAATGTTTGGTAAACAGAACTTTAGTAAGGATGGGCTTAGCAAGGACCCTCCCAGTCTGCAGATTCTGAGAGTTATCTATGGTGATGGCCCATCCTGGGGACAGGTCTTTTATCTTAAATTCTTTTAGGCAGTTAGGGGGAAGGCCAAAGTTCCTTTCAGAGTCTTTTGTTAAAAAGAATCAAACCAAGGCAAAGAGACACATTATAGGGTGGCCAATTCTGATTCTCCACACCAGGACCTGAGGCCAGGTTGGCCTTGAGGATGTTAAAGCCTCCCAGAATCCAGGGCGTCACTGTGACCCACGTGACAGCCGCCCAGGATTGGTTGACAGTGAAGCATAGTTGAGAAGATGGCGGCCCAGCGAGAACCTCATCCGAGTAGGTCTGTACACACAGCGGCAGGAGGGCCATGAGGAGCAAGGGGAGCGCGAACCCTTCCTCTTGTCTGGACAAAGACAGAGGCGATGTGGGGCAGGGGACAAAGTCTGGGTGGTGTGCAGGCTCCATCTCTGCACCACCAGTGGAGTACAGGCAGGGTTGGCTTTTTAGAAGCGGCGCGCAGCTCCGGACACTAACTTGTCCTGCGACCCCTCTCTGGAGCGTTTCCTAATACGATTAAACGAGCGGGCTCGAGTGTTAGCGTTTCTTTGATTCATGGGAATCAGGGAGGACCAAAGGCAGGGCAAAAATGGCGGAGGGGGGAAGCCAGGCCTTGAACGGCGGGGCAAGCCCAGGCGAGGCCGGCTGGTGGCGTCGCGCGTCACCATGGCGACGGGACGCGCGCCCGGAAGTGGGCGGAGCATCGGCGGGGCGGGGCCTGTCTGTGACGCCGGGGGCTGGGTCTAAATGGAGAAACCCGAGAGGCTCCCGGGGGGGTTTGAACTGGCCAATGGGCGAGCTGCCGACCGGCTGTCGGAAAAGGAGGCGGAAGAGGGGAGGAGCCGCCGCGGGAGCCGGACTGCATCCGCCGCGGCGTCTCCATGGCACGACCCTGGCCTCCGACTTCAACGACTTCATAAGGAGGCGTTTCTGGGCGCAGCCGTGTCGCTCCTGGTGAGAGGCCGCCGGCAGGCGGGACCCAGCGCGCTCCGGGGTGCCCCGCGGCCGCCGCCGGGCCCGGTCCCACGGGCAGGATGGCCCCCGCCGGGGTCGCTGGGTCCCGCTGCCCCCCCGGGCGCCCCCGCCTCCAGCCCCCGGCGCGCTCGGCCCGCTCCCGTCAGAACCTGGCCCCCTGCCCCGCCCCCCGGCGCGGGCCTTCTCCTCCTCCCGCTAACGGGCGGGCCGGCCGCCTCCCTCCTCACCTGGCCAGCGGCAGGGCTCCGCTCCCGCCTCCGCTGCCCTCCGGCAGGGCTCCGCCCTTCTCTCTATGGGCAGAAACTGGGCCCCTCCTGCCCGCTGGTGGGTGGTCGCCCCTTCTCCCCGCCGACGGAGACTGGCCCCGCGCCGTCTTGCCCGCGGTGGGCGTCGCCCCGTCCGCCTCTCCTTCCCCGCGGGCCTCGCACGGCAGTTATTTGCCCGCTCCTCGCAGGCAGCGCCGTCCCCCGGGGACCGCCTCCGGGACGCCCGACCCCGCTGGAGCCGGTTCACCCGTCCAGGGGGCCTTACCGGGGGTCCCGCCCCGCTCCCTGCACCGCCCGGCGTCTAACCCGCTCTAACTCGGATACTAAACCCCAGCGGCCGCTGCCGCGCCCGGGAGAATTTTCCCTCCGCCGTCGGGGGTACCGGCTCGCGGCCGAGCGCCCTTTCGCCCTGTAGCCTCCGCTCCTCCCTCCTTCAAATACTATTGGTCCTCTCCGGGTACCTATTCTGCCAGGAACGCCCCTTCTCCTAGGAGACACTTGCCTGGCCCCGCCCCGAATATCCCCCCAGCACCGTGCGCTGGGTCCGGCCCTTTGGGGCCCGCTTGGGGCCTAGCGGTTCTCTCCCGCCCTCCACGCACGCCAGCCAGCACCGCAGGTTTTCCCCCTGGTGGCCACCCACCTTCCCTCCCGGGTGGGGCCGGGCGTGGTGGTCGTTTCCCTCGAAGTTCCGCCCCCCGTCCCTCTCTGGGGATGGGAGCTCCCACCGCGCCCCCCACTCGCTGCCCCGCAGGTTGCTCAGCCTCTCCTATCTCCCCCCACTTTGGCAGGACAGTTGCTGTGCGACTTGGACAGTAGAGGAGCGCCTTCCAAGTTTTCATCCACCTGCCACCCCCAAAGCTTCCACCCTCCTCCCCTCAGGACGTTTGATGCCGGGCCCCTGAGATTCTCATTGACAAGCCCCTCTGGGTCCCCCTGAGCAGAGCCTGCTGACCCAATTGCCCACCTTTGCGGCTTTGATGCCTAGCCATGTCTGCCTCATCCTCAGGCGGCTCCCCCAGGTACTGCCAATGTGGGGGGCGCCTGTGCCATAGGGCAGGGAAAGGTGGTCAGGGGCCCCCAGACCAGGCTCGCCGAAGGCTCCTCTTTTCAGCTTCCCTGTTCAGTGTACTGAAAGTCGGGACCAAGACATTTAAAAATCACTTTTAAAGGGAAGGAGGAAAAATGCATGCACACAATCCCAGCTCGGCCTCTCCCTCCCTAGGTTCCCCATTTCCTTGTTTTCTGCTTATAATTTTCTGGTAGCAATCAGGGTCACCATTCTCTTCTCAATGGAGTACGAGGCTCAGATCCTTTTTGAAAGGAGGCCAGGTGTAAATAAATTACAATGATACAGGAGGTGGATGTGGCAGTTAGCAAGGTGTTGATGGAATCCAGGTGGTTTGATGGGAAGCCCACTGAGGGAGAGAGATTTCCCAAATCTATTGGCTTAAAGTGAACAGAAATGCTCTAAGTGAGGAGGGAAAAAAATCTTGTCTACTCAGATTTGGTGTTCCTTGAGTAAATGATTATAATGTAGGACTCAATAAATATTTTTTTCTTTTTTATCAAGGTGTCATTTACATACAGCAAAATGCATGCTAAAGTGCCCAAGAATATTTATGTTGCATTGTTTTCCCCAAGTATTTGTGGGGAGGGCGAGGTCATGTTTTGGAGCTGTTAGGAGGCAGTGGGATGGATCAAATGAACTTTCCAAATCCCTTCTCATCCTGGACATCTTGGATGTACTCCTGCCAAATTCTGGAGATTAAACTTTTGCTGTATTTGCAAATCTGGTGATGGGACTATTTATGTATAAGCAAGATGATTTACGCATGGTAAAAACAAAAACAAAAATAACCCTGCTTCTTAGGAGCTTAGAGGGTAGCAAGTGGAATATTTTGGGAAATAATAATTTTTCATCCTTTTCATTCAATATTTGACTGTTAATTTTATGAATCTGAGTCAAAGGGACTTTGTTTCTGAGCCTATTGCTCTGTCTTTTTATGTCAGTCATTCACCGAGCATTCCCCCGGGGCCTCCTCTGCTCCAGGCCCGATCCTGGGCACTTTCACCCTTGGCCAAACTAGTACCTTGGCTGTTGCTCACGCGCTGCCTGTTTTTTGTCACCTTACAGATAGGATGACAGTTGGGCTTTTCAGCAAAAGGTCACAATACGTGTGATGCGATGGCAGGTTAAAAGGCCAGCCCTGTGAATGCCTGTTACCCCCTTTTTTCATCCCACTGCCGAGCACACCATGTGTATTTGGTGTAAAGGGAGCCAAGCGATTCCAGACTGGTTCTCCTAGCCGTGAACTTGTTAGCCACCATATGTAGTGTGTAATTTCGGGAGATCTAGTAGAAGAGCCCTAGTTTTCTGCTTGTAATCTGGTTCTTGTGCCTGGGTGCAGGTTTCCATCGTGTGGGAAGAACGGAGTAACAAGTCTCACGCAGAAAAAGGTCTTGAGGACACCCTGTGGAGCACCCAGCGTGACTGTGACGGTAGGTGACATGCTCATGGAGCAGCCTTCAGGTCTGCAGCACTGCCAAAATGCTTCTGCAGACCTTTTCCAGGAGCTGCCGTACCCTCCTGGCACCACTGTGGCCCAGCGCTGTGCTAGCGGATCCTGCTGATTGATTTGGGTTTTTTTTTTAACCTGTGATAAGGCTGCCGTGTATGAGGAGGTTGTCTTAAGCTAATCCTTCCAGAAAATTCCAAAAATCCTTAGAACAGATTTTCCAAAAAAAAAAAAAAAAGAAGAAGAAAGTAAAAAGAAGAATGGAGAGGGGATAGGAGCTGGTGTGGGCAAGGGGTAGCTAGCTAGGCTTTTGCCCTGATTCTATTTTCTTTAGAATTTCTACAACCTTCTCATCTCGGCATTTCCTCCAGCTTTCTGTTTTCATCGTCTTTTACCTGCCTGCTGCCTGATTGATTTTGCACCCTAACCATTTTGTGTTTTTCTCGTGCTAATCCACATGCCCAGTTCAGATTCCAGTGTAGAGGGATTCACCTGGCTTTCCGGCTTTGCTACGCTAAAATCTAAGGAGGAGCGATGCATTCCAGCAGGCTTGGAGGGAGATTCAGCTCTGAGGACGCTGGGGCGTGGGTTTGGGCTCTTTTGTGGAACTGGCGGGTCTTGCCCCTCTCTTGAGTGGTCCTGGATCTCCCCAGTGGTCTTCAGCTGGGATCTCTGAGGAGCCTGCTGAATGGCACTCCTGCCTTGGTGCCTGCCTGCATGTCAGTAGTTGGTAGCTGTCCTGCTCGCTTGTTGGCTAGGCTTTCAGTGGCCCCCAGAGGCTGTGAGCTCTGTTTTTTATGCCCAGTTTACTCATCCACAGATCAACCTTTTTTGTGTTGTCCTTCCCCGCCTGCCAGAAGCGAACCATGAAGGACCGCTCTTCAACTCCCCCCTTACATGTTCACGTGGATGAGAACACTCCTGTCCACGTCCACATAAAAAAACTCCCGAAACCATCAGCGACCAGCAGCCAGGTAGGAGCATGCCAGTGGGACAAGGCGAAGGCTGCGGAGCTGGGTGACACCTCCCAGCTCAGCCTCCTCGAGCTTCTAACTCCAAAAGTTTGAGAGAAAAACACACTTGTTTTCAGAGATCAGTTGCCTGGTTAGAAGGTAGGCAGGACTGTCATCCAGAAATAGCGGCAGTAGCCTTAGTCAGAAGAGGCTCCCCAACAGAGTTGAAAGTGGATGCCACCACAGTGATGCCACGGCCCGCTATGTGGGAAGTGACCCTGGGTTTGTCCCTTTCCACAGAAATCTCATAAGCGCGGAATGAAAGGGGACACCGTGAATGTGCGGCGGAGTGTCCGGGTGAAAACCAAGGTACCTTGGATGCCCCCTGGAAAATCATCCACCCGGCATGTGGGATGCAAGTGGGAGGTAGGCTCACTCCTGTTCAGGCTCTTCTTCTCGGACTGGTCAGGTTCTAGCAGGCCTCAAACTCGGTACAATTCAGGGTCAGCTGTAGCTATTAGAGACATCCCAGTAGGTCCTGTTGACTGAGCGCCTTGCTAAACCCTGAAAGTGTGTGCCTCTCCTTGAGTCCTTACAACACTGCCATGTGGTAGGTCCTGCCTGCCCAACGTAGAGATGAGGAAACCCAGGCCCGGAGAGAGGAAGTCTCCCGGAGGAAGTCACAGAGCTGGAGCTAGGACTCAGGGTGTCTCCTTCTAGAGGCTCTACTTTTAGCCTCTCTGATTTGTATGCGAGGAACCACATGTCTTTTCCCACGTAACTGTGTTAGTATCTGAAGTACAATTTAAAAAAATATATACCAGTATAAAAAAATATATACATATCCAAGAAAGCATCGCCTTTTTTGAGGTAGTCCCTGTAAAAGACCATGGCTGTATTCCATAGATGTCATCAAAACCACTTTCGGAACCATCTCCTGGGGAATAATTGCCGTCAGTATTAGTTGTCAAGGTGCCGAGAGGATGGTTGTCATTTTTTAGCCACACTTCATCATGTTTTGCTTGTCCCTCCAACCGTCCATCTATCCATCCATGCAGTAATTCATGCAGCATACATTTATTGGGACTTGTGCCAGACACTGCTGGGCATTGTAGCTACAGCTGCAAACCGGCAGGCTTGCCCTCCTGTGCTTACAGTCTAGTCAATTGCAATGCAAAAACTCAATGATAAGACAAGGCTTTTGGCCGTGTTAGACAGAGATCTCATTATTGGGACAAGTAAAGGACTTGAGACTGCTTTAAGATGATGATGCCTGATCTGTTTTGAAAGATTCAGTCTTTTTCTGATGGTTTATTACTTTTAAAATTAGAAATAAAAAAAATAATTACTCTGAAGTTTATAGTCATACTTCATGGTTTCAACTCCCTGATTTACCAGTTTATCCCTAAGAGACAAAGGGAGTATGGGGTATATGGAGTGTTCTAGGGAATAAAGGAAGAGTGTTCTGACCAGTGTGTGTGTATATATATATAAAGTACAGAAAAGATGGGAATTAAAATGCCATCTTACATTTTTTAGTACGTGTACCTCACTAATAGTGATATGTGAATTATAAATAACTATATTTTAAAGACAAAAACAACAAGCTATCATTTTTGTTGAAAGGATTACCAAGATCTCGTGTTGGCAAGCACATGGAGTATCAACGAACCTTTTTAGACAGTTTTGAGAGGATTGTGAAACTGATTCAACCATTCTGGAGGCAGTTTGGCAGTATCTAAATGTTGATTCTAGGGCCGGCCCCATGGCTTAGTGGTTAAGTGCGCGCGCTCCGCTGCTGGCGGCCCGGGTTCGGATCCCGGGCGTGCACCGACACACCACTTCTCTGGCCATGCTGGGGCCGCGTCCCACATACAGCAACTAGAAGGATGTGCAGCTGTGACATGCAACTATCTGCTGGGGCTTTGGGGGAAAAACAAATAAATAAAATTATAAAAAATAAATGTTGATTCTATAGTTTTACATCTAGTAATTGATTTTATAGTTTTATACTTAGCAATTTATCCTAAAAATGTCACAGAAGAGTACAAGGATCCTATATAAAGACATTTGTAATAGGAAAAAAACTGGAAGCAACCTAAATGTCTATCGGGAGGGTATTGGTTAAATTATGATACATCCATACAATGGAACACCATGCAACCATTACAAAGATCGAGGTAGGTAGGTATACATGATAATGAAGCATGGTGCTGCACGGTATGTAGAGTTCAGCCCTATTTGCACAAAAGGGGTATCTATGTCCATGTGTGTATGCATATGTTTGTATATGCATAACATGTTCCGGGAGGATATACAAGAAGTGATAAGCAGTGATTACCTTTGAGATGTGGGGGGCTTTATTTTTTATGGCCTGCTTGAAATTCTTTGTAACAAGCATACTATATTTTGTAATTAAAAATGCTTTTTAGGGGCCGGCCCCGTGGCTTAGCGGTTGGGTGCGCGCGCTCCGCTGCTGGCGACCCGGGTTCGGATCCCGGGCGCGCACCGACGCGCCGCTTCTCCGGCCATGCTGAGGCCGCGTCCCACATACAGCAACTAGAAGGATGTGCAACTATGAGATACAACTATCTACTGGGCCTTTGGGGGAAAAAAAAAATGCTTTTTAAACAAATGAAAAGACTTGGTAGTTTTCAAAGTATACATCAAAGATGTGCTGCTATGGAAATTGACTTCCCTGTTAACATGGGTTGCTAGGAGCTATGGTCCCATCTGGAAAGCTCAATGCCCCCTTCCAGTCCTGGGGCCACAGAATCCTAGAACAGGAGAGACCTGGAGAGGTGACTTGTCTCTCAGATAGTAGCTGTCTTTCATGCTGCCCTCTTAGGCCAGACCCTTTCCACTTCCCAGTGGCCCTTCGCGTTTCTGGGAAGCCCCAGCTTGACCCTCTCCATTATGGACAAGAGAGAAAGACCCTGGGAGGAGGAAATTTGGGGTGAGCTAGATGTGGGCCAGAATTTGGACCCAGAAGCTGCTGGGTGCATGTGGGGATTCTTGTTTGATTTTTTTCTTTAGTATATAAGATTGTTTTGGGGAGAAAGAGGGTCTGAGTTTTCTCTCTACCCTGTTGTTAAAAGTGACCTATTTTTATTACAGAAAGTTGAAAATATAGAAAAATAATCACCTGTAATTCTACTCTAATCTGGCTGCTATTAAGTTTTTTTTTAACATTTTATTTATTTATTTATTTATTTTTTGTGTGTGTGAGGAAGATCAGCCCTGAGCTAACATCCATGCTAATCCTCCTCCTTTTTTGCTGAGGAAGACCGGCTCTGAGCTAACATCTATTGCCAATCCTTCTCCTTTTTTTTTCCCCAAAGCCCCAGTAGATAGTTGTATGTCACAGTTGCACATCCTTCTAGTTGCTGTATGTGGGACGCGGCCTCAGCATGGCCGGACAAGTGGTGCGTCGGTGCACGCCTGGGATCCGAACCCGGGCTACCAGTAGCAGAGCGCACGCACTTAACTGCTAAGCCACGGGGCCGGCCCCTGCTATTAAGTTTTAAATAAGAGTTTTTGTTGACAAGTGCAGGAAAGTACACACATCAGAAGTGTGTTGCTTGATGTATTTTTATAAACTGAATGTACCTGTGTAACCATCACCCAGCTCATGAAACAACATCACCAGCTTCCCCAGAAGGTCTCTTCTGGTCCTGTTGCTGCCTCTACCATCCCTGAGGGTAACCACTCTCCTGAAACTACTACTATTTGGGTACATTTACTGTCACACTTTTCCCTATGCATAGTTTTGGGTTTTTTAAGATAGCATTGTAATCATCCTGTCTATATGTTTTCCTATTATCTTCGTTTTTTTTTTTTTTTTTTTTTTTTTGTTTATTTTTTTTTTTTAAAGATTTTATTTATTTTTTGCCCCCAAAGCCCCAGTAGATAGTTGTATGTCACAGCTGCACACCCTTCTAGTTGCTGTATGTGGGACTCGGCCTCAGGATGGACAGAGAAGTGGTGCCTCGATGCGCACCCGGGATCCGAACCCAGGCCGCCAGCATCGCAGCGCGCGCACTTAACCACCAAGTCACAGGGCCGGCCCTTATCTTCGTTTTAAACATTAAAAATAACTTTTTTTCTTATAGAAGCAATGCATAGTCATTGTTGAAATAATAGAAAATCCAAATCAGCCCAAGGAAGAAAGTAAAAATCGCCTGTAATCCCACCACCCTGAGAAGACCCATGTAGCTTCTAGGGGCAAGCCTTCTGATCTTTTCTTATGAATAGACTCATTCTTTTGATTTTTTTTTTTTCTTTGGTGAGGAAGATTAACCCTGAGCTAACATCTGTTGCCAATCCTCCTCTTTTTTCTGAGGAAGATTGATCCTGGGCTAACATCCGTGCCCATCTTCCTCCACTTTATTTATACATGAGACATCTGCCACAGCGTGGCTTGGTGAGTGGTGTTTAGGTCTGTGCCCAGGATCCGAACCTGCGAACCCCGGGCTGCCAAAGTGGAGTGCACGAACAGTGGAGTGCACGAACTTAACCACTACACCACTGGGCTGGCGCCTCATTCTTTTGATTTTTGTAACAATGGGATCATATTTTACTTATCATTGTATGACATTCTTTTCAAACATATTTTGACTATATTTACATTGCACATTATTTTTTTAAGGCAGTATTCCATTGTGTGTATGTTTGTACCGTTACGTATTTAACCAATACTGCCTTGTCATACATTTCTCTCTATCCTTGCCTTGAACTTAAATATTCACATTCTTAGATATTCTTGATATATCCCTAGGAATAGAATTACTGGACAAAGGGCACATGGCACTTTTAAAATTGCGCCCTATGAGTCCTATTTGTTTGACATAATAGTTACACCCTTATTGAACCCTCCTTTTATTCCTGTTAACCATCATCTTCCCCTGGAAGTTGGCACAGAAGGTCAGCCACCTCAGCATAAGAGGAGCAAAGAACTGTACAAATCATGAGAAATAGCGATTACTTAATAATGCACCAGAATAAACTTAGAGAATGAGAGAGTCAAGTTCAATATATCAAAAACCCATGGAAACCTGGCCCCCAGCTTATAATATCTTTCTTTCTGGAGTCTTAAAAGCAAAGTGTTATACAACTTTGCATAAACTTTTCTGAGGGGCACATGCATTTTAAAAAATGTATGTTTTTATGCTGATGTATTTAAATAAAGATTTTCCAGACATCATACTCTTCTCCCCCTAAATGATTCAGTATGCATTTCTAATAATATTTTCCTACATAACCAAAATAACAATGATCAGTTCTAAAAACTTCATTTCTTAATATCATATAATATCTGGTCCATATTCAAATTTCCTCACCTGTCCCTAAAATACCTTTTACGGCAAATTTGTGTCCCTTTGCAACTATACACTGTCGTGCATTCATATTCATTTGAAAGATTTTGACATATTTCACTTCTACCCTGGGTATTGAAAACATTTATTGCCCCAAACTTTTGACAATTTTGGGTACTATTACTATTTTTGCTAATTTGTTATATCCTTTACTTTAAACTTGACATTGCAACACAGGCTGTTTATTTCTGTTAGAAAATCTTCCAAAACCTCATTTAAACATGGGCAGTTGATGTGCCATCAAGAAGGTGCGGTGTGTTCTTCCTCCCAGGGTGCCTGGGGTTGGTCTTCCAGCAGTTTTAGCTCTTCCTGCCCCCAGTGGACAGCCAGGTGTGGTGGAACTGATGGTGGCAGTTTTGCCTTATGAGTTCATGTCTCTCTCCCTCCTCTATGTCAGAATCCACCTCATTGCCTGGAGATCACACCACCCTCTTCAGAAAAGCTGGTCTCGGTGATGCGGTTAAGTGACCTCTCTACAGAAGATGACGACTCGGGTCACTGTAAAATGAACCGTTATGATAAGAAGATTGACAGTCTAATGAATGCGGTTGGTTGTCTCAAGTCTGAGGTGAGGGAGGTTGGGGGGCTGGGACAGCTAGTGCCCCGAGGACGTGCGGGACTTCCCAGGTGGGTTCCTGGTGGACACTTCCTTCTGGCTGCTTCTCTGCAGGGCTCCCCACCTTCTGAGCAGGCTGCCCAGGGCTTCGGATGCCCCCAGGGAGGTAGCGGGCAACCTGGGATGCCCTCACCATCGAGCACTTAGCCCTGGCCTGCCCCTGATCTTGCCTGGTGCTCTATATGGATGGCCTGGTTTGATTTTTCACAACAGTAAATGAAGCTGGTGGTATTATTGTCCCCATTTTGGAGATGAAGTGACTGGTACACTGGGGACTCTGCTTTCCATTTTACACAAAAGTTTAAAAAAAAACAAAGCCCCAAAGAGGTGAAGGAAGTTTGTTTTCAGTCGCTGTGTCTTTGGGTGGGATGTGGAGATGGAACTGGAAACAACCTGGAAGTCCAAAGCCCCACCTAGGAAGTTGGCAGAGCTGGCGTGACATCCAGGTTTTGACCGCTAACGTGGCCTGTGTCTTTAATCTTCCACCCTGCACTGGGGGCCCTCGGGCCCTCCTGGAGAACCTGGGGCTGGCTGCCTGGCAACAGCCCCTCCTTTCTCCATAGCCTGCAGTGCAGGCGCCTTTCTGTGAGATCCCTCCTCCTACAGTGTGCAGCTGAACCATGGTTTGTATCCTAATCTGTCCCCAACCAGCAAGTCACTCAGGCTCTCTGTACTCGGTTTCCTCAGAATGAGGAAATGAGAGGGATAATATCTGCCCAGTGTGTCTCTGTGACGAATAACTGAGATTGTGCCCAGAAAGACATAAGTCCATATGTAGTTCTCAATCAGAGGTGCCCTTGATTTGGTCCAAAGCAGTGGGCTGAGTGATGTGGCAGAAAGGAGGAGCCTCCCGTCAGTGGCCCCTGCTTCCGTGCCCCTGCACAGGTCAAGATGCAGAAGGGAGAGCGCCAGATGGCCAAAAGGTTCCTGGAGGAGCGCAAGGAGGAGCTGGAGGAGGTGGCCCACGAGCTGGCCGAGACTGAGCATGAGAACACGGTGCTGAGGCACAACATCGAGCGCATCAAGGAGGAGAAGGACTTGACCATGTAAGCTGGCCCTGCCCGAAGTGTTGTCCCTCCTGGAGGCTGCCCCAAGCCCTGGGGATGGAAAGCAGTGGAGGAGGCAGGCCCAGGCACTGTCCCTGGATGACAGTCTAGCCCAGGTCACAGCTGTTCAGCACGGTCACACAGTCAGTTACCTGATGGCGCTGGGTTCACAGTGTGAGGGAAGAGGAGGAGCCCACTGAGTGCGGTGTGGGGAGGGCTCAGGCAGGTGGGTGCCAGGGAAGAAAGCATGCTAGGGAGCGGGAACACCTTGTATGAAGGCCTCAGGGTGGGGGCACTTTGTGACTGAGAAGTGGAAAGCAGGCCAGAGTGAGGAGAGAGGATGAGCAGAGGGCAAGGGGTGCCACAGAGGTTGGCAGGGGCCAGCTCTTAGCGTCCACTTTGAGGAGTTTGCATTGAGGGCAGTTGGGAGCCATGGAAGGGTTTTCACAGCAGAGAATAATGTGACCAGACTTGGCTCGTGTGGAGAGTGGATGGGAGGGCTCAAAAGCGGATCCAGAGATGGTGGTTCGGAGACCGTGGCAGTGGCCGGGGGCAGACGTGATGCTAGTGGCTGTCTGAGAGACAAGCAGGGTTGCAGGTGGCGTATCACCTGGTGTAGAAGCCCTGCTCTGGTGCCCAGGTGTCCTTCCAGAGGGCCGCTTGGGCCAGAAGGGCCGTCCTCTCCCCTCCCCCACTGTTCCCTGGCCAAATGAGGCTCGCAGGGCATTGTGAGGCGAGCCTCGGAGCTCCGGGCAGGCAGGGGCCTGGGAGGGCTCACAGAGCCCTGTTCTCTCTGGCCCCAGGCTTCAGAAGAAACACCTCCAGCAGGAGAAGGAGTGCCTCATGTCCAAGCTGGTGGAGGCTGAAATGGATGGGGCTGCTGCTGCCAAGCAAGTCATGGCCTTGAAGGACACCATCGGGAAGCTGAAGACGGTAGGTGGCAGGCAGAACAGCCCAGCCCTGGACTGGGCCCAGAGAGGGGCAGCTGCAAGCCTGGGGGGGGCGGGTCTTTACACAGTCATCAGGCTGACTTTATGACATCTCCAGGCCGCGGGAGGGCACACTTAACTCCTCAGCCCCCACCCCCACTCTCATTTCTGAGGCCTAATCCTCGAGGATGGCCTCTGGTGGCCAGGGCCTCTGAGGAGACCTCATCATGGTCTCTTGGGATCACAGTGAGTTGAGGCATGCATCTGAATCCTGCAAGTATCAGCTACCAGCTGTCCTCCTCCTGCTGCGCCTCCTCCAGGAAGCCTGCCCTAACTGCACTCGCCCACACTGAGCTCCCCAGTCCCTTTCCCTACTTTTCACTCTCAGCAGGCTCAGCTCCTGCCCATCCTTCCACCTCCGGGAAGCCTGCCTTTGACCCCTCTGGCCCTATACACAGCCCAGCTCTTCTAGCCTGAGCCTCCTGACACCAGCACCTCTTAAGTCCCCCACGAGGCCTGCCTCTCCTGGCTCCTCCCTTCTCCCCCTGTACCTTGTAAGACTGCCTGCTGTCTTCCAGGAGAAACAAATGACCTGCACGGACATCAACACTCTGACGAGGCAGAAGGAACTTCTCCTGCAGAAGCTGAGCACATTTGAGGAGACCAACCGCACCCTCCGAGACCTGCTGAGGGAACAGCACTGCAAAGAGGTGAGCTCCTGGCCGTGGCCCCACCCCTGGGCACTGGGACTCAGCTCCACCCCTCTAGCACCGCATGCCCCTCCTCTCTGAGCTTCAGTCTGCTCGTCTGTCAATAGAAGATACCATTGGTGCCTGACCTGAGAGGGCTGTAGAAAGATTTAAAATCATTCACGTGAAGTGCTGGGACCTGGTAGATGAGTGCTGTGTTAGTTGTTGAAGCTGGACCTGGCAGCACAGGAAGGACCTTGGAAGTCAGGAGAAGGGCGGTGGGGAGTCAGGGAGGGGTTCAGCCCGTTCCAGGGGTCGTGCAGCAAAGCGGGAGAGTATTAGACCTGGGATTGGTGAAGCAGAAGAATGACTAATGGCTGGTGGACACAAATTGTATGGTATCACGTTGTTTTCCTAAAAGATGGTCTCTGAAATATATTTTATGTTAGTGATTGATTCTGGAAAGCCTGACAATATAAACAGTTGTCTTCCTGTTTGATTCAAACCAAAGGGATATCAGAAATCTCAAAATTCCCATGCTGATGAAATGACACTTTTCTTAGTTTACCATCTTTTTCTTTTTCCAACATTGTCAACTTGTTTTTATTTTTAAAAATTAACATTTAGGGGCCGGCCCTGTGGCTTAGTGGTTGGGTGCACACGCTCCGCTACTGGCGGCCGAGGTTCAGATCCTGGGCGTGCACTGGCGCACCGCTTGTCCGGCCGTGCTGGGGTGGAGTCCCACAAGCAGCAACTGGCAGGATGTGCAACTATGACATGCGGCTGTCTACTGGGGCTTTGGGGAGAAAAGGGGAAAGAATGGAGGAGGATTGGCAATGGATGTTGGCTCAGGGCCCGTCTTCCTCAGCAAAAAGAGGAGGATTGGCATGGATGTTAGCTCAGGGCTAATCTTCCTCACACACACACAAAAAAATTAACATTTAAAATAAGTAATATAAAGTGTTATACTCACTGTCCAGCTTTCCAAACAAACCCTTGTCCACAGAGTGAAATCCCTTTTGTGTCTCCTTTGGTGATAACCACATCTCCCTCTAGTCAGAGGGAACTGTTATCTTGAATCTAATTGTTTTCATCACTTACATACGTATCCCTAAGCAACATATAGTATTGTTTAGCATGTTTTCTTTTTTTGTGTGTGAGGAAGATCAGCCCTGGGCCGGCCCTGTGGCTTGGTGGTTAAGTGCGCGCGCTGCGATGCTGGTGGCCCGGGTTCGGATCCCGGGTGCGCATCGGGGCACCACTTCTCCGTTCATCCTGAGGCCGAGTCCCGCATACAGCAACTAGAAGGATGTGCAGCTACAACATACAACTATCCACTGGGGCTTTGGGGGGAAAAATAAAATAAATAAAATCTTTAAAAAAAAAAAAAAAAAAAGGAAGATCAGCCCTGAGCTAACATCCGATGCCAATCCTCTTCTTTTTGCTGAGGAAGACTGGCCCTGGGCTAACATCCATGCCCATCTTCCTCTACTTTATATGGGACGCCGCCACAGCATGGCCTGACAAGCAGCGCGTCGGTGCGCGCCCGGGACCCGAACCCTTGAACCGGGGCTGCCGCAGCAGAGCACACACACTGAACCGCTTGTGCCACTGGGCGGGCCCCAGCATGTTTTCAAAGTTTACATAAATGATATTGTTCCATATGTATTCTTTTTTTTTTTTTTTTTAATGTTATCTATTTTATTGGTCAATCATCAGCTTTTGCTTTTATTTTATTTATTTATTTATTTATTTTTGTGAGGAAGATTAGCCCTGAGCTAACATCCATGCCCGTCTTCCTCCACTTTATGTGGGATGCCGCCACAGCATTGCCTGACAAGTGGTGCGTCGGTGCGCGCCCAGGATCCGAACCCAGGCTGCCAGCAGCAGAGCACGCACACTTAACTGCTATGCCATGGGGCTGGCCCCCTATATGTATTCTTCTGACTTTTCTTTTTTCACTCAATTATGAGATCTTTGTCCATTTTCTATCCTTGAGGCCTAAGGTAATTGATTTTCACTGCTGTATTCCATTTCTTGACAATACCACAATTTATTTATCCATTCTTCTATTGATGGAGACATATTTTCAGTTGTTTGCTATTACAAGCAGTGTTACTTTGAGCATTCATGTACACTCTCCTGGTGTACTTGAGAGTTTCTAGAATATATTTGTATGACTTTTACTAGTTATAGCTAAATTATTCTCTTAAAATAGTTATACTTTGTCGTTTCTAGCCTGGTGTTGTTCTTTTTTTTTTTTTGTGAGGAAGATTGACCCTGAGTTAACATCTGCCAATCCTCCTCTTTTTGTTTGCTGAGGAAGACTGGCCCTGGGCTAACATCCACGCCCATCTTCCTCTACTTTATATGGGACGCCATCACAGCATGGCTTGACAAGCGGTGCGTCGGTGCACGCCCAGGATCCGAACTGGCAAACCCTGGGCCGCCGCAGCGAAGAGCCCACACTTAACCGCTTGCGCCACCAGGCCGGGCCCTAGCCTGGTGTTCTTGAGTGGGTGATTTTTACCTCTCTGGGCCTCAGTTTTCCCACCTATAAAATGGGAATAGCATTTTCCGCATGAGATTGTGTGAGAATTAGAGAATTAGAGATGAGGCAGGGATGAGGGATATGCATATTGCCTGGCACGTGATAGGTGCTTGGTCAGTGGTGGTGCTGCTGCTGTTTGTCCTGGGAATGGAGCCTTAGAAAACATCTTTTTACTCAGTTTTTTTCCTTTTGGATTCTAAGCTTCAACCATCCTGGAATCCCAGAATCTCTGATTGGAGGTGAAGGGCAGCTAATTTGAACTGCCACCCCCAGCAGGTGTTCCCTGTTTGGTGCAGGCTCTCATCTCCTGCTGCCCATGTGGCACTTGGGGCCACACTGCCATCTCGGTGCTTACTAGGGAGCGCTCGGTGTTGAGGGGACTGCTCTGGCTCTGGAGTCAGCTGGTTTAGGGCCCAGCTCTGCCATTTCGAGCTGTGTGACCGCGGGCAGCTCACCTCACTTCTCCCAGCCTCGATCTCCTGATCTGTAAAATGGGGTGGGGATAATGCATAGCTCCTTAGAGTGGGGGCTTTGGTGACATTGTGTGTTAGTTTGTGTGGTGTCCCTGGAGGCTCGGAAGGCATGGCATAATGGGCAGTGAGGGCAGCGTCAGGCTCTGGGTCCCTGGCCTAGGCTTTCCTCCAGTGTTCTTTGCCTCTTCTTATTGCTAGAGAAACCACAATGCTGGCCTCTTTCAGTTCCTAGGTCCCCAGGAAACTTTGGGACCAAAGAGGCCTTTTCTCTTGGCTTGTGAAGGGGACCTGTGGGACTAAGAGGGAAAGGGCTGGTGAGCCTCCTTCTAGGAACACTTTGTTCTGGTGCCTGGGAAGAATAGAGATGGTTCACAAAGAGACATCCCAGTGGGAAATGGGCAAGGATATGAGCAGGCAGTTGGGGAAGAAGAAACCCAAATGGCTAATAAACATGAGCAATTAGAGAAATGCAAATTACAACAGCAGGAGTCGTGCTGGCAAAGGCTGGCACCAGGCAGAGGTTGGCTACTGCCCGGTGCTCTCATGTCCTGCTTGTGGCTGTGGGAATCGGTGCAGGCATTTTGCAGGACATTTCAGCCACAAATGACAAACCTTCTGGCCCAGTCATTCCTCCTCTTGGTATCAACCTAGAGACACACTTTGCACATGCCCAGCAATGTACATGTCCATTGCTGCAGTGTTTGCAGTTGGAAACCCTGGGAACAACCTCATTGCCCAGAGGTTGTGGGAAGAGGTTAAAAATGCAATGGCATGTGAGAAACAGAAAGCGGCTTAGCTGGGGGCGGAGGGGAGGGGAAAATGGAGACCAACTGCTTGACAGGTTCAGGGTTTCCTTTGGGGTGATGAAAATGTTCTGGAACTAGATAGTAGTGATGGTTGCACAATATTGTGAATGTTCTATATGCCGCTGAATTGTACACTTAAAAATGGTGAAAATGGCAAGGTTTGTATTATAAATATTTTACAATTAAAAAAATTAATAATTTAATATGCCAAAAACCATTGACTTGTACATTCTAAATGGGCGACCTGTATGGTATCTGAATTTATATTTCAATAAAGCGGTTTTAAAAAAATCAAGTTTTAGCACAGAAATACAGTATGATATCATCTTTGTAAAATTACACAATAATCCCTTCACGCTCCCCCATCCCCCAAAAGATAATATTTCTCTAGGTATAGCTATATACACACTCGTGGAGCAAGGATGGTCAGGATACTCTTCAAACTAGTAACAGTAGGGTGGGGTTTCAAGGTGGGGTGAGGGGACCTTCAGCTTTATTGGTGTTCACTCAATATTTTATAATGAGAATGTAATTTATTACTTGTATAGAAATATAATTTTTGGAAAAGGAACAGAATCAATAGGATGTAAACATCTGGGTTTAATGCTTAATGACTTGGCCTTCCCTTTGCCTTCCCTTGAAGGATTCTGAAAGGCTCATGGAACAACAAGGAGCATTACTGAAACGGCTGGCGGAGGCAGACTCAGAGAAAGCGGTAACATCAAGTGCCCCCTGCCGGTTCTAGTGGGTTCCAGGCAACGAATCGTAGAGGTGCTGAATGGAGGCAGGAGGGCTGGGGCCTCGCTCTGACATTTCTTTGGGTCTTTGTTTCGTGCTCTGTAAAATGGGCTCATGTCGCCTATTTGGCCTACTCTGCTTGTCTTGTCTAGTTGATCGCTTGAGAGCTTGAGCCACCAAGCTGGACACCAACATGAGGGATGGTGGTGATGATGATGATGGATTTATAAACCATCAAAGTCTGTTACCTAGATTTGCTTATTTGTATTATGGATTAAAAGCCATCAAAAAGTACAGACTTTTTGATCAAGAATTCTAATTCTAGAAATCTCTCCCAAGTCAGCATGTTCCAGAGTCTATTCCATGGAACCCTACGTTCCTCAAGATGTTAATGGGTGTAAGAAACAAAAGGGGGGAGTGATCCATGGCCAAATAAATTTGGGAAACTACTGGCTGGCCTGAACAAAAGTTCAACGAGTTTCTTAACTCCAAGACCCTTCGGAGCCTTTGCTCTATTAATACCTGTTGTGAGTCTCCGAGAGAGAGAGATGGAGGCCACGTTCCGAAGGTTTGGCCCTTGGCCCTCAATGCCTGGCCGGACACTGCTGTAGGAGATTCAGTGGCAATGGCGGTAACACCTAAACCTGCTTTCCCAGCTCGAGAGGCCTCATTCAGTTGCGGTACGTCAGTAAACTGAAACGTTAAGCTGCTCTTTCCAAAGATGTGGAAGATTCAATCACGTTATGGTGAATGTTGTGGAATTGCAGGTCATGGAACAAAGTGTGCATATGACTTTGTAACGTGTATTAACAGTGCTTGTTATCTCTGGGTGGGGGATTCTGGGGATTCTTTAGTGGCTTTTTGTGTGTTTTTCAATGTTTTCTCCAGTTAATGGCACTTTATTTTAAATTGCAAAATAAATACATGTTTATTGTTTTAAAAAAATTTTCATGCAGATGTTAGGTGCTTCCCGCCAGGGTCTCTGTGACGTGGGCCAGCGTGTTTGAGACCTCGGGCCGCAGTGGCCAGGCGTTCACAGGAGTGTGTCTCCTCTCTGGGCTGGGCCTCCTCGCCCTCCCCAGGGAGCTCATGATGGTGTACGTTCTCCCCAGCGCCTGCTGTTACTGCTGCAAGACAAGGACAAGGAGGTAGAAGAGCTCCTCCAGGAAATACAATGTGAGAAGGTACTGTGCCTGACACCGGCTCCTTCTTATGGGCCAGTAGAGCTTAGTGGTGGAGTGTGCTCTGGGATTGGAAAGCTGGGGTCAAATCCCGGCTGTTGCTTTCTCCATCTCTCCAAAGGCTCAAGCAAAGACAGCATCTGAGCTTTCTAAGTCCATGGAGTCCATGCGTGGGCATTTGCAGGCACAGCTTCGGTGCAAAGAGGCAGAGAACAGTCGCCTGTGCATGCAGATCAAGGTACCTGCTGGCCCCACCGGTGGGGAAGGAGGGGGCGGGGGCCTGTCAGTCCAAGGGTGATGGCCTGGCCAAGGCTGTTGCACTCAGGAAGGCTTTGCCCCCAAGGTTTATGGGGCAGCTGCTGCCAAAGCACTTGCGCTTCAGAGAGACTCTGGGACAGTGGCGAGAAGAGTGGACAGAGACCCTGGGGGTCTTGGCCGCCCCTCCCAGCAGTGATGGGATTGGGTGCTATGCCCCTGAGCCAATCA
This sequence comes from Ceratotherium simum simum, assembly GCF_057802395.1. Classification (NCBI taxonomy): domain Eukaryota; kingdom Metazoa; phylum Chordata; class Mammalia; order Perissodactyla; family Rhinocerotidae; genus Ceratotherium; species Ceratotherium simum. The sequence continues at coordinate 8,244,489 of NC_141928.1, read as the reverse complement.
CTTAATCTCTTAGGCCCTCAGTTCTCCTAACTACCCATGGGGAGGGGATGGTCTCACATGCTACTTGCAGCTGTGAGCCGGGGGCCCTCTGAGGTCACAGCTCTGCTGAGTGACTCGGGGAGATCTCTGACCTCCCTGCTGGGAGTTCAAGGAAGAATTCCAGAAGAGTCCTATCTGAATATTAAGACCTGATGGTTCAGCAGTCTGGAGAGGTGCTGTGGGGAGCTGGGAAGGGCCTTCGTCTCTGGTCTACATTAGGGGAACCCTGAGCCCCCACACAGTTGGTGACCCATTTTCTCTCTCTCTCTCATTCCCACTTCTCATTGGTCCCTTTTTCTCCCTTTCTCCCCTTTACTCACTGTCCTGCCTTCCCCCGGCCTTTCTTGTCTGTTCTTTCTCTTCTCATCCCTGTCCCTCTCCCCTGATCTGCTCCCTGGCCCTCCCCTCCCAGAACCTGGAGCGCAGTGGGAACCAGCACAAGGCGGAAGTGGAGGCCATCATGGAGCAGCTGAAGGAAATGAAGCAAAAGGGAGACCGAGACAAAGAGGCCTTAAAGAAGGCCATCCGAGCCCAGAAGGAACGAGCTGAGAAGAGCGAGGAGTATGCTGAGCAGCTGCACGTGCAACTTGCTGACAAGGTAGCAGGCCTTCCCTGTGGAGGGCTGGCTGAAGGTGGAGGTGGGGGGTTAGATAGGTGGGGGGTGGATGGTGGAGGTGGTTTGGGTGGGTGAATGGAAGGATGATGATAGTGGAAATGGTGGATGGCTGGTGGGGTGGATGGCTGGGTAGCGGGGAGGCCGTGGGGGGATTAAATGGGTAAAAGGATGATAATGCCGTGGGTGGCTGGAGATGATTGGGGGGTTTGTAGGTCAATATTGTGGGTGGGAAGGATTTACAAACAGGATGCATGGCAATCTAGTAATTGCTGGAAATCTAGAAGCAACAGCTAGGCTCCCACTGTCACTCTTGGTGCTCTCTAGAAAGGGATTGCAGGAGTGAGGTTTAAGTCATCAGGGTGAGGGATCATCCAGGGTGACCCAGTCCCCAGCTCCTTGGCCTCAGCACTGACACCAGGCTGATGGGCCCTGTTGTCCCCTGTTCCCAGGATCTTTATGTCGCTGAAGCTTTATCCACTCTGGAGTCATGGAGGAGCCGCTACAACCAAGTTGTGAAAGACAAGGGAGACCTCGAGCTGGAAATTATCGTCCTGAACGAGTACGTCTGTGTTAGGAGAGGGAGCGTGGGCCGATGGAGGGAAGTGAGTGTGCAGGTGGAAGGAGCCTGGTGACCTAAGGCAGGTGACATTGCTCACACGGCTGTGTTTGGTCTGCCCCAGTCAGGGGCTGCATTGGACTGAAAGGTGCGAGGCCCTGAGCCGGGCTTTCTGGTTGGGGCTGGGGTGCAGGCTCCAGTCCCAGTCCTGGGGTCCTACCCCCTGGTAGGCACTGTGGAGGAGCTGGGCTTCTCCGGTCAGAGGCCTGGGCCTGACTCTAGTGCCTGGGCCTGAACTGGGTCCCAGTCTGCACAGTATGAGGGACAGGGCAGCTGGCAATCCCTGTGTCGTCTTCTCTCTGTTGTTTTGCCCCCGAGTCAGTAGGTCAGAGGTATGGCCTGGGACTGGGGGGCAAAAGTGGCCTCAAGTTGCGTGTGACTCACTTCACCTTTCTTGCTGCTGGTGACCATTCTCAGTGTCAACTGTATTCACGTGTTCATTCATTTAAAAAATATTGATTGAGCATCTACCATATACCAGGCTCTGTGCTGGCCTTGAGGGTTATGGCACTAAAAAGACAAAGGCGTTCCCGGCTCTCGTGGAGTTAACTAGGTACTCTAGTAGAGGAGATGGGGCTACAGAGCCCTGGACTCCCTGGGCTAAGGATGGGTCACAGGGCAGCAAACATAGTCTCCAGGTCAGAAAGGTCTTCCCTGGGCCGTCCCTGTGTCTTAGTAGTTAAGAGTGCGCGCTCCGCTACTGGCGGCCCGGGTTCGGATCCCGGGTGTGCACCAACGCACTGCTTCTCCGGCCATGCTGCGGCCGCATCCCACATACAGCAACTAGAAGGATGTGCAACTATGACATACAACTATCTACTGGGGCTTTAGGGGGAAAAAAATAAGGAGGAGGATTGGCAATAGATGTTAGCTCAGAGCCGGTCTTCCTCAGCAAGAAGAGGAGGATTAGCACGGATGTTAGTTCAGGGCTGATCTTCCTCCCCCCCCCAAAAAAAAAAAAGAAAGAAAGGTCTTCCCTGAGGCAGTGACTTTGCCATATTCAACTCAATTAGGCAAACCACCTGAGAAACTGCTATGTGCCAGACCCTACTCGAGGTGCTGCCCTCAGAGAGTTCTCTGTCTAGTGGGAGAAAACAGATAATTAAGGGAGAAGGATGTACGGTACAGATGAGAGGGATCGGGAAAGAGATGCCCTGAGGAGGGAAATCTGAACTGGGTTTTTAAGGGTGAGTAGGAGTTTGCCAGGTAAAACAACATGATGTGTTTGCTTGGGCCTAGTCAGTGTGCAGTAAATATTTGCTGGATGAACTATAATTGATCCATACTGAAAGCACAGAGTGTGTGAAGGTTCTGTGTTGGGTCTGTGGTCAAGATAGACAGGCATCTGTGAGCCCCAATGCTCCTCTCAGGCCACAGTCTCTGTTCTTGGGTTATAGCCCTGCTGAGTGACTTGAGGGGGAGGAGAAGGGAGCGAGGGCATGGGACGCATTTGTCTTTTTACTGCTCATGGCACCTGCCCTCGCCTGGGAGAGACAGACCCCAGTGTGATCTGTGCCTGAGGGGGAGGAATGCCTGCGCTGTCCCTGAACCCCAGCCTGGTAGTGCTCTCCTAACTTCAAGACCTGATGGGCTAAGAGATCCAGGGAGTGCCGTGGGGGCTGGGAGGGGAACATGCCTCTGGTCCTTGTCTTCAGGGAGTGTCTGTCCTCCTGGGAGAAGGCTTCTGGAGGGGGTGGTATGGGAGACAAATCTTAGAGGCTGTCATAAGAGGTGGGAGGCATAGGAATGCCACAGCGGCAGTGCCAGGGCAGGGCAGGGCAGCTGCTTCTCCGGTGGAGACTGGGGAGCAGGCAGAGTGCCAAGAGGAGGGACATGACCTGGGCAGGAACTCTTGACCGCCTGCACACAAAGACTCCGGCTCCTCAGAACCTGTGTATTGATTCTCTCCATCTGCTTTCACTGTGTGACCTTCCAGCCGTGTGACAGACCTCGTAAACCAACAACAAACCTTGGAGGAGAAGATGCGGGAAGACCGGGACAGCCTGGTGGAGAGACTACACCGGCAGACTGCCGAGTACTCTGCATTCAAGCTAGAGAACGAGAGGCTGAAGGTCTGTCGTGGGAGCCGGGCCCGGGACAGTGGGGCGGAGAGCAGGAGGCCGATGGCTGGGCACTCCTGGTTGGGCCCCAGAGGTGACCATGAGGGCCTGGAGGCAGCAGCATGATGAAGAGGGCGTGCTCTGGAGCCAGAAAGGCCCAGATTCAAGTCGTGACTCTGCCTCTTACTAGCTGCAGGACTTGGCAGGACAGCTCACCCTTTGTTGCTGCAGGTTCCTTGGCGGGAGGAAACTAAGCCTTTGTGCGAGTGTGGTGATGCACGTGCAGTGCTTAACGTGACACACCCAGCCCGTGCTCATGAGCTAGACCTGACCTTGAGGTTAACGTCGACTCTCCTGGGCGACTGCTGGCCCCTGCACAGGCGTTAGTTCTCACTTTAACCTCCTAGCCTCCCAATAGGGTGATGATTAGCTCTACTTTATGGAATAAGGAAACTGAAGCCTAGAGAGAGGTCAGGTTTCTTGCCAAGATTCTGCCCTTGGAAGTGTTGGAGTTGGGATTTGAACCCAAGTCTGACTCTGGAGCTCTAGCCTTTAACCACTTGCTGTACACCCTCCCAGCATGTCAGGGGCGTGAGGACCTGAACAGAGTGGACATTTCAGAGCCAGGTTTGAGCTTGGCTTTTAACTGATGTGGGCAGTAATATCTGGGTTTATTTTTTTATGGACTTGTGTTTAAGTAAGATTGATTTTAAGGAAGTATAATATACAGGAAGGTACACAAAATGAACCCATTTTGTCCATCAGTCACCTTGATTGAACCTTACCAGCATCCCAGAGACCTTGCCTGGTTACAAACCCCTCCTGCATAGGTGACCGTTTTTCTGACTTCTGTCACCACAGATTAGTTTGCCTGTTTTTGGACTTTGTGCCTGGCTTTTACTCAGCGTCATGTTTGTGAAAGTTAGCATGTTGTGTGTGGCGGTTTATTCATTCTCACTGCTGTACACTATGCCGTTGTATGAATGCACCACGATATATTTATCCACTCTACCGTCGATGGACATTTGGTTTGTAGAACATCTTTGTACATGTTTTGGTGCACATATTTGGTGTTTTTTACAGGTGATGTACCTTGAGGTGGAATTGCCAGGTCATCGGTGGTGTGCATATAAGTTCAGCTTGGGTAGATGTTACCATACAATAAAGTAGTTGCACAGACTTACACTTCCATCAGGAGTATGTGAGAGTTAATAAGTTGCTCCTTGTCTCCTCGGCAGCACTTGGCATTGTCAGTCTTTCATTTGAGCCACTCTGGTGGGAGTGTAGGAGTGTCTCATTTGTTGTAATGCAATTGTTGGATGAATGAAAGACGACCTCCAAGTCTAACAGTGAGTTAGAGGATTACTCACAAGATGATATATCTGTGTAGTGTAATTCAGTGTGGCCATTCAAAATGATGTTTGTACAAGTGCATTTTCTTAGATATTACCATTACAAAGGTAAAATATGCTCATAGTAAAAGCTTAAAATATTACAGAAATGGGATACAAGAGTGAAGGTCTCTTTTAACTGTGCATATGTATTTTTCCAGTTTTTTCTCCCAATACTAATATACATATTCAAACACATACATGCCCATTCATCCATCTGTTATTCTGCAGCTTGCTTTTTTCATTCAACCACATTTCATGGATGTCTTTTTAGATCTTTTTTTTTTTAGCTTTATCTCTCTCAAATGACTGCTTATCATTTTATTGAGAGACCATGATTTATTTTGTCTCATCAGCTAAGGTGAGCATTTGGGTGGTAGGAAGACATTTATTGACTTGAGAAGTAGTTCACAACACAATTGTTCAGTGAAAAAGTATGTTGCAAAGCAGTAAGTACAATGTAATTCCACTTTTGTTGAAAATATGAGAATATCTATTCAGCTACTGATGTATAACCATATACCAAGGCATCATGCATCATGCTTCAGTTTTCTTCATTTAATCTCCATTTCCTGTAATGATTCTGTACGGCTTTTGTAGTAAGAACAAGAAAACACAGGAGCCACTTATTTGCCTCTATAGTGACCTGAGTTGGTCCCATTAGGCATCCTGCCTGGTGCCCCTCTGAGGAAAACAGCTGGCATGGGTTTGAGTAGGCTGGGCTTCCCGTTGCTGGCCCCTTGGAGTTGGAGCTAAGGGTGGGATGGCCGCCTGCTTGGAACCTTCCTGTCAGTTACTCACGAGCCACCCCTTCTAGGCTAGCTTCGCCCCGATGGAGGACAAACTCAATCAGGCCCACATCGAGGTCCAGCAGCTGAAGGCGTCGGTGAAGAACTACGAGGGGATGATTGACAACTATAAGAGTCAGGTGGGCCTCACAGGGGTCGCAGCCCTGCCGGGGCAGCACCTCCCAGTAGGCTGGGAGATTAACCATGGGGCCTGTCCTGGGAAGGGTGGGGAGAGGAAGGTGTTTTTCACCAAAACTTGGCTCTGCCCAAGACAGCCCCATCTTTGTTGGTCCACAGGTGATGAAGACCAGATTGGAGGCTGATGAAGTGGCTGCCCAGCTGGAACGCTGTGACAAAGAGAACAAGATCCTTAAAGATGAGATGAACAAAGAGATTGAAGCGGTACTGCACGCCTTCCTCGCTCTCTTCACCCAGTTCCATATCTGTCAATCTCTCTCTCTCGTTTGCCTTTGACCTTCCCGATGCGGAAAAAGATTAACGAATTGTCTCACTGCTGGGCTGGTCCACTCTACTGTGCACTTGCCCTCTCCTTTCTCTCTTCTCTCCCTCATGCTTCTTCTTAATCCCTTTTTCCCTCCTGGTTTTCTTCTTTCTCCAATTTCCTTAAAAAAAAAATCTCTCCTGCTTGGAGCATCCAAGTGGATTCAAATCCACAGGTATGCCAGGTCTTAGGCATGTCCATTTCATTCTGTATGGTGGCTTTATTTTGTGCCAACCAAAAAAAGTGCCTCCCATCCCCTTCCCCGAAGAGCCTATTCTTCTAGAGACGGCTTGGCTATCTAGAAGCAACAGGATTATCTTAATAGTAACCTTAGAGATGAGTTGAGTCCAGGCTCAGTCACTAATGTGTTGCAAGTCCCTGCCCCTCTCTAGTCCTCAGTCTCCTTGTGATTACAAGGATGGACTAAGACTAGCGAGTTCTTACCTTTCCCTCTGACCTACAGCATTGTGATTGCTTTCCTAGGGGCCCTGGAGTTAGACTAGACTTTAATCCCAGCCCTACCAGTTTCTAGCTGAGTGACCATGGGCAAATGATCCTTTGATCCCTAGGTTCTTATATGGGAACAACAGCACCTAAACGTACTTTATAGGTTGTTGTATGGATTAAATGAGTAATTCAGAGAGCCCTTAGCACAATGCCTGGGTCCTGGTGTTTGCTCTGTGGTTGCCCTAGTTATTCAATGACTAAAGGAGTGGCAGGCTCAAGGGGCAAGTCAGGGCCAAGTGTGTCCTCCCAGAGAACAACTGGACATCCTCAGTGGCCTGTGGGGAGGGCAGGCCGCGCTTCTGCCTGTGGATCTTGCAGGATTCTCTTCTAGGGACCGAGGGCAGCCCTGCCCTGACTCTAAAGGACTCTGCCTGGCCCCTCCAGCAGCCGGGCCCTTGCCAAGGGTGGGCTTTTCTCCCTCACTCCAGGCACGTAGGCAGTTCCAATCCCAGCTGGCTGACCTGCAGCAGCTGCCTGACATCCTCAAGATCACGGAGGCTAAGCTGGCAGAGTGCCAAGACCAGTTGCAGGGCTATGAAAGGAAGAACATCGACCTCACGGCTATCATATCAGACCTGCGCAGCCGGGTAAGGGACTGGCAGAAAGGGTCCCACGACCTGGCCCGAGCAGGGGCCCGCTTACCGAGATGAGCTGCACGCCCCCGAGGGAGGACCACTTCCTTTTTCTTGGCTGCCGCTTTCTGAAAGGAGTGAGCTATCATCAGTGCTGTGAAATAAAAGTCTGGTGTGCCAAATGCCTCGTGTTTGCACCATGTGATTGTAGTTATAGGAGCCGTCACGCGACTGGAGTTGTTGGGCCCTGCTGCAGTTGCCCTGCCCCGAGGGCTCCAGGTCCCTGCCTGCCTCTGTCCTTCACGCTCTGCTGCAGACACCAAGCCATAGGTTTTCTTTTTTTCCATCTTTCTCTTGCTTTAGCTGCCTTTCCCTACTTTAACAGACCCATTGCCGGAGATTCTGTCCTGAAAGAGAGCTCCCTTTTTCCCAGGAGGAATCTTCCTCTGGGTTACTAAGACCACGCTTATGGTGTCTAAGAAATTACATGCCTCTCATGTGCTGTGTGACCTTGGGCAAGGCCCTTCCCCCCTCTTGACCAGCTTCCTTGTAATAATAAAAAAAGCAGCTACTGTTTTCCGAGCACGTGCTCGGAGCTCCAGCATGCTCTCTTTAATTCTTCCAGGAATTTGGTGAGGTATATTATTTTCCCCACTTTACAGAAAGCAGCCCAGGGCATAGAGGGGAAAAGTAATTTCCTGAGGTCACAGAGCTAATACTTAGTCAACAGGGATTGGAACCCAGCCAGCTCTGTCTGGTTCCCAAGCCCGTGTTCTCGGTACTCTTAAATTGCCTGCCTTCTGAACCTGACACTCTTGGGGCTTTTCGAGCCCTGGTATCTGAGGCTCCGGCGTAAAGCAGCCCTCTGATAACTTCTCAAACTTGGCAGCCTGCAAGACTGGATAGATTTCTTGTTGCTGTGCCTGCACTGCCTCCAGTTAAGGGGAGAATGAAGTCAGTGGTACCAACAACGTAACTGGTAAAGCTCCGTGTTGTGTCATGTGGGCCACTTAGGCCTGCCCTCTGCCTCTGCCTTCTCTCATCTGCCCCAGATCCCACTGAGTGGCCTCTCCTGATCATAAGAGCATCGTCGTGGTTCTTCAGGAGCAAACCTGGCTTCTCTCGGTGCGGGAAAGCCTTCAGTCTTAGGAGCTGGGCCTAACCTGTCCCTGCTCTCCTCTCTCCTCCAGGTTGTGCGTTGAGACTTGGTCGCCTGCTGAGGGCAGCGTGCCTCTGTACTGGGTGTGGATGCCAGGTCACAGGGAGAAGGGAGGGCTGTACCGGGAAATTCTTTCGTAAACCAGTCTGTGTTCCTGTCCTTTTAGATCGAACATCAGGGGGACAAGCTGGAGATGGCGAGAGAGAAACATCAGGCTTCCCAGAAGGAAAATAAACAGCTGAGTCTGAAGGTGGATGAACTGGAGAGGTTAGAGGCACTTGGTCCCATCTCTGTCCTCTTCCTAGGACCTGAGACTTTCAGCCACTTAGCTGCTTTGGGCTTGGTGTGCAGAAGTGTTTGAGGGACTCAAGGCCTTGGAAGGTACTAGGCAGACCTCAGACGAGAAGCTGCTTCCATTGCAGTGGTAAGCACTATGGGAGAGAGGAAGGTGGCCTCTCGGCCAGGGGGACGCTCCATAACTGTGTGGTCAAGATCACAGCACTCATAGGCACCACCTATCAGAAAGGCATGCTTCGTCCACACCCACCAGCAGGGCCAGGATACTGTGGTGGGGGGCATGCCCCCATTCTGTGCTTTGTTTCCGAGCATCCTTCCCCAAGACCTCTCTGATCTGATTCTTGTCTGTTACTTATGGGCTACTGGAGGCAGTCAGAGCACACCTTTTGGAATCAGAAGCCCTGGCTTGGGTCCCAGCTTGGCCACTTAACTTGCATTGTGATCTTGAGCAAATCATTTAACCCTTTGGAATCTCTGTTTACTCATCTGGAGAAAAGGATCCACGTAGGGATAACCATCTAGCTCATGGGTTATTGTGAGTCTTCAGTGAGATTATCCTCAAAGGGCTTAGCACGTTACCTGGCATAGAAAAATGCACAATATAGTTAGTGTATATTAGTATTATCCCAATTTTATTTTTTATTTATTTTTTTGTGAGGAAGATCAGCCCTGAGCTAACATCCATGCCAATCCTCTTTTTGCTGAGGAAGACCGGCCCTGAGCTGACATCTATTGCCAATCCTCCTCCTTTTTTTTTTTGCCCCCTTCTCTCCCCAAAACCCCAGTAGATAATTGTACATCATAGCTGCACATCCCTCAGTTGCTGTATGTGGGATGCTGCATGGCTGGACAAGCGGTGCGTCGGTGCATGCCCAGGATCCAAACCTGGGGCTGGCCCCCAGTATTATCCCAATTTTAAATGTGAGGAAACTGAGCTCGGGTAGAGGGTAAGTGACTTGCCCAAGGTCACACAGCTGGTACCTGGCAAAGCTGCAACTTAGACCGCTGACTATCATCCTCCAAAGCTTTTAGCATCTGTAAAATGAGGGCTGGAGCCTTGGCTTCAGAGATGAAAGGCCTGAGGCTCCAGGAGGCTGTCACTGCCCCAGGTGGCTCATGCAGCCAGGGACTTGAACCAGGTGGTCTACTGGGCTCCACCTCTGCTCTGCTGGCCTCAAAGATGCAGCTGGATTCAGCAGGACTTGCAGAGTTCCTTAGATTGGAAGGTATTCTGAAGTGCAGTGGGACGGTGTATGCACATGGGGATGGTCACTGCTGCCCCATGGCTGGTCACATAAGATGAGTAGTCCAGCTGAAGTCTCCTTGCTGAGGGAGGCAGCAGTGACCAGAAGTTGAGGACACAGGTTTTGGTGACAGACCTGCCAGCTGTGCTGACTTTGGGCCAATGAGTTCACCTCTCTGAGGCTCAGTTTCTTCCCCTGTAAAGTGGGGATGATGATGGAACCCACCTTCCCGAGCTGCAAGGTGCCGTATGATGATGTGCACACAGCACAGCCCACGGTCGGTCTCTGCTTGCTTTCCCACTCTTCGTACAGTTCTCCAACCAGCTGCACTTCCTTGCCGCCTTGCTGATCAGCAGATTTCTTTGGTTCATTCCTGTGGCTCCTTGGAGATTCTTGGCAAGATGAGAGCCTCGGTCCAGGGGTGGCTGGCAGCCCCCTGGCGGGGTGGAACAGGACAGGTAGGGCATGAGCAGGACCTGACTGAGTGCTTTCACCTAGGAAACTGGAGGCGACCAGTGCCCAGAATATCGAGTTCCTACAGGTGATTGCCAAGAGGGAGGAGGCAATCCACCAGTCCCAGCTGCGGCTGGAGGAGAAGACACGGGAATGTGGGAGCCTGGCGAGACAGTTGGAGAGTGCCATTGAAGATGCTCGGCGGCAGGTCAGTCTCAGTTCCATTACTAACTAGCTCTGTGACCTTGGGCAAATCACCTAACCTCTCTGAGCCTATTTCCCCATCGGAAAAACGGGCATATGGTAGTAGTACCTGCCTCACGAATTCATCATAAGGATCAAATGAGCGATTCTTGTAAAGGACTTGGCATGTCATTCATGATTGCTCATTTAATTGCACCTGCATGGGACTCAGACAGGTTTACCACATCTGAGGTGATGGCTCACGGGGCGTTGGGAAAGGGCAGGTAAGGCTGGGTTGCAGAAGTTGTCCCCACAGTTAGCTCCTGCCCTGAAACTCCAGAGAACTCTCCCAGCCATGCACAAGTGCTGTCTGAGACTAGATAGTGGGAGTGGCCCAGCTGTCTCTTTGCCAGGTGTCCCCATGTCAGGTAAGCCAGCCCCACCTCTGTGCCTCTGGGCAGGTAGAACAGACCAAGGAACATGCAGTCTCCAAGGAGCGTGCAGCCCAGAACAAAATCCTGGACCTCGAGACCCAGCTGAGCAGGACCAAAACTGAACTCAACCAGCTGCGGCGGAGCCGGGACGATGTTAGTTGGACTGGGGGACAGGGGGGTAGGGAGCGGGGGGCAGACAAGAAGGGAGTGGATTGAGATTTTAGCTTCTTGGGGCCTGCAGGGCCAAGTGTTTTGTTGTTTTTATGAATATGACATGGTTTTATTTTTCTCTAATGACTTTTCCATCCCTTCAGGATATCCCAGGCAGATCCCTCTTTTTATTAACAGCTTTGTTAAGATAGAATTTACATACCATAAAATTCACTCATTTAAATTGTACAATTCAGTGGTTTTTAGTATATTCAGAGTTGTGCAATTATCAGCACAATCTAAGTTTAGAACATTGTCAGAAAGAAACCCCTTACCCATTAGCAGTCGTTCCCATTCCCCTCCCTCAGCCCCTGACAACCATTAATGAAGTCTGTATGTCACCATGGATTTGTCTCTTCTGAACATTCACACACCTGGCCCGTGCTGTTTCTCCTCCTAGGCTGACCGGCGCTACCAGAGCCGGCTACAGGACCTGAAGGACCGCCTGGAGCAGTCGGAGAGCACCAACCGCAGCATGCAGAACTATGTCCAGTTCCTCAAGTCGTCGTATGCCAACGTGTTTGGGGATGGTCCCTACACTACCTACCTGACCAGCTCTCCCATCCGCTCCCGATCTCCTCCTACCTAAGGCTGCCGGTCTTGGTTCAGGAGCCCGGATTGATGCCATGGGAACGGAGGAGTTGCAAAGCCATGCCTGCAAAGCCTGTTGGTTTTCCTCTCTCTTCCAGTGATGAAGTGTGTTGAGGCTCTTGTCTTAGCTCCTGGCTCCAGAAAAGTCCCTAAAGCAGCAGGGGCTGAATCAGGATCTACTTAGTTCTCTCCTCTCTGACAGAGTCGCCTAGTGGAAGTTTTAATTACCCTGACAGGCCTTAAATCTACTTCTGTTAGGGTACCAGATTTTAACTCACCGTGACTTTGCTCATTCCTTTCTCGAGAGAATGTTTGGACTGGACTTTTTCCTCCAGTCTCCTTACAGCCCTTCTCTTTTTAGGACTCTCTCTCTCTGTTTTTCTCTGACCTGAACCAGCAGGAGCTGTTAGCATAGGTCCGCACCACCACTCCTGGGCTGGGAGCATGTTTACTTGCTGTTTTCCTTAGTTCATGGGAATGGTGTTTTCCCCAAGGCTCCCTTCTGGAGCCCGGTGGAAACCTCTCATGCCCGAGTGTCCTTGAGGCCACTTGTCCCCATGCACTTCACAGTAGACACTCAAGGGCTCCTGTCCCGTTGGCCTTGTACAAGTGTAATCCCAATCTCGTTGATTTTTGTTTCCCTTTGCCACGTTTGTAACTATAGAATGCATTTATTCTTGAAATATGTGTGTTGTTTTACAAAAAGCTTTTATAATCAATATTTAAGCCTCCACTGGATGATTTCCTTTACCCACCTCCATCCCTCTTCTAAAAATGATTAAGTAAAATGCTGCAGGAGAGCCAGTAAACATTTTTAAAGTACTTATTGTAGAAACATTAGGCTTTTCATTTCATTTTGGCCCAGGTTGCTTCTTTCTCTTTTGTGCACTTTCACTATATAATCCCACGAGATGACTGGATGAAACACACTTTGTGAAGTATTGCTCAGTGTTTAAGGACAGACATTAGCTGTTAGGAGGAAGATGGGATATGTATATATTACTATTTTTAGGAGGAAGATGGGATATGTATATATTACTATTTTTAAAATGCTAACTGGTTTCTAAATGATAAGATTATGGGCTATTTTTGTTCTCTTCACATTTTCCTATATTTAAAAGAAAGAACAACAAATTATTTAGAGAGAAGAAGACAATTTTGGTACTGTGCGGAACTCTAACCTTTCTGTTCTAGCTGGTATTGGCCATCTGGGTGAACCAGTCTTGTCCTCTCTCAGCCACTCTAACCTCAGTCCAAAACTCCAGAGAATTCCCCTATGTCCTCAAAGGCCGTAGGTCCCGCCCAGGCATCTGGATTTCACAAGCAGAAAACCCCCTTCCCCTCCAAATTTTGGGGATATTTGTAGTTTCCAGCTCTTCATTTTGCCAAGGAAAGTCATTGAAAAAACAACTACCAGCTACCGTTGCCACAAAACCAAGCCTGTTTTCACATCCTTTATGTAAATGGACTTGAATTCACAATGTATGCAAGACCTTCCCAGGAAGGACAGTTAGTGAACTTAACCAATACATGTACATATCTGTATAACGCATTTTTGTCAAACTAACGGAAACCTCCTCAGCGCAGGGCACTGTTATTTATGATGCTGGTGTGGGAAACACTTCATTGGAGCCCATTGCTTGGACTCTCCCAACAATGTTCTATTTTTCTTTGTAAAGTATTTTATTACAAAAAGTCCAGAGTTTGTAAAAAATCAAAAGATAAAAAATGTTTATATTGCTTCAAACTCTAGAGAGAATCCTTCCTACCTCAAACTGAGATCCCATGAAATGGGCATAAAAGCGTCACAAGTTAAGGGTTCTAGCAAAAAGCTGGCTCCAGGCAATGGTGAATCTTTGATTTATTTTTATATAGATATAAAAATAAGATATTACTGAGATATAATTCATGTACCATAAAATTCACCCTTTGAAAGTGTGTAATTCAGTGTTTTTTTAGTATATTCACAAAGTTGTGCAACCATTACCATTATCTAATTCTAGAACATTTTCTTCATCCCATACCCAGTAGCAGCCACTCCCCTTTCTCCGCCCCCCAGCCCCTGTCAACCACTAATAAAGTCTCTATCTCTGGATTTATCATTCTGGACATTTCACATAAAAGAAATCATACAATACTGTGACTGGCTTCTTTCATGTAGCATAATGTTTTCAAGGTTCATCTGGGGCCGGTCCTGTGGCTTAGCGGTTAAGTGTGCGCACTTCGCTACTGGCGGCCCGGGTTCAGATCCCGGGCGCGCACTGACGCACTGCTTATCCGGCCATGCTGAGGCCACATCCCACGTACAGCAATTAGAAGGATGTGCGGCTATGACATACAACTATCTACTGGGGCTTTGGGGAAGGAAAAAAAGGAGGAAGATTGGCAATAGATGTTAGCTCAGAGCTGGTCTTCCTCAGCAAAAAGGGGAAGATTAGCATGGATGTTAGCTCAGGGCTGATTTCCCTCACAAAAAAAAAAAAAAAAAAAAGGTTCATCTGTGTTATAGCAAGTATTTGTACTGCATTTTTATGGCGGAATAATATTCCATTGTATGGATACACCATATTTTATTTACTCATCAGTTGATGGACATTTGGGTTTCCACTTTTTGGCTGAGTAATGCTGCTATGAACATTCTACGAGTTCTTGTGTGGACACATCTCATTTCTCTTGGATATAAACCTAGGAGTAGAATCGCTGTGGGAATGATAACTCTAACCTTTTGAGGAACTGCACCATTTTAAAGTCCCACCAGCAAGGTATGAGGCTTCCACTTTCTCCATATCCTCACCAACATATACTGGATTTTCTGCAATCCGGACGCTCCAGAAACCCCCTATCTGGCGGTCCTTGCGAGCGCCAGAGCCTCAGGAGGCCACACCCTGTGCGCAGGCGCACTGACGGTCGGGCTCGGCGCTAGAGGCTGGGCCCCGCAGCCGTTAGGGGCGGGGTTGCGCTGCGCTGCTGCGTGCGCGCCCCGGAAGCGGAAGCGAGCACTCGTTTCCGGGCGGCTGATTCGAGGACGTGTTTTGTCAAAAGCTGCGCGTTTGAAGAGCCACAGCAGGGGTGGCCATGCCGTCTGAGGGTCGCTGTTGGGAGACCTTGCAGGCGTTGCGCAATTCCGACAAAGGTCGCCTTTGCTACCACCGCGACTGGCTGCTACAGGGCGAGGTGAGCAGTGGACCCAGAGGGGGCGGTGGCCCTTCGTCCCCTCGCGACGGGACCCTGCTGTTCCCTAGCCCTCGGCAGGTCCTGCGCCGGGAACCCGTGCGTTCTTTCCAACAACCCGCGTTTGGTTCTTGACTCCTGTGTGTGCATCACCCAGTCCTAGGGTTTCTGCCTCTCCAGCCTATTCTAGCCGTCGGGAGCTCCCCTTCCTTCAGAGGGGCTGTTCTCGCTGAAGGCTTCATTGCTACCCCCAGCCAAAGTTAGGCGCCTCCGCCCGTGTTGTCAAAGCAACCCTGGCCTCTCAGGATCAGTTAATTTACGGCGCGTCCGCTGTGCTAGGAGATCCAGATTTAGCCGTGAACGATGAACATGACTTACCTATTGCTGCCAGTGAAAAGACCAAATTTTTAGATGACATTGTGCGGACCTGGAGGGTTTAATGGGGGCGTGGTCACTGCGCCCATTATTTACAAAGCCCTGTACTAGACTGCTGGGTTTGGGGATGTAGAGACAGTTAAGGCATAGCTCCTGTTCCCAAGTTGCTGGTAATGTGATGTCCTCTTTCTTCAGACTTCTGTGTGAAACAGTTCCAAAACATTTCCGTCTTTTATGTCTTTGACAGTTTTAAAGAATACTTACCTTACATTCTGTAGGATGGATCCCAGCATGGGTTTGTCAGGTGTATACTCAGGTTATGCGTCCTTGGCAGGAATCCCACAGAAATGATGCTGTGTGCTCTGTAAGTCACATCAGGAAGCACACAGATGCTTCAACCCATCCCAGCACTGGTGAGGCTAACTTTGAGCGCCTGGACACATTGGTATCTGCTAGATATCTCCACTTAAATTCATCATTTTTCCCTTTTTAACTGATTAGTATTTTGTGTATTCCAAAATTACACCAATATCCTTTTTCTCATCAAAATTCCACCCTTAGCATTCATTGGTGATTTCTGCCTGAAGCCGTCACCTCTGTGATGTAGCCAGATGGTGTTTTTTTGTATCCACCATTCTTTCTATTTTTGTTAGTTGACATTATACCATATGGGAGAGCTTTGTTTTCTCCCTTGTTTAATTATGTATATCAGTATGGACTCAAGAGTTCCTTTTTTATTCAGTGAGTTGTAATCCATTACTTGTAACTTTGTGCATGTGTATTGTGTGTATTTTCATTTTTGGGGAAGTACATCTTCAGGATAAACTCCAAGAAGTGAGCTTGCTGGGTCAAAAGGTAAACGTAGATGTAGTTTTGTTATATGTTGTCAAATTTGTTATATGGTATATCACTTGGCCTTCCAGTCAGCAATGAATGATCGAGCCTGTTTGCCCACAGCCTTGTCAACAGAATGTATTATTATACTTTTAATTTTTGCTTATCTAATAGGTAAGCATAAGGTCTCAGTGTAGTTTTTTACAATGCATTTCTCTTTTGATTGAGATTGAGCATCTTTTCATATGTTTAAGAGCCAATTTCATATCTTTTTTTTTTTTTTGTGAGGAAGATCAGCCCTGAGCTAACATCCATGCTCATCCTCCTCTTTTTGCTGAGGAAGACCGGCTCTGAGCTAACATCTATTGCCAATCCTCCTTTTTTTTTTTTTTTAACCCCCCAAAGCCCCAGTAGATAGTTGTATGTCATAGTTACACATCCTTCTAGTTGCTGTATGTGGGATGCGGCCTCAGCATGGCCGGAGAAGTGGTGCGTTGGAAGACCGGCTCTGAGCTAACATCTATTGCCAATCCTCCTCCTTTTTTTTTTTTTTTTTTTACCCCCCAAAGCCCCACTAGATAGTTGTATGTCATAGTTACACATCCTTCTAGTTGCTGTATGTGGGATGCGGCCTCAGCATGGCCGGAGAAGTGGTGCGTTGGTGCGCGCCCGGGATCCGAACCCGGGCCGCCAGTAGCGGAGTGTGCACACTTAACCGCTAAGCCACCGGGCCGGCCCCAATTTTATATCTTTATTTGTGAATTACCTGTTTATGTCTTTTGCTCATTTTTTTATTGAGGATTTGGTGTTTTTCCCCCTAATGTTTGCAAATTCTTTATGTATTAGGGATAATACTAGACTTTTATCTGTGATATATATTAGATATATATTTTTCTAGTTTGTCAGTTGAATTTTTTCTGTTTATGGTGTTTTTTATATATATGGTTTAATTTTTTACAGTTGAAACTTTGCCCCTGGAATTAATTTTGGTGTAAGGAATGAGTAAAACATATTATTTTAATATGTTTCTAAAATGAGCCTCATTACTATACAAAGTGTGCATACAGCATGTTGCTTCTATGTCCAGATTGTTCCCTGTGGGTTGAATACCTGTTTATTGTACGTGGGATGTGTAACTATGATCTAGACCAGGATTTCTCAGCCACAGCACTGTTGACATTTTGGGCTGGGCTATATAATTCTTGGTCGTGGTGGGCTACTGTTGCTGTCCTGTGCGTTGAGGATATTAGCAGCATCCCTGGCCTCTACCCACTAGATGCCAGTAACGCCCTTCCGGTTGTGACAACCAAAAATGTCTCCAGACATTGACAGATCTCCCCGGGGGGAGGAGGGGGAGGGAGTAAAATTGGCCCTGCTTGAGAACCACTGATCTAGGTAAAATAATAGCTTGCAATTTTTGAATAATTATTATGTGCCAGGTACTGTTCTAAGTACTTTATATCTGTTATTCATTTAATCCTCCCCAAATCTTTTGAGGTGGATCCTTTATTCCATTTTAGAAGCCGTGAAGCTGAGGCACAGAGAGGTTAGGTAACTTGCCTGTGGTTATACAAGTATTTGGAATGCAGAGATGGAATTCAAACCAAGAAAAGCTGATTCCAAACTCAGTAGTCCAGATCACTATTATACTATTTCTCCATATTTCCTGGTAATATTTTCCTGATGTTGAGTCAAGTTCCCAGCCAAAATTTGCTGTCTACTTCAGCCAGAATTAAATGGTATGAGCTTCTCTGGTTTAAAACAGTGTACACTAAACATATAGAAATGATAGTTAACTACAGTTGAGTAAGTTGTCCACACATATTGTCTGGGGCTTGTTTTATAGTCTTTCTAGTATACATCCCATTTTATATAAGCCATTGGCTCTTACATCAGTAACCGCTTTTCTTTTTTTTTTTTTTTTTTGTGAGGAGATCAGCCCTGAGCTAACATCCGCCAATCCTCCTCTTTTTTTTTTTTGCTGAGGAAGACGGCCCTGGGCTAACATCTGTGCCCATCTTCCTCCACTTTATATGGGACGCCGGCACAGCATGGCTTGCCAAGCAGTGCGTCGGTGCGCGCCCGGGATCCGAACCAGCGAACCCCGGGCCGCCGCAGCGGAGCGCGCGCACTTAACCGCTTGCGCCACTGGGCCGGCCCCGTGTAACCGCTTTTCTATGCCTATTTTTTATATACTTATTTGCATTTAAAAAATCTTAACATGTTCATTTAAAAATTAAATACAGAAGATTAGAACAAAGAATTATGTCACTCATCACCCAAGCATAACTTTGGGTATATTTCCTTCATGTCTTTTGGTGTAATAGCGTTTGTTTTTATTTTATATAATTGTAGATATGTTATAATTATACTCTTATTTTTTCACTTAAAATTGAATCTTAAGTGTGTTATTACTTAAGATTCACAATCAGTATTTTTATTTTTTTTATTTTTTATTTTTTTATTTTATTTTTTTTTTTTAAAGATTTTATTTATTCAGCTTTTTCCCCCCAAAGCCCCAGTAGATAGTTGTATGTCATAGGTTCACATCCTTCTAGTTGCTGTACGCGGGACTCGGCCTCGCGTTGGACGGAGAAGTGGTGTCTCCGGGCGCTCCCGGGATCCGAACCCGGGCCGCCAGCATCAGAGCGCGCGCACTTAACCGCTAAGCCACAGAGCCGGCCACAATCAGTATTTTTAAATGACTAATATTCCACTGATTGTGTATACTACAGTTTACTTCAGAATTCCTCTTGTGTTCTTTTCTGTTCCAGCATTTAGATTGCTTTTGAATATGCTTTAATGGCCATCTTTGTGCATTGTTCTTTTTTCTGTAAGTAGAGTTTTTTAGTCTGATACTCTGGTCATTATCAAGAAACTACTGTACTTGTCTCTTCATCTCTGATTGTTAATACAGTTACTTTGGGTCTTTGATATTTATGTATGTATATATGTACGTACGCCTTCTTAGGTTTCCAGTAAGGCATGTGATGGACTATTTTTGATTGCTTAGATCAGTTGACATGCAAGTTGGGCTTAACCTTCTTCTTCTCTCCAGGATGTTTTAGAAGAATGTATGTCTCTTCCCAAGCTGTCTTCTTACTCTGGATGGGTGGTCGATCATATCCTACCCCATACACAAGGGAACCCACCTTCCTCTGAGGCTTCAACATCCTCTAGACCTACCTCAGCCCTAGACCAACCTTCATTTGTTCCCAAATCCCCCATCAGAAGCCCCGCCTCGTCACCAGCCTCCCCAGCAACACCAGCAACACCAGATGGAACCGAGGTAAGGTTTTTTATCAGCTGAAGACAAAAGGCAGTGGTGGCTGCAAAGTTGAAGTGTTTAACATTGGCATACGACGGGGAAAATAATGATTGCTTCTTGTTGCAGCTGTTTGTAGGGACAGTGTTAGCTACATCACCCAGTGTTCTCTTTATGAAGACCTAGAGAAGGAAATAGTAATTAATTTCATGAGCAATTGGATGTTTTTTTCTCACGAACCTTGCATCTCTTTAACTGGTAGGTCTCCCTTTTTGTGTTGGCTGTTGGAAGGCTTAGAGTAAAGTTTGTACCTGCTCTTAAAATTCTTGGATCTTACTTATCGTTGGTTCTGTATGAGTTTTTACCCTATTTTTGGGTCTGTTTTATCCCTGCCTTTGTTTCTCCCTCTTAAAGAGTTAAATTTTTATCGATGGCATTCTTTTTTTCTTCCTTTCTTTCTTTTTTTTTTGTTGGTATACTTTCAGAGTAGTTTGTGTATATACAGATATACAGGAACATAGGTGGTAGAATGTAGTGTTAGGTACTTTGTTTTTATTTTTTTCACTTGACAATATATCTAGGAAATCATTTCTTCTCTATCTCTATATCTATCTGTATGTGCCTCATTTTAATATTTTTTCTGACTTTTAATTTATGTTTGTTGTTATATTTAATTTTCGTTTATAAGTTGCCTTAAGTAGCTTTCTGGATCAAAGTAAGATAGAAATAGTATTTGGCATAGAATGTCAAGAGTTAATAAAAAAAAAACCTTCTAAATTGCACTGTTGTGCTTTCTCAAGTTTTAGATTTTTTTTTTTTTTTTTTGTGAGGAGATCAGCCCTGTGCTAACATCCACCAATCCTCCTCTTTTTTTGCCGAGGAAGACGGCCCTGGGCTAACATCCGTGCCCATCCTCCTCCACTTTATATGGGTCGCCGCCACAGCATGGCCTGACAAGCAGTGCGTCGGTGCGCGCCCGGGATCCGAACCAGCGAACCCCGGGCCGCCGCAGCGGAGCGCACGCACCCAACCGCTTGTGCCACCGGGCCAGCCCCACAAGTTTTAGATTTTTATGCCAGCAAATTAAGACTAGACACTTTTTGCGGGGGCCGGCCCCATGGCTTAGCGGTTAAGTGCACGCGCTCCGCTGCTGGCGGCCCGGGTTTGGATCCCGGGCACACACCGACCCACCACTTGTCGGGCCATGCTGAGGTGGCCAGCAACTAGCAAGATGTGCAACTATAACATACAACTATCTACTGGGGCTTTGGGGAGAAAAGGGGGAAAAAAAAAACCAAACTAGGCACTTTTTAGAAAGGTGGAGATTATGTTTCTCATGTTTAGCTTCCAAAACAGAGATCTTTGTTCTTTTTGTCCTTCTCCACTGCAAATTTTTGTTTATTGAAAAAATATTATCATATTATCAAAAGAAAAAATTTAAATCTCCCTATGATTTCATCATTTCGGTCAACATTTGCTCCTTTGCAGTCTCTTATGCTCATGTATTTGTACCTAGACATAATTAAATTGTATGTGCACTTTCATATTCTATTTTTCCTTCCTAACCTTATTTTGTTCATGAACTATTTGAGCTATTTATTCATGTTATTTCCACCTTTGTAAATACCATACTTAGTGGACATATAATATCCTATGATTTATTGAATTGCTCCTTTATTATTAGGCATTTAGATGATTTCCATTTCATTGCCTTTAAAGATATTACAGTGAAAAACTTTTTTTTTTGGTGAGGAAAATTAGCCCTGAGCTAACATCCCATGCCAATATTCCTCTTTTTTTTGCTGAGGAAGACTGACCCTGGGCTAACATCCGTGCCCATCTTCCTCTACTTTATATGGGACACCACCACAGCATGGCTTGACAAGCAGTGCGTCGGTGCACGCCTGGATCTGAACCCGCAAAGCCCAGGCTGCCAAAGTAGAGCACGCGCACTTAACCCCGCTACGCCACCTGGCTGGCCCCCAAGATTTTTTCCTTTTAATCTTAAAATATACAACTATTATCTTAAAATAAATGCCCAAATGACTGCGTCAAAGATAAAAAGGGTGTGCACATTAAAATTTTTTTAATCTTATTTTAAAATTGTGGTAAAATATACATAACATAAAATTTACCATTTAACCATCTTTCAATGTACAATTCACTAGCATTAGATACAGTCACAATGTCCATCTCCAGAACTTTTTCATCATCCCCAGCTAAAACACTGTACTCATTAATAACTCCTTATTCCCCCCTTCCCCCAGTCCCTGACGACCACCATTCTACTTTCTTTCTCTATGAATCTGACCATTCTGGATACTTCGTAAGTGGAGTCATATAATATTTGTCCTTTTGTGACTGGCTTATTTGACTTAGGATAATGTCTTTAAGGTTCATCCATGTTGTAGCATGTGTCAGAATTTCCTCTGTTTTTTTTTTTTTTTAAAGATTTATTTATTTATTTTCCCCCCAAAGCCCCAGTAGATAGTTGTATGTCATAGCTGCACATCCTTCTAGTTGCTGTATGTGGGATGTGGCCTCAGCATGGCCGGAGAAGCGGTGCGTCGGTGCGCGCCCGGGATCCGAACCCGGGCCGCCAGCAGCGGAGAGCACGCACTTAACCGTTAAGCTACGGGGCCGGCCCCTCCTCTGTTTTTAAGGCCAAATAATATTCTGTTGTAGTATATACCATGTTTTGTTTATCCATTTGTCTGTCACTGGACACTTGGATTGCTTCCACCTTTTGACTGTTGTGAATAGTGCTGCTGTAAACATGCATGTACGTGTATTATCTTGAGTATCTGTTTTCAGTTCTTGTGGGTATATACCCAGAAGTGGAATTGCTTGATGATATGGTAATTCTGTGTTTAATTTTTTGAGGAGCCACCATACCATTTTCCACAGCAGCTGCACCATTTAAATTCCTATCATCAATGCACAAGGGTTCCAATTCTCCACATATTTGCCAACATTTGTTGTTTTCTGGGTTTTTTTTGTGATAATAGTGGATGTGAAGTGGTATATCATTGTGGTTTTAATTTGCATTACCCTAATGATTAGTGACGTTGAGCATCTTTTCATGTGCTGTCTTCTTTGGAGAAATGTCTTTGCCAGAGTTATTCACAACAAACAGGAATTTACTGTACAGTAAATAATAATCCTAAAAAGGAATATAGGACAGAGATGATTATTCATATTATAAAAGACTGCATGGTTCTATACATATAAAGTGTATTTTTTAGTTTATATTTAGCACTTCATCTTTAAAATTTTTAGTCTTTAAAAAATATTTCTGGGGCTGGCCCCGTGGCCTGCTCGTTGAGTTTGGCGCGCTCTGCTTCAGCAGCCCTGGTTTGGTTCCCGAGCATGGACCTATACCACTCATTGGTAGCCCTGCTATGGCAGCAACCCACATACAAAATAGAGGAAGATTGGCACAGATGTTAGCTCAGGGCGAATCTTCCTCAGCAAAAAAAATATATATATATTTCTAGCAATTGGGCATCATAAGTAAAAAAATGAACTTCAACCTAAAATTCACACCTTACATAAGACTTAACTCAAAATGAACATGGACTTAATTGTAAAACTATAAGACTTTTAGGGAAAACAAACATAATGAAGACCTAGGGCTTGGTGAAGTTTTTAGTTTTGACACCAAAAACACAATCCACAGAAGGAAAAATTGATAAATTGGATCTCATCAAAATGAAAACCTTTACTCTGTGAACGACCGTGTGAAGAGGATGAAAAGACAAGCTACTGACTGGGAGAAAAAAGTTGCAAACCACATATATCACAAAGGTTTTGTATCTAGAATGTATAAAAAACTCTCAAAACTCAAATGTTAAAAAAAAAACCGCTTTCTAACTCTCAGTTAGAAAATGGATGGGCCGGCTCCATGGCTTAGCGGTTAAGTGCGCGCGCTCTGATGCTGGCGGCCCGGGTTCGGATCCCGGGCGCACCCCAGGGCACCGCTTCTCCGTCCAACGCGAGGCCGAGTCCCACGTGCAGCAACTAGAAGGATGTGAACCTATGACATACAGCTATCTACTGGGGCTTTGGGGGGAAAAAAATGAATAAATAAAATCTTTAAAAAAAAAAAAAAAGAAAATGGACAAAAGATATGAAGACATTTCACCTAAGACAATATACAGATGGCAAATAAGTACATGAAAATATATTCAACATCGTTAGCCATTAGGGAAATGCAAATTAAAACCAGAACGAGGTAGCACTACACACCTATCAGAATGGTTAAAATAAAAAATAGTGACAGGGCTGGCCTGGTGGCTTAGCAGTTAAGTGCACACGTTCCACTACTGGCGGCCTGGGTTCGGATCCCGGGCGCGCACCGACGCACCACTTGTCTGCCCGTGCTGAGGCTTCGTCCCACATACAGCAACTAGAAGGATGTGTAACTATGACATACAACTATCCACTGGGGCTTTGGGGAAGGAAAAAAAGGAGGAGGATTGGCAATAGATGTTAGGTCAGAGCCGGTCTTCCTCAGCAAAAAGAGGAGGATTAGCATGGATGTTAGCTCAGGGCTGATCTCCCTCAAAAAAAAAAAAAAATTAATGACAACACCAAATGCTGACAATGATGTGGAGAATCTGGATCACTCGTATGTTTTGGGTGGGAATGTAGAATGGTACAGACAGGTGGGAAAGTTTGGCAGTTTCTGATAAACCTAAATATGCACTTAACCATATGACCTAGCAATTGCATTCTTGGGCATTTTTCCCAAAGAACTCAAAACTTACGTTCACATAAAAATCTGTATACCAATGTTCATAGCAGCTTTATTTATAATATCCAAAAACTGGAAACAACTAAATGTCTTTGAACAGATGAATGGTTAAACAAACTGTGGTGCATCTATACCATGGACTACTACCAGCAATGAAAAGCCAATCTCAAAAGGTTACATACTGTATGATTCCATCTGTTTAATACTCTTGACATAAGATCATTATAGAGATGGAGGACAGATTAGGGGTATAAGGTTGGTGTGGCACAAGGAAGCCTTGTAGGGATAAAACAGTTCTGTACCTTATCTACACACGTGATCAATTGCGTAGAACTATACACGTACGCAAGTGAGTTGCTGTAAAACTGGAGAAATTTGAGTAAGTTCTGTGGCTTGTACCAATGTCCATTTACTGTTTTCGATATTTTACTGTATTTATAAAAGATGTTACTATTGGAGGAAATTGGGTGAAGTATACACAGGACCCCCCTTATTTTTGCAACTTCCTATGAATTCCAGTCACTTCAAAGATTTTATTTATTTATTTATTTTCCCCCCAAAGCCCCAGTAGATAGTTGTATGTCATAGCTGCACATCCTTCTAGTTGCTGTATGTGGGACGTGGCCTCAGCATGGCCGGAGAAGCAGTGCGTCAGTGTGCACCGGGGATCCGAACCCCGGCCGCGAGCAGCGGAGCACGCGCACGTAACTGCTAAGCCACGGGGCCGGCCCTCCAGTCACTTCAAAATAAAAAAATATTTTAAAGTTGCTATGAGCAGCTTCTCAGAGGCAGCAGGTTCTAGTTCTGATCCTATTAATATTGTGGCATGCCCTCTGGCAGGAATCTTTCCCTCCTTAGGCCTCAGTTTCTTCATCTGTAAATCTGATACTGGACTGAATTGCTGAGGTCCTCTCCAGGTATAAAATTCCATAATTCTTGAGATTTAAATACATTATTGGATGGCTTTATATAATGGATTATTGTGTAATTTAGGAGTTTTTGGTGTTTAAGTAACAGAAACCCAGTTTAAACTTAGCTTAAACAAAGTGAGTGGGGGAGGGGAATGACAAGGAATTGATTAGCTCCTATAACCAGGAAGTCTAGGAGTGCATTTAGAATCAATCAGATGTAGACGGTCTGTTTTCTGCTTGACATTATTTCTAGCTTGATCCAGTGACCCAAATGTAAGGCTTTGCCTCTCCAGCTCTCAATTCTGCCTAACTCTTCTTGGTTTCATTTTTTAGACTTTATGTGGCAAGACGGCTATTGGTAGCCCTAGACCCACATCCTCTTAGGTTAGCATCCCCAGAAGAAGGGAAAGCCTTCCCAGATGGCTCCATTAGAGAAATTCAGAGATAGACTCTGGCCTCACTTGGGTCATAAGCCTCATTCCTGAAGTAGATCCTGGCTATAGGAGGATAGAGTACTTTGATTGCCAGGCTGGTCACATGCTTACCCCTGAGGCCAGGAGTGTGGAAGAATTGGGCATGTGGGTTGAGGTTGCTCCATCCAAACTACCCCAGCACAAATGGACACTTATCATAAGAAAGGGGAAAAATTTGCAAGGCAGATCAAAACAAAAAAGCAAAAAAAAAGAAAAAACCAAAAAACTGCCCAAAGCAGCAAACATCAGGGGCCGGCCCAGTGGTGCAAGTGGTTAAGTGCGAGGGCTCCACTGCGGCAGCCCGGGTTTCACTGGTTCGGATCCCGGGCGCGCACCGACGCACCACTTGTCAAGCCATACTGTGGCGGTGTCCCATATAAAGTAGAGGAAGATGGGCATGGATGTTAGCCCAGGGCCAGTCTTCCTCAGCAAAAAAAGAAGAGGATTGGCAGATGTTAGCTCAGGGCCGATCTTGCTCACAAAAAAAAAACCACATCAATTTATTAAGGCAAACAATTAGAACAAGGTCAATATCATAAAAAGCACACTGGTTCTAACCTAAATTGTTTTGTTGTGGTGGTTATTGGCTGTTGTTCATAAGTAGGGATGTGGTTTTTGTCTAGAAGGCATAACACCAGCTTTAACATCTTAAAAGCTTAAGTTTTCCATCTTCTGTCTAAACAGGGCAAACATGAGTCCCAGCAAACAGAATCTGTGGTACTTCAGTCCTCCCGGGGGATCAAAGTGGAAGGCTGCATCCGAATGTACGAGCTGGTGCACAGAATGAAAGGAACAGTAAGTCACCCGGGAAGTAAGGCAGGCTTGACCCTAGGGGACCACATTTAAATACAGTTCCTTGGGGCTTTTGAATGCCCACCGTATGCTAGTCACCATGCCCCACATAGTAGGTCCAGATTTAGTTGGGGAGATAGTGTAATATAGCAGTCAAGACTAAGCTCTCTGAGGTCAAATCTGGTTTCAAATCCTGGCTCTTCTATTTTACATGTGACTTTGGGAAAATTACTTAGGTTTTTCCTGGCTTTCATTTGCTTCTCCAAAATTCGAAGATGATATGAGGTTGTCCATTAAGGTTATACTGAGAAGATGGACCTTAGCAGCCTCGTGAGATAAGAATGCACTATTGTAATTAATTTTTTTGACTTTATTTTTTTATTAGAAAACAATGCGTGATTTTGTAAAATTTTTTAAAGAAACAGTGAACAAAGTAGATGCGAATCCATGTCCTCATAGAGTTTATGCTGGTGGGAAAGACAGAAGTAAACCAGAGAAATAAGTACACTGTAGTCAGAAAACTATTATAATCTGAGTGAAAGGCAGCAACACTCAGTAAAGCTTGCACTTCGACACTGTAACAAACAAAGATGGTGGTTGCTTAGACTAGGGAGGTAGCAGTGGAGATAGTGATGAGTGGTGTGTGTGTAGATGTGTCCCAGAGTTTTCTCAGCTCTGCTCCATCAATCAACACACACGGACTTTCTGTCTCCCGGAAGTATGTAGAAGGTTTTTCCCTGCTGATGGGCTCCTTCGTGTG
Source organism: Ceratotherium simum simum (assembly GCF_057802395.1). NCBI lineage: Eukaryota > Metazoa > Chordata > Mammalia > Perissodactyla > Rhinocerotidae > Ceratotherium > Ceratotherium simum. The sequence continues at coordinate 8,217,490 of NC_141928.1, read as the reverse complement.
TTCTCTGATGTTGAGTCTTTTTTCTTCCCAACTCTTATTTAACTAGTCTCAGTGGAGAAGATATGTATGCTTGTGTTCAATTTGCCTTCTTGCACTGGAAGCTTTAAAATAACTTCTAAAATAGAACAACATAATGTCTTAATATATTTTGACATATCTCTGTGCCAGCATATATAGCATCTCATCCTCGTTAAAGGCTGCAAAGTATTCTCTAATATGACCCACTATAGTATATTTAATCATTCCCCAGTTAATTTAAAGATTTTATTTATTTATTTTTTCCCCCCAAAGCCCCAGTAGATAGTTGTATGTCATAGCTGCACATCCTTCTAGTTGCTGTATGTGGGACTCGGCCTCAGGATGGACGGAGAAGTGGTGCCTCGGTGCGCGCCCGGGATCCGAACCCGGGCCACCAGCATCGGAGTGCGCGCACTTAACCACCAAGCCACGGGGCCGGCCCTCCCCAGTTAATTTATTTATTTATTTATTTATTTATTTTTTTTTAAAGATTTTATTTATTTTATTTTTTCCCCCCAAAGCCCCAGTGGATAGTTGTGTGTCGTAGCTGCACATCCTTCTAGTTGCTGTATGTGGGACTCGGCCTCAGGATGAACGGAGAAGTGGTGCCTCGATGCGCACCCGGGATCCGAACCCGGGCCGCCAGCATCGCAGCGCACGCACTTAACCACCAAGCCACAGGGCCGGCCCACCCCAGTTAATTTAAATTGTTTTAAATTTATTGCAATTATCAACAGGGCTGCAGAGAGCATCCTTGTACATATATCTTTGCACACATGTGCAAGCATTTCCTCAGAACAAAATCCTAAAATGGAACTAGAGTCACAGGATATATGCACTTGAAATTTTGATAGTTAAAATGTCAAGTTGCCCTTAAAAACCGTATGAGAGGGACCGGCACGGTGGCACAAGCGGTTAAGTGTGTGCACTCCGCTGCAGTGGCCCGGGGTTCGCCGGTTCGGATCCCGGGCATGCACCAACGCACCGCTTGTTAAGCCCTGCTGTGGCGGCGTCCCATATAAAGTAGAGGAAGATGGGCACAGATGTTAGCCCAGGGCCAGTCTTCCTCAGCAAAAAAGAGGAGGATGGGCATTGGATGTTAGCTCAGGGCTGGTCCTCCTCACAAAAAAAAAACAAAACGAAACGAAAAAACAACCATATGAGAGTACTCGTGAATCATAAATGAAGTACCAAATTCCCTTAGGTATAAAGGAAAGGGACTTTCCTAAGTGGAGGTGGGGGAAAAATGTAAGCAGAGATAATAACATGAGGAAAGGAGTGAGGCAGGAATGTGCATAGCAGGTTTATGGAATTAGAAAAAGGATTTCTGTAGATTACCCTGAAACCCTCACAAGAGTACACAGGATAGAAGCTTAAAAGTACAGGGCTGTTTGATACTGTGTTGGTAAATACCTATCCATTTCCAGCTTATACTGGAGTGACATAAACCATATGGGGCAAATTGGAAGAGCTTTCCAAAACAGCTGAATTTAAAGATCAACCCAAAGGGGAGAGGTGACTCGCAAAAGTTCTGAGAAGTAAGCAGATGATTCCATGCCCTTGAGTATCTCTGAGGGAGTTAAGGACTGATGGGAGGGTATTCCATGGGGAGAAATGAGCAAGGTGGTAATGGAGCTCTGGAGAGCAGCATCTGATCCTTTTCAGGAGGGCCTGAGGCAGTGGCAGGAGGACCAGGAGAGGAAGGTGCGCGCCCTCTCGGAGATGGCATCTGAACAACTGAAGCGGTTTGATGAACGGAAGGAACTGAAGCATCATAAAGAATTCCAGGACTTACGGGAAGTGATGGAGAAGAGGTGAGTCTCCCTGAATTCTGACTGGAAATGTCGGTGTGGTCAGTTGGAACTCTTTCCCACCAGGAAACCCAAAGGGAAAGAGGTGAACTTCTGATGAGTCCTTAAATATCAAAATAAGATAGCCAGAGAAGCTTACAACCTAGGAGAATGACCAACCTTGGAAAGATGACCAGTGTATCACGAAGAGAGGGAGGCTTTCAGGAGAGGTCAAACAGTTGTAGGGAGCATCCCTGACTATTCCTCCCTGTCATTTTTCATTCAGCTCCAGAGAAGCCCTGGGGCAGCAAGAGAAACTAAAAGCTGAGCATCGTCACAGAGCAAAGGTCAGAGCCTGGGCGAATCCGTGTGTGTGTTTCAGTGTCTGGCTGTAACCTGCCCGAAGAGTCAGGTTCTGCAGTCACGGCGGGCCTGGCCCATGTCATGCCTGTGTGACTTTGGGCAGTCCTTTTTCTGCCCTGGGCCCCTCTGTGAAAAGATGTAACCACACAGGGCTTGATGAATGTAGAATGAGAAGGCCCAGGAGCCCCTCGGAGAGAGAAGACTTGACAGCTCTTTCTATAGATCCTCAACCTGAAGCTGCGGGAGGCAGAGCAGCAGCGCCTGAAGCAGGTGGAGCAGGAGCGGCTCCGCAGGGAGGAGGGCCAGGCGCGCCTGCGGAGCCTCTATGCCCTGCAGGAGGAGCTGCTGCACCTCAACCAGCAGCTGGACGCGGACCAGCACAAAGACCTGCTCAAGGTCGACCTGTCGGCCTTCCAGACCCGAGGCAATCAGCTGTGCGGCCTCATCTCGGGGATCATTCGGGCCACTTCTGAGGTGAGGGGGCTTCCGGGGGGACTCCATCTTTGAAATGGAGAATCTTAAGAGCAAAGTTGTCTTCTGATTAAAGATAATGCCTACTTATTATCGCTTGTCATCTCCATGCCTAGAGATAACCACTGTTAACATTTTACATTTCTTTTCTCACAAGATGTGTGTGTGTGCGTGCATGCACATGTGTGTGTGTTATCCTCACCCAAAATTGGACTCATAGAGATACAGTTTCTTACCTTAGGTTAAAAAAATATTTGTTTCTTCTGATTGCAAAATACCTGAGTTCGTTCAGTAATATATACTGAATGCCTACTACACTTGTGGTAAAAATTAAAACCTTACAGAAAAGTATATTGCTTTTTTCAGTTAACGTTGCATTTTGAACACATAATTACTATAATCGTTAAAAATATTTTGATGTTTTTAAGGCAGTGTGAAAAACTGCAGGTATTGCCTTGACACATAGTAGGTATTTAATTAAATATTTGATGAACAGATGAAATTGGGTACTTCCAGCATGTAACCATACCAAACTTGATTGGAAAAAAAAACGTGCCTATTATGGAACATTTAAGTTTCTGTATTTTCGCTACCATAACACTGTAGTGATATCATTATATACATATCTTATGTGTATTTATGATTATTTCTTTGAGATAAATTCCCAGAAATGGAATTACTTGGTCAAAGAATTTTAAGGTTCTTGATTCACATCCAAAGTTGTACCAGTTGACACTTTCATTAATTGTTTATTCTTGCCCTTAGTTCGTATTTCTACTAGAGTCTGTTTTAAAAAATCAATTTATGTGAGTTCTATATATCAAAAACTTTTGGCATTTATCATATTTGAAGCAAAAGTTTATTTTTATAGTTTATTGTTCCCTTTGAATTCTCTTTATGGCTTTTGTTGATTTCTTTTTGTAAAATTTTAAACTTTTACAGAAGTAGAGAGAACAGCTAATGTACCTTTGGGCACCCGTTCCCCTGCTTCAGCAAGAATGAACAGCTCCCGGTCTTGTTTCATCTCTACCTCCACCCGCACCTCCCTCCCAGATGGTTTTACAGTAAATCTCAGACATATTCCTTCATCTGGAAAATACTTTAGTGTGTATCTCGAAAAGATAAAACTCTTAATATAGCCAAAATACTAATATCACATCTAAAAAACTAATAATCTATTTAATATGGCCAACTATCTAGTCAGTGTTCAAATTTCTCCAAGTGTCTCAAAATTGTTTTTAACAATTGGTTGGAAAATTAACATCCATGCAAGGTTCAATCTTTGAATTTGCTCTGTCTCTTACTTGACAGTCTTTTAATCTCAATGGTCTACCTCCCTTATCTCTTTTTTCTTGCCATTTAATTATTGAAGAATCTGGATCATTTCTTCTATAAAATTTCCTACATTCTGGAAAATTCCAGAACGCAATTGCTCACCCTACCCCTGTGATGTATTTTTACATTTTCTTTTATTCCCTGTAGTTCCCATGAACTGTTAACTTTATCTAGGGCAGCGTTGTCCAGCAGAATTTTCTGTACTGATGGAAATGTTCCATATCTGTGCTATGCAATACCATAGCCACTAGCCACATGTGGCTGTAGAGCACTTGAAATGTGGCTATTGTGGGCCGGCCCCGTGGCTTAGCGGTTAAGTGCGCTTGCTCTGCTGCTGGCGGCGCGGGTTCGGATCCCGGGCGTGCACCGAGGAACCGCTTCTCTGGCCACGCTGAGGCCATGTCCCACATACAGCAACTAGAAGGATGTGCAGCTGTGACATACAACTATCTACTGGGGCTTTGGGGGGGAAATAAATAAATAAGTAAAATTAAAAAAAAAAAAAGAAATGTGGCTATTGTGACTGAAGAACTGAATTTTAATTAAAAGCATTTTTTTAGTGAATTTAAGTGTAAATAGCAACATGTGGCTGCCTTACTGGCAGCACAGACCTAGAGACTTGACCAGATTCAGATTTGATTTTTTTTTTTCGTTTGCACAACAGTACTTCACACTTGGTCGTATATACTTGTTATTCCATCACATTGGGAGGCGTATAGTATCTGATTCTTCTTCCACTTGTGATGTTAAGATCGACCAGTGGCTTCAGATATGGTCAGCCTTATCTTCCATTTTAAAGATCTCTATGAGCCTATGTAATTCTACTACATTGATTAATTAATCCCTGTGTAATTCTACTACAAAGAAGAAATTTTCCCTATAAACTGTTTATCTTGAGGTACAGTCTGAATAGGAAAGGAAAGATAAATGTTTGATTCTTTCCTTTTATCAATTTTCAGAATGAGTTGCTTTTCTAGCATTCTCCCACAGTGATTTATGAGGGTTTTTTCCTTATTTTGTTAGCTATCATTAAGAATTTATGAATTTTTATGTATTTGATGTGTAGTATATTTCACTCTGTTGCAGTTTTGTTGTTGTTTAAATGGTCTCATCTTTGACCTGTGGGAGCACCTTCAGGTTGGTTCCTCCATCCTTTTGGCATGGCCCCAGTAGTGTTTGTTGCAGCAGAAAGCACGTAAGCTAAGATGCTCCTACCTCATGTTGAACATTTTCTTCTCCAGACGTAGAATCAGGCATTGCTTCAAGGAACTTGATTACTTGTTAGTGGGAAAAGGTATTTTAGAAAACACAGTCTGGTTACTATGGTTTATCATTGTTTCTAGGCCTTTTCAATAGATAGCACTAGGACTTTTTGTGTGTGTGTATGAAAATACATCATTAATTCATTCGGATCTTTTCCATTCAAATATAAGATTATAGCATTTATTTAACTTCTTTAATTTTATATATGTGTCATTGTTATCCCATTCTGAAAATCTGTTTCTTTCTTTCTTTTTTTTTTTTGGTGAGGAAAATCGGCCCTGAGCTAACATCTGTTGCCAATCCTCCTCTTTTTGCTTGAGGAAGATTGTCACTGAGCTAACATCTGTGCCAGTCTTCCTCTACTTTATATATGGGACACTGCCACAACATGGCTGGATGAGCGGTGCATAGGTCCACGCCCAGGATCTGAACCTGCGAACCCTGGGCTGCCAAAGCAGGGTGTGCAAACTTAACCACTCTGCCACCAGGCTGGCCCTCAGTTTCTTTTTTTTTTTTTTTTTTTAAAGATTTTTTTATTTATTTTTTGCCCCCAAAGCCCCAGTAGATAGTTGTATGTCACAGCTGCACACCCTTCCAGTTGCTGTATGTGGGACTCGGCCCCAGGATGGACAGAGAAGTGGTGCCTCAATGCGCACCCGGGATCCAAACCCGGGCCGCCAGCATCGCAGCGCGCGCACTTAACCACCAAGCCACAGGGCCGGCCCTGGCCCTCAGTTTCTAAATTAATGAATGTTATTTACTTTATCCTACTATATATAGTATAATATGTGTCTGTATATGTGTAATTTCATAACATAATTTCAAAATAATGATACCAATACTAACAATAGGATTGCTGATAACAGTTTAAGGTTTCTTGGTGCTTCTTTTTGCCTAGAACTATATACCACTAAGGGGCGTACAATTAAATTACTGTTTCATTTCACTTGAAATAATTCTCTTTATTGTTAAGATACTAACTTGATAAATGGTTGGGTTCATCTGTTTCATTTTTAAGAATTTCTTTCAACTGGGTTTAATTTTGTTTTATACTTATTTGAAACACTTACATGGTTCCAAAGTCAGAACTACAAAAAAGGTGTAGTTGGAGAAGTCTAGCTTCCTTCTGTCTCCACCCTGTTCTTGTCCTCTCTGCAAGTGACCGTTTTCTGTTAGCTTTTGGGTGTTGTGTCCATTCTTTAAAAACAAAAGCAAATACCTACGTGTGTATTTATCTCCCCCTTCCCAGATAAAAGATAGCTTACCATGTGCACTGTTCTGGACCTTGCTTCTTTTGCACTTAATTTATCCTGGCAAGCACTGCTTAGCAATGTGTAGAGTTTTCCTCATTTCTTTATATAACAGCATAGTACTCTGTTGTGTGGGTGTATAGTACAAACATAGTTTATGACATTTTTTAATTTTATTTATTTATTTTTTCCCCCAAAGCCCCAGTAGATAGTTGTATGTCATAGTTGCACATCCTTCTAGTTGCTGTATGTGAGACGCGGCCTCAGCATGGCTGGAGAAGCGGTGCGTTGGTGTGCACCCGGGCTTGGAACCCGGGCCACCAGCAGCGGAGCGTGCGCACTTAACTGCTAAGCCACCGGGCCGGCCCAATGACATTTTTGATATAAAGAAGTTATGGGGTTTTTCCCCTCATTTAATCCACTTGAAATTTATTTGATGCTTGGTGGGAGATGTTTATTTTTTTAAATATTCCTACTATTTTACCACCACCCACTTTTTCCTCCTGATTAGTAAATATCTCTTATCACCCTAAATACTATCCTGGAGCTCTTTCTCAATATTCTTTTCTAGGGGCTGGCCCCATGGCCTGGTGGTTAGGTTCAACATGTTCTGCTTCGGTGGCCACGGTTTGGTTCCCGGGCGTGGACCTACACTGCTCGTCGGCAGCCATGCTGTGGCGGCGACCCACATACAAAATAGAGGAAGATTGGCTCAGATGTTAGCTCAGGGTGAATCTTCCTCAGCAAAAGAAATATATATATTCTTTTCTATTTCTTTGATACATTTTTTAATTCTTATACCAGGATCATCGTATTTTATTTATTTATTTTTTTGTGAGGAAGGTCAGCCCTGCACTAGCATCCATGCAATCCTTCTCCTTTTTCTTTTCTTTTTTTTTTGTGAGGAGATCAGCCCTGTGCTAACATCTGCCAATCCTTCTCTTTTTTTGCTGAGGAAGACCGGCCCTGGGCTAACATCCCTGCCCATGTTCCTCCACTTTATATGGGACGCCGCCGCAGCATGGCCTGCCAAGCAGTGTGTCGGTGCGTGCCCGGGATCCAAACCGGTGAACCCCGGGCTGCCACAGCAGAGCCCGTGCACTTAACTGCTTGCACCACTGGGCTGGCCCCTAATCCTTCTCTTTTTGCTGAGGAAGACCGGCCCTGAGCTAACATCTATTGCCAATGCTCCTCCTTTTTTTTCTTTCTCCCCAAAGCCCCAGTAGATAGTTGTACGTCATAGTTGCACATCCTTCTAGTTGCTGTATGTGGGACGCCGCCTCAGCATGGCCTGAGAAGTGGTGCGTCAGTGCACGTCCAGGATCTGAACCCCGGCCGCCAGTAGCGGAGCGCGCACACTTAACCGCTAAGCTACGGGGCCAGCCCCCATCCTATTTTAATTGATGTAGCTTTATAATACATCTTAATACCTAAAAGGGAAAACCCATCATGAATTTCCTGTAGAATTTTGTTGTTTGTATTCTACCTGGGACAAGTTGGTTTAAAATGAGAGGCCTCATTGATTTAACAGATAAAACTATGAAATATGTTTATAGGACAGAACATAGAAAATAATGCAGAGCTTCTCAATTCATTTTATAATTTTGATAGTCAAATTCTAACAAAATAGCACACTGAAAGAAATGTGCATGTCAGTCTGACTTATATGCAATCTCACTTATGAACAGAAGATCTAAATAAAAGATAAATCAAATTTATTAGTGCCTCAAAAAAATAATGCACTATAACCAAAGAGGTGTTATTCTAAGAATAATATAAAGCTGGTTCAATATGAAATCTGCTCATGAAATTCATTTTACTAATAGGTTAATGGAGCAAAATCATATGCTTATCTCATCAGATGTTATAAAAGTATATGCTAAAATTCAACATCCTTTCCTGATTTAAAAAAACCTTGTAGTAAACTAAGAATAAAAATGTGTTCCTCATTAATATGATAAATAGTATATATTTCAGGTATTCCCTTAAAGTTGGGAAAGAAATAAAAATATACCACATTGTTACTGTTGTTTAATGTTGTTATAGACGTTTTAGCCAATAGAAGGTAATAAAAACAAAGTATAAATATTTAAATGAAGAAATGTAATTTGATGACAGTGTGATTGTCTACCTAGAAAGCCAAGAGTAAAAAGCTGGAAACTATTAGGTTTTTTTTTGTTTGTTTGTTTTGTTTTTTTTGTAAGGGAGATTAGCCCTGTGCTAACATCCATGCTGATCCTCCTCTTTTTGCTGAGAAGACCGGCTCTGAGCTAACATCTATTGCCAATCCTCCTCCATTTTTTTCCCCCAAAGCCCCAGTAGATAGTTGTATGTCGTAGTTGCACATCCTTCTAGTTGCTGTATGTGGGACGTGGCCTCAGCATGGCCGGACAAGCGGTGCGTCGGTGCATGCCCGGGATCCGAACCCAGGCCACCAGTAGCGGAGCGCGCGCACTTAACTGCTAATCCACGGGGCCGGCCCCTAATGAGACTTTAATAATGTGGCCAAAATTTAAAATATTCTGGCAAAAAAAGAGTTAAAAATATGATGAAATTATATAATACCTAGAAATAAACTAGCATAAAGTGGATGTGATATACATAAAGAAAAGTACAAAACTTAATTAAATTTATAGACTTGAATAAACGGAATAATTTACCATGTTCCTGAAGCCTCATTAAAATAAGCTATCAGATTTGCCCAAGTCAGTAAATTTTGTGAAATTCTAATAAAAAATATGTTAGACTGTTTCAAAAAAGAAACCTTGTGGTGGCAGACTTGCATTATCAAATATAAAAACATTTTCTAACACTACAGTTCAAGCAGTTTCTTTTTGCCTAGGAACAGACAGCAAGATTAGTGGAACAGAATAGCAAGCCCAGAAGGAGACATATTTTTTGTAGGATAATTAATATATTATAAAGGTTATCATTTCAAATCAGTGGGGAAAAGATGGATTATTTAGAACCATAAAAGTAAAGATTAAATTTATCCCATTCTTTCATCTTATTAATTCCATATTTCTTGGATGTTTAAGTGTAAAAACAAAGAGACAAACAAAAAAAAATAAATCATTATGTTCAGTGGAAAAAAACATAGGTGAATATTTGAATTATATTAAGGTATAGAGGCCCTGTGTAAGCAAAGCAAGAAAAACAAATGTCATAATGGAAAAGATCAATAGATATGAGTACGTAAAAGTTAAAGTCATATTCAAGTTAGGAAACATGTTTGTAATATACACAGCAGACCTAAATTTAATGTCCTTGATACAAAGAGACCTCTTGCAATTTATGGCAAAAAAAAAGATAAATAAATCACTCTCTACCTCCATCCCATTAATGGGAAAATGAGCAAAGGACAGGACAAGCAGCTTATAAAAGCAAAAATGTAATTGTCTAGTACATTTGAAAATAAATGCAAAATCACCATTAATACATGGAATGCAGATTAAAACACAGTATCATTTTTATCTAGACTTTTGTCATAAGCTTTTAAAAAATTATTCCAGCCAGTGTTGGTGAGAGCACGGAAGAATCCGTACTTACATACTGTGGATGTGTTGGTAATTTGGTATTACCTTTAAGAGAACAGGAAAGCAATAAATATCAACATGTTGAATGTGAGTATTCCACTGGCACAACAATTCCAATTCTAGAAATGTATTGACTTGTGTGAGGTACGAGTCCGCCCCACAGGGTGCCTAGGGTATTACCACTAAGCTCTGCCTCTGTCACCCTGACAGAACGGCTTTCCTACCACAGAGGACCAAGCTGTGGCTGAGAGAGCTCTGCAGGAAATGCGGGACCTCCTTACGAACTTGCAGCAGGAGATCGCCAGGGCCTGTGAAGACAAGAGGAGGCAGGATGAAAAGGAGGCCCAGATAAAGCAGCAAGAGTCACAGATGCAGCAGGGGCCACAGGTCCACAGAGAGTCCCGAGCTCCCAGCCTGGGCCCGGGAGGGAAACAGAATGAAGGTGAGTTTGGATGTGGATGTGGTCCTTTAACTGAGTGTAAGTTTCAGAATGTGAAAAGAAACAAGACTGTGTTTTTAGTATTGTATTAAACTACAGGGCAATTTGCCAGAACTTTTACATAATGTAAAATTTAGTACTTGTACTGAATTACGTTTAGTTTTGGATGATATGGAGCTTGACTTCAGATTCCAACACTTTCCATGAAGACTTGAAATTCTGTATAATTCTAGTAGATGTGTCATTCCAAGAGTTGCTGTTGTTGAGCGTTTTCAATAAATATGTACAAAATGTATGTTCGTTTAATACATAAGAGAATCAATATAGCATAATGGTTGTGAATGCTGGCTTTGGAGCCATATCTGTGGGAATCTAGTTTTTCTGCTTCCTAGCAATGTAACTTTGGCAAATTACTTAAGCTCTCCATGCCTGTTTCTTTATCTATTACAATGACAGTAATAGTATCTACTTCATAGGGTTATTGTGGCAGTGAAAGCAGCTAATACATATATAAGGTGATTAGAACAGTGCCTGGCTCACAGTAAGTGTTCACTACCTATCAGCTATTATGAAAGCCTGTCTTTGATTCCTCAGACCTGCAGGTGAAGGTGCAAGACAGTACAATGCAGTGGTACCAGCAGCTGCAGGATGCTTCCAGTCGGTGCATGTTGGCCTTTGAGGGGCTGACCAGCAGCAAAGACAGTGAGGTAGGAGGGATCTAAATCAGGAATTCTCTGGGTCTGATAGGGCTCCCCACAGCCTCGTGTCCCAAAGGAATGTAGCTAGCATGTCACGTTCCCTAGTCCTCATGGCATCTACTCAGCTCTTCAAAATACTATCTGCCTTCTCACTGTTCTCTTCTGGCAGGCCAAAAAGATAAAGATGGACCTCCAGAAGGCTGCCACCATCCCAGTGAGCCAAATCTCCACCATTGCAGGTTGGTCAGAGGAGTTAAGAACATAGTCCTTCACTTCATTTTGTTATTTTTAAAGAAAGACTCCAAATCTACTTATCTGTAAGGTTCCTATAAACAGAGTATGTTTGCACACATGTTGATGGTTGGATCAGGTATGTCTAAGTTATATGCATCCTATTTTGCTTTCCTCTGGTTCCTCTTCAACACAGAGAAGGTAATCATTATGTGTTTGTTGACTCATTTTTTTTAATAAGCTATATATTAATAGTAAATTATTTAGGATGGCCCTTACCTAAAGTCCAAAGTTACTGCTGAAAACATCACTAAGGGAACTAGGATGTGACTTGTATTCTTTGCTTTGTCCTACAACCTTAGCTTTTCCAAACTTGAAGCCTGCCTTGTTAATACTTTAGAACTTGTTCCTTTTCTCTCCAGAGACTGAGATTTAGAGAGGAAGAACCAGACAGGGGAAAGACCCTTCTTCCTCTTCTTCTTTAGAAACAGAGGTTCATTTTTATAGAGCTCTAGATGTGGAAGCCTCCAAATTACAGACTGTGCTGCCAAGTGGCTGAGGAGCATGTACAGCCAGAAAGCTGCTCTGATTTAGCGTGGGTCCCAGTTCCCCTGGCTTACCTGTTGCCTAAAAAGCATAGGAAAGTTGCAGTTTCTGCCGTTGAGAGGCTGTATGACAGCACTTAGATATCACTTTGCTGCCTGAAATTCTCTCTGGAACAAGGACAAGGTATAAATAAATAAACACGTATCACTTTCTGGAATTTAAAGTGCCATTTCCTTTGATAGCAACAGCAACGGGGGAGAGGTTGACGTGACAGCCATTCCACACCTTCGCTGCCCTCCTCAGGCTTATCCTCAGTTTTTACCCCTCAGTTGAGCACAGATAGCCTTGCGTCCTCCTTCATCAGGAAAATCGAGACGCCCGGTGTGAGATCCTCAGATGCCTCCCCTTCCACCTTTGCACAGCTGTACTTACCTCTTTTCTCCTGTTTCAAAGGATGAAGTGTCCTTCCAGCCCATGCTTGACCTTCCACCTCTGCCTTTGTCCCCATCCCCTCTCATCTCCTTCAAGACTTTGCCTCATCATTTATCGCCTTTCTCTCCCATTTTCTACAGTACTCCCTTTACAGGCTCCTTTCCCTTTAAACATGCTTGAGTCACTCACATCCTAAAATATGTTTCCTTTGATTCTTTATCTTCTAAATATTTTCACGTCTTCCTCACATGTGGATTTGGCACTGTTGATCTTCCCGTCTTTATGAAACTCTGCTCCTTTGGCTTCCATGGCAGCATTACTTTCCAGGTTCTCCTCCTGCCTCTCTTTCTCCTTTGTGGGTTCCTCGGTCTCCTCCACACCTTAACTGTAGGTGTTTCCTAGGGATCCACTCTTACCCCTCAGTTCTTCTCGTTCTACAGACCCCATGGCTTCGGCCATGACCTGTGTGCAGATGACTGTCAGATCTGTCTCTGGTTCATTCCTTTCCTCTGAGCTTCAGATTCTCCAGCTCCAGCTCCCTGCGGGACTTCTCCGCCTGGCTGTCTCTCAGATACCTCAAGTTTAATATGTTTAGATCTGAACTCATCATCTGCCTTATGCCTGCTTTGTCTGCTGTTTGCTCTAAGTAATCAGAGCACCATTATCTACCCAGTCTCCTTAGCTGGAAACCTGGGAGTCATCCCCACGACTGCCTCCTCTGTTTCATTCTCTACGTCTAGTTAGGGTCTAGTTTTGCGTTCTTCATTTTCCTGCATTTTTCCTGACTGTGTCTCTTTGTCTCCATCATTATTGTAAGCCCTTTAAGAACTTACAGTCCAGCCAGACACAGACATGCTGTAGAGTTAGTGCTCAGTAAATGTTGGATGACCGAGAAGAGATCTAACTCCTACCTCTGTAAAGGTGGACGTCCACGAGTAGTTGGATTCAGAGCAGAATTTAAATAAGAATGTGGTGCTGGGGTGGCATATGGGATGTGGGAGGCCATGTCAGGCGTAGGGTTGGGAGCTGACTCTCCTAACTGGAGAGGCGTGGAGAAAGGGGCTGAGTGGGGATTCGGCCAAGAAGGTCCTTTGAAACCATCAGTAAAGTAGTAATAGAGTGTGACTTAGTAGGAGTGTGAGTGGGGTAAATTTGTATGGAAATGTACGTATTTTACTATCTCAGTAAGGTTTGAGTCCCTGTTTCTGTTTTTCTGGGATTATTAGCCTTGGGGCTTCTATGATATCTCATTATTTAATTCTTGTTTCCCTCCTGCTTTTCTTACTTCCTAGAAAGGTGGCTAGCTGGGTTTTTTTGTTTGTTTTAATCGACCTGAATCAGTGGTTTGAGGAGGATATTTCTGAGATTCTTTTTTTTTTTTTTAATTTTATTTATTTATTTTTTCCCCCCAAAGCCCCAGTAGATAGTTGTATGTCATAGCTGCACATCCTTCTAGTTGCTGTATGTGGGACACAGCCTCAGCATGGCTGGATAAGCGGTGCGTCGGTACGCGCCTGGGATCCGAACCCCGGGCCGCCAGCGGCAGAGCTCACGCACTTAACCACTAAGCCACGGGGCCGGCCCTCTGAGATTCTTGTAACATTTTTTAAAATGATTAGGAGCTTGTCAGGATATTTCTAAACTGGAGATGCTATATTAATTTAAATAAAATTAAATTGATTGCAAGTAGTGGAAACTAATTCAGATCTGTTTCTGTAAAAAACAAAACAAAATAAAACAAAAAAGTTTGTCCTAAAGATAACAAGGTATTTTATAGAACCTGATGGTGGGAATGGGGCTAGGTCTCAGGAGCTAGAAACTTTAGGACACTTTTCTCTCGTACCTTGTCTTCCCTCTGTACATGTCCATTCTTATTTTATAGACTGCTGTTCTTTGGTCCACATGGCATTTGCAAGGCCCCACTGCTCACAAGTGTATGTGTTCCAGGCCAGCCACTTCAAGGAATTAACTCTGTCAGTCGGCTGATTGGCTCAGCTAGACTATCCTAATCTAACTTTAGGCACTATAGAGGATAGGACACAGAGGATCTTTCATACAAATACAGCTACTAGGAACCCACTTCTATGTCTCTGAGGATGGAGAGAGGCAGGTCTCAGGGAAGGGGAGGAAATCATTGTGAGCTGGGAAGATCCTTTAGAAGGTTTTTCCTAAAGATGCAAATGACTCCTTTAGGGACATCAACCATGGCCCATGGGATCTATAACAATTCAAAACCTATTTCCATATTGTTCATCTCTCTGTTTGATGTGTCAGTTTCAGGATTAGTTCATTCCCAAATAAGGAATTCCTTTGAAATAGTACTATGTCTTATGTACTTTTTGCACCCTCCACAACATGTATTTGATTGACATTTATTTTTCTGCATGAGTATTTTGGCTTTAGGCTCTGAACTGCTGGAGGGCTGCACAGCTGGATTTATATAGATTCCTTGTTATTACAGTGGTGAAAATTAGATTGATCTGCAGTTGTATCTTTTAACTAGCTTCCTCTCTTTCATACCCAGGCTCAAAGCTGAAGGAGATCTTTGACAAGATCCACAGCCTACTCTCTGGAAAACCTGTTCAGTCTGGTGGGCGCTCTGTGTCCGTGACAGTTAACCCACAGGGCCTGGACTTTGTCCAGTACAAACTAGCAGAGAAATTTGTGGTGAGAAACCTTGTTTACAGAGCTATGGGAAGAAGAGGCTGGTGCACAACATTTAAGCTTTTCTTGAGTATTAACTTAAAATTGTCCCCATTTCTGTGTTCCCAGAAACAAGGAGAGGAGGAAGTGGCCTCTCATCACGAAGCAGTCTTCCCCATCGCGGTTGTGGCCTCCGGGATCTGGGAGCTCCACCCCAGAGTGGGGGACCTCATTCTTGCTCACCTACACAAGAAGTGTCCTTACTCTGTTCCTTTCTATCCATCTTTCAAGGAGGGAATGTCTTTGGAAGACTATCAGAGGTGAAGTTGTTTTTCTCCTTCCTCACTGTCCCTAGGGTGATCAATGAAATATAAATAGAATTTCTATTCCTCCTTCTCACAGCTCCTCTAATGTACCTTGAATGTTCTATCGGAGAATACAATGTCTTTCATGCAAACTGGATAGCTTTGGAATTTGTGGGTTTAGGTACCAATAATCAGTATAGTTTACTGGAAAGAATACTGGGTCTAGAATCCAGGGGTCTTAGAATTTTATCCCTGGTTTGCATTTAATAGCTTTGCAAAACTGGGTAAATCATTTAACATCTTTGAGCATCATTTTCCTTATTTGTAAATAATATCTGTAACCTCCTGTGAGTTTACCTCACAAGGCTTATATGATGCACAGATTGGATAATGGAGATGAGTGCTTTGTAAACAAAGATTCTATAAATGTAATCATATGTAATAATTTATTAATAATAATATATTGCTACTTTTAGCCATAAAAAGTAATCTCTGATTTGTCACCCTTGCTTTGGCCTTGTCACATTGAATTTTTTTTTCCCATATAGGATGCTTGGCTACCAAGTGACGGATTCCAAAGTGGAACAGCAGGACAACTTTCTCAAACGCATGTCTGGGATGATCCGTCTCTATGCTGCCATCATCCAGCTCCGGTGGCCTTATGGAAACCGACAAGAGGTAGTAGAAAAGGCTTACTGTCGCTAATGAGAGGCCGGACCATATAAGTACATTCCATCTGCAGGAAATATTGACCTTCTTTCAGAGAGGGCAGTCGAGTTACATGATAAGTTAAAGTGTATTGCTGCTTCATAGGTATTCTTTAGAGAAGTCGCTGATTGTTAGGGAAATTTTGGATCCTCAGAGCCATTTGTTCAATGATTGACTCAGCTGAGGCTTTAAAGAACTGAGTTTATTTATTTATTTATTTATTTGTGAGGAAGATCAGCCCTGAGCTAACATCCATGCTAATCCTCCCCTTTTTGCTGAGGAAGACTGGCTCTGAGCTAACATCCATTGCCAATCTTCCTCCCCCCCCCCCCCCCCCGCCAAAGCCCCAGTACATAGTTTTATGTCATAGTTACACATCCTTCTAGGTGCTGTATGTGGGACGTTGCCTCAGTATGGCCGGAGAAGTGGTGCATCAGTGCGCGCCCGGGATCTGAACCCGGACCGCCAGTAGCAGAGCGCGCGCACCTAACCGCTAAGCCACGGGGCTGGCCCTAAAGAACTGAGTTTATAAAAGATTCTCCCAGAGGAGAGTCTGTTGTAAATTAATCATTAGGTTAGAAGATTTTACTAGAAGAGGAGTGAGCAAGAAATTGTCATATGAAACCTAGTTGGTGCCTTAGAGGCCATCTGGGTCACTAACTTTACTTCCCAGATGGACAGATAGGGGCTTAGCAAGCTGTGGTGATAGACACTTGTCAATGGCAGAGCCATGGTTGGCTTTGGCCCACCAGCCCAAGTCTTTTCTCAAGGAATACAGATTAGAGAGATGGAGAAATTAATGGACTTAGAGACCTAAAGAGAAAAGAATATGTCAATAGAAACCAAGAAGTTTTTTGTTTTTTTTTTGTTTTTTTTTTTAAAGATTTTATTTATTTTATTTTTCCCCCCAAAGCCCCAGTGGATAGTTGTATGTCGTAGCTGCACATCCTTCTAGTTGCTGTATGCGGGACTCGGCCTCAGGATGAACGGAGAAGTGGTGCCTCGATGCGCACCCGGGATCCGAACCCGGACCACCAGCATCGCAGCGCGCACACTTAACCACCAAGCCACAGGGCCGGCCCAGAAACCAAGATGTTTTTATTGTGCACCTGCTGTGTCCCAGGTTCTATGCTAAAGGTGCCACGAATAATAAATAAAATGTCTGTAAGGGTAATTGTTGGCCTGTGAAATCCCTGAAACTGAAGCTGACAGATATGTATTGAAGGGATCTTGTAAAGAATGTGTGGGTACCAAGGTATTGGAACATTTAAAACCAGAATTCAGTGCCGGCCCCCGGGGCTTAGTGGTTAAGTGCACGTGCTCTGCTACTGGCGGCCTGGGTTCAGATCCTGGGCGCGCACCGACGCACCGCTTGTCAGGCCATGCTGAGGTCACGTCCCACATACAGCAACTAGAAGGATGTGCAACTATGACATACAACTATCTACTGGGGCCTTGGGGAGAAAAAGGGGAAAAAAAAGGAAGAGGATTGGCAATAGACGTTAGGTCAGAGCCAGTCTTCCTCAGCAAAAAGAGAAGGATTGGCATGGATGGTAGCTCAGGGCTGATCTTTCAAAAAAAAAAAAGAAAAAAAAAGAATTCATTTGGCTTGTACTGTTTCTCCCCTGCAGCCTGTGCTTGGGTTAGATGATCTAGTGATCTAGGGGTTCATGTCCATCTAGTAATGGCTGGATGATAACACTGGAACTTTAGATCTCTGAATAAAATGAGATCAAATCATGACCAAGCTTCTCTCCTCCCAGGTTCACCCTCATGGCTTAAATCATGGCTGGCGCTGGTTGGCACAGATCTTAAACATGGAGCCCCTGTCAGATGTGACAGCCACCCTCCTCTTTGACTTCTTGGAGGTATGTAATGCAGGTATCACACAAGACAGAGCCAGTGGTTGAAGCAGCCGTGAGCCACTGCATGACATGAGTGGGAAACAATGTAGAAATAGAGGCTGATGGTGAACAGCGTTAGGGTCCAATGTCATAAATTTTTTCCCGAGCCCTAAGACAAAACCTAGCATTTGATTTTTCTTCTCACTGTACTTCCCTTCTCTGTGTGGATGTCTTCTGCTTGTAAAGAACAGAAAACTGTATGGAAACTAGACTTGATGGTGAACACAATGCAATCTATACAGGAGCCAAAATATAATGATGTACACCTGAAGTTTACAGTGTTATAAACCAATGTGACCTCAATAAAATTTAAAAAAATAATTAAAAAAAGGAAAGAAAATTGTATGTCTTAGCACAAGTGAAAATGGGAGTTTGTTTTAGGGATTTAGAAGCGACTCCCAGAACCAAGGGTAGGATGTGTAGGTGAATTTCATGAGACCTGGAACCAGGAACTGGAATGTCACCAGGTACAAGATAGTCCCTCTCAGGGCCACGTGGTCTTTCATATCTGCTCTCCCTGTATGTTGCTGCGTTCCTGTTCTGTCGGCCAACTTTCTCTAGTTGTTCGTGCACGGTGGAGAAGATGGCCATCCTGGGCTGTATTGCTCAGCCTCAGTGTGCTCACCCAGTGTAGTGGGACTGGTATCCCACCTTTGTGATTCCTAATTCCCAGGAGAGAAAATATGATTAACCAGCTTGTGTCGGGTATCTCTCCCTTCCAGAAGGCTCCAAACAGTTCTGTCTGCTTATGAGAGGCCACCCTTATAGGGTGATGGTAAGGGTTTCTGTGGAAACAACATACTTCTTAAAGAAAAAAGGCACATGCCATAACAAATATGGGACCATTTGGCCAAAGGGTCCTTGTCACCTTAATAGCTCCTGAGGTTACAGTATATGAACAATGATCCTGAAACATGGAGAGCACAAGTGGTATTCTGTATACTTGGCTTACTAAGGTTGAGAGGTATGCTAGACCTTTAAAAAGTCTTCCATTCAATAGAATCAAAGAGGAATAGTTAATAAAGTTTGATTCACATTTTCTGGTTTTCTGAAACTCTTGGCTGCCTGGCATTCTGGTTAAATGGATATATTGCCATATACAGAGAAATGCTTCAAAAGAAAGTTGGATTTTTCCGTTTATTCCCTTGGTTAGCTAGCTAAGTGGCATTGTGGCTGAAATTCTTGATAGGACTGAAAGGCAAAGGGCCAGCTGTGCTTTCTGGCTCTCTCATATGAGTGTGCATTTTCATTCTCTGCTCTGACAGTGCCTTTCCTTCCCTCTAGGTGTGTGGGAATGCCCTTATGAAACAGTACCAGGTCCAGTTCTGGAAGCTGATACTTCTCATCAAAGAGGACTACTTCCCCAGGTATTAGACTTGTTAAGCAGACACAAGGGGATTCAGTAGTTAAAACTCGTGACAGCAGATACCCTTGGGTGCTGTACATGCTATTTTTGACTCAGTTAAAAACGTATTAAGTGTGACATCTTCTACTCTCATCCTTCTACTCTTTGATGTTTCAGTAAACACTTTTGAATTCTAATGAGAGTCTCTTTTAAATATTGTTGGCTAAATGAGAAAACAAATTACGAAGATCTTAGATTCAGATACCTGACATTATTAAACTCTGTTCTTTTGCAAACTCCCCCAGATAATTGGGAATGGTGATTACATGCAGTCATGAATGAAACAAGGTTATCAGGCCGCCTCAGTAAATCAGTTGTCCGCTTGACTCTGTCGCAGCATTCACCTTTAAGTACCCTTGTCATTCCTCTCAACCATCTGGCATTTCAAGTCGGTGAAAGGCCCACCTGACCACAAAGACATTGGGAAGGAGCACTGCTCTCTTCTCCTTTATCTCCTTGTTTGAAAAGAAGCTTGAAACCATTTGGAAGAGCAACAGAATCCTTAGACTAAAAGCCAGCTCTGCAAGTCATTTGATCTACCCTTCACTCCAGATCAGCAGGGTACCTAAGTCCTCTCCCGAAGAGGTGGGAATCATGTGTCTTCTTTCTCTCCCTTAGGATCGAAGCCATCACAAGCTCAGGACAGATGGGTTCTTTCATACGCCTCAAGCAGTTCTTAGAGGTAAGATGCCCTAGACTAACGTGTCCCACACTGTTGCTGGCCTGGAATGTGCTTTTGTGTCTGACGAGTCTTGGACCTCCAGACTCTCAGATTGCAGTCTCTTCCTCTGGATTTTTTGAAGCCCTACTTTTTGTCCATAATTCCCCCTTAACCTTAAGGGCTGCCAGTTCATCTTCTTTTTACATGTCATTCTCCATACTGCCTGTGGAGAAGCTAGCCTAAGAGACGAATAAAATATATTTAAGGAATCTTGTCTCACCAGTACATTTTTTGCATGTTGGGGAAGGTTTGTTTCTCAGTCTCAGGTCTGGGGAAGGGGTAAGTGTGGTCACATTTCTCTATGAGAACAGACTGCACATTCAGCCAGGCTCCTCCCTTATTTCCAAGTGCCAAAAAATTTTAAGAGGTTGACTTTGACAATTTAGAACTCTGTGGGAGGTCTGCCAAGATAGCCCGCTGCCTTCCAGTTTCCTCTAGCCCACTTGGTAAAATAGTGACAGTGAAAGACGAGGCCAGGCCGTGGGAGATGAGGGTGGGACAGGCATAAGAATTGCATGGCATTCGTCCTCTGCTGTAATTCACACAGAAGCAGAGGTTTTACACTCAACTATCCGTCTTATTGGCTTTTGCCTTTCTCATCCACTGTTCCGTAGGACTTAAACTTGCTGTCCCTCAAAGTTTCTTCCAGCTGTTAAGTGTTGGAAGCAGTGTGATCAGAAAATCATTCTGTTTTCTTCATCTTTCCCTGACCAGAAATGTTTGCAGCGCAGGGAGATTCCTGTCCCCAAGGGCTTTCTGACGTCCTCCTTCTGGCGTTCCTGATGTCACCCCGTCGCCCACCGTCACCATTATGTTGCAAGGGGCAATAATAAAGCAACTGAAGACAGCTGTATTTGGAAGAAGTCATGTCAGATTTAGGAATCTGTCAACGTGTATTTTCCTGTATTTGTACCTTGTGACTAGGAGAGGAGATTTTCATGGGTCACAAAATCTGGGAGGTACCTTAGTAGATCTGATGACTCCTTAAGGGCTCCACAGGACAGAGTAAATGGAATTGGCCATTCTCATTTTTGCAGAAGTTAATGAGAAGAGGTTTAGCACTTGGTCTCATCCTTTATTTCCTTTGTCTCCAGTATCTTTCAGAAAGTAGGTGATACCTTAACCGGTTCACTCTGAGCTGAAATGAGCCCACCTCTTTCACTCCCTACCCGCACCCTCCGTGCTGTCCCTGTTCAGATGAATTCCCCTTTAAAGTAGCTTTTAATAGTTGAGGCTCAAATCCTTACATGCAAGTCTGGGTTATGGTTATAGTTGTTTCTCAGTTTGTGGAATAATTATAAATTCAGAGGAAATGCCTGATGTAGACGTGGACTAAGTCCCAAATTGCATCAGGGACAGCTTAGGGTCTAGGGTTAGGACTGGTAGCACGTGTTCTATCGAACCAGGAAGCACTGTTGGTCCTCTAAATTTGGAATTTGGTCCCTGGATGACTAGGGACCCATGAACCAGGGGAAGTGCCTTTTTTGTTTTTCAGTTTGAATTAAAATAGGCTGAGATGAGGCTTTCAACATTATATATGAGCTGAGCATCCATAAGCAATGAATCAGAAGTTAAAGATGTTAAGGAGGTATTGAGAACTGCTTTATAATTTCTTACATGTTCTGAGTAATGAATGATGATAGATTTGCCTGACTAAAGCCACTACAAAAATCTAGAGCTTGGCTTTTCAGATAAGAGTTGAGATTTGTTTTATGGAAAGACTTATTCTCTTTTTATACTGCAGAGGCAGCAGTCATGGATCTATTCTCTGTACTAAATGTTGTGTGCAGGAGTGTGTTTGTTGGGGAGTATTCCCTGGGAAGTGACCCATTCTATGAATTATTGACTGTGGTGCCAAAAAATAAGTAATAAACTTGATTCTTTAAAAATACCATTGCTGGGGGCCGGCCTGGTGGCGTAGCAGTTAAGTTCACATGCTCTGCTTCGGCAGCCCAGGGTTCACCGGTTTGGATCCTGGGCACGGACCTACATACTGCTCAGCAAGCCATGCTGAGGCAGTGTCCCACATAGAGCAACTAGAAGGATGTACAACTATGACATAGAACTGTCTACTGGGGCTTTGGGGAGAACGGGGGAGAAAAGGAGGAAGATTGGCGACAGATGTTAGCTCAGGGCCAATCTTCCTCAAAAAAAAAAAAAGTCTTTTAACGTGGACACAATGGCATGAACCTAGAGAAGGAGTTGGGAAATGGGCTCAATTCACTTTTAGGTTTTGTGGCCTTGGGTCGGTCATTCACCCTCTCTGAACCTCAGTAGTCCCACCAGCAAAACATAAGAATTGGACTAGTCAGTAGATCAGTGGTTTTCAAATTGTGCTCCGTAGCAGTGCTTTAGGGCAGTGCTTCCCAGCTGGTGTGTCGGGGCACACTGATCCCTTAGCCCCCGGGGCCTGTGGTGGGTGGACCCCCCAGGGCCAGTGCCACTTGCATTTCCTCTCTTTACCTGTGCTTACAAATGGCATCGTCATCTAAGTATCATGATGGAACAGGTAGGGAAGCACTGACTTCGGGGTGTTGAGTGGATGGGCTCAGCCCTGCCGTCAGTCAGCATATAAAGGCTTTGTGCAAATTCTAAAAAGGCATCCCTCCCTTCAAGATCCACTGCCATCTACTGGAAATTGTCCTATTAATAACTGAAAATCTATGATATCAGGAGTTGAATGGTGCCTACTAGAGTTACACAGCTCACGTTTTGCACAACCTCTAAGTGGGGCCCCAGTGGAGCTCTGGGATCCTCTCTGCCACAGCATTTTTGCTTTATGTGCTCTATATATTGGGGTTCCATATAAGACTATATATGGAACAGTTCCTCTGCCAAAAGTAAAATGTGAAAAATCAAGTTCTCTTCCACTTTGAATTTGTGCCACTCCAAAGAAAATGCTTCTTAGAATATTTGAGTGTTCTTTCTCTAGACATGTTTAACAGTCTTTCCCATGTTGTTCAATGCTAGGTATTCCTAATGGGTTCTTGATGGTAAACCAAGAAAGGAGACCCCTGGGGAGGCCAGGTTTTTGATACTCACTGATAGTGTCACTTTCAGAGATCACGATTGCCCGCTGATAGATGCAACTCCTGGTGGGTGGTAGCATCAGATTCCTTAGAGTAGAATGCTAATGACTGTGTAGAGTTTTTAAATTCAAGTACTCACTTGCCTGCTTGCTTCCTTTCAAGCTTGACCTCATTTCTCAGGCTGAGTGCCCATATTTTTGTCATATCATTGTCCTACGTCATTTTAGAGCAAATTTGATGATGAATTGAAAATTCCAATAGGAGAGAAACGCTACACATCCCTTGGGTAGAAGAATGGAGTTGTTCTGGGCATTTCCCACCCAGGTGCTGGGAGCTGTCCCCTACTTTCATAGGAATATGATGGCAGCAGTGACATAATTAGGTTTGGATGTCTTCTAACTCCATGCCAGGACAACCGAAAGAGCCACAGAGCTTCTTACAGGTGCCTTATCCAACCTGGTCATTCACTTCCCTTTTCTCTGTCCCACCTAATGAATTCCTGATGTTAGATTTCCTGGGACCTGCAGAAAGCAGATGAGAGCTGGGGTCTTCCAGCTATGTGATAAATTTACAAAAACACCCATTATAAAGGAATTTGTCCTCTAGTTTATTGCCGGGCTTCATTTTTTAAATACCAGTTCATACAGATGACATTCAAGAAATATTTTTCTTGGGGCCGGCCCGGTGGCATAGTGGTTAAGTTCACACACCACGCTTCGGTGGCCCCGGGTTTGCAGGTTTGGATCCCGGGCATGGACCTACACACCGCTCATCAAGCCATGCTGTGGCAGCCTTCCACGTACAAAATAGAGGAAGATTGGCATAGATGTTAGCTCAGGGACAATCTTCCTCAAGCAGAAAAAAAAAGCATGAAGTTGGAAAAATAACCTGTTTAGGAGGTGGCTAAGCTCAGGTCTGGAGAAAAGCAAGAGGAAATGATCCTGTGGAAAGGTAAGCTGGAACAAGCTTGAGGAGGCTCCTGAATCTCTATTGAAATAGTCTGCACGATTCTGTAGGCAATGGGAAGCTACTAGATTTCTGAGAGAGTTTGACATGGTTTGTGAAACATTCTAACTGTGTCTTCAAGATGAACAGGAGGTGTAGAGACTGACGGGGCCTAACAAGTCAGCCCACAAGATTACAGATATGACATAAGTGAGCTGAGTTAGGAAGATGTCCCAGGGGAGAGAGGAGCTCACCTCTCTGCTGTCACCTGCAGTCCTTTTAAGAAGGCCAGCCTGGGGGGCCAGCCCAGTGGCCTAGCTCCACTTCGGCAGCCCTGGGTTCGCAGGTACGGATCCCAGGTGCAGACCTACACACCACGCATCAAGCCATGCTGTGGTGGCATCCCATATACAAAATAGTGGAAGATGGGCACAGATGTTAGCTCAGGGCCAATCTCTCTCACCAAAAAAAAAAAAAGGCCAGCCTGTCAAGGCCATGCTCCCAGCAGTTGTCAGGCCTCTTCTCTAATGTGGTCTCTGATTTCAGAAGCAGTCACGGTGTCTCATTTTTTTTTTAATTGTGGCAAAATGTACACAACATAAAATTTACTATATTAGCCATTTTTAAGTGTACAGTTCTGTGGTATTAAGTATACTCATGTTGTTGTATAACCATCACTATCATCCACCTCCAGAACTTTTTCATCTCACAAAACTGAAATTCTGTCCCCATTAAACACTAACTCCCTCTCCCCCTCCCCCAGCCCCTGGCAACCCATGTTCTACTCTCTGTCTCTATGAATCTGACGATTCTAGGGACCTCATGGAAGCAGAATCATACAATATTTGTCCTCTTGTGTCTGGTTTATTTCACTCAGCATAATGTCTTAAGGTTCCTCCAGTCACTGTTGTGAAGGTCTGTGCTGTTCCTTGCCAGCTCTCACACTGCAGAATGTCGTCTGGGAAGCAGTGCAGTCCACTTCTGGCCTGACTTCCCAATCAGCTCCCTTGTTTCGAGGAAAAATAGAGGAATGCTTGGTGCTTGCTTGTTAACTGTGCTTGTTAACTGTGCGTGCGTGCGTGTGTGTAGAGCCTCTCCCAGAGAGAGTGGGCAAGTAACTTTCCATGGCCGGAACACGTGAAAATATCATTACAATTGATGTATTCCCCAACGGTTGACCTCTTGAACAAGTTGAAAATGTACTGAGACCACTTAGATGCCTAAGCTTAGGGCATATACCAAACCTTCAGAGAACGCTGGAAACTAGGAAAAGGAGCTACCTGCGCTTTTCACGAGGCCAGGGACGAAGTGACTGAGAACCTGGAGTTGATTGGTTACAGAGCTGCTATACTGTCCTCTGCTTTTTTCTTTTTTTTTCTGAATGAGTTTCTCTCAGACAACAAAGAGGCCATTATCTGCTTTGTCATCTCCCTCTCCCCACACCTAGCAGAGTGTTAGGCTATGGTGAAATTGGTGGGAGGTGAGGTAGGCAGACAATAGAACATGTGAAAAATGGCTTTTTAAATGCCTCCAGTGCCAAATGCAGACTGGGGTGCATGAGTGAGGGGGAGGCAGAAGGGCTGGAGACACTGCTTTTTGGCCATGTCTCAGATCAGACAAAGGATCAACAAATATGATTTCAGTGTCTGTCTCAATATAGAAGCTCTCTCTAAGGTCAAATCTGTTTTGCATCTGGTAAAAGCAGCCAAACCCCCATTTCCCTATGAGGCCAGAGTGATTTAAAAGAAAAATCCTCCCTTTTTATAGCTCCTGGCCACAGCCTTGAGACCCATTCTTTGCCGGAACAGAAGGTCTTGGAAATTTTGGAGAGCTATGATTGTGTTAGCCATTTTGTACCCAGAGCTGAATATCTGATTAAACATTTTGCTGCTCCCCGCTGGAGAAGAGGCTGTCGCTGCCATCAGCTGTTCCCAGAAATGCACACCCCAGGGAGGAGTTACCGGTCCTGTTTTCTCTACAGAGGAGATTGCAGGAAATGCCTCTCAGCTCCTACGTTTTTCCTCCAGATTCTGTAAAGCTGCTTCTGGTGTGTGGCCACTCCTTTTTTCTCTCTGCTCTGATGGAGTGAAGGAATGGGAGAATTTTTCCTCACTATCATGGCTACAGCCAAGACTGCTTAGAAACCAGATTGCAGATCCCAGGCACAGAGGAAGAAGCCAGACTGCAGAGGACCAGGAAGCTCAGGGCTCGGCCTGGGCGCAAGCTCTGGTGCAGTGCCCAGTGCCTTTATATTGATTTAAAGAGGGCTGCCTGGTAACTGGGAGGCTGAGGCCTTCCTGAGCTGCAGAGCTCCTGGTCTGCCTGACTGCACAGGAATGATCTGGGTGTTACTCCCAATGGCTGCCACCCAGCTGTCACCGGAGTAGGGGTGGGGAAAGGGCTTCCTAACCAAGGGCTTCTAGTTATAGAGTTTAGAGCCAGGCCCTTGAGCTTCTAAGACTGTAAGGAACAGAAATTCCAGAAATCCTCTTATTTTTCTTTTCTCTGCACCCTGGCATCCACCATCACAATGCCTCTCTTTCCTATGGGAAGGCAGTCCAGCAAACTGTTTCAGAGTAGGTCCTTGACTGCTTGGATTCAAATCCTAGCTTCTCCTCTTGTTAGCTGCCTGACCCAGGGCAAGAGACCTAGCTTCCATATCAGGGTGCTGCTCATTTGTGAAATGGGGAAATAATACCTACCTCATAAAATTATTGCAAAGATTAAAAAGAAAAAGGTAATACACATGAAGTGCTTAGCATAGTGCTGGTACATAAGGAAAGTTCAGTAAACTGTGGCAGGAGGAAGCTTAATATCTTGTTTATAAAATACGACTGATGCATCCTATTCCCAGAGTGACCTGTGAGAAAGCTTTTGCTGTAAGAATATAAGAAATTATTAACTCTCAAAATTCTGGAATGACAAACTCCAAATTAGTAGGCTTTATTTTTTATAATCGGATTTGGCCTTTTCTTACCACCTTCTCAATCCCGGAGACAAAAATCATCCTGGGTGTCTTGACCTCAGCCACCACCCGAGTAGGCTGACTTGGGTCTGCAGCCCCAGCCTTTTCCTAGGGAAAGGGGCCAGGAGGAAGAGAAGCACACGGGTGACCTCACCCTTTGGGACTGGGCGTTTTTCCGGCCGGGGTGTGCAGCATCTCCAGCCAGACTGCAGTGATGGCCCCTGCCCCGCCCTTCGCTGCAGTCCTGGAAAGGCTCCCAGGGGCGGAGGGGTGGGGTGCAGAAGATTCTCTGCAGGGAGGGGAGGGGCAGGATTGGAGGATCCAAGCTGCGGGGAGGGCGGTGTGGCTGGAGCATCTCGGCCCGCCTGGGCGGAGGCAGCGACTCCTCTGCACCATCAACCCCCACCCTTGGCGCGCGCCCTCCTTCCCCATCCTCCCGCTGCGCTCCCCCGGCTCGGCTCTTCCCCTGCATCGCCGCTTCGGCTCCTTCCGGCAAGGTTCGGCCCCTTCCGCCCGGCGATCGGGAGCTGAGCCGACGGGAGCTCCGCCCCCTTTGCTTCTCCGGCGCTCGCCCCCGCCCCTCGCGCCGCGCCGAGGCGCTTCCCCCGCGCTCGCGCCCGCCCGCCGCCGGAACGCGCGTGGCCTCCTATAAAAGGGGCGGGGCGCGCGCGTCGCCGCCACTACCCGCTGCGGAGCGAACGGCGAGGAGCGGAGGCCGCGGAGGCGCGTCGGTCTCTCAGCAGCACCCCACACCCTCCAGCCCGACGCACCCACGGCCCTCACCCTCCAGGAGCCGGTGAGAGCGGGAGCGGGGGAGCTCGGGGCGGGAGCGGGGCCCCAGGGCGGGCGGCCCCCGGGCGGGGAGCCGGGCGGCCCCCGGGGCGGGGCGGGGCCGGCGCGCGGACAGGTGAGCCGGGCGGGCGTCGCAGCACCCTCGGTCGGGCGGGAGCCGGGCGAGCCGGCCGCGACCGGCTTGTGGCGCGTGGGCTGCGGACGAGCCGCCCGGCGAGTCTGGGCGCCGGCCGCTGGAATGTCATTGACGGGGCGGAGGGGGAGCGAGGCCGCCGGCTCCCTCCCCGCCCCCTCCCCGAGTCCGGCCCCATCCGGCTGCGGCAGGTGGGGCGGGGGCTCCCTGGTCGGATCGTCACCTTCCCCCTCCCTGCAGAGCGCTCCCCCCACCGCCCCCAGTCCCTTCCCTCGTGGGGAGCGACTTCTGCAGCTCCTTTGCCCCAATCCCCCCAAGCAATGCCGGCCCAACCCTTGAAGGAGGAAGAACCGACCTCAGAGTAAAGGGCTCTTTGACCTTATTCTCATCCTGTATGGCGAGTCTTGGCCTTCTCTTTTAGACGCAGAAAGGTCCGAGACTGGCCATCATCTCCTTTTCTTACCTTGTAATAAACATTTCTTTCTTACCCAGTTGTGATTCGCTTGTAAATTATAGGTAGATGCGGCGCTTGCTTTGTATGAGACCTAAATCAAATAACTTAATAGCTCCGAGGTTGTTTTTTTTTCCCCCCCGAGACTGGGTTTTCGAGTCCAGGGCGGTATATTTGTCAAAAATTCTACAGCCATCCCGGTGTGGAATGATAGAAGCAGCCTTTTGTTTGAAAGCCATCCCTGCGAATTTGATTAGATGCTTCCCCAAGAAAATTGCCTTTAAAAGTCCCTTTGATGTACTGAAATAAAATATCTTAAATAAGGGGCTTGTTAAGGTTAAGGGTTGCATATATTTTAAATTAAAAGCCTGAATAGCACAGAAAGCTGTTTTGAGATGATATTTGGATTGCTGCAGCACCTTGTCAAATCTGTTTTATATAATAGATCCTAAAATATGTAGGCCCTTTGTTCTGTCTTCATCGTGGTATTTTAGAAAAACTTACCATCATGGCTGTTAGGGAAGAATAGAAGAGAGAACATATGAAGTATTTTCATAACGTGTGGAGAAATTGCGTCGTCATGGCAATTGGACTTGAGTAAATCAGAATGTATCAAAGATGGAAGGATGGGGGTGTCTTGCAGCCAGGAAACAGCAATGCTTCAGAATAGCAGTGGGAACACTTGGCTGTACGAAGCCATTGAGCCAAGATTCTACCTCCTTAAACTAGTCATTTATTTTTCCCTTTGCTTGCAGCTAGTGTCTTAGATTTTGAAAGATCAAATTGAAGTCAAAGTTTAAAAAATGTGCTGCAGGAAAAAAAAAGCGCTGCAGAATGGCCTCCGTGCAGGAAATTAACAATAAGCCTTTTTTAGTAACTGGGCCAATAATTACTCAAAGGGACCCTCAAAGTGTGTTAGTTGTTATCCAGGGACCTAGATGGAGAGAGGAGACTTGAAAGGAGGATTTGCTCTGTGCTGGACAGGTGTGAAGCCATTCCTAATGTAAACCATCAGCCTGATAACATTCTCTGATACGCTTTTGGTCTCAGCGGTGAGTTTTGTAGTAATCTAATAATTGGAGAAATCCGATCTGTCACAGGCTCTAATATGAGCTTGTCAAGCAATCTGATGAACAGGTGTAGGTGGAGAGAGCTGTTTTTTAAGTATATCTTTTGGTTCCCTGCATTAGAATTTTCTCTACTTTTCCTTACCTGCCTCCATCGCAAGGGAGGGGCCGGCTGCACATCCTGAGAAGTGGAAGTCAGGAATAGTCCACAGTCCTGGCATTGCTGAACCTGCATTAAGGACAGTGGGCACCAGGCCGGCCTTGTAATCAATCCTCCCTGGGCTATTCGAGGACTCCGCTGGTTCTGCAGGCGGGTCTGCTACAGCTGTGATCAGAGTAGGTAGAAAAATGCGACGCCCTGGTGGCAAATGCTGACTCGAGGCATGCAGAGGAGGGACGCAGAGCTGATCACTTGGGGGCCAGTGGACTGGAGCAGCTGCTGTGCTGGTTACCTCCCTTCCACCTTTTTTGCATATTCCTCTTGTACCGGTTTTGAACAGGAAATAGTATTTTGTAAAGGAAATGTACCAGTAAACTAGGCCCAAGTCAGATCTTTGTAGCTTGAGTTAATTCTTGTTTCTGATGATTTCATGAAATCATGCTATTTTATTACTGAACGGAAGGGGGGTTTAGGAATCATCTAGTCCCACGAGTCTCAGTTTATCGGAATATGGGTCGAGGGAGGGCATGTTTAGCATTAAAAAGTGTATTCAGTATTATTACTTTATTTGAAAAGTGGGGAAACTGAGACCCAAAAGAGGATATGACTTGGCCAAAGCCGCACATCTTTTAGATAGGAACTGCTAAGACCAGAGAATCTTGGTTCTCTTTCCACATTTTAAATCCCCAGTGGGGGGGCCGGCCCGGTGGCACAAGTGGTTAAGTGCCCGGGCTTCGCCGGTTCGGATCCTGGGCGTGCACAGACGCACCGCTTGTCAAGCCATGCTGTGGCGGCGTCCCATATAAAGTGGAGGAAGATGGGCACGGATGTTAGCCCAGGGCCAGTCTTCCTCACAAAAATAAAAAATAAAATAAATCCCTGGTGGGATTTAGAAGCTCCATAGAATAAGACAGGCGTCGGGAAAACATCTGAAATTTGATATTTACCTGTATTCGATGTGTTTAAAGGTCTGCTTTCTTCATTTTGAAATTATTCTGTTCAGTTTGCCCTCAGAAGCTTGTCGTCTTGCTCTCCCCCTGTCTTTAGCCTCCACATTCCTCCATCATGTTGTCATCGTTTCGTAAGCGCAGAGTCCAGGTATTTGACCGGCATGCAGGAAACGTGTTGGCTTTTTGGGTTTGCCTGGCTTGCAGTGAAGACACATTTGTGTCAAAGAGGTTGAATGATCCAAAGAGAGGGGGAAAAAACTCTGCCTGCATGATCTTTCTGCTAAGCAAATTGGTTAGGGTTTGGATTTCGTTGGGTTTTTTTGGTGTTACATGAACAGAAGTCATAGTAAATTTATTCTAAAATTTCCAAAGCCTCCTGTTTTTTACCTTCCTCTCTTTAAGGCATGAATATATTAATTTTTTATCACCCTACTGATGTTTTGCATGTAGTGTTTGCTGATTTTTTATTGATGGTTACTTAGTTCTTAAGAACCAAGTGACTAAACAGATTATCTTATAGATATTTGGAAAAAAGTAATCTGAAAACATGTAATAAAAATAGTATTTTTACATTTGACAAATATTGTAAACTTGGGTTTGTTTCCTGTTCCCAGTGACTTATTTTTTTCTGCCGCAATCCTTGGAATGGAATGGAGCTTGCATTTTCTTGATTTAAAAAAAAGCTCACTATATATCTGTTATATTTGTGTACAGTTTTTGAGTGTTTGCTAAATTGGACCTTTTTCAAAAAGAAAAATGCTTAAAATTAGTGTCTTGATATCCCATAAGGAGAAATATAAACTTCGCAAATTTCTAGTGATTATGGGTGATAAATCCAAGGCAAGCCCTTTTATAAATCAGACTGGTTAATTATTTCAACGAGATTTATAAAAATGGGCCACATTATAACCTTTTCCTGTTTTGAATCTCAGAAACAATATTCTTCTCTTAAATACCTCTCATCTGAATTTTACAAGTTAAAAGGTAAGTAGCAGCAACATAGTATTTTGGGAAGCATTCAGAAGTAAGTTTCCTCAGTGTTGCTCTGCTTTTCTGGGTTTTGATGCAATGCAGTATGACTGTTGCTTTTTTAAAGCTAAGTCCCTGCTCACCTCTGCAGAATCGTGCTAACGGGTTGAAATGAATTAATCAATTTGAAGGCTGACATTCGGGTCCACAATCCTGGTTGGAATGCGGTTTAAGCAAAAATATTTGTTGTTTTTCTTCATGGTTAAAACTCTTGATTTATGTATTATTTACCTCTCTGCTTACCATCAAATCTGCTACTAAAATATGCAGCTAAGCTGGTTTTGAGTTAATTTGTTTGATCTGAGAATTAATTGTTACGGGTGCTAACCAATTTTTTGGTGGTTTGTTCTCAGAGGAAGACCTTCCACATCTGTGGATGTAGTTCTTTTGCTTTGCAAATGTAAAAATTTGGTAATAGGTTGGCTTTCTAAGCCGTGGAAAAAAACGGCATTGTCAGTTCTGCACCTTTGGGCTCTGACTAAGCAACAAAAACAAAACTGATGAATGGTTTCTATGACCTTCTGCTTTGGGTGATGTTTGTGAATTTTTCCATAGAGCCAAATGATCTGTTCATCCTGTTACTCTCTAAAATCCCTTTCCTTGCAAAACAATCTATCTGTTGAAATCGGAATTCATTTTGTAGTTTTCCAAATGCCTCTTACGTCCAGCAGATTCAGCTTGCCGAAAGGAAGGCAGTCCCAATGCTTCGTCTTAAATAGTGACTCCTTTCATCTTCGCTACAATTTTATTCTCTTCTGGGGTTCCATGGAGAAATGATGATTGCTGAATTCTTCCACTCTTCAAGATCTTTGCGAGGGTGTCCTAAACCACTCACTGCAGGAGCCAATTGCAGAGTCGAAAGCATTTGACCTTTGGTTTGAAAATGTTTGTATCTGCAGTCTTTTCTGTTGCTTAACACAGTGTCATTCCCACCCACTGCCTGTCCCCGCCTCCAAAGACAGATATATCCCCTTGCACCGTGGGGCATATAGCTTCTGTAGATTAGGTTAAGGCATTTAAAAATTCCCTAAATACCAAGAAGTGCCTCAAACAGCTGTCTCTTGGCATTAGTCAAGAACACAAAGATATCAGTTAATGTCCAGCCTCTTTTGTAGGAATCCATTTTCAGTTGATAACATGTATAAGTTTGTGTTGGATATGAGAAGTCATTCTCAGGCATGTTATATATTTGGATTAAACTAGAACTTTCTAACCAAGATTCATATCTTTAGAGCCCCCTTTTTCTTCCCAGGGATGTGGCAGTTTTGTAAGAACGCTGACAAGTTCTTTTTGTTTATTACAATAGAGGACATAGTTGTAATTCCTGTTTTATCCCCCTGAGATCAATCCACATTACTTGCTGTATGGTGCAGCTCACGTTGTGACTGCTGCGTTGTAGCATTTATAAATATCCTGCATCTTCAGTCTTCTCTAATAATATTTGCAAAAATATGACCTTTGTCTTTGGTTACCTTAAACAGGAAGGTGTTCTTAAACATACAGTCATGTGGCACATAATGACGTTTTGGTGAACGACAGTGGTCCCATAAGATTAGTGCCCTATAGCCTAGGTGTGTAGTGGGCTATACCATCTAGGTTTGTGTGATGTTCACACAATGACGAAATCGCCTAACAGTGCATTTCTCCGAATGTAACCCTGTCGTTAAGCGAAGCATCACTACAAAGAATACATTTAGCACTTCCTTTCCCCTCCTTCAGTCTCCCAATACATAGACTTGATTGGCAAAATCAGAGTTGATTGGCTGCTTTGAGATAAGCAGTCAGTTGATTGCACTCCCAGGAAGTCAGCTTCTTTGTAGTTTTTAGGCAGTTATTGGGCTAGATAGGTAGGCTGGTAAAGTTGGAGATTGTTTTTTAATGGCGCAGGTCCTGAGTTCTTCCTTTCTAGCTCTCAAAAGGCGTTAATCCCATTAAGGCTGGGAACAGCCGGGAACCTTCTCTGTGGAGTCCGCCTTATCAGTCAGCTGCATATTTCAGAGCAAGGGTGGGGTTCTTGCAGCCTGCAGCCTCAGTCATGGAGGGAATGTGGTACACACAACACAGGCAGAGTCCAGGGAATTCCACTAACTCTCACATAGTTTGGGTGAGAGATTGTAGCACCTTTGGGTGGCAGTAGTTCTTGGTGATATGAAATTTTTTCCTGTGTTTAATATAGTCTATGGAAATGAACATTTTAGAAGCAAAAAGAAACTGGAACTTGTATGGATAAACTAGAGACAGCTCCCTATCTGGTTAAAGGGGTGGAGGGATCTCTTATTAACCTACAATCTTAGGTTCCGGTAATCACACAAGTGAAAATTCTGGATGCAGACAGCAGTGGGAGAGCATTGATGACTTTCAGAGCCCCAGCTCCCCAGAGACAGCCAGTTGTGGCTTGGCAGAGCTCCCACCTACTGACGTCAGCTGATCTACTGCAGGAAAGAAAAGTCCATTATTGCCTGACCAAAGCACTTGGTATAGAATTGACTCGTTCTACTTCACTGGGGTGACAAAGAGAGCCTTTTAGGTTGGTTAATTTCTGCAGGGCCTGGCTGGACTGTCTCCCTGGATTGGTAGGGGCAGATCAGCACGCTGGATCCAAGTGGGGGGACCTGCTCGGGTGGAACCTCTGCAGTGTTATATGGAGGATTCTTTTTCTCATCACAAAGGGCGGCTCCCCACTGTGATTGCTTAAAAATTTCCATAGCAGCTAAAGGATTTTAGAAATGCAGTGCATCCTGTGATATGAGGAGGCAGGACAAACACCATAGACAATCTGGAGACTTAGACATCTTTCAGGAACTCATGTGCAGTGTAGTTACTGTTTCATACATAGCTATACCTTCCTTGGAAAATTTCTGTACAAGAAAATTTTTTAAGCAAGCAAATCAGACACATAATTTCCTGCTATTTTTCCGTCTTAACTGTTTTCCAAGGGATGAGAACCAAGGAAGTATATAAATTATTCTTAATCCTAATTGTTTACTAATTTAAGACTCAATCTTAAACAAAATTTTTATTTTTTTAATGATTAACATCTCCTCCTCTCCCTTTTTTCACTTCCAAAGTGGAGATGAAAAAGATAAGAGGTAGAGAAAGAAATTAATAAATAACTGAGCAGCTGCCAATAAAGAGTATGTCAGCTCCAGTCATGTTAAGAATCACCAGGGGGCTGGCCTGGTGGCGCAGGTGGTTAAGTGCGTGCGCTCTGCTGCGGCGGCCCGGGGTTCGCCGGTTCAGATCCCAGGCGCGCACTGATGCACTGCTTGTCAAGCCGTGCTGTGGCGGTGTCCCATGTAAAGTGGAGGAAGATGGAGACGCATGTTAGCCCAGGGCCAGTCTTCCTCAGCAAAAAGAGGAGGATTGGCAGATGTTAGCACAGGGCTGATCTCCTCACACACACACACAAAAAAAAAGAATCACCAGTGCGGGGCCGGCCCCGTGGTGTATCGGTTAAGTGCACGCGCACCGATGTACCGCTTGTCAGGCCATGCTGTGGCGGCGTCCCATATAAAGTGGAGGAAGACAGGCATGGATGTTAGCTCAGGGCCAGTCTTCCTCAGCAAAAAGAAGAGGATTGGTGTGGATGTTAGCTCAGGGCTGATCTTCCTCACAAAAAAAAAAAAAAAATCACCAGTGCTGCCATGCTAGTCTGGGAGCCAGGCGTCCCGAGTCACCCCAGGCTCCACGACTTGCTTATTAGACATGTCTCCTGAAGGACAGCACTTTGTCTATTTCCAAGTTCAGAATATAATTGACTCTCTAATATGTGCCGAGTTAGAGTAAAAGGTCTTTTTTGTAGTTCCTTAGAAACTCTCAGTTCCCTAAAGAATTTCTAAAAATGGCAGGGAGAAAACAAGTTACGTGGCAGAATGTGATGGTGCTCTAAGAGGACCCTGGAGGGAGTGATGACTTCTAATTCAGGACTTCGGAGAGGACGAGGTAGATGCTGTAGACTTTGAGGGGTTTGTATGGTATTAAATGGTAGAGTTGGATGCGGGAGAGACGAGAACATTCCTACCACAGGGAACTTTTTGAGCTGGGAAATGGACCCTGCCCAGGGCCTGTAACTCGGGGTCAGTGAGGGAGATTGATGGGAGATACAGCTGGAGCAGACAATGCAAGTGAATGAGTGAAGTCATGAGTACATTCTAGTAAGTGTGGCTGGTGATGGTAGTAATCGTCGTCCAGATCTTCATCAGAAATGGGCCTTCTCCAAAAGAGGCTGATGCACTTAGGGCAGCAGTGTAAACCAGAACTGCCTTGTTGTCATGAAGTATCTGCTCTGAACAGACATTCAGTTTTTCAAGCTCACCCTCAGTTTTTGGTTTTAAGGACTCTCTTGAAGCCCGTTTTAAGAATAGGAAATATTTTTTTCAGATAGCTATCTATTAGTGATACAAAGCTGCCTTCTTGAGCTTTATTTCCTTGAGGTTCCACCCTACCAGAGTGAAAAGAGTAGCTAATTTCTCAGAATACACTGCCATTGATCAATCCAAGATTAGTAATCCAGACTTGTTCATGAGGTTGACACCTCGTCATGTAGCTTCAGTCAGCACATTCTTTGTTTGCTGTTCTTGTCACAAGTCTAGCTTTTACCTGGCTCGAATTCCAGCTTGACAATATGGCAAGTGAAACTTGGGTAGACAGATTATCCAGCTCTCTCCCCACCCTTTACAAATGGATTCAGGGCTGCTGCGTCACAGCTACAGCACTCAGCACGGGCTTGATCATTTATTCAGCCAACAGGTCTTAATGACCCGTGTGCTAGAAATCAGGGATACAGAGATGAGGTTGCTCAGTCTAATTCCACCATGGGATGTATATGCGAGTGCTTTGTAAATCTAGAGAAGTGTGATTAAATCTGAGCAGGAGGGATGGAGGGAGCATTGAGTACAGCTTAGTAAAGAGACGAGGTCCTGCAGTTTACTCATTTCAGCTGGGTGTTGAGATATAAACAGGAGTTGTCTGGGCAGAGGGGAGACAGAACATTCTAGGCAAAGGAAGCATGTGCAGATGGCTTGAAGTCTTTAAAGAGAATCATGTGTATTAGAGAAGAAAGAATATTTCTATATGCCAAGAGGGTAGGGGGCATAGGTGAGATATGATACCAGTCAGGTATGTTGGGCCAGGTCAAGGAAGGTCTGGCTAGAGAAGTGGATTCTTTCCTCTCTCAGAGGAAGCCATAAAAGGTTTTAAAGCACAGTAGTGACATGGCAAAGAATACGTTTTTCTTTATAGTAAAATCAATCAATCAGACTTTATGGGAAAACAGTAATACAACAAAATAACTGGTTAATAGGTGGAGAATAATTGGAAAGAATGGTGGTATGGCTAAAATCACCTCGTGCTCTGTCCCCTAGGAAGATAATCTCCTCACACAAAGGTGGTCCTCAGAGTGGGTCAGGTGCAGACAACACTTTCCCGCCCCCTCTTGGAGCTGCTTTAATCCCTACAGAGCTAGAAACCTTGACCTGCCCAGACCTCGCTAGTGTTGTTTACCTCACAGCTGGATGGTGGTGGGGGGCACGCTCACTGACTTCCATGCCTACTCCTTAGCCTGCTTATCCTTTCCCATTACCTGGGCCAGGTGAACAGGCTGTTGGGAAGGGCTCTCAGATATTTTCCAGATAAAACAATTTTTATACCTCATATAAATTATGGAACAAGAGCTGAAAGAGACCAGAAAGCTTATCTGGTCTGCTTCTTTACGAAATCTCAGAATCTTCTCTGTAGAATGTAATTTTAAAGTTGGAAAGGTCTTGAGACCATCTCATTTTCATTTGCCATTCTTAGTCCCTCTAGGAAATGGAGGCACAGAGCAGGAAGGTGGCTCACGCAAGGTCACACATGACTGACATGTAGAAGCTCTTTGTCATTAATCTGTACCTGTTTCTTTCTGTGGTCCTTCTTTGGTTAGATAATAAAATGGCTTATTCCTGATAAGAGCAAGTAGCATATTCTGAATTTCTCCCATAAATAGGTCAGGTTTTCCTTTTGACATTAAAATTTAGTGAAACTGCCCAGAAATCTGAAGGTTTACAGTTGGGGCAGATTGAGGGCTATGGGGAAAGTGCCACCTACCCAGTTAGCCTGCATTTGTGGTTGACTTGAAATTCTTGCTGAACTTATGTAGTCTCCTTGCTTTCCAGAATAACAGGTAGGAGTAAAGTAGGATAAATCTTTCCCCACACTTTTTTTTTTTTTTTTTTAAGATACATGGTGATTTTCTTTTAATTTTGTGCATTCAGATGAAAGTAAGCTTGTTCATTACCCAGGCCCTCTTTTAGCCTGAAGAAGACTTGTAGGATTGACATTTTGGAGTTACTGAGAAATCAGCTACTTTGACTGGGCATATTCTATTGGTTATTGATGTTAAGGACCAGTTATTTTATAATTATTCCCTTTTCTTCATTGAGATCTGGAAAGATAGAAAAACGGACTTCAGTAAGAGTGAATTCTTTTTTTTTTTTTTTTTCATTTTATTTATTTATTTATTTTTTTGTGAGAAAGATCAGCCCTGAGCTAACATCCATGCCAATCCCCCTCTTTTTTTTGCTGAGGAAGACAGGCCCTGAGCTAACATCTATTGCCAATCCTCCTCCTTTTTTTCCCTTTTTCTCCCCAAAGCTCCAGTAGACGGTTGTATGTCATAGTTGCACATCCTTCTAAGTTGCTATATGTGGGACGTCGCCTCAGCCTTCCCGGACAAGCGGTGTGTTGGTGCGCGCCTGGGATCCGAACCTGGGCCGCCAGTAGCGGAGCACGTGCACTTAACCGCTAAACCATGGGGCCGGCCCCCAAGAGTGAATTCTTTTTAATCTCCACACAGTGAAATGCACAGACCAGAAGAAAGGATTTTTGAATGGATTTCTCAATGATTCTTTGAGTACCAAAGTTGGCATTTCCTTTGAATTCTCAAAGCTCTTGTAGAAGTGACAGTATAAACCATGGTTCTCCCTTTCATATTTTTCGCTTGGTTTTGTTGCCGTGTTGGTTAGGCATCCTCTGAGGGACCCAGGTAGGCAAGTGTTGCAGGGGAGTGGATAGACATTGTTTACAAAGGAGTAGGATCTAGGCTTCATTGTTGGATTCTGAGAAGGGGCTACCTTCTCAGTTTGTCTGCTAGGGGTCTGCTAATTCTTTCCTTCAGAGACGCTAATTCCATTATATCTATTTTGGTGTCTTGTGGTGCTTATCTCAGGACATTCTCTCTTTTCAGAAAATGGACCCAAGTGGGGTCAAGGTGCTGGAAACAGCAGAGGACATCCAGGAGAGGCGGCAGCAGGTCCTAGACAGATACCACCGTTTCAAGGAGCTCTCAACCCTCAGGCGCCAGAAGCTGGAAGATTCCTATCGATTCCAGTTTTTCCAAAGAGATGCTGAGGAGCTGGAGAAATGGATTCAAGAGAAACTTCAGATTGCATCTGATGAAAATTATAAAGACCCAACCAACCTGCAGGTACGTCTGATCTCCCTGAGATTCCTGCCAAAATTCAAGAGCTCAAATGTTTTTGCCCAAAAATTATACAAAGAAAGTCATTTAATTGTGACCTTAAGAGATTGGGTAGCAAGAAGAATGTAGATCAGACATAAGAAAGGACTCACTATTCTGAAAAGCCCTTAGTGTGTGTATGAGTGAGGGTGAATGTGGAATCTTGCAGGTTTTAATTTATCTTTTCTGGATGCTTTAAGCTGATGGTTCTCAAACCACTGTCTTGTAACCAGTGGTGATCCTTCAGCATTTTTCAGAGAAGGTGTGGGTTGATTTCCTGAAATATGTGTTTTTGAGAAAGGCGTGCTAACAGTGTTGTTGCTGGTGAAAATTTATGGTTGAGTCTCTTTCAGCAACTCATTGGTAAGTCTTATCAAAAGCAAAGCCTTTAAAAATCATTGAATTGTACACTTAAGTTAATTTTATGGTGTAAATTATACCTCAATAAAGCTGTTTTTGAAAAATGACAAAGCCTTTCATCTATTGATTTTGGTGAAAGACTCTTTTTAGCAAGTGGAGCAGTAGTGGGGCCCATGGTTCTTTGACTACACCAGTCATCTAAGAAGAAAAAAAGGTGAATGCTGGTCTAGGTACAATCCCTGCCTGGCAGGCCCCTTCCCAGCTCTGTACTTGATTAAAAAGGGATATTGAGAAATGGAATGTATGGAATCAGATCAAAGAGTGTGGCTTCTAAAGCAAGCTGAAGGAAGTGTCGTATATGAGTGAATGTGGGTGTATATTCAAGGGTAAACACTGCATGCTAAGAAAACTGTCAGTATGGTTCTATATTTCTAGAAAGGATTAGATGTCCACTTAGAGGCTAATTTCCTGGTAGACAGTAAAATTAGGATATTTTGTAGCATCTTGCTATCTGCAAAGTTGGTGGTCCTCAATGGCCGAGCTTTCAGAGGGCCAGTATAGATGCAGTCTGAGTCTTTGAGTAACTGAGCAGATAGAGGGATGGGTGGGTTGCTCAGTGATGTGTCCATAATGAGAGGGAGTGGGGTCAGGAGGGGAGGAATAAGGGGGTTGGGGGGAGAGAATGATGAGTGCTGTGTGATTGCATCTGTGGCTCCCTTCGTGGTCCACCGACAGGGCAAGCTTCAGAAGCATCAGGCCTTTGAAGCTGAAGTGCAGGCCAACTCAGGAGCCATTGTGAAGCTGGATGAAACTGGAAACCTGATGATCTCAGAAGGGCATTTTGCATCTGAAACCATAAGGGTGAGTAAGAGTTGTGTCTAGTATGAATGGCCTCCATCTGTCTGGTTGGTAGAGGAATGTGGATTAATGCTTACCTGTAAATGTGGGTTCCTAAAAAGGTAGACTTTTCTAGCTTTTTAAAAGAATTTGTAAAGTCTCCTAACGGAGGCCTAAGTCCTGCTTTTGTAGTATGATGATTCAGTATGAATATAAACAAGTGTTTGTATGCAAAAGAAATTAATTTTTGTAGAATGTGATTATACTTTATAGAAGATTGCATAAGTTAAACTCTTAACATTTGCAGACAGTAGTTAGACGGAAGAGCATATCAGTGAAATTGGTGAATTTACGGACTAGGACACAGAGACAAGCAGGATTAATCACAGGCGCTATCAGGAAAGTTCTCTGTTGGAAAGCTTGCTCTCTCGACCTTGATGGTTTGCCCTAGGAGGGGTTTACTGAGGTCTGATCAGCAAGCCAGTTGAAGGTCTAGCTGTAAGGAATGACTTGTGACACTTGCTGGTCAGTGACCATGGTGATATGACTGACTTTGAAGCAGGAGTCCTCAGACTGGTCTGGCTTGTTGTGGTGCTGGTTCATTGGAGTTGGGGCAGTAAATGATCTTTCTCTGGTTTGTTTAACATTTCCAGTACCAAGGTATTGAGGGAAACAAACCCCTTTAGGATGAGATATGTACACCTAGTTTCTCGTAACTGGATGCTCTTATCTATCTTTATGTTTTGTTCTTTGTCATCCAAAGTCGTGTTCCATTGAGAGACCAGCCTTTCCAGTCCTTTACCTGTCAAGGCAGTCCTGAAGATTTAGATGAAAGCTGCATTCTTAAGCTCCAGCTAGACATGTTTCATCCTCTGCTGTTACCCTCCTGGAGGTTTCGTTCCCTTAGGATCTGATCTAGTGGTTTTCAACAATAAATACTTGTTGTCTCTCTTGCTCTAATATACTCTGCCGTCTCATATTGAAGACTTGCAGTTAACCCTAAGCTTATTGTTAGTAATTAACTATTACTAGTAATGATTGTAAATAGGAAATAAGAGTAAATTCTAACTGCCACATGACCATTTGGGTAAATGTGTCTCTGCAATTAAATACAAATATTTATCTGCCCTTTTCCCCACTATTTTGTATACAGTCTTACAGTAAATGAAATCGGCATGCTTTATTATTTCCTTGATAGAAGTTGTTTTCCCAGAGTGAGTGGGGCTGCTCTGTAGTAGTGTAACCAGGTTACAGATGGAGAACATGAGAAATAGATCAAGTGTTTGGCTTTAGTGATTAATCTGGGGGAGGGGAGACTCAAAGCTCACTTCATTCAGGTCTTTTAGTAAGTGCCCTCTTCCCTGTTTAGAGGTCTTATTAAAGCAACATTTTTTTTTTTAAAGATTTTATTTATTCAGTTTTTTCCCCCCAAAGCCCCAGTAGATAGTTGTATGTCATAGATTCACATGCTTCTAGTTGCTGTACGTGGGACTCGGCCTCGCGTTGGACGGAGATGTGGTGCCTCGGGGCGCTCCCGGGATCTGAACCCGGGTCGCCAGCATCAGAGCGCGCGCACTTAACCGCTAAGCCACAGAGCCGGCCCTAAAGCAACATTTAAAAGTACTATTAGCTACTATTTGTTGAGTGGCTATTCGTAGTTATTTATTTGCAAACACTTGGCTGGGAATTTTACATATGTTGTCTCTGATCTTCACAATAAGCTTACAAGGTAGCCATTATCCCCATAGTATAGAAGTGTAGACACCGAAGCTCAGAGAATTGTGAGTGACTTGCCCAAATTCACACAGCTAATAGGTGACAGAACTGGAATTTCAATCCACTCCTTTCTCTAGTTACAATTATGTGCTTTATTTTTCCAACCTGCGTTTCATTCCTGTCAGCTTTCCTTAATTTTTCCCCCAAGTCCTTCTCTGAAAGCTCCTGCAGCTTGCTCCTGCCCATTGAGAAATCCACCTGAGTCAGAACCAGGACATCTTCTCCACCCTGTCCGCTTTCAGTGTGTTTCTTAGTGTACCTGCCTCCCTGCCCACTCACACTCTCAAACAATGGTAAGCTTGTGAAACTGGCCTCTCTCTAGCCTGCAGTATTTACGTGATCAGACACACCAGGAATGGGAAAGCTTTTACAGTACTGAAACAGGCCTGGCCCTCCTTTACTTGAAGGTCTATAGATGGAATTTGTGAGAGACTGACAATTGACTTGAGGGTGAGGTTTTCCTTTAGCCTTCTGTGGCTACATTTCTAATTTGAGCAGAGGGCTCTCACTTAATCTTTACTTTCATGCTCAGGGGTCCCACAGTGATCCTGGCTTGGTGTTTTATCTGGCCCCATAATTCAGTAGCTTAGTTTGGCAGGCAGGGTTAACATGGAGGAAGGTGGGTAGAATACGAAGGCTGTGTAAGTGTCCTGGATAACCTGTCTATCACCGGTTTAGACTTTCACACCGTACCGGACTGCGTGGCGCCCCATAGTCACCGCCACCCACGTTGGGTCCCACATCCGAGTAGGTGGAATATTGACTTGATGTTGGTTGCCTTTTCCCCCTTGCCTTGGAATGCCTTTCACTTCCTTCTCAGTGGTGGGTTCCAGTTTCAGCCATCAGGGGTGGAAGTGATTGTAGTGGTGGAAGTGAATTGTGTGAGCATTTATTTTCCCCCACTGCACTCTCCTTTCAAGTGAAACATCCATACTTGTTTCTAAGAGAATCCACCCATGTTGACCATCCCATAGCTTTCAAGTTTTTGTTTTGCTGGGAGTGG
This sequence comes from Ceratotherium simum simum, assembly GCF_057802395.1. Taxonomy (NCBI): domain Eukaryota; kingdom Metazoa; phylum Chordata; class Mammalia; order Perissodactyla; family Rhinocerotidae; genus Ceratotherium; species Ceratotherium simum. The sequence continues at coordinate 8,174,440 of NC_141928.1, read as the reverse complement.
CATCTCAGCCATGGGTGGATCTCAGACTTCTCTTCTGTTAGTGTTTAAACCTTTGTGTTTGTTTTACTTCTGTCTGTCAGTGTTAGACAGAAACTCCCAGTATCTTGGGTGGGCACAATCAACGCGTGGAAACTGGATAAGAGTACCGGAATGCATCAGCTAAGCTTGAATTGATGATCAGTTTCCCCCAGTTCTGGACAAGTCCTTACTAGGACTGTGCTATGAGAACCCGAAGATGCTGGGAAGTGAATATGTTTGGGCCTGTGGCTGCTGCTTGCTGAGATGTTTTGTATCACAAACTGTATCTTTTCGCAGAAGCTCCAAAACTTTTTCTGCCAAGAATCCATTTTGATGGCCGATTGTTTCAGGACCTCATCTTTTCTACTTGATACTCAAGTCTTCCTATTTACTTGTGCCTCATAATTATTTCTTTAGATTTATAATGTCTATAGGACCTCTTGTTTTGTTTTTCTCCTTTACCTCTATGAATTCCGAACACAGCCTTTGGTAATTTTTGCTGAAGTTCCATGTTAATTCTTCATCTTTCCTTCCTCAATAGTCCTCTGACCTAGGAATCCCACTTTAATTAATTAATTAATTTGTGAGGAAGATTGGCCCTGAGCTAACATCAGATGCCAATCCTCTTCTTTTTGCTGAGGAAGATTGACTCTGAGCTAACATCCATGCCCATCTTCCTCCATTTTGTATGTCAGACGCCACCACAGCAATGGACCAACAGTGCGTTCGTCCATGCCAGGGACTTGAACCTGCAAACCCAGGGCCGCCGAAGCAGAGCGCGCGAACTTAATCACTATGCCAGCGGGCCGGCCCCCCCACTTTAATAATTTATTGAGTAATAATAACCAATAACACTATCTAAATACTTACAAATAATATAATATCAATGATAATTGATAATAATAATTAATAATTCCCTTGAAGTAAACTAGAATAAATCTATGAAAGGTCAGTTATTTTGTACCATAAGACCTACCAAACCACTATGAAGTGTATGCTTTTTCCTGTTCTCAGTTAAATTTACGATTTCCTCTCCGTTTAGGGATTATCTTTTAAAAAGACTTGTTCACAGCTCCATGAGGTTTCTGACTTGTGGGAATTCTATGGAAGAGCCAGATCCCATAGCAATGGTTGTAATCTGGAGGGTTGATAAATATGTATTTTTAACCTGCAGACTCGTTTGATGGAGCTGCACCGCCAGTGGGAATTACTTCTGGAGAAGATGCGAGAGAAAGGAGTCAAACTGCTGCAGGCCCAGAAGCTGGTGCAGTATTTACGCGAATGTGAGGATGTGATGGACTGGATCAATGACAAGGTATGTTTTGAGAAGGAAGGTTTGCTAAGTAAGCCTTACAGAAAGCAGGAGAAGAGACCCCTCCATGGTCTGCAACTGAGAGCCAGGGTTAGCAGCAGATGCAGCCAGTTGAAGCAAAAGGCGTGGTGGTGGGATTGCTATATCTCCAGCCGCTCTCTAGATGTGTTCTCTGCTGTAACTCTGAAACCTGGAGTCTCTGAGACTGAAATGCCATGCGCTCAACCTCTTGACTAGAAGAGGAACTAAAATCACAAACCTCACAGATAACTGCATCCACTAAAGCTAACATGGCCCCATCCCAACATGCCCATTTCACAATAAGTTTCTGGGAGCCATTGTTACCCAGTGTTGGTTGGTGACTCTGGCTCTGCTATGGTCCCTGAATAGGAAGCCATTGTGACTTCTGAGGAGCTGGGCCAGGACCTGGAGCACGTGGAGGTTTTACAGAAGAAATTTGAAGAGTTTCAAACAGATATGGCTGCCCATGAAGAAAGAGTTAACGAAGTGAACCAGTTTGTTGCCAAACTCATTCAGGTAAGTAGCACAGTGCTACGTCCTTCTCACAACGTCATCATATTAACTTTCTAGTGTTTTCAGAAGGAAATCTCGGTGATCAAATCCCTAGTTTCTGAGCGAGCCAGTTTTAGTAAGCATGTCTAAGAGTTTTGTTTAAATCTAAGTAAGACTGCAGTACTGATTACTCCTAAATTAGGAAATGTTTTCTAACTCTTGGCTATGGGAGGAAGGGCAGAGTTCATTTGATCTGTTTCCTCCACCCACTTTCGGGTAGGGCTTGGTGAACCTTTTATTGGGCTGCAGAAGCTGGGTGTCAGGGTTCTCAGATGAGGGTGTGGTGGTGAATGCTTCCTAAGATTGGCAGACGTCCACCAATGCCTGCCTGTTCTTCCCTGGGCTCTCAGGGGAGCCTGGGGAACCTTGTAATGGACGGGCTCCACTGGTAGCTCTGGAGCCCTAAGAGGGGAGTAGTGCAGCCCTTCCCCATGGCCTGCGTGTGCGGTCCCATAAGCTGCTGCTTTACTCTCTCCTTCCACCGCAAGAGTCAGAGTGCTCCAAAGACGTCAAGTAGTAGGAACTAGAGAGTTTTTGCTTTTAGGGAAATTTGATTTGGGGGGTACAAGTTTTAAATTTATGGATTTGTTTCAGGGCTGGTCCTTGTTCCCTTTCTGATCAGTGATGAGGGGAAAGAAATACCTCACCCTTTCGCAGTGACAGAAGGGCTGCCCCACCCCAAATTCTGGGCCATCCGAAGGCTGTGCTGAGAAGAGCAGTCAGGCCAAGGATAAGATCTCACAAATGGATCCCAGAATCCTGAAGTGCTTCACCTTATTACTCTACATATTATTCTTATTAAAACAAAATAAAAGAACAAAATAGTGGGAAAGGATACTTTTAAAGAAATATCTCCAGTCTGAAGTCAGGAACAAACCCTGAAAACCATGGGTTTGGGTAAGACTGCTTAACAGCCTTACGAACATTTGAAATACAAAATTTTCAATCAGTTGGAGCAGAGGTGGGTGCATTGATGAAGGTACCACAAAGTTGCAGCTGAAGTGTTTGTTAACATAAAGGTTTTTTTTTTTTTTTTTTTTTGTGAGCGAGATCAGCCCTGAGCTAATATCGGTGCTAATCCTCCTCTTTTTGCTGAGAAAGACCGGCTCTGAGTTAACATTTATTGCCAATCCTCCTCCTTTTTTTCTTCCCCAAAGCCCCAGTAGATTAGTTTTATGTCGTAGTTGCACATCCTTCTAGTTGCTGTATGTGGGATGCGGCCTCAGCGTGGCCGGAGAAGCGGTGCGTCGGTGCGCGCCCAGGATCCGAACCCAGGCCGTCAGTAGCAGAGCGCGCGCACTTAACCGCCAAGCCACGGGGCCGGCCCAACATAAAGGTTTTTGGTACTGGTGCACATAAGCGCTTCATAGATCCACCACACTACTCCAAGGGATAGATTATGGCTCTCTTGTTTTTATATAAGAGAAAACAGAAGCTCGTTTTGAATGTACTTCACTTCATCCCACACAGAAAACCAGTGTTTGCTCAGAATGTTGAAGGTTTGCTAAAGCAGGTGCTTCAAGGAGCCAACCCACAGTGACTAGTTGGAGGAGCCAGAGGTTATGGACCAAGTCCAGTGTCTTCTGCTCTTCCTTGTTTAGGAGCAGCACCCTGAGGAGGAACTGATCAAGACTAAGCAGGATGAAGTAAACGCAGCCTGGCAGCGGCTGAAGGGACTGGCTCTTCAGAGACAGGGGAAGCTCTTTGGGGCAGCTGAAGTTCAGCGCTTCAACAGGTATCAAGTCAGCATGGGCTTCTGGGAATGGGCGTCTACTTGGAGGGGTTTGGTAAAGTTTATGGCATGTGTTAATAGGATGCTGGAGCTGACTGAGTCTTGGCCCAGCATGGTGTTCCCAGTTCCAGACAGTCATCATAACTGGATTAACTGGTGCCTTTATCCTGTAGGGATGTGGATGAGACTATCAGCTGGATTAAGGAAAAGGAGCAATTAATGGCCTCTGATGATTTTGGCCGAGACCTGGCAAGTGTTCAGGCTCTGCTTCGGAAGCACGAGGGTTTGGAGAGAGATCTTGCTGCATTAGAGGACAAGGTGGGTTTTGGAAACAGCTGATTCTATAAATAAATTACCAAGAGTCGGGAGAGCAGTTCTGACAGAACGTGTTTCTAGGTCAAAGCCCTCTGTGCCGAGGCTGACCGCCTGCAGCAGTCCCACCCTCTGAGCGCCACTCAGATTCAAGTGAAGCGAGAGGAACTGATCACAAACTGGGAGCAGATCCGCACCCTGGCGGCGGAGAGACATGCACGTCTCAATGACTCATACAGGTAGAGAGAATCTTCCAGTACGCGGCAGCCCGTGTCATTGGACTTCTTTTGGAGAAGAGAGGAAGGCAGAGTTAAGGGTCAGTTCTCTAGACTGAGAAAGCTTCTGTATACCCTGCCAGGTTTCCTCTACTGAGAAAATGCGGATGGGTTTTTCCTACCTATGTTATATTTGTTTGGAGACTGGCAACTTTACAGTGTTGTGTATTCACACACATGGTACTTACAACTCTGTAAAGATCTTTCTTCCATCCTTTATCACTGTGTCATGACCAATAGAAATGGAAATATCTCCTTAGCAATCTGAGCACAAAGGGAAAGATTGCTTCTTACTAACCAGGGGTTGACTTTGGGAATGACAAGGAAGTTGAAAATAGGGGACAAGATTGTGGAATTATAGTGATGGACAGAACCTAAGTTTAAAGGATTGATTTCAGCCTTCTCTTGCTTCCTTTTACAGTCTAGATTGAAAGAATCCCATATTTCCTGGGACTAGAGTTTATATGGTTTGTTAGACTTTGAAGACATAGAATTCGGAGCTTTAGGGAGGCATTTTCCATCCTGGGGCCTCCACTGGGAAGATCTGATGACTTACCTTTATTTCCCTAGACTTCAACGCTTCCTTGCTGACTTCCGTGACCTCACCAGCTGGGTGACTGAGATGAAAGCCCTCATTAATGCGGATGAACTGGCCAATGATGTGGCCGGGGCTGAAGCCCTGCTGGATAGGCATCAGGAGCACAAGGTAATGTCTCCAGGGTCTTCCAGAAGTGAAGATGTTAGCTTATAATGCATCCGTGTATCACTGCCCGGATAAGTGAGAGTGTGTCACTATCACTTACAGTCTGAGTGGGTGATGCTGTGTTCACAGGCAGCTCTCACCATAAGGGTTGTTGTTGGTTATACCTTTGGAGACTTGCTCTACTTGCTCCTAAGAGATGGTTAAGTGGTTCAATGTCAGGAGATTACCTGTGGTCCATAAAAGTGAAGAGCCAAGCTCTGGCAAGGTGGAGGTGTTACTGTTTTATTTTGCACATCAGTCCTGTGGCATCTTGAATAATGTCTTTGTTTAAATGCTGAATTTCATAGTTGGTTTGAGTAAATCTAAATTTCTTATTCTGGTATTTCCCCAAAGTATGTCCTGTGAAAAACTAGTTATATGAGATCTTAATAAGCTTTACCTTGAAGGAGGTTTTCTATGGCTAAGTAATTTTGGAAAACACTGTTAAACATGGTTTTAAAAATTATTATTACCGTAAGCCTTCTGAGAGGTTTTAATGTGCCAGATATAAAACCAATATACAAAAGTCAAGTAGGTCCCTCTCCACTAGCAGCAGTTAAAAGTACTACTTATAGGGGCCGACCCAGTGGCGTAGCAGTTAAGTGTGCGTGCTCCGCTGTGGCAGCCCGGGGTTCGCGGTTGGGATCCTGGACGCACAGCGACGCACCACTTGTCAAGCCGTGCTGTGGCGGCGTCCCATATAAAGTAGAGGAAGATGGGCACGGATATTAGCACAGGGTCAATCTTCCTCAGCAAAAAAAAAAATAGTACTTACAATCACATCAGAAGATATAAAGTACTTGGGAATTGATCTAACAAAAGTTGTGTAAGACATTTGTGGAGAAAGCTATAAAACTTTGTTGAAAGACTGAAAAAAGGAAAGCTAAGTGGAATGTCTGATCTTGCCCATGGGTGGAATGATCTTTTGTAAAGGTATAAAAATTCTCAAGATATACATTCAGTGCAATTCCACTTGAAAGCCCAGCAGGTCTTTGTTCTTGGATTGAGACAAGCTGATTCTAAAATTGAAAAACAGCTGAGACAATTTTGAAGAAGAAGGTGGGGCCAGGGGAGAAACCCACCCTACCAGGTGCTATAAAATCATAGTTAACAAAACCATCTCCTCCAAGGAAGACAAATAGAGCAATGGAACAGAAAACAGCTCAGCCCCTGTGAATGTGTGGGCACTTGGCAGGTGGCATGAAAAGCCAGTAGGAAAAGTCTTAAGTGATGCTCTTGTTTGATGACCTCAACTGATGCCAGGAAACCTGGCCTTGTCTTACATTCCGTTCCTCATTCTAGATATGACATTCTGATTTGTAATGATTATTTGAAATTCAACTACTTAGTTTTCTTTTGCAGGAAGCCAGGCATAAATTGTGCCTTTTTCCCTCTGTAGGGTGAAATTGACGCTCATGAAGATAGCTTTAAATCTGCAGATGCATCTGGACAGGCCCTGCTTGCTGCTGGTCACTACGCCTCCGATGAAGTGAGGGAGAAGGTGAGAGAGGAGAACAAGTTCTTTTACTAAAAGTCTCTGAGAGCTGTTTTCCATCCTTAACTATCCAGACATTGCATTCATCGTGGTGTGTGAGAAAACTTACATACAGATCCCACCTGGAAGTTAAGGAGCAGCTTCTTCAGAGATTTAAAAAGAAAATGTGTGGGCCCGGCCCGGGGTGCACAGGTTTGGATCCTGGGTGCGGACCTACATAGCGCTCAGTAAGCTGTGCTGTGGTGGCGTCCCACATACAAAATAGAGGAAGATGGGCACAGATGTTAGCTCAGGGACAACCTTCCTCACCGAAGAAAGAAGATTCTAAAAAGAAGATGTATGTATAGTCTGGCGATTGAACAGAGAGAGAAAGTTCTGCTTATTTGGGACACATGTGACACATTTTCTACCTAAAGGGGACTTTGCAGGAAGTTGAGTCCTGCATTAGTAGTTACAGCCAAGAGGAAAAAATTTTTATCAAATTGTGTGTGTATATAATTATAAGTTTCAAAGTATCTTTGAGTATAAAGATGCCTGAAGAACATTAGATAATGGTATGTTTTTTAATATGTAGACTAAGAGAAGACATTTCAAAGACACTTTGTTGTCATTAACTTTGGAGCCTAAAAATTATGTCTAGGGCCTTCATGAATTTATTTGACATATTTTACGGAGTACCCACTCAATTGACACTTCTCAACTGAAAGTCCCTACTCCATTTATACTGCCTCACTTTTAGGTAGATGCCCTTTTTCTTCTACCTAGGAGTTTAACTAGCATTTTGACCTAAAACCATTTGTGATGATGTGGCAATAATGTAATTCTAGGTTCATTAGGACAGGGCCACCCCTCTGACATTTACCATAAGCATGCAGACTGCTCCAGATTTGTGTGATTTCTTGTGACTTGGCTGACATGTACAAGTGAATGTTATTCTTCCCCTTTTGCAAATCAGAAAAAAGGCCTGAAGATTAGTGTGAGGATTAGAAATTCCAGGTCAGCCTTTGTGTCTGACTGGAGGGCCCTGGGACTGACATTTCCCCCCTGCCTTTCTGTTTCCTCCTCCTCCAAGCTGACCATTCTCTCTGAGGAGAGAGCCGCCCTGCTGGAGCTGTGGGAGCTGCGCAGGCAGCAGTACGAGCAGTGCATGGACCTGCAGCTCTTCTACCGTGACACCGAGCAGGTGGACAACTGGATGAGCAAACAGGAGGTAAGGTGTGAGCAGAAACCTTGCCAACCCAGTGAGCGAAGGAGTCTTTGTTTCTGTTTCATCTGCTTCTCAGATAGTCTGCTTAGTTTGAGTAGGAAATCATTACCGTTTTAGTTCTGGCTCAGTGAGGAGAGGTTGCTGAGCCAGCCTCCATTGGCTCTGCCAGCATTTCTCCCCGCTGCTGAGATTGCAAGGCCCTCAGAAAAGGCCCCAGTTTTTCAGATGAGTATGATGTTGTAAAATTGTTTTTTATTAAAGAGATTTTTTTTCTTTAGAACTTAGCATTATGCATAATCTAAATCTAATTCAAGCAACAAAAGGTATTTGAAAAAGTTTCAGTAGAATGTGGAACAAGAATTTCTGTTGCATTAGTTTTAAGTGAATTCAAGGACTTCAGACTTTCCAGAAGAGATCTTAGGAGTTTAATAGCCAAAGAATCTCTTTCCTTCTTTTTGTATTTTGGCCAAAATATCCTCTGCTTTCCAGTCTTAAGAGATGAAAGGAATAGGACCTTATTCTGAAAACTTTGTTTCCGTTTGCAAGGCATTCCTACTGAATGAAGACTTGGGAGACTCCTTGGATAGTGTGGAAGCACTTCTCAAGAAGCATGAGGACTTCGAGAAATCCCTCAGTGCCCAGGAGGAAAAGATTACAGTAAGACCCCTTCTTGTGGTCAGTGTTTTCCAGTGATCCTGAAAAAGCCAAAAGTCTCTTCTTTTTCTGAAAGGTTTCTGAACAGATTTGATGAAGATTCCGTGTGAAAGGCACTCCAGTGGTTGCTTAAAATCTCATGATGATGATATCCCATCTTGCTGGAGACATAACACAGCTTTTAGAATGAAATCATTTTCTTGATGTAAACCTCCAAATTGAGATTTAGCTTTCTGTAAAAGTAGTTGAGAATTAATGTAAGAGGTATTTTTCCCATTGAAAATAGATCATAGAAGTAGGGATTGGAAGGCTATTAGGTTGTATCTGACGTCTGTCACATCATGTCGGATATGTCTCTTGTCCTGAATGGAGCTAGCATAATATTGTTATATCTGACTAACAGCATCAGGCAAAAACTCAGAAGTTGAGATAAATGTTGTCATAGCAAACCTTGGAGTGAACACCTTGACCTATGTTAAGGTTTAGTGTATTTTGTGACCTGTTTGGCAGTTACGTTTCTCTAGAGGCCAAGCTATGGAGCGGGATCCTTACCAGTGAAGAACTCTCCTTCTTTCTTCCTAGGCATTAGATGAATTTGCAACCAAGCTAATTCAGAACAACCACTATGCAATGGAAGATGTGGCTACTCGCCGAGATGCTGTAAGTCTGTAGGCTCTTTATACACCTTCCTATCTGTACATGGATGTGGATATCCCTTCTGTTGCAGTTCAGCCTCTTGAGCTGGAAATCTTTTGAGGAGTAAGAACTGGAGATTCACATGGAGCCTTGTCTTTCAGCTTTTGAGCCGCCGTAATGCCCTTCATGAGCGAGCCATGTATCGCCGGGCCCAGCTGGCTGACTCCTTCCACTTGCAACAGTTTTTCCGTGATTCCGACGAACTGAAGAGTTGGGTTAATGAGAAGATGAAAACTGCCACAGATGAAGCTTATAAAGTAATGTACTGTTAGCGTTGCCACGTAACATGTGGTTAGTAAGCTGAACACAGCTTTCACAAATAAATTTTAGCTAAAAAAAGAAATAGGAATTCCAGAAACCTCACTATTTAATGTAAGCTGACCATTTTATACACCCCCATAAAGATAAGCATGAAGGTAATTGGAGGTAACTTGACATCCTCAGGTTCAGGGTAGAACCGCGTTCTTTCTTTCCTTGGCAGGACCCATCCAACCTGCAAGGAAAAGTACAGAAGCATCAGGCTTTTGAGGCTGAGCTCTCAGCTAACCAGAGCCGCATTGATGCCCTGGAGAAAGCTGGGCAGAAGCTGATTGACGTCAACCACTACGCCAAGGATGAAGTGGCGGCTCGTATGAACGAGGTCATCAGTTTGTGGAAGAAACTGCTAGAGGCCACTGAACTGAAAGGTAAGAGAGAATGTTTCACTGGATTGTGATAGGAATGTTGAGGGAATGAAATATTCCTTCATGGTTAAGTGTTTTAGGGACTTGGACCACCCAAATAAGGTGAGGTGGACCTTGGCGTTTGGGCTCCTTTCCTGTGTAGGAGTTCCTTACCTTGGGTTCTGGATGCCTTGCTAATTCGGTAGATGTGCTTGCGCAGGCTGATGGTGGGGGAGCCTGAGTGAGAAGAGAATGCTGGTGCCAGGTGGCCCTGACTGAGTTGGGCCTCATCTCTAGAAATCAAATTTCAGCTGTGAGCCGAGGGCATTTAGTCTTTCTCAAGTGCCTTTATCTCATGGGGGTTAGAATACTTCTTAAACAACTGCCCCCCCAGCATCCAGAAGGGAGAGCAGATGTTGTAATTTGTGTTCTTTACCTTTGTGATAGAGCTGAAACAATGACGACGGTCCTGACTGTAGTCCTTCACTGAGATCTCATTGTTTATGAGCAGTATTGGCAGAAGGCTAATGTTAACAAATAGAAAATCAAACTGGCCTCTTTGACTAGGAATAAAGCTTCGTGAAGCTAACCAGCAGCAGCAGTTTAATCGCAACGTTGAGGACATTGAACTGTGGCTGTATGAAGTGGAAGGTCACCTGGCTTCAGACGATTATGGCAAAGATCTTACCAATGTCCAGAACCTCCAGAAGAAGCATGCCCTGCTCGAGGCCGATGTGGCTGCTCACCAGGTAGAGTGCGAACTGGGTGCTGTTGTTGGGCCAGTGAATGCAGAAAGAGGAGGAGTGAAGAATGGCGAGTAATTTCAAGATCAGACTAGTTTGGGGAGGAATGGGATCTGTTGATTTTCTTAGATAACCTTCTATGTTCCGTATGCTTCTGTTCAAATTCAACTATCTTCTGTCATAGCTTTCTGGGAGCCCAAAATGAGGGAAAGAAATGGCAGAAAGAGTACTCTCAGGGCTGGGAAAAGAACTGTGTCAGTTTTTCTTCGTATATGATCAAACCACACCTGAAGTAATCAAGTCAGCCTAGAAATGTCAAGAACGTAGTTGCCCAACACCGATCCAAACTTGCAAGACTCTGTCCTTTCCCATTTCCAGGATCGAATTGATGGCATCACAATTCAGGCCCGCCAGTTCCAGGATGCTGGCCACTTTGATGCTGAGAACATCAAAAAGAAGCAGGAAGCCCTCGTGGCTCGCTATGAGGCTCTCAAGGAACCCATGATTGCCCGAAAGCAGAAGCTGGCTGATTCGCTGCGCTTGCAGCAGCTCTTCCGCGATGTTGAGGATGAGGAGACATGGATTCGAGAGAAAGAACCCATTGCTGCATCCACCAACAGAGGTCAGTCTGCCTCCGTCAGATAGGAGTCAAGCTGAGAAAGGGCTCTGCCCTTATAGCACGAAGGGGACGCTCGTCAGAATGAGCATGGTCAAGTTTGAAATTAAACTGGATCCGTGGTGGAAGCTGAGAGTGACGGTGAGTGCTGACTTGCCTCTTGATGTCTTGGATGACTAGGGAATGGTTTCTGCTTTCAGGCAAAGATTTGATTGGAGTTCAGAATCTGCTAAAGAAACACCAAGCCCTACAAGCAGAAATTGCTGGACATGAACCCCGCATCAAAGCAGTCACCCAAAAGGGGCATGCTATGGTGGAGGAAGGTGAGGAATTGTCATCTGTGAAAGTGACTTTGCTTTTGCTCTTTGTCTCTCCCTCCTGTGGTTGAGTCCATGGACTTGAGGCAGACTGGGCTCTGGGGTTGAATACTGTCCCCATTCTCTCCTAAGTGACCTTGACTAGACCTGAGCCTGGCCCATGTGAGTCTCAGTGACTGAGAACTATGAGATGCTATTATTTTTATTATTTCTTTATGATAGCATCACTAATGCCAACGTGGGATATCTGCTTTTTAGAATCTAAATAGACGTCTTGGCTTGAGGCAAAAAACAACCAAATCTTTTAAAGGCTGGAACCTGAGCCTCTCATAAAACTTGGAATTATGAAGGGGGCTAGCTCGCTAAAATGTAGTGACCAAAGTGCCCCTTTTCCTGTCCTTCTGCAACATGTCACCGTACTTTTCCTTGTCCTCCCTTCCCCCTGCCCGCCTTCCAGGCCATTTTGCTGCAGAGGACGTGAAGGCCAAGCTCAATGAACTGAACCAGAAGTGGGAGTCGCTGAAATCCAAGGCGTCACAGCGGCGGCAGGACCTGGAGGACTCGCTGCAGGCCCAGCAGTACTTTGCCGACGCCAACGAAGCCGAGTCCTGGATGCGGGAGAAGGAGCCCATCGTGGGGAGCACCGACTACGGGAAGGACGAGGACTCCGCTGAGGTGACCCAAGCTTGGGGCGCATTGCACTTGCTGGGGAACCAGTTAGGAAAATGAATGGGTCTGGAAGGTGCAGCAGCATGACTTTTTTTAAGGTGTTTTAGAATCTGTTTTTGACTTTTTATTATGGAAATTCTGTCATGCCAAGACGAGACAAACTACCTCTCACCTACCTTCAACTGTTGACATTCTGCCATTCTTGTTTGTGTTTTCTCTCCATCATATGCATGTGTATGTGCTTACAGAAACACATTTTTTTGCTGGTTATCTGTTTTTTGACTGAAACTCTGAAATTTTATTCGTAAAGGTCTAGGTGTAGTCCCTTTACCTACCTCTTTTCTTGCCAGTCTTCACAAAAACCAGGATGAGTTGAATATTGTCATGGGCTGTTTATGATTCTCCCAAAGATGGGAGGACTGAAAAGCTTCGAAAATGGTAGTAGTCAAAAATGATGAAGTGCTAAATGTGGAGAGGGAAGAGAATATCCTCAAGGAGGGCAGTAGATATGGCCAGCTTTGATTTATTGGTGATGTTTTTCTTAAGATGGGTGGTGGATTCACCAATATGTGTGATATTGTTCCTTATGTCTCTGTGTATTTAAAGTATTGCATAGTTGAGTATATAAAGGCAAGGTGGAAAGATAATACTGTAAGTCACAATTAATATTTCCTCCAAATTAAAAATTTATCAAGAAGAGGGAGAGAAAATGTAGAGTGGGAAGTGATCAGATCGTCTTGTAACTAAACAAGACTTCAGAGGGCACATGGCATGTTGGTGAGGCCATGGGGACGGGTAGCTCTGGCTCCGCGCACAGGGTCACCATGTGTGATTTTGGTTTCAGGCTCTACTGAAGAAACACGAAGCTTTGATGTCGGATCTCAGCGCCTATGGCAGCAGCATTCAGGCTCTGCGAGAGCAAGCACAGTCATGTCGGGTAAGCTTGGCTTTAACTTCAGCAGTTACGAGTTACTAAGGGGAAGGCAGGGAAAGAGGAAGGACCCAGACACTGCCAGCAGGTGTTATGGTCGTAGGCAACGTTCTTGCGACCTTACTGTTGTCTTACTACGCGAAGGTTTATAGACAGTTTAAAATGAATTTTTTTAAAGATACCAAACAGCTAACGTTCTTGAATCAGATTATATTGGTAGCTTTGGAGATTTGATAAATTTGGTATTTGGTACAGCTGTTGAAGTGGGACTCTGCAGTGTGCTTAGATGACACACCGTGGACATCCTTGAACTGTGTTTGCCCTTCCCTTGGATTTTTAGCAACAAGTGGCCCCCATGGATGATGAGACTGGGAAGGAGCTAGTCTTGGCTCTCTATGACTATCAGGAGAAGAGTCCTCGAGAGGTCACCATGAAAAAAGGAGACATTCTCACCTTACTCAACAGTACCAACAAGGCAAGGCATAAAGTGGTTGCGTGTTTGTTTCCATCAGCACTGCCAGTTTTGCTCAGTTGGGTGTCTTTGGGTGGTTGTGTCTCAGAAATGAGGCTGGTTTGGAATTTGAAGAGATATTCCAGTTTCCTAGTCAATCTCCTGCTTATCCTATATTGCATGTGATCAAGAAGGTAGTCAGTCTATCTTCTTGAGTATCTGCAAGGAGTATAGTGACTCACATTCTTTAGGGTAGCTTTTTTTCACTGTTGAACACCTCCAAGTGGAATTCTTTCTCTTTTGAGCCAGAGTCTACTTCTCTATATGGTTGTTAATCTGGAGAACACGTCTACAGCAGATAGTTGGAGACAGCTGTGACGTCACCCCATGGGCTCTGTCTTCTCAAAGTTAAAGGCGCCCAGTTCATCAGCCTTTCTTCCTTAACATCCTGGTTTGACAGTGGCCTTGAACTGAGGTGCATGATACTCCACATATTATCTGACTAATCCCGAAGGGTATTGCTTCCCATCTTTGTTAAGGCTGAAGAAGTGTCCTCAGCCACAGGTTTTAAGAACCTCTTTACTTCCACACCCCCAGTTTACCCTAGTCATGAAAGTTTGAGAAAACCTTGGATTTGTATTTTCTGTTGACTAATTTAAACCTAAACCAACCCTCTGGTCTGACTCTGGTTTACTCAAGAGCAGCATTGTCCATAGAACTTTCTGTGATGGTGGAAAATATTTATATATCTGTGCTGCCCCTACAGTAGCTACTAGCCGCATGTGATTATTAAGCACTTGAAATGTGACTAGTGCAACTGAGTTTTTAAGTTTAATTCTAATTTATTTAAATTTAAATAGCCACATGTGGCTAGTGACTGCAGTATTAGACAGCACAGTTGTAGAATGTGTAAGCAAAGAGAAAGATGTCCTTCGTGTTGACTGTCATTGCTGCTTGCTCGTGAGCCTCTTCATGCTTGGCAGGTCAGGAAGGGACCAAAATTTCAGTCCTTGTGCAAGGTGACTTTGACACTGTTACACACGCACAAGTGTGCATGCACACACACATGCCCCCTTGGTTTCTCCCTATCTCAGAGAAGGAATTTGCTTTCAATTCTCTCCCTTTTTTTTCTTAGGACTGGTGGAAAGTGGAAGTGAATGATCGTCAGGGTTTTGTGCCAGCTGCATACGTGAAGAAATTGGACCCCGCCCAGTCAGCCTCCCGGGAGAACCTCCTCGAGGAGCAAGGCAGCATAGCTTTGCGGCAGGAGCAGATTGACAATCAGTAAGGGCGATGCGGTCGATCACAGAGGTCTGGGCGTCACATGGGACTTAATCTGCTCACACATGGGCTGAGGTTTAGGCAGCGTGTCCTGAGGCTTCCTGAGCAAATGTTCTTCTGGTGCCATCGGCACTCAAGGACGTACTCTTCCTGTTTTCCCCAAGTCACTTTTACCTCACAAAACTCTGAACCTAAAATCCCGCCCTGATACTTTTATTTTTCTTTGTTTTTCTGCCCACATTTATGTGTTTCTTTTCCTAAACAGCATTTTTCAATTATCTCCATCTTAACCTTTGTCCTCTGTTCAGGAGATGCTTTCTGAAATTGCATTTGTAGATGTTCACCCCCTTACAGCTCTGCCCCTTTTAAAAGGCTGTCGAGAGAGCTTCTCTCTCAGCCATGGCTTTGTGTTCTGAGAAGGGAGTTTATTTTTTTTACATGGCTCTGTTCTCTTTCCTATAGCTAAGCCCCCACATTGACCTACGACCCTCTCACTCTGCTAATGAAATCAAAAGCTTTGGACACTTGGGAAATGTCCAGAAAATGCATTCTCACTAGGGTTTAGAATAATAGAACTTTCCTGACCCTGGTGATCCCTGAAAAGATCGGAGTTATTTACAAATAATCTATGGACAGATATACTTTATGTATTTACAAATACTTGCGGACTTTTACTGTTACTGTTGAGATAAGAATGAGAGGTTTTGACCTGGTCATAAATATGAGAGCAAATAAGTGGACGAGATATCTGACTAAAGATGTATGTTAACTCTCAGTGAAGTTTTTTCCCAGAGCGGTCATTCTCTTGCCTGGCCTGGCTCTGTGAAGTTACCAGTGTTTCCAGCACAGGAAAATTTACTGCCTTAAGCATAGCAGACTCGTCAGGGAAATGAAGGTGAACTAAGCCTCTAATTTTCCCGTTCTCTCTCCACTGTGATTTCCTTCATGGCCTGGCCTCCTTCTGAGAGCTTTTGAATGACCCCTTAATTTTCCCCACTTTCGGCATCCCCCGTCATGGCACCAGTCGGAGCTGCCACTTTTCATTTCCTTGGATTAATCCCACTAATTCGTGCATGCTTTTGCTGTGCCCCCTTCTGTGCAGGACGCGCGTAACTAAGGAGGCCGGCAGTGTGTCTCTGCGTATGCAGCAGGTGCAAGAACTGTGAGTAGGCGGAAGCCTCGCTGAGCACCGTGTCCATGGCTACACCTGTCCATTCTCCCTCTGCCGCTTCTCTCGAAGGCGCTTGTTCATCCCGAAGATGAGGTGGTGGGAGGGACTGCCTTTCCATGCAGCAGCTCTTGCTCACAGGGAAGAGGTTTTGGTGAAGCTGTGTCAGTTGATGGCTGCTTACCTCGTAGGCTGCTTCCATGTGCAGCTGTGTGTTCAGAGTGGTGTTGGTTCCCTGTTGGCTTTTGTGGTGGACCAGCTGCTGTCAGCAGCAAACCTGAAGGCCAACTATATAGTGTTCCTCAGAGGGAAGGAAAGTAAATGCCCCTCTTTAAAGTGCTCTGATGCTTAGTAACTTGTTCCTCTCTTATTTCACTTTGGGAAGCTTAGATTTTATTGGTGATTCTAGATATTTTTTTTTCAACTTTTAACACTTTTTTATTGTTTGTCATTTTCCGTGTCTCCAAAGATGGTAGGAGTTCAGCCTTTTGCATACTAGTTCCCAAGGGTTAGAATATTCTTTGATTCTTCTTAAGAAATCTTCAGCTGACGAAATAGTACAGATACTCTGTACTCTACGTGATTTTCCTTCTGAAGTTGCCAAAACTTTCTGAGAAATAAATATTTTGTTTTAAAAACAGCAGAAAATTCCTGCTGTTCCAGAGATACCGACATCATCCTATATGAGGCTATTTTAAAGCTCAGTGTACCTCCTCCGCCCCCACCTGGGGGCTGCTCAGAGAATTGTAAGAGAGGAGAAAAAACTCTCTGTATACATTATACCCAGCAACTTCATCTCATCTCTCAGCTGTAGTTGCATGAACCCTGTGTTATTGTGCTAAATGCTTGGTTTCAGTCATTTGTGGTTGTGATGTTATAAATGCAAAATTGGCCCGGGGATGAGGGTGCCTGGCTGTTCTAGCCACCCAGTTGTGAACGACACAGTCCGTGCTCATCCCTGAGGCTGTAGTGTGGGTACTTGGGATCTTCATCCGTGTTCTGATACTTTGTTACCAGGGCACCTTCATTACAAACTCATGGCCTTGGATCCGCATCTTGGAGACACCTGGTGGTTTGCCTTTCTGTTAACCTCTGTAGGAAGCTAACTGCCTTCCTTGCCCCCTCTTGTCACCCTCTTGAATTGCATCAGATACCATTCTCTGCTGGAGCTGGGTGAGAAGCGCAAAGGCATGTTGGAGAAGAGCTGCAAAAAGTTTATGCTGTTCCGGGAAGCGAATGAACTACAGCAGTGGATCAGTGAGAAGGAAGCTGCTCTGACGAGTGAGGAGGTCGGTGCAGACTTGGAGCAGGTTGAAGTGCTACAGAAGAAGTTTGATGACTTCCAGAAGGTATGGGAAGTCTGGCAGCTGAGCTGAAAAAATGTTTAAAGACCTGATTCTCTTGATTTTTGACCACGGATTGCTAGAATGAAAATTACATAGATTATATTCCACCAACTGTGTAGCTATTTTTAAATGACTCGAATCAGAACTTTTCTTGGATCAATTTAGTTTTGAGGAAACACACACAGTTTTCTCTACATGTTGTTTTAAGATCTTTTTTAAACCTAAAATGTAAAAGTATGTAAAAGTATTTTTTTCACTGAGGTAGAATTCACATACGGTTAACTATTTTAAAGTGCACAGTTCAGAAGCATCTAGTACGTTCACGGTGTTGTCCAACCATCACCTCTATCTCGTTATAAAACATTTTTATCACTTCAAAAGGAGGCCACATACATTGAGCAGTCAGTCCCCCACCCCCCGACTCCAGCCCCTGGCAACCATTAATCTGCTTTTTGTCTCTGAATGTGTGTATTATGGACATTTCATATGAATAGAATCATATTATGTGAGTTTTTATGATGACTTCTTTCACTGAACATGTTTTCAAGGTTTGTCCTTGTTGTGGCCTGTATTACCATTACATTGATGGTTGAATAATACTCCGTTGTATGCATGTACAGCATTTTGTTTATCCATCCCTCAGTTTAAAAGTATTCCTATAGGGGCTGGCCCCACGGTGTAGCGGTTAAGTGCGCGCTCTCCTGCTCGCAGCCCAGGTTCGGATCCTGACGCGTGCACCAACACACCGCTTGTCAGACCATGCTGTGGCGGCATCCCACATAAAGTGGAGGAAGATGGGCATGGATGTTAGCTCAGGGCCAGTCTTCCTTGCCAAAAAAAACAAAAACAAACAAAAAATGTATTCCTATAACTAGTTGGAATGGGTGAGGGGCTTTTTCTCCCATGGTGGCTGGCATTGAAATTTCATCACATTTTAAAGATTTTATTTATTTTTTTTCCCCCCAAAGCCCTAGTAGATAGTTGTATGTCATAGCTGCACATCCTTCTCGTTGCTGTATGTAGGACGCGGCTGCAGCATGGCTGGAGAAGTGGTGCGTCGGTGCTCGCCCGGGATCTGAACCCGGGCCGCCAGCAGCAGAGCGCGCACATTTAACCGCTAAAACACGGGGCTGGCCCTCATCACATTTTAAAACATGTCGGGCCTGCCCAGTGGCGCAAGCAGTTAAGTGCGTGCGCTCCGCTGCGGCGGCCCAGGGTTCCCCTGTTCGGATCCCAGGCGCGCTCTGACGCACCGCTTGGCAAGCCGTGCTATGGCAGCATCCCATATAAAGTGGAGGAAGAAGGGCACGGATGTTAGCCCAGGGCCAGTCTTCCTCATCAATAAATAAACAAACAAACAAACATGTTCTCTCCTCCAAAGAAAGGTTAAAAAAACAAATCTCAGGCTGGCCCCCTGGCTTAGCGGTTAAGTGCGCACGCTCCGCTACTGGCGGCCCGGGTTTGGATCCCGGGCGCGCACCGACGCACTGCTTCTCCGGCCATGCTGAGGCTGCGTCCCACATACAGCAACTAGAAGGATGTGCAGCTATGACATACAACTATCTACTGGGGCTTTGGGGGAAAAAAAGGAGGAGGATTGGCAATAGATGTTAGCTCAGAGCCGGTCTTCCTCAGCATAAAAAAAGAGGAGGATTAGCATGGATGTTAGCTCAGGGCTGATCTTCCTCACGAAAAAAAAAAAATCTCTATTCAAACAGAATAATGGTTCATTAACTATAGTTAATTAAGTAAATCTGAGACAGAATGTTTCTAGTTCCCTGTTATTTTCTTACTTCTTCATAGTGACAATCAGAATTTCCTGATTTAGGTTACTGTCAAGGAATAGAAAAACCAATTTATAGGCTCCCTATTGAACAGAAATTTATAGATTCAAACCATAGTTTATGAATATCTGGTGGCCTCCTTCTCCTTTGAACTATGCTTGTGGGTTTTAATTATGGCTTTTGCTTTCAAGGATCTGAAGGCCAATGAGTCACGGCTAAAGGACATTAACAAGGTGGCTGAAGACCTGGAGTCTGAAGGTCTGATGGCAGAGGAGGTGCAGGCAGTACAGCAGCAGGTGGGCATCTGGATCTTACATTGAGGCTCTGTTGCCATAAGGAAGCCACTTGGTTCCTTGCTGTGTTCTTCATATCCCAACGAGCAGTGTCCCCTAGCACTGAGTTGTGGCCAGAGTGTAGACCAGGTCCTCTGTGTGACCTAAGCCATTTTGCTCACCTTCAGCAGCAGGGAAAACAGCTCCTGTCTTGTGTGCCCACTGAGTATTGGGAAAGTTGTTTAATGCTTGTATAGCCCTTAGCTAATCATAAACCAGTGATTCTGTAATAAAAGGGTTTACATATAAATACTCAGTCTCTCTAGGAGACTTTAAGAAGTTCCTCTGGCCAACTGGGCTGTCTTTTTGTAGTTCTCTCCTGTGTCTCCAGGTATGACAGTAATGAGTAGACTGAGAGGTGTGTATTTCCTCTGATAATAAACTGGCTCCCTCTCTCCTTGTAGGAGCTGGGTGGCGCGATGCCCAGGGTAAGTCCCAGATGCTCCAGTGGGACTTGAACATAAGAAGGATTAGATCTTGGGAAGAACATAAAGTCAAGAGCCTCTTAAGGATTTCTGTTCCTGAGCTTCAGAGATGCCTTTTATGTGTAAAAATCTGTGGAAAAGAAATGGCAAAGATTGAATTGGTTTCTATTTGACATTCTCCAAAAGACCAAAGAAATTTTTCTCTAGTTTTCTTAAACTTATTCCTCAGCTATCATTTTGGTTTGCTGATTACCCCTTTTCAAAGAATTCTTCGAGTATGACATGAAGAAAAGTTGGTAGTTTTCTTATGAAATTTCCTTACTCTACTTCTACTGCATAAAAAATTAGCATTCTTCTCTCCTATTTGTTTGCTTCGTTTCCCTCAAGCGGCCTTGCAGTTTGCTACCAGGCAATGTTAGGCTCTAAATCACGGAGGGGAAATGCTATTCTGGTTAATTTCTCTGTGCACTTCCTACCATTTACAGGCAGGATCAGGAGGTGCATTGTCTTGTGCTCGGTTGCATGGCTGCCTAACTAAACTCCCTCTTCTTGTTGGAACAGGATGAAGGTGATTCCAAGGCGGCCTCCCCGTGGAAGGTAAGAACACCTTTGCACATTATTGTTTCCAAGGATTTTTCAGGAACAAAACTATTTTATGTCCTTTTCTGATGTGCCTGTTTCTGAGTATTTGGGCTTGTCTTGAGCCTGTCGTCATTTCTGGACTTCTGTGTGGGCTGGTGTCTTTCTGACCCTGGCATCATAGTCTTTAAATTTATGTCTGGAAATGTATTCCCCGTGCAAATGCTCAGTACGAGTTCAGTTAGATCTCATTTATTACCCGCCTTGCTGCCAAAATATACTTCGCAGGGATAGCGCTGCATCATCAGGCGTGGTCCTGCCAGTAGGACTGCAGTCCAAAAGGACACAACGTAAATAAGAAAACGACCAAGAATGGAAAGGAGAGTAAACTTTCCATTTGTGATCTGCCTAGCCACTTTCTCCTGTGACCTAAGAAAGGCTTCGTGGAAGGATCCCGAATCCTATAAAGGGAGGACCAAGAGATGTTGACCAACTGCAGTAGATGTTATTTCAGACAAATCCAGGGGCGGTGCTTGACCGGGGGTGCATAACTGACCAGGAGTAGAGAGGAGAAGCTGTTGCATGTGAAGTGTTGATAGCTATGATTATGGAACTAGTTGCCTAAGTCCCAAGTCTAGCATCTTTCCTCCTGACCCAGCTCTTCAGGAACACGCCACTTGAGTTATAGGCAAGTTAGAGCAGATTTCTACTTTAGAAAAGTGAACCCTCCTGAGATATGAAGAAGGCGTGAAAACCTAAAGACAATAGACCTCCCACCACCAGCCCTCCTGCATTGGTACTTCTCTCCCCTCAGTCATCGAGTCCGATCTGATGTGAGGACCTAGGCTGAGAGGGGTCTGTTTCTTTGGCCTCCTATCCCTCCAGGCTCTGACTCTTCTGCTCATTCAATAGATTCCAAATTGGGGGGAGGGGTGCATTTTTCCTTTGATTCAGCTTTCTCCTCTTTTCTCAATCTTAATTTTTCTTATATAGCAAAAGTTGATCATTGATGACATGAATTGGCAACAGCCTTACCTTTGTGACCTCCTAACAGAGTTTTTCTGGTAACATAAGTATTCTTTCAGAAATGTATTTCAGGTGGCTTTATAAACACCAATACCTCCTATTTCTGAAAATGATTGGTGACTTCGAGTGTCTACCTTCTGAAGCCTGTACACATCCACACTGGTTGAAAATGTCACCTGGCCCTATCATGGGAACATCCAATGAGCCTGACTGCCCTGCATCCAAGCTGGGCCCCGCCTTTTCTCTCATTTTGAAGATTATGGGCCTCATAGTGCATGCCAAGGGGAGTTTCTTTCACATAAAACTAGGTGGGCTCTGAGGTCCCAGGGGAAATTTCATTTTTAGAAGAAGTAACTACGTTGATGAGAAGAACTAATTCACTTGATTTTCTCTTTCGTCTGGTTAGGCTGTTGCCCTTAGCTCAGGGACACTGTGAAAAAGAACAGCAGCCCAATAACCATCCTTAGAAATGAAATTATTTGTGTATTTGACTGTTTAAATAAAGTCTCAGCTGCCAGCATATGTTAAATTGAATATGTTTTCTGGACTGTTCTCCCGTAGTACGGACTAGAAAAGACGCTAATCATTAGTCTTTGGGCTGTTTTTTGCTGTTCATCCGGCTGTTTTAATTGTGGTTTTCACCACTCTCTTTGCACTCTTCATTGAGTAAAATTAATCGTTGAGTTGGGCCTGATTGTGCATTTGGGTTTCTTCATGACTTTCTAGTGGTTGATACTTCTGTTAGTGCCTCTGCTCAGAATTCTGACGCTATCCCTTTAAGATAATTTTGGTTGACAATTGAGACCTAATTAATGGCACTTGCATCTCAGATTTCTGTCCGTGATTGGCAGATACTTGATTGGTTTTGCTCTTCTGCTTTCCTCCCCTACGTAGTCCGCTCGCCTGATGGTTCACACCGTGGCCACCTTTAATTCCATCAAGGTAAGAAACCGTGGCCAGCTCCCCTGTCTCCCCCTGGTTTCCTTCACTGCGGTCCTTCTCCTGTCTTCAGCGGAGCTCTTGTCCTAGTGAGTTGTGTGAGTGTAGGACTTGTTACTCTCCCAGGTCCAAGTGTATCCTTGGCAAACATCGGCTCTCCTCACACAGCAGGTGGCTTAGTTGGCTTTCCCAGTGAAGAACTCGCCGGGTCTCAGCAATCGAGTTAGTTTTCCCTTAGATTTTAGTACAGCCGAGAGCTGCAAGGAGTGTATTGTCCAGAAGGCAGTGAATGCCTTTCTTGCCTCCTCACAGGAGACCTTTGGCCTCTTTCTGGACCCCAGGGTGGTTTGTCTCCTCCAGTACAAGGTCTGGCAGCCCTCCTGTGCTTGTCTGGCCTGCTGCTCGCCCTGGTGATGCAGCCATGCTCCATGTTTGCAGGCAGTAGACTCTGGGGCTTAGCCACTCAGCAGTTATCTGTGAAGCAGTTGCTAATGGCAGGCACCAGGCTAGGAGTTGAGAGTGAGGAGAAGTTGACGCTGCACCTCTCCTGTTACTTTGAAGGTGATTCCAGGTCAGGTGTTGGTGGAGTGTTCACGCTCTCAGATAGATATAACTCGCTTGGCGAGCTTCTGACTTTCTGGACTTTTGCTGTAGTTTTATACTAATGTGTTCAACTAGGGAGGTTGGAAAGAGGAAATTATCTATGCCCCACCCTTTCCTTTGAAGTGGAGCCACCAGTCCTCTGGTTCTTTGGCCCATTTCCCAGAGTCCGGTGTGGGTCTGACAGAAGAGGGGCTGCCGCAGAGCTGACACTTGGCTGTCCTCCTGCAGGAGCTGAATGAGCGTTGGCGGGCCCTGCAGCAGCTGGCCGAGGAGCGGAGCCAGCTGCTGGGCAGCGCCCATGAAGTGCAGAGGTTCCACAGGTGAGGGGCAGCACGGGGCTGGAAGAGGGAGAAGCAGGCGACTGTTGGGTATACATCAGCAGCCCCTAAACTTGCTAACTAAGCTCTCAGAGTAACAGCTGGATCCTGTTGGTGTTTGTGCTTTGGCGCCTGGGACCGTATCTGACACAGAGTGGATGCTTAGTAAATACTGCTGAGTGACTGTGTGTTTTTTTGCCGTTAGTGGTAGCCTCTGACAAATGCACAAATGCCAGGCAGATAAACTTTTCCTGTGTTTGTCCTGTAATCAAGGCAGCTATACTCAGCATTTACTAACTTGAATGTGTGTCTCACCTATAGAGATGCTGATGAAACCAAAGAGTGGATTGAAGAGAAGAATCAGGCTCTCAACACAGACAATTATGGCCACGATCTGGCCAGTGTCCAAGCCCTGCAGCGCAAGCACGAGGGCTTTGAGAGGGACCTTGCAGCTCTCGGCGACAAGGTAGGAGGACACAGAGTCATCTTCCTACATTTTTGTCCAAGTCTCATGTTCTGCCTCTGCTCCCTTAGGTTTTGCTTTCTCACCACTTTCTTCCCATAGGTCAATTCCCTCGGGGAAACAGCCGAGCGCCTGATCCAGTCCCATCCTGAGTCAGCAGAGGACCTACAGGAAAAGTGCACCGAGTTAAACCAGGCGTGGAGCAGCCTGGGAAAGCGTGCGGACCAACGCAAGGCCAAGCTGGGCGACTCCCACGACCTGCAGCGCTTCCTCAGTGATTTCCGGTAAAGAGCTCAGTATTCGCTCAGCTCTGGAGCATTGAACATTTTTAGTGGTCATTTTCATTAGGAAAATGTTTGCCAAATATATATATGTATATTTATATATTTGTATATTTATATATAAATATATTTATAATTATTATATATAATATACATTTATATATTATATATTTATTATATATAATTTATATATGTATTTATAATTTATTGTTATATTAATATTTATTTATAAATATTATATATTTATATTTGGCAAATGCCGTATATATAAATGCCAAATATTATATTTCTTCCTTAGACCTATTTTTCACTTAATGTAGATGTACCTTAGTCTCTTTTTTTTTTTTTTTTTGTGAGGAAGATCAGTCCTGAGCTAACATCTATGGTAATCCTCTTTTTGCTGAGGAAGACCGGCTCTGAGCTAACATCTATTGCCAGTCCTCCTCCTTTTCTCCCCAAAGCCCCAGTAGATAGTTGTATGTCATAGTTGCACATCCTTCTAGTTGCTGTATGTGGGACGCAGCCCCAGCATGGCCGGAGAAGCGGTGCGTCGGTGCGCGCCCGGGATTGAACCCAGGCCACCAGTAGCGGAGCGCGCACACTTAACCGCTAAGTCACGGGGCTGGCCCCTACCTTAGTCTCTACCATGAACTTTTTTTTATTTTGAAAAATTTCAAGGCTACAGAGAAATGGAAAGAATAAAACCGTGAACACTTATGCTACCCTTCACCTGTAACTGCCAGTTAACTTTTTGTGACATTCACTTTATCTCTAAATATATACTTTGGTTTTTCTGAATCACATCAAAGTATATTGCAGATATGTGGCACTTCACTTAAATGCTTTAACACATGTCGCCTAAGAGCAAGGACCTTCTACAGAACTGCAGCTCCATTATCACATCTGAGACATCTAACAGTAATACAATAATATTTAAGTCCGTATTCAGTTTTTTCCAGTTGTCTCAAATATCTATTTTATAGCCAGGGCTTATTTATTGATCCAGGATTCAGTCGAGAATGAGCGTTGCATTTGGTAATCTGGTCTCCTCAATCTAGAACAGTACCCCACTGGCTTCTGTGTTTTGTCTTTCATGACACTGACATTTTTGAAGGGTCCAGGCCAGTTGTCTTATAGAATGTCCCATGTTCTGGGGCCTTAGTCTTTTTGAGGCTACATAGCATTTCGCTGAATGGGTGATTTATAACTTTAATAAGACCCATTTAGGATGACATTTCTTTTGTATGTTTTTGTGCTAACAATGTTTTCTCAAACACACAGTGCTGTGGATGCACAGACGTGTGTTTTAACTGGGCATTCCCTCTGCAGGGGCAAGATAGGCAGAGGAAGCTCTTCCCCTTCACAGGCCTCTGGTAGGAGGTCCCAGTTGTTGTTTTGTGAGGTGAAGATCACATAACAATTAGCCCTGTTAAAGTATGTGGTCCAGTGGCATTCAAGTGTATTCACAGTGTTATAGAGCTACCAACTGTCTCTGGTTTTCAAACGTTTTCATCACCCTAAGAATACCCCATACCCCGTATGTAATCACTCCTCATTCCCTTCATCGAATATGCTTTCTGTCTCTATGGATTTGCCTGTTCTGGGTGTTTTATATAAAAGGAAGCATACGATATGTGCTTTACACATTGATTTCTGTACCCTTGTATATGGACATCTGTAAGAAGCTACGATAAATGCATGCATAGGCCCAGGACTTTTTTTTTTTTTTTAAGATTTTATTTATTTATTTTCCCCCCAAAGCCCCAGTCGATAGTTGTATGTCGCAGTTGCACATCCTTCTAGCTGCTGTAGGTGGGACGCGGCCTCAGCATGGCCGGAGAAGCAGTGTGTCGGTGCGCGCCCGGGATCCGAACCTGGGCCGCCAACAGTGGAGCGCGCACACTTAACCGCTAAGCCACGGGGCCGGCCCAGGCCCAGGACTTTTAAGCCTTAATCCCAAGAAAGGTGTTTTTATTTGAAGCTGTAAAAACTTGATTACAGATATTGTCCCTGATAGAACCTGTTATTCTGTAGGGTGAAGAGATCTTAGTTATAAACCTAATTTGTTTCTCCTGTAAGGAATTCTCGATTTTTTTTTTTTTTTTAATATCTCAACAAGACAAACAAGAGGCTTTGAAATACTTTGCCCAGAGATCTAGCCCCATTCAGTAGATTAACGAGATTAACCCCAAATAACCTTCTGAGACAAGAATTATGTAGTTCTTTCTTTTCCTGGGCAGAAAGCGTGCTCGCCAGATAACGTAATAGCTATTCCTCTGTGGGTCTGGTTTCCAGGGACCTTATGTCTTGGATCAATGGAATACGGGGCTTGGTGTCCTCAGATGAGCTAGCCAAGGATGTCACCGGAGCTGAAGCTTTGCTGGAACGACACCAGGTGGGTAGACCTGCCTGCTGAGTAGCAGAAATATGGTTGCTTTGCTGGGCCAGAAAGAACTCATCCTCTCCCCCAATCCCCGCCCCTTTGTTGTGAGTCAGTGGTTGATATTAGTGTGGGCATCTGCTGCCAGTTACCTAATCCCTTCTCTCCTCTTGGCAGGAACACCGGACAGAAATTGATGCCAGGGCTGGTACTTTCCAGGCATTTGAGCAGTTTGGGCAGCAGCTGTTGGCTCATGGGCACTATGCCAGCCCAGAGATCAAGGAGAAACTGCGTATTCTAGATCAGGAGCGTGCAGATCTGGAGAATGCCTGGGTTCAGCGCAGGATGATGCTGGATCAGTGCCTTGAACTGCAGGTACGTGTGCTGGACAGTAGATTCCCATTTGCCACAGGGTTTCTGACCAGGTATTTCATTGCCAAAGGCTCCATCTTCTCACTTGCCTCTCCCCTTCTTTAGCTGTTTCATCGAGATTGTGAGCAAGCTGAGAACTGGATGGCTGCCCGGGAGGCCTTCTTAAATACTGAAGACAAAGGAGACTCGCTGGACAGCGTGGAGGCTCTGATCAAAAAACATGAGGACTTTGACAAAGCAATTAATGTCCAGGTGAGGCCTTTGTACCTAAGAGTCTGAATCTGGATTTTTCCAGATTGACATCTTCTGTCTTTGTTGGCTTATTCTCCTTCCTTTTCTTAGTGACTAGAGCAAAAAATAGTTATTGACTTGGTTAACTCACCAGAGAGCTTTGGCAGCTTCCTTAAATTAAAATGCTTGACATTGACTCCATGAAAGAAGCAACACAGTCACCATTATATCTCTAGTAATACTGTGCAGTCTAGGAAGAATATGTACATAAGTAATTTTTTTATATTTATATATAGATTCTGGTATTTCTGAGGTTTTAATAATGAGGATGCCACAGGGGAAAACAATGTATTGTGAAAGGAAAGAAAAACAAATTTGTGGATAGGTTAGGGAGTACATGAGCATGAACAGATCAGAAAGATGTAAAACTCTTTAATTTACAAACCGTTTTCCAATTGAGCCTAATTGTGTGTGTGACATCCACTGGTGTTCTAGCCCCTGCCCCACCCCAGCATGACCTGGAATCTTGTTGAGTTAAACTCTACTCTAGTAATGATTGAAATCAAGCTTTCTTCTGGCTTTTTACTCTTGTGCTTCTAAAGTGTCGGTGTATTCTGATCCTGTCACCCAGAAGTGCTCAGTCTTCTGAGAACTTCTTGGTCTCAGACATAGTTCTCAGTCACCCAAAATAACCGTTCTCTCTAAGACTTGCGGTCGAGGCAAGGCAGGGCTGTCTTGCCCACCTTGACCTGACGCCTTTGTGTGCCGACAGGAGGAGAAGATCGCCGCTCTGCAGTCCTTCGCTGACCAGCTCATTGCTGCCGGCCACTACGCCAAAGGCGACATTGCCAGCCGGCGCAATGAAGTTTTGGACAGGTGAGTGTTCCCTAGTGCTGACAGATCTCACGTATCCTTGTGGGAGAGCCCTGACCTGTCAAACTCGGAGGGATGTTCACATTTGGTCTCGGTTTCACTTTCTCAGGTGGCGACGTCTAAAAGCCCAGATGATTGAGAAGAGGTCAAAGCTGGGAGAATCACAGACCCTCCAGCAGTTCAGCCGGGACGTGGATGAGATCGAGGCTTGGATCAGCGAAAAATTACAGACCGCAAGTGATGAGTCATATAAGGATCCCACCAACATCCAGGTGAGCTGACCGGACTGGCTGTTCATCTCTGAAGTAGCCTGTAACATTGGGGAGATTTTGTGAAATTAGGCATCTTAAGAAGGGGGATATACCTGTAAGACAATTTACTTGTACCCATGGTGAAGCCAATGAAAATTATTTTAGTAAGCTAAGTGGAAAAGTCCCACTAAATTGTCAGAGCCACTTAAAGCTGCCGTCCTCATTTGTCTCTATTGAAACCGTGTCTGCTCTAAAAGAAGACTGAAGAGTGCCCCTTCTGTGTGCTGTCCCCAAATGCTGAGCTTCCCAGGGGAAGTGTGACAGCAAAATGAGTTTCTGTGTAATAGCTGATACGTGTATTCACATCAGTGTACTGAACTCTTGTTATTTTAATCTATTTTTGTAGCTTTCCAAGCTGCTGGTAAGTTTTTTGTTTTCTTTAAAGAGTTTAGTTAAATGAGCTCCAGTGTTTGTGTTCTTCTGTGTAGTCTTGTTATTGTGGTCACACGGTCCGCTGGTGTCTCTTCATCCATCCTCTTCAGTTCTAATCATCCATCACACTCCATTCAAGTGTCCCTGTGGGCTGTGGCTTTCTCTGTTGTAATTAGCCTGCAACCTTCATTCCCCTCCCCCTTTCCCAGTTTATCACTTAGGCAAGTTCTGTACAATGTTTGATTTGGGGGGCAGTAGTTGACTGCTTTCTTTCCAGAGGTGGTGCTTTTAATAAATGAAATGATCAGCTTTTTCTGGTGGGCTCGTCTTGCTGTGGGCTCGTGGTTCTCGGTGACCTAAGGCACGGAGACTGGTGGGGTGTGAGAGTTTTGTTGCACACACAGTCTGGCATCCAGAGGTGCTGGTCACTGGAGAGGGACCGCTAGAGACCCACAGAGAGGCAGATGATCTGCTTTCAAATCTGAGAGGAACCAGGGGTGAGATGTCAAGATAAAAGTGGACATTACCCACGGGTAGTGGAATGGACTTTTCAGTAGCTCAGATGTTGCTTACATGGATGGAAGAAATGAAGAAATAGATGGGATTTGAACCAAAGAGCGATCAGAACAAGAAACAGAAAAAGAGGGGAGTTGGGCTTTTGTCAGGATTTACAGGTGTTTGAGACCCTTGTTGTTCCTGTGCTTGGGCTCAGGTGTCAGAGTATGTTGGTAACAAGGACACTTTATGTTAGTGCCACGTCTCGCCAGCCATATGGCTCCATCTTTTGACAGTTGCTGCCCCTGAAATGAAACATTTGATGCAGAATCCTTCCCCAACTGTACTGTGTTTTTTCTTTTAGTTCTTTTTCCGCAAATAACACTCTCCCCTGAGACCCTGCATTTCTCACCCAGAGTTGTGCCACAGCTGCGTCCTCGCTTGTCTCTTGTGGTGTTCTCGCACCTTCTGTTTCTTTGTGGATTTCTAAAAAGCCTATCAGGCCCCTGCATCAGGAGCCCATCATTCCCCCAGCCCTCTCTTTTCCTAGCAAAAAGAAATTCCTACCCGTAGTCAAGCCTGGATTTTGACAGTATCCAAGAGTTTTGATTAAGGGCAGCTACCATCTGAGAAGCCAGCAAAGCCAAGGTCTGCAGCAGCTGTAGACTTCTTTGCCAACAGAGGGTCTGCCTAACCATCAAATACATTGCTTCAGAGTGATTGCTGCCTTAGATAATGAGAGATCCATATGTATGTGCTTTGTTAGAGCTTCTGTCCACTAAGGAGAAAAACTTGGGTGGAAATTCATATACAGGTAGATTCAAAACTACAACTGGCCATTGCCGTCTTCTGCAAAATGTTAGAAAGTGTCTGTGTAGGACTTCACTCCCAGGTATCCAGCTGATTTAAGAATTGACTCAATTCCCGTACTCCTGGGCTGGTACATTTCCTTTCTCCTGGCCCAGACCTTCTGCTGAACTCTGCAACAGACTGACCCCTAAAATATTCACACAAATTCTGTGATTGCCTTCTGTAAAAAATGTTGACACTTGCCCCCAGTTCTTTAAGTTTGCTCCCACTCCCTTCCTTCTGAGAATCCCTTCCTCCTGAAAGGATGTAACCTAGCAGGACCTGGTTTTGAAAGGTTGTTTTTGGTATTTTTAGAGCAAGCATCAGAAGCACCAGGCCTTCGAAGCAGAGCTGCACGCCAATGCTGACCGGATCCGCGGGGTCATTGACATGGGCAACTCCCTCATTGAGCGTGGGGCCTGTGCTGGCAGCGAGGATGCTGTCAAGGTATGATCCAGCAGCGCTCTCCTCCTGGCCCAAGAAGAGGGGTTGGATTTGACTGTTAGCCTGTTACTGTCAACCTGATGATGACTTTGAAATAAATAGATGAGAAGACTGTTGGCTGCATTACAGATGGGGAATACAGTGAGAATGGCTCCTGTGAATGTTGTCCAGTCTCCTCTCTCAGAATGTGTCACATCGGCCTTAGGAGAGGGGCTTCTGCATGGATTTCACCATCTCTAATGGCTCCCTTCTCTTCCCCAGGCCCGGCTGGCTGCCTTGGCTGACCAGTGGCAGTTCCTGGTGCAGAAGTCGGCTGAGAAGAGCCAGAAACTGAAAGAAGCCAACAAGCAGCAGAACTTCAACACTGGAATCAAGGACTTCGACTTCTGGCTCTCCGAGGTAACGCTGAGTGGTTTTCCCTTCCCACCATTAGAGGACTTCTAGTCACTGGGGTAATATGTCAGTTAAGAAGCCCAAAACCATGAAAAAGCAGGGCTTTCCCGCTGCCCCTTTTAGCAGAGATCTTCATTATCAAATGGGAGTAGTGTGCCATTAGGGATTCATAAGCAGAGGAATGAAGGCTTAGAGAAGAGAGAGCTTATTTTTGGTGGGACCTGGACCATAGATCACTCATCTCCGTAGGGAGTGCAGACAGGAAGAGATCGTGGGGTCTGTGTGACATGCAGCTCCAGTGAGTCTGTGCCCAGAGAGAAACCAAATAGCAGAGAGTCAGGAAGCCAGAGTTAGTAACACGTTCTCTGTAGAAAATTTAGAGAGTACAGAAAGTATGAAGAAATAGAAATTTTTAGAGACCACTACTCTCTCTATATCTAGTCTATATGTTTCCATGAATATTTGTATAGCTATATTTTTATATATAGTTGAGCTTACAATGTAATCTTTCATTAGTGTGTATTGGGAGTGTTGTCCCACGTCACTAAAAATTCTTCCTAAACGTTTGAATGCGTGCGTGAGTCTATCATAGAGTTGTACCATCATTGAACTATTCCCATGTTGTTGGACATTCAGGTGTCCCAGCGTTTTGGAGGTGTACATTTTGCTGCAGTGAACATCTTTGTGTATTAATCTTTGCCCATGCTGCTGATTGTTTCCCTAGGGATATTTCTTGAAGTGGATTGCTGTGCATTTTGCCAGTGTACCACGGTGAAGGCTCGGTGACCCTGCCTTTAGCTGTAGTATTTAAATTCATAGGCTCTTGAGTCTCCATTTGACTAAAAGGGAGCGAGTCGTAGGTCGTGCAGGCTGATACAAGCTGAGCAGGCATAATGACAGGAACTTGTGATTGAGAAGTCTGTGGCTCTCCAGAGCCCTGGAATAACAGGCGGGCATCCGGGATTTCCCAGAACACTAAATGTGCACCACCAGTAGCCTTTGCTTCTGTGCTTCATTGCCAGGTGGAGGCCCTTCTGGCATCCGAGGACTACGGCAAAGACCTGGCTTCTGTGAATAACTTGCTAAAAAAACATCAACTGCTGGAGGCAGATATATCTGCCCATGAGGTGAGCGGAGGGGGCGGCCAGGCCAGTGTCTGGGACACAGCTGTGCGGGACTCCTAGGAGAACCGGCACATGTGGAGAGGGAGAGTGATGGTTATAGCCAAGTTCTCAGACATTGTGGTTTGAGAACGTACTCTGAACAATTATTGAGGGCCGCTAAGAGAGTTTGTTCTATGGGTTCTATCTATCAATATTCACCATTATTAAAAAATAAATAAATTTTAAAAGTTATGTTTAAAAAAAAAACAATCTCAGGGCCAGGCCCGTGGCTTAGCGGTTAAGAGCACACTCCGCTGCTGGCGGCCCGGGTTCGGATCCCGGGTGCGCACCGACGCACCGCTTCTCCGGCCATGGTGAGGCCGCGTCCCACATACAGCAACTAAAAGGATGTGCAGCTAAGACATACAACTATCTACTGGGGCTTTGGGGGAAAAAATAAATAAATAAAATCTTTAAATAAATAAATAAATAAATAAAACAATCTCAGGGCCGGCCCTGTGGCATAGCAGTTAAGTGCGTGCGCTCTGCTGCTGGCAGCCCGGGTTCGGATCCTGGGCGCACACCGAGCACCAGTTGTCAGGCCATGCTGTCGCGGTGTCCCACATAAAGTGGAGGAAGATAGGCACGGATGTTAGCTCAGGGCTGATCTTCCTCACCAAAAAAAAAAAATCTCAAAGGGTTACATACTATCTGATTTCATTTACACATATGATAATTGCACAGAACTACATACATAACGCTCACAGAGACACAGAAATGAATGTGTATAAAACTGGTGAACTCTGAATAAAGGTCTATGGGTTGACTGTGCCAGCCTCAGTTTCCGGTTTTGATATTGTGCTGTGAAAGATAGTACAGTTGGGGGAAGCTGGGTGAAGGGTACACAGAACCTCTACTATTTTTGCAACTTCTTATGAATCTATAATTACTTCTAAATAAAAAAATTAAAACTGAGAAAAAATTTATTAATTCATTTAAAATAATAATAAGCCCATTCGAATTAACATAAGTAACATTTTATTATGAATAACTATATTTTTCCAAAAACAAAAATATAGCTAGAAGAGTGGCATTGGTTATATTTTGGAAAATTTCTTTAATGTCCAGCTTAATAGAAGATAGCTGGATTCTCATAGCTGCTTCTGAATTTGATTTGTTGTGGTGTGTTGTACATAATGAAAATGCAGCCTCACAGGTAATTACAGAAGGGAGTTGTATTTTAATTTGGATAATTAATACTGAATATTGGATACTACACCAATCTCAGTAAATGGTCATTTCTTAAAGGTTAGTTGCAAAGTGGACACTGAAACCGTATCACTCAGTTTTTCATACTGTTTTATATTAAAATCCACTGGTCCGGGGCCGGCCCCGTAGCATGGTGGTTAAGTGCGCGTGCTCCGCTGCTGGCGGCCCGGGTTCAGATCCGGGGCGCGCACTGAGGCACCGCTTCTCCGGCCGTGCTGAGGGGGCGTCCCACATACAGCAACTAGAAGGATGTGCAACTATGACATACAACTATCTACTGGGGCTTTGGGGGAAAAATAAATAAAATTTAAAAAATAAAAAAATAAAAAAAATAAAATAAAATCCACTGGTCCGTTTAGACTGAATGGATCTTTTACCCATGTGTGATGAAACAAAATCATTTGGAAAATACTGGTTCACTGAGTTATATAGCTCTCCTAAGTGTTGCCTCATTTCATTGTATCATCACATTTCGTTAACGTCACAACAGAATAATCTTTACGTATTGGAAAGCTGTCAAGCTTGTAGAGGTGGATGCAGATTATCCAAAATTCTAGTTTTCTCATGAAAATTCAAATTTTATCTTTAGCAGCAAACCCAGTTTTCCTTGAAGTGACAGGTTCACCTTTTTCTTGACGAAATATTTGCCAGATACCGAAGTCTGCATGACCATCGTTGTCTGTTGGTGGTTCTTTCAAGTGAAAGCAGTGGTCTGTGAAGAGTGGCTGGCTCAGCTCACACCCTGTGCTTTTCCTCAAGACAGTCACTGAACTTGAGTATGCAGCAGAAGTGTCTTGTGTGTAGTTCCCGTTTTATCACACAGGATACTAAAATGACATGTACTTAACGAAGAATATGGAATAAAATTATCAGCTTTTGCTGCTTTTTTAAGGGTATCAAGTGAAACAGCATGTTTTACTACAAGTGCATAGCAGTGAAGAATCGGATTTCTGCTGGTACAGGTACCACTGCCTTGAGCTAAGACATCAGCATCCCCCCCCATTGCTTTTGGACCACCAGTGCAAATGTCCACACGGTAAAAAAAGGCAGATGATGTCTTTGTGTTGTTACGAAAATAGTTTTGACCTCATAGAACCACACTTTGAGAATATCAACACTCCACACCAATAAATATTAAACCACCCTGTCAATGAGGATTTCCTGTGTTCTTATTTTCAAGCAGATATTCACGGGAGACCCAGATTTCTGACCCCTCCCGTTGTGTCCCCTGCCCCAGGATCGCCTGAAGGACCTGAACAGCCAGGCAGACAGCCTGATGACCAGCAGTGCCTTTGACACCTCCCAAGTGAAGGACAAGCGGGACACCATCAATGGTCGTTTCCAGAAGATCAAGAGCATGGCGGCCTCCCGGCGAGCCAAGCTGAATGAGTCCCATCGCCTGCACCAGTTCTTCCGGGACATGGATGACGAGGAGTCCTGGATCAAGTATGTGCTCCTGGGACTTCGTGTTCTGGGTCCTCTAGGACGCCCCTTGAGCCTTAAATGGCAGGCATTAGCAACCTTGGGGCTGAGTGAGATCAGGAGGTAGAGGTCGCCTGGCCATGAGGTTTCAGTCTCTCCTGGACTGTGTTTGTGAGACAGGAAGGTGTGACAAAAAGGGTGTGGGCTCAGCAGTGTGCTGGGCTGGGTCCCAGCTCTGCCACGCACTCACCGGGGGACGCCTCCGTTTCTTCTGAGGTCTAGGTGTGCAGAGATAATGATCAGCCCTGGCCTCCAAGATGCATGATGGTTACACTAGCCTTTATCTAGACGCTGCCTTTGGATCACGGGAAAATTAGTGAGTTCATATCTGGAAAAGACACTCTGATCTCCTGGGGAACATTGCTTCTTACAGGACAGAGAGTTGTTTTATTAATCACCCCGCCCTCCAAAATTTCAGTCTACCTTTTCCAGTAGATGTAACATGTAAACAGACCATTTTTTCTTTATTTCCAATTGAAATAAATTTATTTTATTGACACTGAATGTAACCACCGTTAAAGTTCAGTTTCAAGTTTTTTTTTTTGTCTTTTTTTTAATTGTGAAATTTTTGTGGTACATTATTGTTTATCAGTCACCATATGAGTGCATCCCTCCACCCCTTGTGCCCACCCCCCACCCCCCTAGCCCCTGCTAACCACCAAACAGTTCTGTCTGACCATGTGTTGGTTTATCTTCCACATATGAGTGAAATCATGTGCTTAAACAGACCATTTTTAAGGAAAAAAATCCCGTCTTCATTCCTCACTTCGTTTAAAAAACTATTTAAATCAGTATCTTTATAGTACATGGAAATATGTACTTGATAAAGAAGGGTTGAGAGGGAGACACACCAGTGGCACCTCCTTGTTCTGCAGTGCACCCCAGCCCTCTGCAGAGTCAGACATAGTAGGTGCTTCGGGAGACATACATGGACGCTGTTCATTCGGGAAATAGAGGCTTTTGCTTTCCTGAAGAGTGGCAAGCACGTTCCCAGAGAGACTGGTTGATGTAGGTGAAAGACAGCATGGGGGCTGTAAATTTTACAGCTCTTGTGTCCAGACATCCCCAGTTGAAAACGTGGAGGTACAGAGACTGACTCCTTGCTTATGTGGTCCAGGGAGAAGAAGCTGCTGGTGAGCTCTGAGGACTATGGCCGAGACCTGACAGGCGTTCAGAACCTGAGGAAGAAGCACAAACGGCTGGAGGCAGAACTGGCTGCACACGAGCCTGCGATCCAGGTGAGGAGGGCCCCTTCTGGCTGAGAGGGCAGCAGAGATGGAATGGGGCCCAGGTGACATACAAAGAGATCCTTTGCTTTTGTTCATTTCACTGGGGTCTCTCCAGTGTTTATGACCCCTCATCCCAAACGGGGAGGGAGAAGTTCTGAGTCTGATTTCGAGGCCTTTTCCTGGAAGCATCTAGAAGCAGGTGATAGCTGTTAATCGAATCATTCTTGCCTGTCAGGGTGTCCTGGACACTGGAAAGAAGCTGTCTGATGATAACACTATTGGGAAGGAGGAGATTCAGCAGCGTCTGGCGCAGTTCGTGGAGCACTGGAGAGAGCTGAAGCAGCTGGCAGCAGCTCGGTAAGCGGTCAGAGGAAGGAGCACGTGTCCTGCTTTTGGGTGCAGTGGGGAAAGCCTGCACCCTGAGCTCAGGCTCAGAGCTTCCGGGCCCTCCTGCCACCCCCTGGACACTTGCCTTGGGTGTGCAGGTGCCACAACGGCTTCCTGTGGGGCCATCTCTGACGGGCCCACGCTTAGCCCTTACATGGATTGGGACCAATACCTGGTTCTGGAATTTCACTTTGGAACACGTTCTCTACTTTGTATTACGCAGAAGGCTTAATTGAACTGTTTACATCCCACCCTCGTCATGAGTATTTTTAAGCATTTGTTAACTATCAGAATCAAAGCTGGAGGAGATTTTGGCTGATTTATTTTTTTTTCTGTCTCCTGTAATTAGAGGCCAGCGGCTAGAAGAGTCCTTGGAATATCAGCAGTTTGTCGCCAATGTGGAAGAGGAAGAAGCCTGGATCAATGAGAAAATGACCCTGGTGGCCAGTGAAGACTACGGAGACACTCTGGCTGCCATCCAGGTAGGAGAGACGGAAGGCGCCCCCTGCTGTCCCTCTTAGCAACTGCCTGCCGGTCCCTATTTCCTGGTTTGTTCCCTAAGCGTGCTCTTACCAAGAGCATGCAGGGGCTCAGTCAGGGTCTGGTGGGTTTACTTGAGACCTCAAGATCTCAGGCTGGAGACATTGCCCTCTGTAGACAGAATGGGCATGAGTTTGTCAGCCCGGTTCATGGAGCCTTATTGTCAGTCAAGCAGCATCATTCCCACAGGTTACTAGTACTCTGTTAGTTTCCTCTGGCTGCCGTGACAAAGTACTACAAACTGGTGGCTTAAAACAACAGAAATTTATTTTCTTAGACTTCCAGAGGCTAACAGTCTGAAGTCAAGGTGTAGACATGGCCTTGCTCTCTGAAACTTCTAGGGGAGAATCCTTCCTTGTCTTTTCAGTTTCTGGTAGCCCCAGGCATTCCTTGGCTCGTGGCAACATAACTCCACTCTCTGGGTCTGTTTTTACATGGCTGTCCCCCTCTGTGTCTGTGTCTTCCCATGGCATTCTCTTTGGGTGTTTCTGTGTCCAAATTTCCCTCCTGTCACAGGACCCAAATCATACTGGATTAGGGCCCTCCCTAATGACCTCATCTTAACTTGATTGCATCTGCAGAAACCTTATTTCCACATTCATAGGAGCAGGGCGTTAGGACTTCATTGTGCCTTTTTGGGGGACACAATTCAACTCATAACATACTCCCTAAATACATTGGTTGACTGTTGCTGTGTAACAACCCTCAGGACAACAGCAGTTTCTTATTTCCCACAATTCTGTGAACTGACAGGCATTGTCTCTGCTGCCTTCACTTGGGACCTCTCACACCGCTGCTCTGAGAGCGGGGCGTCACTCGTGTGCTGGCAGCTGGGACGTCTCAGGTCCCCTCCACCCGATGTTTCATCCTCCAGCAGGCTCGACCAGCCTCCTCAGGCAGCCTTCAGAGAGGCAAAGGCAGAAGCTTCGAGGGGTTGTAAGGCCTAGTCTTGGATGTCACACAGTGTCGTCCTCACTGCCTTCTGTTGCTCAGAGTGGTCACAAGGCAGCCCAGGGTCCTAGGGTGGACGAATAGACTCCCCTCTTTTTTTTTTTTATAATTTTATTTATTTATTTATTTTTCCCCCAAAGCCCCAGTAGATAGTTGTATGTCATAGCTGCACATCCTTCTAGTTGCTGCACGTGGGACGCGGCCTCAGCATGGCCGGAGAGGCAGTACGTCGGTGCGCGCCTGGGATCCGAACCCGGGCCGCCAATAGCGGAGCGCACGCACTTAACCGCTAAGCCACGGGGCCAGCCCTAGACTCCCCTCTTGATAGCAGGAGCTACACACTATGGTCAAATGTTCCTGAATCCATGCCACCAGCAGTGGAAGCGGAGTTTGCATTCCAAGAGTCAGGGTAGCCCCTGAGCCGTGTTCCTCACAGTGGGAATCCCTTTTAGCTGGTCAGAGTGGTTTAGAAGAATGTAGATGGAGCAAGTGAGTTCCCTGGAAGCAAGCACAAAGGGCATCATCTCTGGTGCATCAGCTGTGCTGAGGAGAAGACAAGACTTGGAAGGTCCCTGAGATGAGCTCAGGTTGTTCTGTAGGTGTTTATCTTAAGCTTGCTTTGTGTTCATCCTGTGGTCTTCCAGAGGAGAAGTGGGACACTACAGATTGCTAACCAAGATCTGAACCCCTCAGAAAGGCCTCCCCTGACTGTACTTCTCAAGCTTACCCTACCACCGGTTACTCTCACAGCATCCTGGTTTTACTGGCTGTATGATTACCTATTTGTTTCTGTACCTGTCTGCTGTCTTAGTCCCCGGCTGGACTGTGATGCGTGTGAGGGTAGGGACCTTCCAGTTCTCTCACCCTCTGTCCCCTGTACCTGGCACAGTGGCACATGCCGGGCTCTCAGTAGCTGCCCTTGCTGCATCCACTCCAGGGCTTACTGAAGAAACACGAAGCTTTTGAGACAGACTTCACTGTGCACAAGGACCGCGTGAACGACGTCTGCACTAACGGACAGGACCTTGTTAAGAAGGTGAGCGTGGGGGGCGGGGCAGACGCTCCTCTCCTGCTCCGGGATGCCGCGTGCCATACTGCGGCTGTCCCACAGAGCTCACGCCCAGGATAGTCACCCAACAGAGGTTTGCACGAGAGCAATAGCAGTTCATTCATCTGTTTCGTAAAGAAGAGGAAGGTTACATGATCAGTTGAATATTTTCCCCCTTTTTAAAGCCAGTTAGTAAAGTTGCTCTGCAGCACTTATTTTTTCTGCCTTAGTTGAGCAGAGAAGCATCCCTGCTGGTCCTTCTGTGACGCTGGCACTCCCCCGTGACTCCTCTCTTAGTTTATTTCCCAAGTAGTAAAGCTTATTTCCCAAAGTAAACTAGGGGCAGTAAACCTACAAGTCCGCAGTCATGGGAGTCACCCATAAAGCCAGCACAGACCACCACTGGTCAGAGCTTCATGCCTGACCTTCCAGACACTGTCCACACGTAGAGCTGCCCACTACATAAACCAGAGACCTGTTCCGTTGGGTGACACAGCTCTATAAAACCTGGCTGCTAGACAGGATGTTTGAGAAATGAATCTGTCAGAATCACAAGGTTTATTTCATTCAAACAGCCCTCTCAGATGAAAGCGAAAAATAAGAGTCTCAGTGCTTTCTCACCAGCAGTGAAGTCAAGGCACTCACGCTGAAGTTCCAGACTAGACGTATGGGTCCACTGTCGGTCACACGCTAGTCACCACCAGTCACTTAGGTGCAGTGACAAACATTCAAGACCACAAGACACCTTCTGACAACTATGATTTCCTGTCGCAAACATATAATGAGTAAATAAGACTTTCCATCACAGAATTTGCACCGGTAATCATGGCCTTGAGACTAAAGATTTGAGCCATAGGAGGTGACAATAGTTAAAATCCGTGTTCGCTGGGGAGCTTTGTTTCCTTGCCCTTATGGACAAATAAGCTCACGTGAACCCACTTTCTGTACAGACGACGTACAGACGTCGGTGAGGCTGTGTGGGACCGACCCCGCGCACACCCACGCCTGGGTGATGCTCTCTCTTTTTGAAACCTGTGAGATGGCCAGTTTGTGAATATTCTTCAGCCTTCTGACAAAGATCCCAGGGCTTTACTCTCAGCAGCAATCTTTGTTTCTTCCCGGAGTTTCTCTTTAAATTTTATGCTGACTTGTGTATGTTTTCAAATATGGTTTTAACCAAGACTGAATCAAAGTGTTTGGGGCTTAATAATTTTCAATATCCACATGTCAAACATTTTTCTACCATTATTTTTATTGCATATGTATAGTAGCCATTCTTTGGATGTATAGTATTTTATATAAATGATAATTATTTAGGCTTTTTCCAATTTTTTGCTGTCAAAATAATGCTAATGAATACATCATTGTAACTTAACATTTCAGCACATTACTCATTATTTGTTTAGTATTAATTTCTATATGTGGAATTGCCATGATTCATCTTTTTTTTTTTTTTTTGTGAGGAGGACCAGCCCTGAGCTAACATCCAATGCCAATCCTCCTCTTTTTTGCTGAGGAAGACTGGCTCTGGGCTAACATCCGTGCCCATCTTCCTCCACTTTATATGGGATGCCACCACAGCATGGCTTAACAAGCGGTGCGTCGGTGCGCACCCGGGATCCGAACCGGCGAACCCCAGGCCACCGCAGCGGAACGTGCACACTTAACCGCTTGCGCCACCGGGCTGGCCCCCCATGATTCATCTTTTTAAGACAAGGGTATTCATTTGTTAAGGCTCTTACTCCATGTTGATCTTAGAAAAGCCTTACCCACTGTTCCTCCACCTGGCAGTGGACAGGGGCATCCATGGCCCATCTGACAGAAATTGAGAGCCTTCCCAGGCAGGGAGGGTGCAGGGCAGGTAACTGCAGCAGGTGAGGCTGACCAGAGTGTGCCTTCTCTCCATGGCCTAGAACAATCACCATGAGGAGAACATCTCTTCAAAGATGAAGTGCTTGAACGGGAAAGTGTCAGACCTGGAGAAAGCTGCCTCCCAGAGGAAGGCAAAGCTTGACGAGAACTCGGCCTTCCTTCAGTTCAACTGGAAAGCTGACGTGGTGGAGTCCTGGATTGGTAAGCACTGTCTCGGCGAGTCCCCAACTTTCTTTTCCTCCCAGGCCGGGAAGATTGCTCTGGAGCCACGGCTCGTCTACTTCCTATGCGGTTGGTTTTCTGCTGCAGAGAAGAAACCAATCAAATGCGGGCATATCAGAACCCACCACGAGAGCAGGCCAGAGAGCCAGGGCCTCGGCAGTGCCAGCGCTGGGCCAATGTGGGGGTTAACAAAAGCCCTTAGATGCTGAAAGAAGTGGCAAACGTCACACCACAAACAAAACGGGCACCAGCGGCCACCAGCTGCATCAGCACTGTCCCCAGGCGACACGGGTCCAGGGTGCAGTCCAGCTGCTGGGCGAGGAGGAGCTAGACTCTGATCTCAGGACCCACATGACTTTAGTAGTTGCTGTCACATGAGTAGCAGCTGAACCACATCTCTTCATGGCACAGATGGAGAACGGGGGCCTGGGGTGCAGTGGGGAACCAGCTCCTGTGGGTTCAGAGACTGCTGTTAGTAATATCGGAATTTAAACCTAAACGCAATAATAGTGTGCCTCGGTTTTCTTTTTTTTCTTTTTAACTCATGTCACTGCACCAAGAAGGAATGGTATATTTCCATGCTTGGTTTTCTAGGTGAAAAGGAGAACAGCTTGAAGACAGATGATTATGGCCGAGATCTATCTTCTGTCCAAACTCTTCTTACCAAACAGGTCAGTTGTAGCCTCTTTGTTGATTGATTGATTGAAATCTACTCCAACAGTCTTTCCTGGTAGATGAATGATGGTCAGAGTCTTTCATCAGGACATCTGACTATTTTACCTTAGACCCTAGGGATTCAGCGGTGAACAAGATACAGTCCTGGTCCTCAGGAGCTTCTAGACTAGGCACCTGTGCTGCAGCCTGATAGGTGCTCACAGGACTGAACGCAGCAGCGCGTGCTGGGGACTTACACCCAAGAGGAGTCCGACTCAGTGTCCAGCAGGCGAGGGCTGATGGGGAAAGTCTCCCCAGAGCAGATGAGGTCTAAGCTCGATCATGAAGGATAAACTGGAAGGGGTCAGGTGGAGAGGCAGGGCGTTCGTTCTAGAGCGGTAGTGGGGAGAGTTGGGCGTATTCAGGGAGCCCCATTACATCAGTGTGCCTGGAGTGCTGGGTGGAAGGGCCCGAGGCTAACAGCGTGAGCCTGGGAAGCTGCTGCAGTCATCTGCCGTCTGATGGAGATGCAGACAGGTGGGCAGGTGTGACCAAGTGTAGGAAGGCGGGGTCTGCAGGCTGACAGTCTGGCTGAGACGTGCAGAAGGAGTGAGTCTAGTCTTGTCGCAGTCACTGCAGATTGGCCTATCTAATGGTAATGCTCCTTGTTGCAGGAAACCTTTGATGCTGGCCTGCAGGCCTTCCAGCAGGAGGGCATTGCCAACATCACTGCCCTCAAAGATCAGCTGCTGGCCGCCAAGCACATCCAGTCAAAGGCCATCGAGGCCCGGCACGCCTCCCTCATGAAAAGATGGAGCCAGCTTCTGGCCAACTCGGCCACGCGGAAGAAGAAGCTGCTGGAGGCTCAGAGTCACTTCCGCAAGGTAAGGGTGGGCCCCCGGCAGAGCTCAGTCCAGCACACAGGAATGCAAATCCAGCTTCCCTTTGCCATGCTCTGCCGTCTCCTCTGCAATGGGTGTGGAGCCAACATAAACCAAGGCAGGTGGGACCTGTGCCTTCACAAAGCTGCCAGTCAGGCGCCCAAAACAGACTGAATTTGCAGATACCCAGAGAAAAGGGCAGCAAGGGAAGAGACATTGAGGGCTCTCAGGAGTGGAAGTGGGAGAAAGGCACCCAGCAAGCCGTGTGCTGTCTCGACCCTGACGCCCTGGGGACTACACCTGCTTTTCCTGCTCCCACACCCCACCACCCGCCCTCCTGCACAGGGATGGCACGTCCAGCCCTTGCGACTGTCCCAGCCTGGTCTCTCTACTTTCAGGTGGAGGACCTCTTCCTGACCTTTGCCAAAAAGGCTTCTGCCTTCAACAGCTGGTTTGAAAATGCCGAGGAGGATTTAACAGACCCGGTGCGCTGCAACTCCCTGGAGGAAATCAAAGCCTTGCGTGAGGCCCACGACGCCTTCCGCTCCTCCCTCAGCTCAGCCCAGGCCGACTTCAACCAGCTGGCCGAGCTCGACCGCCAGATCAAGAGCTTCCGCGTGGCCTCCAACCCCTACACGTGGTTCACCATGGAGGCTCTGGAGGAGACCTGGAGGAACCTGCAGAAGATCATCAAGGTGCCCTTGCCCGCTGCTCCCTGCGCTCCTGCCAGCTGGCAGCTGAAGAGGGACGAGACCAGGGGAGGAGGGAGCACGGTTTCCGGTATCGGAAGTCCCGCGTCTGTCAGTCTAGCAGCCCACCGCTGGGTTATCTGTCACTTCCCGCCACGTCTGGAGGGGGTTGCGAGCAGCCAGAGCACCAAGTGCTCTGAGCTTGCTGAATGTTCCCACACGCCTCCCGTCTCACCTTCGGGTTGAGGTTAACATCCAGTCCTCCCTAACCCCGAAGGTGATTGTTTCTTGTGTCCAGCTTCAGAAAACTGCTTCCTCCTCCTCTCAACATTTAAGTCCAGCTGGTCAGTTCTCGAGGGTAGAGCCGTCTCCTGAGCCTGTCCTGAAGGAGGGGCCAGGGATGACATCGTCTCTGCCGCCCTTTGGTCCTTAGGAAAGGGAGCTGGAGCTGCAGAAGGAGCAGCGCCGGCAGGAGGAGAATGACAAGCTGCGCCAGGAGTTTGCCCAGCACGCCAACGCCTTCCACCAGTGGATCCAGGAGACCAGGTGCTGGCCTGCCCTCTGTGCCCAGGCCCGGGGAGCGCTCTGGTCCCGGAGGCTGAATGCCCAGGCCTCCAGCTCCAGGCTGCAGGGAGATTTGCATGAAACCAGAAGGCATGCTGGGAATGAGGAAGGAAGACGGGCTAGGAGCATGGCCTGGTCTGGCTGGAGCCAGAGGGGCGGGCAGAGTCAGAGCGGTGTTCTTGAAGGTCCTTTCCCCAATGATCAAGTTGGTAGATGTCCTGGATTGGGTGGGACTGTGGCCCGTGGTCAGCCCCGAGCAGCGACTCGGTGACAGA
The DNA here is from genome assembly GCF_057802395.1 of Ceratotherium simum simum. Lineage (NCBI taxonomy): Eukaryota > Metazoa > Chordata > Mammalia > Perissodactyla > Rhinocerotidae > Ceratotherium > Ceratotherium simum. Next base: position 8,130,605 of record NC_141928.1, on the reverse strand, counting down.
CCATACAGGGTTGAGTGCAGTGTGGGTACTGACGTTCTTGGTTTTGTTTCTCTTTCTTGTGTCGCCCTCTGTCCCCACCTCCCGACTGCTGCTGTCCGGACGCCACCTTGTCTTGCGGCTACTTGGATCCCATCTCCACAGAACGTATCTCCTCGATGGGTTAATATTGTCTTCTTATTTCTCCGGGCTTGTGACGTGGTGGTGTTTTGTGTGCTTGTCCCTCTGCCCTCTGTCCCCCTGTAGCCTGGCTTGCAGAGGATCCCAGGATGGGCCTTCCTGCCCAGGGGGCTGCACTTCCCCTGCCCCACCCTAGCCCTGTCACCTTGCAAGGAATGTGTGCCTTGCCCCACAGCCCACTGTCCTGACAGCCTGCAGTCGAGGGAGGGGAGCCACTCCCACCTTCCTGTTCAGACTCCAAGGGTTCTCTGGGGTAGGGCATGTGACAAGCCAGAAGGCCAGAGCTGAGGATCCCCGTGCTGGTTCGGCCATGGGACTGTCCTGGACTCTGCCTCTTTTCCCCATGTGTGCAGAGGGAGCACGTTTAGCCCCTAGGAGGTCGTGGGCATGAAGCGGGATGACAGTGTTTAGGGGGCTCAGGCTGATGCAGTAAGTACCCAGCTGTGCACTGACGCTTCCCCCAGAGCCCCCACTGAGGGCTGAGGCTGTCTCCCAGCTTTCCCCGGGGAGGGGGACAGTATCATTTGCCCTAACAGAAAGCAGAAGAGCTCAGGGTTTCTGAGTGATGGAGAGACAGGGCTTGGGAGAAGCCCCGAGAGGAGCAGGGCCGTCCTGCCCAGTCCCAGGAGGAGCCGCTTCTCCAGGCCTGGGCCTCGGCCTCTGCCTGGTCAGGCACCTTTGCTTTCTCTCCCAGGCCCACTCTCAAGGCCGGGGTTGGTGGGACCACAGTGGCTTAGGCTAGCACGCTGAGGCTCCGCAGACAGGTAAATGGGGCGTTTAAAGGTGGCAACAGGAGAAACACACCCACACTTAGAACCACATGTGCTGAAGGCGAGGTGAGGTGGGACAGGATCTAGGGCTCACAGTTTCTAGCTCAGAAGCCCCCTGGCGTCCGCCCCCTCCTATCCCCGGCCCCTGTGGCTGTGTCTGCTGGTCTCGGTCTTGTCTCCGTGAGGTGCCATGCTCCCTTAACCGTGTGGCTGCACCCCAGCCCTCTCTTCCTCCCAGGCCGGCCATCGGCTCCGCCTCTGCCAGGTCCCTGCCTGGGCGCCAGGTTGCCCTGCCTGCGCACCGCCAGCTCAGGCCTGTGGCGTGTGTGTGTCATGTGCTCTCGCCTCCCCTTTCTCTGGTGTATTCATTGGTTTCTCTTCTTTGACTAGCATAGCCTACCGGCGGGTCATTCGTGTCTGTCAGTATGAAGTTGGGGATGATCTGTCTGGAAGGTTTTTTCCTCTTATTTCTCTTCTCCCCTCACTGCAGTTTTACCAGTGCACTCTTGACTTCCCCAGGTGGCTCCGCTTTCTAACCCACCACCCTCAGCCGCTGGGGAAGGAGGGGTCTGTCCTCCTGCCACTGCACCGGCACCCAGCCTCCTGCCCCCAGGTCCCGGGGGTGTGCTTTTCCCTGGGGGACGTGGTGTGACTGTGAGTGATCCGCGGGGGTAGGAGGAGCCCGGTGCCTTGCCTTGCTAGAGCACTTTGAGCTTGGGGAGATTTCAGAGCTAACCCTGGCTTGCTGGGTGTTAAAAGGGCAGGTTGGGGCAAATGTGGGTACAGGGGAGGCTGGCCTAAAATCCCACCAAGGACACCCACACAGTGTGACTCGTCGCTGCACGTAACCCCAACTTGTTTGTCATCTTCGTTCACTGGTAGTCTTCCGTGACCTTGCACTGTTATGTTGGGAAGATGGAGGCTCCCCAGAGCCCACCTGCTCTTCGGAACTTGGCCCTGGAAGGAGCCTCTGGTGCTGACTGTCTCTAGATCACAGAACCTGGATCTGGGCTTAGTCACAGCCACCTCCTTCTGGGCAGAATTAGAACCACTTTCAAAACCCAAATCTGGTCATGCTCCCTTAGCACCCCAGTTGTTTCCTTGATTGAGGGGTCATCTGACTGCATCTCCCCCCATTGCTGTCACTCACCCTGGAATGTGGCTCCCCTCCTCAGGAAACTACAGGAGACTCCAGGGATTTCTGGGGGGTGCCTGCCTCCCCTCCTCCCGAAGGTCTCCGCCTGTTGGCTGGCAGAGTTGTACAGGGCATCTTTCTCCCCTGCGGCTACAGAGGGGGGTGTTGTCAGTCAGGCCTGCAGCCCCTCTGTTCCCATAGGGGAACTTAAAATCGGTTCCTGAGGTACCCCTCGAGGGCCGGGCTCGGGTCAGGTACCATGTCACGGTCTGGCTGGGCCTGAGGAGCCACGTGAGAAAGGGTCCCGGCCTGGGAGCAGGGAGCAGGCTGGGGGGTGCTTGGCGCTGGCCCACAGTTGGCCTCGAGCAGGTGGCACCCCACATTGGGCAGCAGCTTCCTGTCTCTGAAACAGGAGAAATATTACCTGCCCTCCCTGGCTCCCGGGGCTGCTCAGGAAAAGAGAGCCAATAGCAGGCAGACAGGTTTTGTTTCCTTAATGAAAGGGATTTTAAGGGCCGGCCCCGTGGGTTAGCAGTTAAGTGCACACGCTCCGCTACTGGCGGCCCGGGTTCGGATCCTGGGCGTGCACCCACGCACCGCTTCTCCAGCCGTGCTGAGGCCGTGTCCCACATACAGCAACTAGAAGGATGTGCAGCTATGACATACAACTATCTACTGGGGCTTTGGGGGAAAAAACAAAAAGGAGGAGGATTGGCAATAGATATTAGCTCAGAGCCGGTCTTCCTCAGCAAAAAGAGGAGGATTAGCACGGATGTTAGCTCAGGGCTGATCTTCCTCACAAAAAAAAAAAGAAGAAAGGGATTTAAGACTGCAGGCACTGCTTTATCTGAGGATAGTTGAGTTCAACCTGCGATCAGGCCCCTTGCCTCACTGTGCTTCTGTGTTTAGGTCCTGCATGGTGGAAGAATCCGGAACCCTCGAATCTCAGCTTGAAGCTACCAAAGTAAGTGCCCCTAGGGCTTCTAGCCTAGCTAAGACCCTGCACCCGACCTCCCCAGCAGGCCTCCTGGTTTAAAGTCAGGCATGAGGTGGGCTGGTTGGGTAGCCCTTTCCCCTTGGCTTGAAGCAGCCGGGACCCCATCATTTAAAAAGTCTTTGACAGCTGCTCCCTAGAACCCCACTTGAGAAGGGAGAGGCTCCTTCTGTCCTCAGTTTATACTGTTTCCCTGGTGGGTTGACTCCCTAGTGTGTGATGCTCACATTGAAGTCTTTCCCTCCACCAAAGCAGTGGGATTTCTTCCACCTCACCCCATCCCGCTTTCCCTTCCGGACAGCCCTGCAGGTCTCAGGCCAGGCTGGGAGGGCCGAGACAGGGGGGCCGTTGAGCAGGCTCTTGGGCTTAGTGACCGAGGCAAGAGCCCTGGTCCCATGCATCTTTGCTCCCCCACCCCTGCAGCGCAAGCACCAGGAGATACGAGCCATGAGAAGCCAGCTCAAGAAGATCGAGGACCTGGGGGCCGCCATGGAGGAAGCCCTGATCCTGGACAACAAGTACACAGAGCACAGCACTGTGGGCCTGGCCCAGCAGTGGGACCAGCTCGACCAGCTGGGCATGCGCATGCAGCACAACCTGGAGCAGCAGATCCAGGCCAGGTACCTGCCCTGGGCTCTGGGCGGGTACTGGCGGCAGTGAGGGTCTCAGCCCCCCACTGACCACAGGTCACCCCAGGGTCCAGCAGTCAGTGTACTGGGATAGAACAGAACGTGTCACCTGCTGTGGGGTGGAGGGCCCAATCCTCAATCTTGTATATTCTTCCAGGAACACTACAGGGGTGACCGAGGAGGCCCTCAAAGAATTCAGCATGATGTTCAAGTGAGTACACCCTGCACCCTCCCTGGCTGGGGGGCAGGCCCAGCAGCAGGGCCTGTGTGCTCAGCAGTTCTTGGCTTTGCGCTGCAGACACTTTGACAAGGACAAGTCTGGCCGGCTGAACCACCAGGAGTTCAAGTCCTGCCTGCGCTCCCTGGGCTATGACCTGCCCATGGTGGAGGAAGGGGAACCCGACCCTGAGTTCGAGGCGATCCTGGACACCGTGGATCCCAACAGGTGAGCTTCAGGGAAGGTGGTGGAAGCCGTCTGTCTGCCTGCGGCTCCTGCTGCACCTCCCCGCTCACTGCACTTGCTCCTCCCCAGGGACGGCCACGTCTCCCTGCAAGAATACATGGCTTTCATGATCAGCCGTGAGACTGAGAACGTCAAGTCCAGCGAGGAGATCGAGAGCGCCTTCCGGGCCCTGAGCTCCGAGGGAAAACCTTATGTGACCAAGGAAGAGCTGTACCAGGTCTGGGGGCTCTGCTGCCCCTGCCCTGGGGAGGGGGGTTGAGGTTCCCTTTAAAAAGCAAAGCCCAAGGCTGCCCCTGGGTCCGAGTAGCAGACCCCATTTTGAACCTTACTCTGCTGGGTGCAGGCATTTTATTAACAAATGAAGTTGAGTCCAGGTCACAGTCCCGTGTCAGCTCATGGAACTGGCTATGGACTCTGAGTGTAGATCCTTCCAAGCATGGGCATTAACATCTTTGAAGTCTGCCCAGCCACCCCTGCGCCAGTGTGTGACAGGTGCATCTCCCTTCCAGAACCTGACTCGGGAACAAGCCGACTACTGTGTCTCCCACATGAAGCCCTACGTGGACAGCAAGGGCCGCGAACTCCCCACCGCTTTCGACTACGTCGAGTTCACCCGCTCGCTCTTCGTGAACTGACCCACCGCTCCTAGGTTAGCTGGCCCACCACTGCTTGCCCTGCCGTCGCCTGCTGCATGTCAGCCCATCTCTGTGCTCTTAAGAAACATATTCCAGACAGTGTTACTTTCCAATGTAACCTTAAACCTGCTTAGCTTGAGAAAAGACAGTAGAAAATGGTGCTTCAATAAACCGCTTCTGGTCCAGTTGCAATCGCCATGTTGCTGTGGGGACCCAGATTCCTGTCTTGAAGCCAGCTGCCCCATTCCGACTTCAGAAAAATCTAAGCAGCTGGCTAGTTCCCCTCTTGTTCTCTAGTTACCCCCCACCACCACCATTTTCTGTTTTCACGTAAAAGACAAATAAACGACTTGACTATCCCCAAAAAGCCTGTCTTGTCTTCATTCAGTTTCCATCAGAAATACACAGCTCAGGGCCTGCCCCGTGGCTTAGCGGTTAAGTGCGTGCGCTCCGCTGCTGGCAGCCCGGGTTCGGATCCCGGGCGCGCACGGACGCACCGCTTCTCCGGCCATGAGGCCGCGTCCCACATACAGCAACTGGAAGGATGTGCAGCTATGACATACAACTATCTACTGGGCCTTTGGGGGGAAAAAATAAATAAATAAAATCTTTAAAAAAAAAAAAAAAGAAATACACAGCTCAGCACTGATGGAGCCTCGCCCCCTGCCTCTGTATTTAGGGGCACTCCCCGCCATGACCCTGCTGTTCCTCCACTGTCCTCAGGTGGCCACCTCTGCCGCCAGCTGCTCCAAGTCCTCTGTCTCCCCAGGCCCTTGTTCAGTGAACTCGGTGCTCAGCTGCCACACCTTCACTGTGCCCTGGGCGTCGCCAGCAGCCAAGAGCTGAGTCTGCTGGCGATTAAATTCAAGACAATAGACAGGGCTGCCATCCTGGGTTTGCTTGATGGAAACGGTGGGTTTCTGGGAGCTTTTCTGGAGATCAAACAGTTGCACGTCACCTTCAGAAAGAGATTTGTGGGGTAAGAGAGGCCTAGAGCAGCGGCCCCTGAGCTGCTTCAGAGTCCCCTGCACCTGGGAAGAGAAACTCGCGAGTCGAGGCCTCAGCACAGAAAAGGCTGTTGCCCTCTTTGTTCTCTCTCCTCCCAAGCGAGGAGAGTCATCCTCACCCCACGTGCAGTCTCGCCCCAGAATTCCAGGTACAGACTGGGCCCCCGTCACTTAAACGGATCCAAGCCTGCTGTCCCATTTCCTACCTTCCCCAGAAGCAGCCGCAAACACCAAAGGGCGCACTGGGGACCAGCGCACAGCAAACAGGTACTTGTGGGACAGCCGCAGGGAGGTGAGCGGCTGCGCCTGCAGCATGGAGTACAGGTGGACGTGGCCGTCGGTCCCTGCGCTCAGGAAGAGGTTCCTGGACAGGACGTGGGGCAGAGAGCCAGGCAAGGGATGAGTGCTGGGTGCCTGGGGAGCTAGGGCCTTCCTGCCGAGCTCCTGGGCTGTCAGGCTCTTGAAAAGCACCTCCAGCCCCCAAACCTGGGGTCCTTGGGGGAGAGGGGCCAGTTCCCCAAAGCCAACTACCAGAGTTCTGGATACCAGGGCTCCGGTGGGAAGACCCAGGCTCAGGACAGACTGCAGTTCTATGGCATGGCCTGGTGGGTCCCTCCTTGTGCCAGAGGCCCAGGCCAGGGTCTCCCCTACCTGTGGAAGGGGGAACAGCTCACGGAGTAGACGGGGCCACCATGGGGAGAGAAGGTGAACTGTGCCGGGGCCCGCAGGGGCACAGAGCTAGGCATCCGCGTGAGGGCGGCCTCTTCCGCTGCCAGGGAACACTTGAGTGGGAAGCCGCCTTCCGTGCCCAGAACAAAAAGGCTGGGGTCAAAGCTGGAGAAAGCCACTGCCGTGGTGCCCACCTCCGTCTCCCCCCGGGGAGGCTGTGGAGAAATGAACGACAGGGCAGAGCCTAGGGAACCAGTCATGGTGTCCCAAAGGAGTCCAGGCATGCAAGTGGACGCCGTGGCCCGAGGAGGTCAGGCAGCAAGTCATGCTGAGCTGGCAGCACTGGCTCCCACCCCGCCCGCCCCAAGGCTCACTGGCCCAGGAAGTCCCACAGGCTGGGGCTGCCTCGGGCCCGTCCCCAGGGGCAGCAGCCTTGGCCTGGCCCCCACCTACCTTCCTTAGCTTGGTGTTCCGGGGGAGCTGCTGCACGACCAGGGCGAAGCCCTCGGTGAGCTGCAGCTGGCCCGCCCCGACCCCCTGCCAGAGCAGCACCTTCCCATCGGTGGCCACGCTCAGCACCTGGAAGCGGTGGCTGTGCCGGGGCTCGGGGAGCCAGACCACCTGGGACAACAGGGTGCTGGGGCAAGGTGGAGAAAGCGATGCCCGCCCCCGGCCTACTCCCTGCCTCCCGCAGGACAAGATGGCACGTTCCAGCCCCACCCTCCCCTTCTCTTCCAGGGGAGAAAAACAGGGAGAATTCTGGGGGAAGCCTGGGAGCTGCCTCACCCACCAGGGGGCAGGAGGGGTCCCTCCCCTGGTCCCAGCAGAAAGCCAGGACAGCTAGGAGCCCCGAGCTGCAGCTCCAGGGTAGGCGGCTGGGACCGGCCCTGGGGGTGACTCATGCCCGGGGAGCGCCAAGAATGCCGGGGGCAGCTGTCCAACTGCCAGCTCCCTGTGACCTTCCACAGCTTTGCCTCAAGGGGCAGGCACACGACAGCCAGGCCAGCTCCGAGTGGGGCAGGTGCCTCCCCACTCCCGGGCAGCCCGCGGCGCTGACCTGGTACACGGGGTCTGTGTGTGTGTCGTCCGTGAGGCCCGTGCGCCAGAGCAGCGGGTCCTCGGGCCGGCTCACGTCCCACACCAGCACCTCACCACTGTACAGCCCACCTGTGGGACCAAGCGGCTTGAGCAGAGCTGACCCACAGCCAGCAGCCTGGCTTCCGGCCAAGCACCCACCCCACCCGCCCACCAAGCAGGGACGCGGAGCCACTTCCCTGAACACCGTCCTGGAGAAGGAAAAGTCCTGGTCCCCAGGCCTCACACTCCAGCCTGCTGTGCCCACCCCAGGAAGCTTCTCCCACTGCCAGGCTGCTCCCCACCGCCCACGCCCTGCCATTCTCTCCAGCTGCACCTGCCCCCTTTCCAACATGCACGGCTGCTGTCACCACCGACAGCTCCTGAGGGAGCCTGCTCCATCCTGCCTCTTGTCCCAGCCAGGCCGCACCGCCGCTGGGCCCACGCCCCCTCAAGACTCAGCTGAGGACCCGCCTCCTCTTCCTCTGAGCTCACGCCTGGCTGGGCCCACTCAGCATCCTCACCTGAGCCCAGGGGTCAAGGCTGCCTGTGGTCTCTGCCTCCCAGGAGTCCTGCGCTGGCCAAGCCCAGGGGCTGAGGGCCCAGTGGAGAGCTCCCTTTGGCGCCCTCTGCAGGCTGGGCAGCTCACCTGCAATGTGGGATGGCTGCGTGGGGTGGAAGGCCAGGCACATGACGGCGCTGGGCACCTCCACCACCACCGATGGCTGCCGGGGGTTCAGGCCTCGCCGGTCCAGGTTCCAGGCGCACACGAAGGACTTCAGCGTGCTCCAGTCTCCGTCATCCAGCCTGCACAGGGACGTGCCTGAGCTGGCCCTGCCCCTAGGCCGGACTTCATCCCAACTGGCCCCATCCCCACCTCGCTCCTATCACCCGACCCACTTCTCCCCCAACTACCCCCAAACAGATGAGCCCATGTCCCCATCACACCCAGACACTGTGCTGGGTATCGAAGTGCCACTGGCTCCTCCTTGGCACCCTGAGGGCATGACTTTCTCTGGAAAAGGGTCCCCAGGAACCAAGGATGGGTCCATGCAATGGCAGGGCAGGGGAAGCCCAGCACATGAGAGAAAGCTCATGGAGAAGGTGAGAAGGCTGATGGCCGATGGGCACGATTCCTGGACTCTAAGCCCTTCCCTCCCCGTCTCTTTTCCTGCCAACCCATTACCAACCCCACCAAGGAGGCCTTGAGAAGAAAGACTCCCAGAATGACCAAGCTCTGGGTCAACCCTTCACTGCACAGATGGGGAGACAGAGGTGCAGATGAGCATCCAAGGGCCTTCCATTGCCCCACACCCACACCTGCTGCCACTCACCGGCCATAGGCACAGGCCACCACGGAGCCAGTGGTGTTCCAGGAGAGGCTGGTCACGTGCAGACCCTGCCCTTGGGCTGGGGGGTAGCCCAGGGTGTGCAGGCAGGTCACCTGCAAGAGACAGGCCATCCCCAACCCTGAGCCCCGTGGCCCCCTAACAAACACCACACGCAGGCCTGGGCCACCTGAAGCCCGGAAAGCTCCCCAGGTCCACTCCCAGCCCTGGAGGAAAATGTGCAGCCTTCAGCCTGACATCTCCCCAAACAAGAGGCTTCCAGAAACCCAGAAGGAAGGGCCTTGAAAATCGAGACAGACACAGGCTGCAGATGAGAGCTAGGCCCTGTCCTCACAGCTGTGCTCACACAATTTCAAAAGCTTTGGCTTCTGGAACTGGATGGTGATGATGGCCACACAACAGTGAGAATGTACTCAATGCCACAAAATCGTGGACTGAAAAATGGTTAAAATGGTAAATTTTATGTTATGTGTATTTTACCTCACACACAAAAAAATTTTTTAAAGCTCTGGCATCGGGCCGGCCCCGTGGCTTGGTGGTTAAGTGAGCGCGCTCCACTGCTGGCGACCCGAGTTCGGATCCCGGGCTCCCACCGACGCGCTGCTTCTCCGGCCATGCTGAGGCCGCGTCCCACATACAGCAACTAGAAGGATGTGCAACTATGACATACAGCTATCTACTGGGGCTTTGGGGGGAAAAAATAAATAAATAAAATCTTTAAAGCTCTGGCATCTTGTTTCTCAGCCCATAGCAAGCTAGAAGCAGCGAAAGAAACGGCTGGCCATGCTAGCCACAGCGAGGCGGTTTGCACAAATGCTCCGGGAGGTGAGCTGCACCACAGATCAAAACTCCTGTGAAGGGGTTGGCCTGGCGGCATAGTGGTCAAGTTCCCTCATTCCACTTTGGTGGCCCGGGGTTCGCAGGTTCAGATCCCAAGTGCAGACCTATGCACCACTTATCAAGCCGTACTGTGGTGGTGTCCCACATATAAAGTAGAGGAAGATGGGCACAGGTGTTAGCCCAGGGCCAATCTTCCTCAGCAAAAAGAGGGGGATTGACAGCGGATGTTAGCTCAGGGCTAATCTTCCTCACCAAAAAAAAAAAAAAAAAAAACACTCCTGTGAAAAGTTTCATGCTTCTTGACCTTATAATCCCATATAAAGAAATTATCCAATAGAAAGAATCCAGAATCTGTGAAAAGCTATATGGTGGGAACCTTTATACACTGCTCGTGAGAATGCAGAGCAATGCAGCCACTGTGGAAGACAGTCTGGCAGTTCCTCAAAATGTTAAATAGAGAGTCACCATATGACCCAGCAATTCCACCCCTAGGTACATATCCCAGAGGACTGAAAACATATTTACGCAAGAACTCACACACGAATGTTCACAGCATTATTCGTAACAGCCAAAGCGTCCATCAACTGATGGACAAACATGATGTCCCTACAATGGGGTGTTATTTGGTCATAAAAAGGAGTGAGGGACTGATCCACGCCACAACGTGGATGAACCTTGACAACATTCTGCTAAGTGGAAGAAGCCGGTAACAAGAGACCACACCTTATGTGATTCCATTTATATGAAATGTCCAGAATAGACCAAGCTATACAGAGAGAAACTGGATTGGTGGTTTCCAGGGGTTGGGGGGAAATGGGGAATGACTGCTAATGCGCATGGGGTTTCTTTTTCGAGTGAGGAAAATGTTCTAAAATTGATTGTGATGATGGTTGCACAACTTTGGGAATATATTAAAACCCACTGAACTGTACACTTTAAATGGGTGAATTACACGGCATGTGAAATATATTTCAATAGAGCTGTTGTTTTTTTTTTTAAGTTTTCACCCTGTAGGCATTTTGTGTGTGTGTGTGTGTGTGTGTGAGGAAGATCGGCCCTGAGCTAACATCTGCCAATCCTCCTCTTTTTGCTGAGGAAGACTGACCCTGGCCTAACATCCATGCCCATCTTCCTCCACTTTATATGGGACGCCGCCACAGCATGGCCTGACAAGCAGTGCATCGGTGTGCGCCCGGGATCCGAACTGGCGAACCCCGGGCCGCTGCAGCGGACTGCACGCACTTAACCGCCTGTGCCACCGGGCCGGCCCCTCAATAGAGCTGCTATTTTAATAATTTTATTTATTTATTTTTCCCCCAAAGCCCCAGTAGATAGTTGTATGTCATAGTTGCACATCCTTCTAGTTGCTGTATGTGGGACACAGCCTCAGCATGGCCAGAGAAGCAGTGCGTCGGTGCACGCCCAGGATCCGAACCCGGGCCACCGGCAGCAGAGCGCGAGCACCCAACCGCCAAGACACAGGGCCGGCCCAGAGCTGTTATTTTAAAACAAGGCCAGACAGTGGGGTGGGAGGTGGACAGGGCATGAGGAAACCTTTGGAGTCTGGTAACACTCAGTTTCTTTTTTTTTTTTTTTTTTTGGTGAGGAAGATTGTCCCTGAGCTAACACCTGTGCCACTTCTCCTCCATTTTGTATGTGGGACGCTGCCACAGCATGGCTTGATGAGCAGTGTGTAGGTCTGCACCCAGGATCCAAACCTGCGAACCCCGGGCCACTGAAGCAGAGCACGCAAACTTAACCACTACACCATTGGGCTGGCCCCAACACTCAGTTTCTTGATCCAGGTTCTGGTTCCACAAATGTTTTCACTTTATGAAAAGTCATGGACCTGAACACTTGCATCTGTGCACATTTTTATGCTATAGTCAATAAAAGTTTACATTAAAAATAAACTATATACATTGTTATTTTTAATTTTATCTCTTTATTTTTTCCCCCAAAGCCCCAGTAGATAGTTGTATGTCATAGCTGCACATCCTTCTAGTTGCTGTATGTGGGACGCGGCCTCAGCATGGCCGGAGAAGCAGTGTGTCGGTGTGCGCCCGGGATCTGAACCCAGGCTGCCAGCAGCCGAGTGCGCGCACTTAACCGCTAAGCCACGGGGCCGGCCCACATTAAGTTATTTATCATAACGCTATTTATAACGGCAATGATTAGTACAACTTAAAACCTAAAGATGACACCACACAGGGAGGAAGTTAGGGGATGATGGGCTGTTCTACAGCTTCCCTGTGGCGGCCACGTGTCTGCTGAGACCCCGTACAGCAAGAGGGTCAATTTATCTGTATGGAAAATATACCTTAATAAACCTGACTCCAAAACAAAGTTAATAGATGAAACATTACATGGCACTTTATGGGCCGGCCCAGTGGCTTAGCGGTTAAGTGCGCGCGCTCCGCTGCTGGCGGCCCGGGATTCGGATCCCGGGAGTGCACCGACGCACCGCTTCTCCAGCCATGCTGAGGCGGCGTCCTACATACAGCAACTAGAAGGATGTGCAACTATGACATACAACTATCTACTGGGGCTTTGGGGGGAAAAAAAAAAGGAGGAGGATGGGCAATAGATGTTAGCTCAGAGCTGGTCTTCCTCAGCAAAAAGAGGAGGATTAGCACGGATGTTAGCTCAGGGCTGATCTTCCTCACACACACACACAAAAAAACATTACGTGGCACTTTAAAAAGACAAGGGGGTAGTCTGTGTAGCAGCCTGACAACACAGAACGGGCTTTGCTTCTGAGCAGAAAAGACCCTGAGCCTGGTTAGCACCCACGTGTGGAAAAGAGCAGGGAGGAAGTGACACAGCAAAGAGAAGGAAGGTTCCGGTGGGAGGCCCATGGGTAATTTCTTCCTTGTCTCTAACTTCTAAGTGTTCAACAATGTTGTCACGCTGTTGTAGAATTTTGAAATTACGGTTTTCCATTAAGAACAGCATCTCGGCCTTTCTGGGGCTACTAGAGCAGGACCAGGACAGCAGTGAGGTGTCACAGCCAACAACACCTGGACAGCAGGAGCAGAGACAGAAGAACCCCACATCGGCCAAGATAATTCCACTGTGGGGAAACAAACAAGAAATTGGTGCAAAAGAAGAAAAAGGAAGAGAGAGATTTGCTGCAGTTCTGTTATATAACAGCAAAATTGGAAAGCACCCCTCTGCCCGACATTCAGGAACGGCTAAGAAACTTCGGGGCCATCGGGGGACTGCACACCGCACAGCCACTCAAACCGTGCTGCCCAGCCTCCCCTGGTCACACGTTTCTGGAGGACACATTTCTAGAAGTGAAGTTGCCGCCTGGGATGCCCACCAACACGGGACTCACATAGAGGATGGTGCGTCTGGGCAGTGGGACATGACACAGCTGCTGGTGAGACTGGGCACCTTTATACCAATGGACATGGAAAGCTCTGGTAAGGGAGAAAGGTCACAAGCAAAATGTACATTGCTCTCCGTTTTTGTTGAAGATGTTCTTAATGATGACTGTGGCCACAGCACTGCTGCGTGTCAGTGCAGCACAGGGAAGATTCAAACGCCTGTGAACCACCGGCCCCCTCACTGTCGGCACGTTACATGTTCTGTGTTTCTATAACAGCTGAATCGATCGTCATGAACACGCATTGCTTTTGTAATCAGAAAAGAATCGAGGGCCAGCCCCGTGGCTTAGTGGTTAAGCGCACGCACTCCGCTACTGGCAGCCCGGGTTCGGATCCCGGGCGCGCACCGACGCACCGCTTCTCCGGCCACGCTGAGGCCGCGTCCCACATACAGCAACTAGAAGGATGTGCAACTATGACATATAACTGTCTACTGGGGCTTTGGGGAAAAAAAAGGAGGAAGATTGGCAATAGATGTTAGCGCAGAGCAGGTCTTCCTCAGCAAAAAGACGAGGATTTGCACGGATGTTAGCTCAGGGCTGATCGTCCTCACAAAAAAAAAAAAAAAGGTAAAGTATCGATACTTTTTAAGGGTGGAGACAGTAACACACCCGTGGACAAGATTAACTCATAGAAATGTGGAAAAGCCCTAATAATAAAGAACAAAAGCTTAACCTCTCTGAATGCAACTGTAAAAGCGGCATCAGCAAGGCCAAGGAGAGGGAGGGAGGGAAGGAGGGAGAGCACCAAGACAGGAGACTTCAATGTTCATTAGGTTCTTCTCCCGGTGCCCCGCATGAAGATACAATGACTCCACTTTGGTGTGGCCTTGGCAACTGCTCTTCAGAGCAATTTTGAGGACTTCTCTCACATAAAGCGACTCACCCGTACCCACCAAGGATTTGGTGGGAACAGGGCAGCTGTGTATCTGGAAATAGACAGAGCGAAGGCACAAGGAGAGGGAGGGGCCAGAGAAGGGCTTATGACCTCTGAATACATAATTACTCATGTCCGTTTCTAAAGGAAGAAAACATTGTATTAAAAACAGTTGAAACAGGCTGCTGAGGGAGCAGCCTGTCCACAGGCAACACACACTGGGGAGGACGAGGCCGCTGGGGAGGACGAGGCCGCAGGGGAGGATGAGGCCGCTGGAGAGGACGAGGCCGAGCCCCGAGCAAAAGCCAGGAGCCCCTCATTCACTCAGAGGCCCTCTGATCTCGAAGCCTCGGCTGTGTGTCCAGCTGGACATCCTGTTTACGGGGTGACGGCTCTGAGCTATGCCTCAAGAGCAGAAGGAGTTAGAGATGCTGAAGTCACTAGAGCTCAGTAGTGAAACCAGACCGACCAGGGCTCGAATTCCAGCTCAGGCAGTTATAGCTGTGCGACCTTGGACCAGTCACTTAGCCTCTGAGTCTCATCTATAAAATGGAGATCAGAACAGCACTACCTCACACAGTTGTCCTGAGGACTGACTGAGACGGCACAGAGAAAGCTCTCACTGCATAGTGCCTGGGGAGCCCCACCGAGTGGTAGGAGAATAAGATCCAGAGTCAGACTGCACAGGGTCAAATCCTGCCTCAGCTGCTTAATGGCTCGGTGTGATTCTGGAAAAGTTCCTTCAGCTCTGAGTCTCCATTTCCCCAGTGGTAAAGTGGAGATAACGCCAGCAGCTATTTCACGGGCGGCAAAGATGGCCCAACAACTCATTCTTGTAAAACAGAGCTCCATCCTGGCTAAAAGTAAGAGCCCAGGGGATGCTGTTACTATTACTGGTATTATTATTATTTGAATGGCCCAAAAGATGGCCTTAAAATGGGGCAGAGGCCCGAGCTGAGGCGGAGGAGGGAGGCGCCCAGGCCCACACCCGCCCATGCCCTACCGTCCACTGCTGCTCCGTCCAGTTCACCTCGAAGCCATCAAAGGCGTGGCTCCGCCGATTCTTGTTCAGCTCGCGGATCACCATGGCCTCCACTCTCCGGAGAAAGGCCGCAAGCCGGGGGCCATCATGCCGGGACACAGACGGCACGCGGACCAGCTCGGGGGCCTCCGTCTGCACCTCGGCATCTGCACACTTCCGGGTCTGGGAGGACGCTTCGGCGGTGGCAATGCTGGCCGTCTGGCAACTCTTCTGGAGAAGGAGATGGAAACCCAGTCACCAGCCAGCTGTTCTCCCAGCATCCCCGCCTGGGGCACGCCCCTCCTCTGCTGAACACTCACCTTCTGGCTGCCATCTACCCTCAGGCTAATGCACCTCTGTTCCTTCTGTCTGCCCAAAGTTTGTCCCCTTCCTCTGATAACTAGCCCATCTTTCTTAGGAAGAACCCAATCTGTGTCGTGAGGGTGGAGATGACCCTCAACCCTCCCATGCTCCACTGAGAGGGATGCCTGACCTCCAGCTAGCCAATTAGAGCACTCGGTCCCTCCCCCAGGCACAGTGATTGGTTCAGGGGTAGCCACATGACCCAATAAGAGCCTGACCCAGGACTTTCGGTGACACTCTTTGGAGGCGACGCAGGAGTGCGCTTTCTGAAGATGCTGACAGCAATAAGAATCACGCAGTCTTAGAGCCAGCACACGGAGAAGCTCAGACCTGGCCACCAGCAGGACACCTCTCTTCCCCCTGCCTTGGCAGGCAGCCCTCTGGGGCAGGGTACCTTCCACGGTGCCTCCATGACCAAAGGAAACACGTGTCCACGATGAGCTGGTTGGCAGAAGGCAGGCTGCTCCAGGCTGCCCCTTCTCTCCACCCTGCCCTCTGTCTCCAAGTCCTTGTCCCCTGTTTAGCGGGGCACAGGGACAGACATCAGACCAGCAAAGGAGATACAGCCGCCTTCTTACGGACCTGACCCATCTTCACCAAATGAGCGCCCTGTATCACGGAGATTACTGTCCTCCACAAGAGGCCCTCCTCACGTGTCCGCTCACCAGGCACCAGCACTCGCAGGGCAGTGACGAGGCCAGGACCCCCGTGCTCCCCTGCTCAGGCCTGGGGGTCAGGGCTGGGCACCAGGCCAGTGTTAGTGACCCCAGAGGAAGGGGGCTGGCCCCACACAGGGCAGCTCCCGTTAGAACATGAGGCCCTCAGCACTGTCCCCACACTCCCCTTCACCCTCTACCTGATCCTCTCTGTGCCTGTCCATCCCCCTTAATCTGCACGCCTCCAGCACAAGAACCGTGGGATCTCTCTTTACATCCCCAGCACTTCCCATGGCATGTGGCTCACAGTACGAGTTCATTTATACAAAAATAATAATAATATATATATACACCTACACACACACTTTTAAATTTTTTATATATTTTTATTATTTATATTGTTTAATTTTATTATTTTTATTTTAATTGTTTTTATTTGTTTTTATTTTTTTAAATATATTTAGCTAGCTAGCATCTACTTGGCAGGCACTGTCTGGGCACTATGGATATAACAGAAAACACCAAAATGTGCAAGATTCCTGTGCCCGAGGAGCTTACGTGGGGCTGGGGGAGACAGACAAACAAGGGAAGCCCCATCATACACCAACAGTGCTAAGTGAGCCAAGGTTGGGGAGGAGGGAACAGTAGGGAGGCAACTGGGACGGGATGGCGGGGGAGGCCTCTGGGGAGCCGGCACCTGAGCCGGCGTGTGCAGGACAAGTGGGGAGCTGCAGGAGAGAGGGTCCCGGCAGGGGCGGGGCGGAGGGGTACCAGAGCAAAACCTTATGGTAGAAAAGGGCCCCACTCAGAGACCAGACAGCAGGCGCCGTGCTGGGTGCAGGTGAGGGAGAGTGCAAGAGCCAGGACGAAGAGCGGGCGTGTCCCCCTGGGTGTAAGCCTCGGGGCGGCCATGAGCAGGGCCATGAAGTGAAACCAGACGGGCCCTGGCCACTCAGGGAGAAGTGGGGGGCGGAGGGCAGGTGCCCCTGCTGTGACAACCAGTGGCTGGGACGTCCCTGAACGTGAGGGCAAATTCCAGAAGAAGAGAGCAGGGAAGCAGTCCTGCTAACCTCCTTCAGACTGAGACGCCTCCCAGACATCCCCAGGGAGGCGGCGAGGTCCCGGGAGAGGTCTCGAAACATGAGGCTCTGGAAAGCATCTGACCAGGGACGTGACTTGAAGCCACAGGACTGCAGGAGTGCACCAAGGGAGCATGTGCACTGAGGAATTAATGGATGGGCACAGGGATCAGCAAGTATAAACGCCGAGCCAAAACTCTAAGAGACTGTGGGTGAATCTCAAACTTCCTGGAAGCCACAATGATGGCAAGAGCGCTGGTTATTAAGTGTGAATTCAGGCAGTGTCCCCAAAGCTCTACTCGTATCATCGTATTCATCCTCACAACCACTCTATGAAGTAAATCCTATTTGTGCATTACTCATGTTGGCACTGAGGCACAGAGAAGTTAAGTAACTCACCCAAGGTCACATAGCAAAGAGGTGATCGCAATGGAGCTTGAACCCAGGCAGTCTGACCTGTGACACTAAACTCTCAGTCATGGTGTTCTCTCCTAAACAGTCTAAAATCCTGGCCGCTAATCACATCAGATGAACTCAAAACAATGTTTCTAAGAGAACATTACCCTTGTTTCTAAGAGAATGTTACACGAACAACTTCATGCAGAAATTAATGTAACATCATAGCCACAAACAAACTGTCCACAGAGATGGCAAGCTCCTAACTTTTCAGATATTTCTATCCACATTCCTTACTCGGGCAAATAACAGATGCCAAAACACTAAGGAAAATCTATGGAGGGAAAAAACCAATGACATTGCACCCACAATTTTTCTCTGTGAATTGATAAGAAACCATTATTCTCTTCTCACTCTAGGACACCTAAGTCAGCTCCCATGGTGCGAGATACACGCACCTGGCCTGACCCTGACCCATCTGGGGATGAGCCCCCGAGGTCCCTAGGAGGAAAGGGCTTGCCCACGGCCACCCCACATAGAGGGGCGCCTTCCACGCCAGGCAGCGTGTGGCTGGGGCAAGGGTGAGGCTCCCATAATGGGCCCTCTGAGCAGTCAGAGGAAGAATCTGGGGGTGAGCAGGACCCTTGCTTCCCAAGCCTCAGCGGCACTGGGAAGGAGCGTGTTGGGGACGCTGGGCCTGCAGGCTGCCTCCCACCCCTCAAAGGTGCTGCAGGGGAAAAGGTAGGCCAGAGCCAGACTGATCACACTGGGAGGTGTGGCCGAGGGAAACAGGAGAACAGCTCCCAAACCAAGCTCATCAGGCTTCAGCGGAGCAGGAAGGTGGCGGGACTCAGGGAGCAGAGCCCAGGGTGGCAGCCCAGCTCTCCTGCCCACGAGTGCCCGCAGATACCCAGAACGTCAGGACTCCTGCGTCTCGCTGATGAAGGAAACCGAGGCCCAGACAGTGAGGAGACACCTTCTAGAGAATCTGCCCACCCAACAAGGCCCAGTTTCTCAGAAAACCTCCTACCCACGCCACAGACTAGGCCCCAACACCAGGGCTGTAGCTACTGACTGGATGAGAAGCAGACACAGACCCAGGCCAACTGGGTTCTCAAGGAAATTCAGAAGCAAGACAAAGATTCAACAAGATGAATGACACGTGCCTGGAACAGAAACATGGAACCTGGGTGCAAACAATCAGCCAGTGCCACAGTGGGGACAGGAGTCGTGCAGACAGGCCTCAGGGGCGGTGGGGCAACAGCAGAGCTGAGATGGAGGGAGGCCCCCAGAGCCTTCCGGATTCCGGCTCCTGCCCCTTCCTCAGAACCAGCTGCACCCCCACGCCGAGCCCAGGAGACACCTCTGCATCCGAAAGAAAAGCGTCTGACAGGAGCTGGTTCGGGCTGGTTTCTGCTGCTTGCTATCAGATACCAATACCCAGGAGGGCTCCCTGATGCCCAGACCGCCACCCTACAAGGCCTCTAGGACTGCTCGGTCAATTTCAGGAACACTCGTCACGACAGAGGAAATGGCCCCGCAGGGTCAGTTGTCCAGCCACCTGCCCGCACGCAGCCATCGACAGTGGCCCAGAGGGGTGTTTGTGAGAGAACCGGGCTCTTCCTGCCTTCAGCCACGGAGGGGAAAAGATGCCAGGCCCAGCGGTGCCCACACGCGATTCAGTCCCTCAGAAACCATCCAGCCAGAGAAACCTACTCACGGGGTGTCAGTACCGGGTGGACAAACTCCAAGGCCGTGAGGAGAATACAGTCACCTTCTTAACAATACACATTCTAGATCTCCTTAACTATCGATTGTGAAACATACCAATTCTTTAGTAATGGCTCTTCAGGGGGAAACTATATTAAATACACACATCAGCATGAGACAGCCCTTGTTAAGACCTGTCAAGGGCGGGGGGAACGTGTCCTACAACTGAGGCAATACGGCACCATACAGAGAACGTGTGAGGGTCCGGGATGACATGCAGCTGAAGGCCGAGCCCCATTTCTCCCCTGGGTAGTAACCAGCACCAGCAAATACTGGTGACAGCTTCTCACTCCACCCTCCCAACTGGCACACCAGACTCCAGAGTGGACCGGGACCTCAGAGACCTTTCTAGACCAGCATTCTCAACTAGCAGGGCCCCAGAAGCACCTGGAGGCTTGCTAAAGGACAAATTGCTGCCTCCCCAGCCCCCACACTGAGTTTCCAGTTCTGTAGGTCTGGGGTGGGGCCTGAGAAGCTGCTTCCCTAACAAGCCCCCAGGTGACAGGGCGCTGCAGGCAGGGAGGGCGCTCAGACCCCAGATGTGGGCCTCGCCCCTCATCTGCATGCTTCCTGTGGCCACGCCCCAGGGCCCAGACCCAGAGTCTCTCAGCCTCTCCTCATGGAGCACAGTGCTCACATCACCCCCTCTGCCCTACTCCAGGCCGGTTTCATCTAGAGGTGATGGGGGGGGACAGGGCCGCTCCCCGGAGGCTGAGGAATGCTGCTGATGGAGAGCCCACCAAAGGGACACTGCCTGGCCTGTGTGGGAGTGGCTCGTCACTGCTACCTTACCACTTCCATTCAGACCCACCTCGGCTGCCCCTTCCCAGAACTTCCCTTTTCCTCAGGTTCCCGGCACTCCAGAGCCCGCCTTCCATCACCTTTCCTCGCAGAGTCTTGCACACACACCTGATGGACACGGGTGATAGGAGCCAAGATGACTCCGACCTTATTCAGGGCTCTTTATCACATACTGCAAACCCCTCCTGCGGACACTGCCAAAACCTGATGCGAGTGTGAAGCGATTTTTGATGCTAATGAGCAGAAGCAGGTGGTGTGACAGAAATACCTTAGATACAAAGCTGAGCTGAGGGAGTTTTGTGATGCAATATAGACAACTGCCTCACGTGAGACCCCTAAGAGTGTGGAGTACCCGAACCCCAAACCGACAAGGAACATCTTCTGTTTACTTGAACTTGCCTCTGGAGTAGATCAGGGCAGCAAACAGCTACTCAAAGGCTGACCTGGAGCCGACAGTCACCAAGTGAAGAGGGCAACAGCCCACGTCTTCACAGGAGCTGGGAGACGCTGTCATGCGACACCACCTCTGAGCTGTAATCACTGCAGGCTATTCTGGTGTTGTCTTAGTTGTTTAATCCCTTCACATGTACTTCAAAAGAAATCTAGTATCAAAACTGTCTAACAAACTCCAAAACGTTGAGAACCACGGATTTAATTCTTGAAAACCGGTTAAGAGCCCAGACCCCAGGTTAACAACAACACCCTCCAGCAGGGGGTGCCATATGCTGCAGAGCCCACCAAGGCGGGGAAGCAGGGGCTGGCCCAGGAAGAGGAAGGAGCCAACAGGTAGGCTGCTAAGTTTAATTCAAAGCAGGAGAGGAGAAATGCAGCAGAAGCCGGCCCGTGGATGACAGGAGAGAAAATTATTCAGTTCAGCATTTCCCGGAGCCTTTGGGAGATGCAAAAGTTCACAAGACCCACTCCCTACCCTCTGGAAGCTCAGAGCCCAAAGGAGACAGACTTGAACACCCAAAATGCATCCACTGATGAGCAAGTTCTAGAACTAGATAGTGGTGATGGTTGCACATTGTGAATATACTGGATACCACTGAATTGCACTCTTCAATATGGTAAATTTTACATTGTATGTATCCTACCACAAACAAAAGGGA
The DNA here is from genome assembly GCF_057802395.1 of Ceratotherium simum simum. Classification (NCBI taxonomy): domain Eukaryota; kingdom Metazoa; phylum Chordata; class Mammalia; order Perissodactyla; family Rhinocerotidae; genus Ceratotherium; species Ceratotherium simum. The sequence goes on along the minus strand of NC_141928.1, from coordinate 8,109,397 downwards.
AAATGCACCCTACATTCTGATGGGATCACAACGTGCTTCAGAAAGGTAACTGCTGGAAAGTTGGACGGATTAAATTAGCGGTTCTCAGGTTTTGCTACATGTTAGAATGACCTGGGGAGCTTTTATAACACCAGATTCCCAGGTCACGCCACATACCAATTTAGCCAGAATCGCTGGAGGCAGGACCCAGACATCCATATTCTTCAAGACTCTCCAGGGCATTCCAGTGTCAGCCAAGGTTGAGAAACAGTGGACAAGCAGGGTCAGGATGATCAGGAGCCTTCTCTCTGAGAGCGGGACCAGTCCTGAGACTCATAATCCCCTCCACCTGAACAGCACTGGGCTCTCCAACTGCTTTCTTATCAGCACCTCATTTAATCCCACAGGAAGTATTCTAACAAGACCCACTTTGCAGAAGAGATCACATGACTGGTCCAAAACCGAGCCCCTAAAGAGTCCATGCACTCAAAGCCCAGTCTCGAGCCAGCCCTGATGGTCTAGTGGTTAAAGTTCAGCGCTCTCACACTTCAGTGGCCCAAGTTCATTTGCCAGTCACGGAACCACACCACTCGTCTGTCAGTTGTCATGCTATGGCAGCAGCTCACATAGAAGAATTAGAAGGACCTACAATTAGAATATACAACCATGGGCCGGCCCGGTGGCGCAAGCTGTTAAGTGTGCGCACTCCGCTGCAGCAGCCTGGGGTTCGCAGGTTTGGATCCCGGGCGCGCACCGACACACCGCTTGGCAAGCCATGCTGTGGCCACGTCCCATATAAAGTGGAGGAAGATGGGCATGGATGTTAGCCCAGGGCCAGTCTTCCTCAGCAAAAAAAGAGGAGGATTGGCAGATGTTAGCACAGGGCTGATCTCCTCACAAAAAAAAAAAAAAAAGAATATACAACCATGCACTGGGGGGGGCTTCAGGAAGAAAGAAAAAAAAAAACTTCCGGTGTCAAACCACAGTCCACAACCCTGTCCCTCTGCGAACAGATTGAGATTTGACAAGAAAAGTCAGTCAGGCCAAAGACCATTAATACCAAAAAAAAAAAAAAAAATCCAGGGGCCAGCCCAGTGGCATAGTGGTTAAGTTCGCGTGCTCTGCTTTGGTGCCTGGAGTTTGCAAGTTCAGATCCCGGGCGTGGACCTACACACTACTCATCAGGCCATGCTGTGGCAGTGTCCCATATAAAGTAGAGGAAGATGGGCACAGATGTTAGCTCAGGGACCATCTTCCTCAGGCAAAAAGAGGAAGATTAGCAACAGATATTAGCTCAGGGCCAATCCTCACCAAAAAAAAAAAAATCCATTACTGGAACATGCAAGTACATTCCAATATTGCACAGCCACATGACCAAAGACCAATGCTCGACTTTTCCAAAGGAACTTACAAAAAAATTAAGAAACTGTACAAAAATTTAGCTAAAACAGTCACACTGTTTATTGATAAAAGAAAAAATGGGAAACAGGCTAACAGCCCACCAAAAGGGACTGGTTAAGTAAAATGAAGTTAAAAAAAATTTTTAGGGACCAGCCCCCTGGCCCGGTGGTTAAGTTCTCAGAGTCCGCTTCAGTGGCCCCGGGTTCATGGGTTCAGATCCCAGGCACGGACACACCATTCGTCAGCCATGCTGAGGTGGCGACCCACATACAAACTAGAGGAGGATGGGCACAGATGTTAGCTCAGGGCTAAGTTTCCTCAAGCAAAAAATGAGAAAGATTGGCAACAGATGTTAGCTCAGGGCAAGTCTTCCTCACCAAAAAAAAAAAATTTTTAACATGTTCAGGGTGTATTAAGTGAAAAAAATGGGTCTACAAAATGTTATGCATAGGGCCGGCCCGGTGGCTTAGCGGTTAAGTGCGCGCTCCGCTACTGGCGGCCCGGGGTTCGGATCCCAGGAGCGCACCGACACACCGCTTGTCCAGCCACGCTGAGGCCGCGTCCCACATACAGCAACTAGAAGGATGTGCAGCTGTGACATACAACTATCTACTGGGGCTTCGGGGAAGAAAAAAAGGAGGAGGATTGGAATAGATGTTAGCTCAGAGCTGGTCTTCCTCAGCAAAAAGAGGAGGATTGGCACAGATGTTAGCTCAGGGCTGATCTTCCTCACAAAAAAAAAAAATGTTATGCATAGTGTGATTCAATTTTTGTAAAAAAAAAATGTAGGAGAAAACAAAGCAGACATGCGACAGGTACAAGCCAAATGGCTAAGGAATGAGATTGTGGGGTGATTTTTATTTCCACTCTTTTTCTTATCCAGATTTTTTTCTAAATTTTGGACACACAACTTTCATAAAGAGAAGAAAGTTAATTTGGAAAAAGCAATTTACCACTTTCTTACAACTCTTGCAACATTCTTACAACTTAATGGTCTCCTTCCATAAGACAGAAGAGGCTGATTCAAACAAACTACCCTCACAGATGAAAGCCTGAACAACTCAAGTACTAAAATCAATGGTTCCCAGCCTCGTCTTTTTTTTTTTTTTTTAATTTTATTTATTTATTTTTCCCTGAAAGCCCCAGTAGATAGTCGTATGTCATAGTTGCACATCCTTCTAGTTGCTGTATGTGGGACGTGGCCTCAGCATGGTCGGAGAAGCGGTGCGTCGGTGCGCGCCCGGGATCCGAACCCGGGCCACCAGCATCGGAGTTCGCGCACTTAACCGCTAAGCCACGGGGCCAGCCCCCCAGCCTCGTCTTATAAATTCTGAATCTCCAGCAAGCAAGAGCTATTTCAAGTACTTTTTTTTTAAAGGTCAGTGAATGTGAATTATATATTTATCTATGCTAAGGATGGACAGATATAACTAAAATATCCACTGTCTGCTTTTAACTAGAACATTCCTATGCAGCACAGTGAAGTAGGAAGTGCTTTGAACCCAGAGCAAATCTTGGCTTAAGACCTGCAGATGGTTGGCCTGAGGCAAGAAACCTGTTCCCAGACTAAGCCTTCAGGGAAACCTCATTGGTCTTGGTGATGACCTGGGCTCTGCAGCTTCGACCACCGGTGTGGCAAGCTATGCCTTAGTTCTCTCTTCTGGGAAATGTGCAGCACCTCAAAATGCTCCTCATTTTCACTGAGGAAAAGCTAACATCCTTACTATGATCTGCCCAGCCCTACTTGACCTGCCTCTGTTTACCCTCTTGGACCTCACCTGGGACCACTCTCCCCTCCCCTCATTCTTCTCCAGCCCCACCCGCCTCCTCAAACACACCAGATTTGCTCCAACTCCAGGGCCTTTGCACTTGCCCTTTGCTCTGCCTGGATCGTTCTATCTCAAGTATCCACTTGGCTAACACTTTTCTAAGGCTTTGCTCAAATGTCACCCTCTCATTCCCCAATCCAGTCCTTCTAACCCCTCACCCTGCTTTTTCTTTTGTCCATGCACCATTTACCTTCTAACACACATAACTTATTACATCCGTTTTTTGTGTTCTATCCCCTGCAAACCACAGCCCTGCGGAAGCTCCAGGAGAGCTCCTTCACTGATGCATCCCCAGCACCAATAGCTCTGGGCACACAGCAGGCGCTCTAAGTCTGCACACAGACCCCTCAGGAGACCCGACACCCAGAAGCCCTGCCTCTCATCTCATCAAAGAGCCTCGTTTTGTGTGCTTTTGATTAAACTACTAGAAAACCGGCGTTTCTCGACCTTAAGATACAGCTGGGTCATTTTTTTTAAACGAAAGTTAGTTTGAAACGCCTAAAAACTGCAGAAAATCCTTCAAGACGTGAGGTCTTTAGAGGTTTTAAAGAAAAACCCCTTTTGTTGTTGTTCAAAGACTGGGGAAACTGGGACGAGATATCCCAAGGGTTAGTTTCTGTGGATTAAAATAGAAAAAGAAAACGGTGGGACGTCAGAACCTGGCCCGACGGCCGCGCTGGGCCCCTCGCCCTCCGGCCCGCGTCGCCCAGTGCCGGGCCCGCACCCTCACCGTCTCCCCGCGGATGCCCTGGGCACCCCTCCACTGCGAAGGCACGGACGCCACGCCCAGGGTCTCGTCCTGCAGCGGCCCCGGCCGCCCGGGCCCCTCGGCGCTCGCAGCCCCGCCTGTCGCCAGCATCTCGGCACCAGCACTTCCCGCCCGCCTGGGCTGCCTGGGCTGCCTGGGCTGCGCGCGGGTTACCATGGAGATGGCTCCGCCCTCTCGCGCCGGCGCACTCCAACATGACCTTTGCCCCTACGGCTCCCACGGAACACTGGGGAGGTAAGGCTATCGGCGCCATTTTTGAATTGGTCAGAGCACCTCCTCCAAGAGCCGAGAAAAAGAGAGAAATTATTGTTTTCGGCCTGTGCGACAAAGCATGACCGGTTTGGGATACCCCATACACAGAAAAGGCACGCTTGGGGCATGCGCCGCAGCTCCTGCGGGGGGAGGGAAGTGCGGAAGTGAGGCATCCCTGCCAGGATCAAAGATGGCGCTGAGCGGCCAGGCGCAGAGGTTAGTGCGCGAGGCTGCCGCCGCGGCGGGCTGGCGAGTTGTGGGGCCTGGGATCGCAGAGCCAGCTGAGCAGCCTGGTGCACCGAGAACCGCGCGGCTCCAGTTGGCGGCCACCTCGAAGCCAAGCGCTCGCCCTCTGATCCTCAGTTTCTGCCTCAATAGAATGGTGACTTAAAATATCCATATGCGGATTCAGAGCGTGGTTGAATAGTTGGAAGGCCCAAATGAGGTCGAATATAGAAAAATGCTTGTTAAATCGAAATTAAAGACCCGAATAACTACCAGTTCTTGAGTGTCTACCGTGTGTCAGGCAGAGCCCAGAGCTTTATGTATGTTGATCTTATTAAATCTTCGAAACAACTCTATAAAGAAGCAACTGTTACATGTTGCATTAGAGTGCTGATGGTCCAAGAAGTAACTGCCCCGGGTCACCCAGTAAAGCCTGGATCACATTTGCCCAAAACCCCGCAGACGGCTGCTTGGCCCCAAAGCCCAGTTCCGAGTCTCTTGGCAGGAATCCTCCAGCCATGTCCTCTGGGCCGCTTTCCTCCTATCCCTGAACTCTCAGATGGAAACCTGCCCAATCAGGTTTGGAACACCGCACGACTGAGTCCTCCTTAGGACCCCGTTCCAGCCAAGGCGCTGAGGACAATTAGATTAGCAACACTGGGAAAAAATGAAATGCAATAGAAGTTTCTTCCTAGAAAAAAAGTAGAACCAGACAAAATTCTCTGTGTGAGCCCCTCTTAACACTAGAAGAATCTGCACTCATCACCAAGGATTCCAAAAATCAGACTCAAAAAAGAGCTCAAGGCTGTGGGAGTTGGCAGGCCTGGATCTGAAGCCTGAACAGTGTGCTGCCCTCTTTAGTAGACTTAGTACCCGTCTGGGCCCTGGTTCCTAGCTGTAAAATGAAGCTAGTAAGACTAGACCTGCTTTACCTGACGGAGGAAGGAGAATATTTCAGGAAGAGAATACTTCAGGTGGTCCAAGGTATTAAATGCCCCAAACAGGACAATGAAGATAAGGCCAGAAAACAGATCAATCACTGAAATCGACATTCTGGATGATATCTGATGGCCTTAGTGAGAACGATTTCAGTGGAGTAGTCGGGACAAAAGCCAGCCTGCAGAGGGTTTAGGAACCAAAAGAGGAAGTAGAGAAAGTAATGGACATTATTAGGAGGCTAAACACAGGAAGTGGGTGTGAATGTAAATAGGTAAAACCTAATGGGAGGGTAATTTGACCTTTAAGTGTGCCTCCTCTTTAATCTAGAAGTCTCACTTCTGGGAATTTTTTCTGAGTCAATGATTACAGATTCGCACAGATGTTGAGCCCCAAGAATACTCAGCAACACATCATTTCTAATAGTATTACTATGATAATAGTAAGGTCCTGCAGTTAGCCTAAATTTCAAGCAAAGTCATGGCACAGGCACGCAACAGGTATGCACTAAATATTTGAGAAAGAATGGACAGTAGGCTTTTGGTTGAATATTTCTGATACATGATATAGAATCTCAGGTGGCCATTAACAGTGTTGTTATATAGATGTTTAAATGTGGCAAAATGTTTGCGGCATATTAAAGTTTTTATAAAATGTAATTTACATACAGTGTATCCTGTTTTTATAACAATATATGTTTTTAACAAAACCTAGAAGTATAGATCCAAATATTGATAGCAGTTGCCTCTGGATAATTTAAGGTTTATTTTTCTCTCTTTGTAGCATTCGAGTTTTATGTGGCTTATTTGTAAAAGGAAAAGAGTGAATGAACGAACAGATGAATGCTTAGCTGTGCTGGAGAGAGTATTATACCTTGGCTGGGCAGGACAGTTTGGGAAGCATTTCCAGGGGGAAAGTCTTCAGCAGGCACATGTCCCAGAGAAGAGGAGGCTGAAAGGGAGAGCAGGGCTCACCGGAGGAGAGAGGAGGGAGAGGAGGGAGAGGAGGAAGAGGAGGAGGAGGAGAAGGAGCAGTCGGGCAGCAAGGGGCCCTGTGGAGTTTCTCCAGTCCTCATTTGCCCATCCTGAAGCAGCAGGTGCTCTGGCCCATTCCCTGACACCCCGACAGCAATTCAAACTCCTCCCGTGGCCGGCCCCGTGGCATAGTGGTTAAGTTCAGCACACTCTGCTTCGGCGGCCCAGGTTCGTGGGTTCAGCCTACACCACCACACCACTACCTACACCACTCGTCAGCCATGCTGTGGGGGTGACCCACATATAAAGTAGAGGAAGATTGGCACAGATATTAGCTCAGGGCCAATCTTTCTCAAGCAAAAAGTTTCAGGGGAATCAAAAAAAACCTCCTCTGCCCAGCCTCTGGCCTCCATGCACTCTCACTGCCTGGGATGTTCCTCTTTGCTCTCCTCTTCCAAGGAAGACTTTCAGGCCTCCTTGGAAATGTTACTTACTAAGGGGATCAGATCCCAAGCCCCTGTCATTGGCTCTCAGGGGACTGAGTTTCTCTTCTCTGGAGCACTCCTCAAAATTGTAATTAAATAATACGGTAGTAATGCCTGTCTTTGCCCTGGGGAGTCAATTCCGCCAACGTGGGGACCACAGCTATCCACAGAGCCCTGCACTGTGCCTGGCACACAGTAAGGACTGATTGGATGAACATCTAGCCATCAGTAAGTACAGTTTCCAGCCTTACGGGTGGGCCATGCCCCTTCTAAATCTCACCTGGGCCTCACCCTGCCTACAAGACCGTTTCCAGGAAGCCTCCTGCTTCCTACCTTTACTTCTTTTTTTATTTTTGTGAGGAAGCTCAGCCCTGAGCTAACATCCATGCCCATCCTCCTCTTTTCGCTGAGGAAGATTGGCCCTGGGCTAACATCTGTGCCCATCTTCCTCCACTTTATATGGGACGCCACCACAGCATGGCCTGACAAGCAGTGCATCGGTGCGCGCCTGGGATCTGAACCCGGCCCACCAGCAGCGGAGTGCACGCACTTAACCACTACGCCACGGGGCCGGCCCCCCGACCTCCACTTCTTGCTACACAAAAAGTTTAATAAATGTGTGTTCAGAGAACATTCAAATGCGTTCAAGGAGGCTCTTGCAAAGAGTCAAAAAAGAAGGCATCCCCATTTTTAAACCCTGATGGCAATTATTTGAGGAGCATTCAGTTCTATTTAGTAAACAACTCCACTTTTGGATGTCTACAACATGCACCGATGATGAAACAACAAATCATAATATACTATAATGCCTCCTAGTGTATGGAGTTCTCACCACGTGCTAAGCACTTTGCATGAATTCTCACAACATCCTAATAGGTCAGGGATTATTATGACCCACATTTCACAGATGCGGGAAAGACCAGAGGCTCAGAGACCTTTGTGACTTGCCCAAGGTCGTGCATTGCTGGTGAGGTGGAGGTTGGATTAAAACCCAGAACTGGGCCGGCTCCGTGGCTTAGCGGTTAAGTGCGTGCGCTCTGATGCTGGCGGCCCGGGTTCGGATCCCGGGCGCGCCCCAAGGCACCACTTCTCCGTCCAACGCGAGGCCGAGTCCCACGTACAGCAACTAGAAGGATGTGAACCTACGACATACAACTATCTACTGGGGCTTTGGGGGGAAAAACATGAATAAATAAAATCTTAAAAAAAAATAAAAAATAAAAAAAAAAATAAAACCCAGAACTGCCTGATTCAAAATGCTCCTTTCTCTAAATTACCCTGTGCCTCAATTTTCTTGTTTGTAAAATGAGATACTAGGGCCTATCTCATCGGGTCAAAATACGACTGATGAGTTAACACTTAGAGAGCAAGCACACAAAGCAGCACCCAGTAGCCCAGTCTGTTATCAGTACTTGATCCTTCTTAATTATTAACATTGTTATTACCACCAAGCCGTAAGGTATCGGGGACCACACAAAGGGAGGCTTCGCCTTAAAAGATGGGAAAGATTAGTCCTGAGTAACACCAGGCACAGGGCAGATTCTCAGCACACACACACACACACACACACACACACACACACACACAGTTGGCCATCCAAATAAATGCTGTCTTCCCCCAAGTTGCCACCAATTGTGTGCCAGGGACGGTGCTAGGTTCTGGGCACCGGGATAGTTTCTGCCCTCAACAAGCTTACAGTTGCACAAGAGAGACAATTACCATACCCTGCGTCAGCTCTGGGTGATGGCCAGGGATGTGTGGCCAGCAGAGGGCCCTTGTGCGGTTGGGGATCAGGAAGGCCTCTGGGAGGAGAGGGCTTCTAGGCTGAAGACTGAAGAAAAATCAGACAACCAGGTAAGGACAACTTGCAGGCGAAAATGGGAGTGGGAAGAGGGGGAGAGTCTTCCAGGTAGAAGGAACAGTTCCGTGACGAAGTCCCCAAGGCAAGAGAGAACCCAGTGCATTGATGGCAGATGGACGGGCTGGGGCACGCAGGTACTAAAGGGACAACGAGTTTGGATTTCATCACTGGGGCACCAGGAAACCGTCGATGGGTTTTCAGCAAGGGAGTGACGGTCGGATTTAAGAATTTTAAGATGCCTGGCTGCCTAGTGGAAAAGAGATTGTGAACAACTAGATTCCCTCAGCCCAGGACAGCTCCACTAATTCCTTATCTCTAAGGTGGCCTCTGGGATCTCCCCAGCCATTCTTTTGTGCTCTGAAGTTTAAGACCCACTTACTCAAGAGGAATTCCAGAACTATCAAGAGAGTAAAGGCGGTCTCAGTGAAATCAGAGCCACTTGGAGGAGGAAAATCCCATGGAGTTCCCGACAGTAGTCATTACATCAAAGTCACACAGACAGGCTTCCCAGCTCAACCCTGGGACACCCTTACCCGTCATGCATTCATTCATTCCTTCACTCACTCAGCAAATGATTATCCTGCACCTCCTATGTGCCAGATACTGTGCTTGGAGCAGGCCACAGTCCTGCTTTCCTGGAATGTACTCTCAGCAATGACACTGTGCATGTACGTGATTACAGGGTGAAAAGTGCTTGGAAGAAGCATAGGGTCATTAGGATGGAGAGTGGGGTGGGAGGAAAGTAGTGATAAAAGGCCCAACCCCATGGCCTCTCCCACAGAAGAGCACAAACAACTGCTTTATTCAACAAGTATTAACTGAATGCCTCCTATGAGCCATGGACCAGAAGGAAAATAAAGCAGAGGAAGGGAACAGAGAAGGACTGGGGTGAATCTGGGAACAAGTGTTTTATCCAGGGCAGACAAGGAAGGCCTCTTAGAGGAGGTGATTTTGAGAGGTGAATTCAGTCCCTCCAAGCCCCAAGATTCCCTGCCCGCCCCGCCCTCTCTCTACCCCTCGGCCTTTGCCTCTGCCCTGCCCAGGCCCCGTCCCACCCCCACCCGGAAAGGCCCCGGCTCAAAGGTAGACTGAAGACAAAGGAGGCCTAATAAACTCATTAAAACAGGAGTTGGAGAGCTGAGTGGGAAGGAAGGGAAGGACAATGGGGTAAAATTCCTGCCTCCTTTCCCAACTGGGGCCCAGGATGATAAATCCTTCTCCCCAAACTCACAGGCATGGCTGTAGGTTGAGCCCCAGCCTTGAGCAGCCATCTGTCCACCCAGGATCCAGCAAGGGCGATTTTTCTTAGGACTTGCTGTGTGAGCCCCCAGGCCGGTCAATGACTGGTCATTAAGAAAGTCACAGAGGGAAGTTTGGTGTCTGGCATTAGGGTTTCAAATCTTGGTCCTTCTGTGCAGTTGCTGTGTGACCTCATGCCCTTCGTGTCCCTCTCTGTGCCTCAGTTTCTTCTGCCTGGACTGCTTGTCTCCCAGCTCTGCAAGGCATTGGCTCCTTTTTATTTTTTAAGTCTGAGAGTGAAGATTTTCTTCTCAGACCGACCTTCCCTGAAGACTTGATAGAAAGAGGCCTTCCTTGTTATTCTCCATTGCAAGCCTGGTTGGCTGCCTTCTTGGCGGCCTTCTCAACGTGGTATAACACATTCACTGTTCATTTCCTGCTTTGCCACATGTGTCTTCCCACCCCACCATGTGCTGGGACCGGTGTCTCCCTGGCCTCAAGTTTACCCGTGCCAGGCCACTGCTCACCCACCGTAGGTCGTCAATCAACACGTGCCCACCTTGAATGAATACACATAAAGTAGGATGATAACAATAGTTGCCACACCTGGTCATTGTGAAGATTAAGAGCATCTGGCACCTAAAAGAGCTTATAACAGTAGCCATAATTAACGTGCCCGTTCTGCACAGGCTCTTTGTGTTTTGGCGCTGGTGTGACCTTACAGATGGAGCGGAGGTAAAGCCAGGGACATTCACGATTCCAAGACGTAGCTGTTACCGTGCGCATTATACAGATTACAGACAAGCAACTGAGGTTCAGAAAGGAAGAAAGATTTGCCATGCAGGTGAGTATTTCTATTTGTTTTGTTTGTAGGAAGCAAACTAGAAGTTACACATGGAGTGCCCTTCCATCAGTTACCTTGTAAGGTGATGATGTATTTATTCTGGGGCTACAATTTAACTCAGTGTGATAACTTCTCCAACTATCTTTTTAGTCTGATAGCCCTTAAAAATAAAAATATCCCCTGTCTCTTGAAGATGGATTTGATTTTTTTTTTTTTTTTTTTTTTTTTGTGAGGAGATCAGCCCTGTGCTAACATCCGCCAATCCTCCTCTTTTTTTGCCAAGGAAGACGGCCCTGGGCTAACATCCGTGCCCATCCTCCTCCACTTTATATGGGACGCCGCCACAGCATGGCTTGCCAAAGCAGTGCGTCGGTGCGCGCCCGGGATCCGAACCAGCGAACCCCGGGCCGCCGCAGCAGAGCGCGCGCACCCAACCGCTTGCGCCACCAGGCCAGCCCCCGATTTTTATTTATTTATTTATTTATTTGTGTGTGCGTGGAGAAGATCAGCCCTGAGCTAACATCTGCCAATCCTCCTCCTTTTGCTGAGGAAGACCGGCCCTGGGCTAACATCCATGCCCATCTTCCTCCACTATATGTGGCTTGCCGCCACAGCATGGCCTGACAAGCCGTGTGTTGGTGCGCGCCTGGGATCCGAACCCTGGGCCGCCAGCAGCGGAGTGTGCGCACTTAACCACTATGCCACAGGGCCAGCCCCAGGATTTGATTTTTAAAGATTTTATTTATTCAGTTTTTTTCCCCCCAAAGCCCCAGCAGACAGTTGTATGTCATAGGTTCACATCCTTTTAGTTGCTGTACGTGGGACTCGGCCTCACGTTGGACGGAGAAGTGGTGCCTCGGGGCGCTCCCGGGATCCGAACCCAGGCCGCCAGCATCAGAGCGCGCGCACTTAACCGCTAAGCCACGGAGCCGGCCCAGGATTTGATTTTTAGAGTCAAGATTTATTCAGAGACAAAATAAATGATTAAATTGGGACCTAGTGGTTGATCCCTTTTGATCTATAAAGGGGTTGTGAACAAGACTTTTGCTCCACTTCATTTGGAAGAATAAACCCACGAGAAGGCCCAGTAAAGGAAGCCAGGCCCCAGCACATATTAAGAAACAGAGGGGCTGGCCCTGTGGCATAGTGGTTAAGTTCAGCGTGTTCCGCTTCGGCGGTCCGGGTGCAGACCTACATCACTTGTCAGCCACACTGTGGCAGTGACCCACATATAAAGTAGAGAAATAGAGGAAGATTGGCAGATGTTAGCTCAGGGCTAATCTTTCTCAGCAAAAAAAAAAAAAAAACAAAAAAAACAGATAAAGTAAAGCCAGATGTAAAAGATGACATGTATGATTCCATTTACACGGAATGTCCAGAAAAGGCAAATTTATAGAGACAGAAAGTAGATTCATGGCTGCCTGGGGCTGGGGGTGGGAATGGGCATGAGGTTTCTTTTTGGGGTGATGAAAATGTTCTAAAATCAGATTGTAGTGATGGTTGTACAGCTTTGTAAATTTACTAACAATTATTGATTTGTACACTTAAAATTAATTAAATATATGGTATGTAAATTATATCTAAATGAAGCTGTTAAAAAAAGAGAGAGAAAGAAATAGTTCAAGTAAAATAATACAAAGAATGTGGAATTGGCTGAAATAATCCTAGAAATCAATTCAACTGAATAGCAAGTCCAGAAACAGGCTTAAGTATATATTTTAATATGTGTCAAAGGTGACATTTCAGAGCAGAATGGAATAGTTAAATCGTTCAATAAATGGTGTTGCCGTCATTTCCCTGTGAGCACACACACTTCACTAGTCTAAGAGATTTGAATTATGGGGCTACATCATTGTCATTTTTGCAGCCCTAAGGCCCAGCTCAGTGCCTGGCAACATATATCCATTCCATAAAAGGCTGAGCTGTCAATGCCTTGCAATTTTCAACATCTCAGAACAAGGGGATTCTCATCATTTAAAGAGAACATTCTTAACCATAGTGGTTAAGTTCGGCACACTCTGCTTCAGCAGCCTGGGTTTGCAGGTTCAGATCCCAGGGGTGGACCTATACCACTCATTGGGAGCCATGCTGTGGCAGCAGCCCACATACAAAGTAGAGGAAGATTAGCACAGATGTTAGCGCAGGGCTAATCTTCCTCAAGCAAAAAAAAAGAGTAAGATTGGTGACAGATGTTAGCTCAGGGCAAATCTTCTTCAGCAAAAAAAGAAAGAAAGAAAGAGAAAATTCCTTGCAAATACCCTCCCCAAACCAAAACTCCCCTCCTCCTAAAAGGTACATCCCTTCTATTTGAAACTCCAACTCATTCTTCTTTTTTTCTTTTAACTCTAACAACCTTATGAGAGATACTTCATATACCATACAATTCAGCCATTTAAAATGTGCAATTCAATGATTTCTAGTATATTCACAGAATTGTGCAACATCACCATAATCAATTTTATTTTATTTTATTTTTATTTTTTTAATTTTATTTATTTATTTTTTCCCCCAAAGCCCCAGTAGATAGTTGTATGTCGTAGTTGCACAGCCTTCTAGTTGCTGTATGTGGGACGTGGCCTCAGCATGGCCAGAGAAGTGGTATGTCGGTGCAAGCCCGGGATCCGAACCTGGGCCGTCAGCAGTGGAGCGCGCAAACTTAACCACCAAGCCACGGGGCCGGCCCTCCATAATCAATTTTAGAACATTTTCATCACTCCTAAGAGAAATCCCATACCATTCATTCATTCTTACAGATGCAGCTTAAACTTCACCTTCTCTGATTTCTGCCAGTAGATTTATTTGTTGCATTTTCTCTAGTCCTATAGAATTTTGTTCATATTTATTAGTTTTTAACATGGACTATGATCTCATTCAAGACACAGGCATGTCTTATTTATTTATTTATTTTTTGTGAGGAGGACTAGCCCTGAGCTAACATCTGATGCTGATCCTCCTCTTTTTTACTGAGGAAGATTGGCCCTGAGCTAACATCTGTGCCCATCTTCCTTCACTTTATATGGGACGCTGCCACAGCATGGCCTGATAAGCGGTGTATCTGTGTGCGCCTGGGATCCGAACCCGGGTCGCCAGCAGCGGAGCGCATGCACTTAACCGCTACGTCACGGGGCCGGCCCCTGCCATCACTTTTAACTGGAGCTTTCTCATAAAAAGATTTAATCAATATGTATTGAATTTTTATTTGTATTTATTTATTTTTTTGTGAGGAAGATCAGCCCTGAGCCAACATCCATGCCAATCTTCCTCATTTTGCTGAGGAAGACTGGCTCTGAGCTAACATCTATTGCCAATCCTCCTCCTTTTTTTTCCCCAAAGCCCCAGTAGATAGATGTATGTCATAGTTGCACTCCTTTTAGTTGCTGTATGTGGGACGTGGCCTCAGCATGGCTGGAGAAGCAGTGCGTCGGCGCACGCCCAGGATCCGAACCTGGGCCCCCAGTAGCAGAGCGCGCACACTTAACCACTAAGCCATGGGGCCGGCCCCTGTATTGAATTTTTAAAAATGTGTTGGATCAACTGACCAATCATTTGGAAAAAGGTCTAATTATATTCCTGCCTCACCTCATACTCTAGAATGAATTCAGATGGGTTATAACTTGTAGTGTTAAAAAGGAAGATATACCAATACAAGAAGAAAACATAGGTGATTATTTACATCATCTTGGGATGGAGGATTTCTCTCTAAGCATCACCAAAGGCAGAAATCATTAAAAAAGAAAAGATTGAGATATAGATACAGAGAATAGACTGGTAGTTACCAGAGAGGAAGGGGGTAGAGGGAAGGTGAAAGGGGTAAAAAGGCTCCTTTGAACCGTGATGGATGGCAACTAGACTTTTGGTGGTGAACAGGATGTAGGCTATGCAGAAGTTGAAATATAATGATGTACACCTGAAATTTATATAATGTTATAAACCAATGTTACCTCAATTGAAAAAAAGTCAAGAGGGGCAGGCCGGTGGCATAGTGGTTAAATTCACATGCTCAGCTTAGGTGGCCCAGGGATCTGAGGTTTGGATCCCAGGTGCGAACCTACACACTGCTCATCAAGCCATGCTGTGGCAGCGTCCTACGTACAAAATAGAGGAAGATAGGCACAGATGTTAGCTCAGGGACAATCCTCCTCAGCAAAAAGGGGAGGATTGGCAATGGATGTTAGCTCAGAGCCAATCTTCCTCACACACACACACACACACACAAATCAAGAGCCTTGATTACATAAAAATAAAATACTTTAATTAGTCTCCCCCAAAATTAAAAAATCACTAAAAATACAACGAGAAGCAAATAATAACCTAGGGAAAAATATTTTGCAATATATAAGAGAGGAGGCTTATATGCTTAATATGTAAAATACAATTATAAATTAACAAAAAAAAGAGAAACATCCCAATAGGAAACTGAGCAAATTGACATGAATGGGCAATTTACAAAAGAAGAAATCCCATCAGTCAAGAAGCATATGAAAAACTGTTCTGGGGGCCGGCCTGGTGGTGCAGTGGTTAAGTGCTCGAGCTCTGCATCGGCGGCCCAAGGGTTCGCAGGTTCCGATCCTGGGCACACACTAACGCACCACTTGTCAAGCCATGCTGTGGCGGCATCGCATATCAAGTAGAGGAAGATGGGCACGGATGTTAGCCCAGGGTCGATCTTCCTCAGCAAAATGAGGAGGATTGGCATCAATGTTAGCTCAGGGCTGATCTTCCTCACAAAAAAAAAAAAGAAAGAAAGAAGGAAAAACTGTTCTGTCTCACCAGTAATGCCAACTCTGAGATAAAATTTTCCACCTACCAAATACAAACTTCAGAGAATGAGGCAGGGCTTCGTGAAAGATACACAAACCCTACAGGAAAGTAACTGGACAATTGGGCAACACATTAAACACTCTTTTTATTCTACATACTTTCTCACTCAACAATTGTAGTTCTAGCTAGGAATGTATTCGAAGGAAATAGCCATGTATGTGTGCCAGGTTTAGTTGCTAGGATATTCATCACAACATTGCTTATAATGGTGAAATAGTAGGAACACTTTAAATTTCAATTGTTGAGGTTTGGTTAAATAAACTACAGCACATTTACTCAACAGAAAACAATGCAGCAATGAAAAATGTCGTCATGGGAGAATATATAACACCATGAAAAAATGTTTAAAAAATTGTTAATGGGAAAAATTAAACTAAAAGCCATTTTTATACTATAATCCTCATTTTTTTAAATTTTATTTATTTATTTTTCCCCCAAAGCCCCAGTAGATAGTTGTATGTCATAGCTGCACATCCTTCTAGTTGCTGTATGTGGGACACGGCCTCAGCATGGCCGGAGAAGCGGTGCGTCGGTGCGCGCCCGGGATCCGAACCCGGGCTGCCAGCAGCAGAGCATGCGCACTTAACCGCTAAGCCACGGGGCCGGCCCAATCCTCATGTTTTAAATGCACACAAATACATGTTGTATGACATACAGGTTATATTATATAGGTAGGTTATATTAGTAGTTGCTATATCTCTTTTTTTTTTTTTAAGATTTTATTTATTTATTTTTCCCCCCCAAAGCCCCAGTAGATAGTTGTATGTCATAGCTGCACATCCTTCTAGTTGCTGTATGTGGGACGCGGCCTCAGCATGGCCAGAGAAGCAGTGCGTCAGTGCGCGCCTGGGATCCGAACCCGAGCCGCCAGCAGCGGAGCGCGCGCACCCAACTGCTAAGCCGCGGGGCCGGCCCAGTAGTTGCTATATCTCTTGAATGTGGGATATTTGTATAACCCTTTTTGCCTTATTTTAATTTTCTAAAAAAAATTTTTTTTTTTGGTGAGGAAGATTGGCCTTGAGCTAACGTCTGTTGCCAATCTTTCCTCTTTTTGCTGAGGAAGATTGGCCCTGAGCTTAACATCTGTGCCCATCCTCCTCTATTTTGTGTATGGGACACTGCCACAGCATGGCCTGATGAGCATTGCATAGGTCCGAGGCTGGGGTTCCAAACCTGTGAGCCCTGGGCCATGAAGCGGAGCGCACAAACTTAACCACTGTGCCACCAGGTGAGCCCCATTAATTTTCTAAATTTTAATAAAAATGCTATCGTAACTTTTTTTTTTTTTTGAGGAAGATCAGCCCTGAGCTAACATCCATGCCAATCCTCCTCTTTTTGCTGAGGAAGACCGGCCCTGAGCTAACACCTATTGCTAATCCTCCTCCTTTTTTTTTTTTCCCCTTTTCTCCCCAAAGCCCCAGTAGATAGTTGTGTGTCATAGCCGCACATCCTTCTAGTTGCTTATCGTAACTTTTTAATGAGCCCTAAGGAGCCAGAGCACAGGTGGGGACAATGAAAGACGAATTAAGTGACCTTCAGACTCTGGCACCCATTAAGACAAAAGGTTGTCTTAATCCTAGTGCCTCCTCTGTGCTGAGAACTGTGAAGGGAAATCTACCAGGAGACAGCCAGAGATGATCTCCTGGGGTTGTGTGTGTCTCAGAGACAAACCTTGGTGTGTTCTGGGCTCACTGCGGGTAGCGGTCTGTTTGCGTCACATTTGGGCCAAAATGGTGCAGAGGACTCAGAAAGACACGGGTTCAAATCTTGAGTCTTCTACTCCTATCCCTTTGATTTTGGGGCAAGACTCTTCGAGTGTTGATTCTTCACTTGGTTTGATTCTCCGATCTGTAAAATAAGGACATAATACTGTACTGGAAAGATTGATGGGAAGGTTCAAAAGGATAATGCTTAGTGAATGCCTCTCATACAGCTAATGCTCAATAAATGGTAGCTATTTATAGCTACCCTGTGGTGCACACAGATAACTAAACAATACAGTGTTTTGGATGTTTTGGAAACTGCTGGTTCCCAGAGGGAGCCTGGCCTCAGGGTTATGGAACATCATGAACCTGTCAACTTTCGGGTGGGGTGGAGGGAGGCCATTTGCCTTGCCCCCACCTTGCCTGCAGCCCATTCTGGAATGGAGCAGAGTTGCACAGTTGCCTAGTAACACCTCTGGGAATCCAGGAAGTTAAAATTTTGGAAGCCGGAGAGGAAAGGAAAGGTGGGGTCTTGCATGTTTGAATTTAAGCTGACATGTACCAAGTGGGTGCTGTGATGAGGTAATCTGAGTGATTCCAAGGACTGGAGCTCAGGTAATCTTTGGTTTGTTGTTGCTTAATGTAATATATTCATAAGTTTCAAAATTCAAAATATACAACAGGGTTAAGAGTGAAACGTCTCGCCCGTATCCTTGTCCTCTCATTTCTCACCAGCCAGTCCCCTCCCCCGGGATGGCAGTGTTATCACCTTCATGGGAGTCCTTCAAGAGGTGTGTTGGTGGTTATCAGGCAAATAAGTGAAAGTGTATTTTTTTCCTACACAAGTGGTAACATACTAACTACTTGGTTTAGGACTTCGCTTATTTCACTTTGCCATAGCTCTGGTTCCCTATTTGCTTTGATGGTTGCAGAACATTCTATGGTATGGATACACCCTTTGGTCCCCAAAAGCCTAAAGAAGTGGTTAGGTTGTTTCCAATCTTCTGCTTTTACAATGTTGCAATGAATTGCCTCCTACAGGGGCTATCTCACAGCTGTGCAATGAATCTGTAAGATAAATTCCTAGAAGGAGAATTTCTGGGTCAAGGGTATATACTTTTGCACTTTTGATAGATACTCTGAGGGCTAAATTGCCCTCCAAAGAGATTGTATCCATTTAAGCTGCCACTAGTAAGGAGAGCGCCTCTTCTCACAGCCTCTCCCAGGTGGGGTGTTTCTAAACTTCTGGATCTCTGGTTGGTTGGTAAAAAAATAAAGGACTCACAAGGTAGTTCTAATTTGTATTGGTCTCGTGAAGCTCCTCTGGGCTACTCCTCATGTAGACACTTCTTTGTTTCTAGGAACCAACGCAGTGCAGCGTCCTGTCTGTATACCCAGTTCTGGCTGCTGTAAGCAAGGGATTGGGGTTTGCCCCTCAGCTTCCAGAGCTGATCCTCCCAGAAATCTGTAGCCAGGGTGTCTGCCCTCTCTTCCTGTACACATCCTGTTCCTTCTCCAGTGCTTTGGCCATCCAGCTACCTATTCTGTGGTTTGGGGTTTAGCTGACCCCCAGTTTCATCAAAAGGGAGTTTTCGTTTTTGTTTCCCATACTATTTTTGGACAATTTCTGTGGTAAAAACAGGGAAAAGATGACCCTTTGTCCTCAAGTTGAAAATCCTAAAACAAAGAAGCAGGTATTGTTATCATCCATTTTACAGGTATAAACACTGAGGCTTAGGCTGGTTAGAAAGCTCATCCCCGTGATAAAGTGACCCCAGAACCCTGGTTCCAGCTATAACTCAGTTACTCTCCTCACAACCTTTGGTAAATCACTTCTTTCAGGTCTCAGCTTGCTCATCTGTAAATCCAAGACACTTGTGACTTTCAAAATGTCTTGGAGTTCAAAGTTCCTCAGAAGCTGACAAAGAACGGGGGTGGCGGGGAGCAAGAGGTGGTGGTGATGGAATCTTCCACCAGAAAGAGCTCAGGTTTTTATTGGTATTGACATCGACTTATGCCTAAGATTTATTTTTTTAAAGGGTAATCAATGGGGGAAAAAAACAACGAAAAAAAATTGAAAATTATTGCTCTGTCTCAGAAGTGGCAAACTCATGGTCCATAGGCTGAAAGTGGCCTGATCACGTTTTATCTGGTCCACAAAGTGTGTTTTATTTATTTATTTTTTTTGGTGAGAAAGATTGGCCCTGAGCTAACATCTGCTGCCAATCTTCCTCTTTTTGCCTGTCTTCCTCTATTTTGTATGTGGGATGCCGCCTCAGCATGGTTTGATGAGTCGATCTGGCCCGGGACTCAAACCTCCGAACCCTGGGCCACTGAACTGGAGCGCGTGAACTTAACCACTATGCCACCAGCTCAGCCCCCACAAAGCATGTTTTAAAATGTTTACTTAGTTGCTAACTTTTTAAAATCCAGAGAGTTTACCAAAAAAATGTGTTTCTCTGGCTTCTCTTTAGAAAAATCAAAGATCTGCCAACACCGGGTTCACAAATCTAACTACACTGGGGTAGCAAGCCCAGATCCAGACACCGAACATGCCCAGGAGTCCATAGGCCCCTGATGCCCCTTCCAATGATGTCCCTCTCCAAGGCAAGAATAACCACTTCTAACAGCATAGATCAGATTTGCCTGTTTTTGCGTTTTATGCCAATGAAATCACACAGCCTATCCTATTTTGCGTCTTGTATCTTTCACTCCACATTATGTTTGCAGGCTGTGTTCACATCGTGGCATGTAGCTGTGGCTCGTTCCTTTTCATTGTTTTATCATGTTCCCTTGTATCAATATCTCACAACGTATTCTTTCAATTGTTGATAGACATTTATATTCTTTCCAGATTTTGGCTATTATGAATCTCGCTGCTATAAAAATTCTTGAACACATTTATCACACACACTGGTGCACACGGGTATGCATTTCTGTTGAGGATATAGCCAGGAGTAGAATCGCTGGGTAACAGTAACTCAGCACACATTCAGCTTTGGCAGAGCTGGCACCCAGTTTTCCAGACTGGTTGTACCAAGCTACCTTCCACTAGCTGTTGTGAATATCCAGTTGCTTGCCTTACTCATAGTTATTCCTTGACAGGCCCCCAAAGGCACTGGGGTTTGTGACTCCCAGACAAGATGTCTTCTATATGTTCTGGGAACTCTCAACCTTCTATCCTTTTCTGAAGTGAGTGAAGAATGAATGGCTGCTCCAAGTCCTCTCAAGGGTACCTGCTTTTCCCTCTTCCTTTGTAATCCTTGATGAGAATCCTTTATTTCAACATTCATTTAGCCCTTGGAGGTTGGGAAGGAGTTAGCCAGACATAGCGGTGGGGGTGGAGGGACTGAAGAACATTCCAGGCTGAGGTGAGGCAAGGGCACGTTTAAGTCTTCTGGAGGCCAAAGGAAAAAAAGAAGAGGACAAGTTTTCAATGGGGGCAGCACTGCCTACCTAGGGGATTTGGGAAAGGAGTGGGGGATGGGCTGCTGGTGTTTCAAGTCAAGACCAGGAGGGTTCTGGAAAGCAGGAACTGCTCCCCACAAGGAAATACCTCCCCCGCCCACCCAACGCCAAGAATGCCCCTCTAGAGAAACACAGAGAACAAGTAAAAGAAGTTGATCTTGATTGGAGGGTGGGTGGGAAGGGATGAGGCTGGGGGAGGGGAAATGGAGTGCGTGTCCCACTGTCATGTAAATATTCCCCCCCAGGCTGGGCGGCTCCAGAGCGGATTTAAACCTCCGTCACACGGGGCAGCCTCAGTTCTCAGCGCTTATTCCAGACACGCTGGTCCCCTCTTGGGTCTGATTCTTGGATTTTCTTCACAGCATGGCCCCCAAACGACAGAATTCGCTCCCGCCTCAAACGAAGAAGCAGAGACTGCCTCTCGCCCCCAAGCCAGAAGAGACATCGAAGACCTCTGTGAACTTGCCGAAGGGAGGTATGTCCCTACACTACATTTTCCTGGAGACTTAAGGGATTTGCAAGGATTGACTCAAGTGATTTTTTTGCCCGGTCCCTTTTGAGATGTGATCCCAAACTCCTCTGAAGGGGTTTAAGGATGCGGTGAGTGGATTATGTGAAGAAAGAACCAGAAGGAGTGAAACTGGGAGACCTGGAGCACATGGGAGCTCATCCCTGCCCCCAACCCTACACCAACACCGAACTTGTCTCCCCGCCCCCAGACTCACTCCTTGGGTTTTCTGTCTTCGTAAGTGGCACCACTAGCCAGCCTGAGGCTCAGGGCACACATGTGACGCCTTTCTTCTCCTTCACCGCTCCACATCCCACCAGATCCCCGAGTCCTGGTGGTTCCACCTCCTCGATACCTCTCATATCCGTCCACTTCGATTTCCTGCTGCTGCTGCCTGCTCACAACTCTGGCCCAGATTACTGCCACCTCCTCCTCCCATCCAGCCCGAGCAAAACTGATCACGTGACTCCCCAGTTTAAAACCCTTCCTGGCCTTCCCACTGCCCTCGAGGTATAGACTAAGACTTCCGGGGCGCTCCCCTCCTGGCCCCTGCCGACCTCTGCAGGTTCAGGCTCCCTCCCACCTTAACCCTCTCTTCACCTCCTGGGGCTCTAGTCTCTCACCTGGGGGCCTGAACACCCACCTGCCCTCAGCCTGGATCACTGCCTTCTCCCAACCTGCACACGTCTCCTCGTTTTCCAGCTCTGCTGAAAAGTCACTTCTTGCAGGCATTCTCCTTTGAGCCACAGCTGGTGGGCTAAAGTTAGGAGCCCCCTTCTGCCCTTGGAGCACCCAGAGTCACCCCAGCCTGGCCTTTACATCGTTACATTGTAATTTGTAATTGTCGGTTTCATGTCTGCCCCTCCCCCCATTAACCCTTACCTTGGAAGTAAGGGCTGCATTGAGTTTTGCAGACACATAGTTTAGAGCCAGGCACAAAGTGGATTGTTCTGGTGATCAGTCCTCCCTGATGGAGTGGTGATGTGGTGGGGCCCTCTTGGGGTTGGGTTTGGATAGGTAGAAGGCAGAAAAGCATTGCCCTAGGAAAATGTGACAGCAAGCTGGCTCAGCACTGAGGGGAGGGGCTCGGAGCCCACGAATCTTTCTAATTTGCTGACTTGGCTAAGGTCGAGTCACACTTATGGAAGGAGCACTGGATAAGGAGTCCTCATTACAGTGCTCCTGTGGATCTGCTGAGTGGCATGGCAAGTTTGACTTTACTGGGTCTCAGTCCATCTCCTTCCAAATGGGATGCAAAGACGTCCTGCCCCGCTGATGCCCCAGAGTGGTAGAGTGGGACGGCTAGGGTTTGAAACGTGGCTCCATCTGGCTGTGTGACCTTGTTGGGCAAGTGACATAAGCTGTGCTTCTTTCCTCTTCTGTAAAATGGGCTCAACAGTACCTATCTTTTAGGTGTGCTGTGAGGCTTAAATAGAAGTGAAACATTTAAGACAGCAATTGGCTGATAATCAGTGCTCTTGAGAGGGATAGTAAATTCCTCCCCACTTGTGAGCAGCAAAATGTGGATGAGTCCTCCTGGTGGCCTTCTGGTTATCTTCCTGGGAGAATTAACTGGACCAGAAGGGATCAGAAGGTGCAGCCACAGTTCTTCCTAGGTGGTTCACTGAAGTCCAAATAACAGCTCACGCCACTCCCTGGGCACTGAGGGGCCAGGCACTGTGCTAAGCACCTCTATCCCTCAGCCCTCCCAGCAGCAGCATGCTGTGGATAACCCCATTTTACAGATCAGAAAAAGGAGGCGTGGGGTGGGGTGGCTGTTGAAGGCCACCCTAGCTAAGATTTCCCGGTCATCTTGGGACACTGCTGCAGTGTAGGGAACGCCAGCACCTCTCTGTCCCAGTCTTTAAGCTGTGGGGTTCTCCTCCTTCAAAGGAAGCTGGGAAGGAAAGAGAGGAGAGGGAGGAATTCTGAGAGTGAGTTGAGAGGCCTGGGAGAGAAGGCAGAGCTCCTAATGTTGCAGATGGGGAGAGACCACAGTGAATAATGCATGGTGGGTGAATTATCTCTTGGTGTGTCCATGCCACTCCCTTGTTGACTGAAACAACTGCCCGTTTGCTTTCTCTTTCTCTTCCACTTCCTAATGTGTGCTCCTTGCATTCATCTTGAGAAGTGCTATAGGAGAGGTCAGGAAGGGGAGCAGATGGTTCTAAAGGCTGGGATGGTGGGAAGGAGCCTGGAAGCCCATTGCCTAATCGGAAGGTATTACAAGGCTCCCGGACCCCTGCAGCTGCGTGGGAAACACAGGTAGATCAGGCACTTAGGAGATACTCTGGGTCACTGGTACCAATCTGAGCAGGCCTTGTGTATGAAAGCAGCAGCCCTCAGCACAGTGTTTTTCAGACTGTTTTATCCCATTTGTGGGTCACAAAACATTTTAGTGGAGTGCAACCTGCATTTAAAGAAAATAAAATAGAAGATTAAGAGTCACATCACACTTAATAAGGGTAAGCATTGTTTTTTGTGTGGATGTGTACCAGGTCCTGATTTCAAATGTTTCTCTTACTTTGGCCATTTTTTCCCGAAAAAATTGAAAATCTCTGTCCTAGGGCAGTGGCTTTGTTAGCCACCAGCCTGGTTTAGAATCTTGGTTCGGCCACTTGCGTCAAAAAAAAGTTGAGTTTATCTATGAAATGAGGATATTAATACCTACTTGATATTTCATGAAGGTTAAATGAGAAAATGCATGTACTTGTCACAGCCTGTGGCCCAGGTACTTGCTTCAGCAGTGTGCTAAAGGCTGGTATTTCTTTCCAACTCTGTTCAGTGATATCACAGTGTAGCAGGAAATTGTCCATGGTGAGCATATTTATATATCACTGAAATCAGCAAATGCTACAAATCAGGGTTTTTGGTGTGTTTTTTTTCTCTTCTGGGAGCTGGTTGTGAAACATTTACCAGCTTATCACTGGTGATGATAATTCTCCCTTCAAAAGGCCTGTCCAGTTGGGATAGGTATGAATTGAGCTGGACTCAGTTGAGAATGAGGTTTGAAGGGGAAGAATTAGATGAATTTCTGGGTTTGGGGGAAAGTCTCAAGAAAACGTTTTCTGTACCCGTGGACTGGATGCCAATTATTTCACATTTATCCATCACTCACCATGGACTGTCTTGAACCTTTAAGACATTGCTTGAGCTTTAAGAGCCAATAGTAAAATGTGAGTGCTGGAAGGCAAATACCCTAACCCCAGATTCTGGTTACCAACGCCCAGGAGAGGTTTCAGGCTTTTTGTGGTCCATGTCTTGGGGCCCTGGAGGAGGGAGCAGAGTGTGGTGCATTTGCATTACCTGGAAAGCCTTATTTAAACAGAAGCGCCTCGGCCCCACTCAGTGGTTCAAGACTCGGCCTCTAATGCAGGCCTCCTGGTCCTATCATCTCTGACGCCGTGAAGTGAACTTAACGCCGCCCACGCCATCCAGCAGTTGTGCTGCTTTCTTGAGATGCACGCTGCGAGCTGCTGGGGCTGGCGCTTAGCGGGCTGTACACTTTCTTGCAAGTATTAGGCACTAAGTTGGGCTAAAAGCACCCGCTAATGAATGTGGCACTGCCCTGCCTTCAGGGGACTTCCACTTCAGTGAGGCCCTGCTTACGTGTCACCACTGACACAACGGTCCCATTTGTCAGCCTTTTTTGAATTTTATAATTTCGTAACAAATAGGTACAGAGAGGGAAAGTGACTTGCCCAAGGGCACACAGCCTGTTGGGCAGAGCTTGGACTAAAAAGTCGGAAAAGGCCCCGTGAGTGGTCTGGACAGCTTCGGGCTTTGCAAACAGACCGGAGTGAGTGAGATCGGGAGCTTCCCCATCTGGAAAATAGGATGGAGGTGCCGCCTTCTCCCCCGAAGAGGGATGCCCCAGCAGTGTCCCAGGGAGCAGACCCCGGAGTGAGCGTGTTTCTGGGCCCCGACGCGAAGCCCGGCCACTACAAGGCCTGCACTTTTGGGGGGCTGCAAATCCCCCGCGCCACCCCGCGGAGAAGGGAAGCCGCTCCGCCGCCACGTGACGCGCCCGCCGGGGGCCTACGAGCATTCGGCGAGGCCCCGCCCCTCGGTCCGCCGCGCGCCCGTAGCGCGCAAATGTCCCGGGTCGGGCTGGAGAAGGGAGAGCGGGGGAGGGGAGCGCGGCGCGGGGGGCCGGCCCCGTGCGTCGCGGCGTCCCTTCCTCCCGCCTCTTCGCCAGGCCCTGTGTCTCCGCGCCGCGGCGCCGCCCCCTCGTCCCGGCGCCCCGGCCAATGGCGACGCGGCGCGAGCCTCTCCGGCCGGGGGCGGGGCGTGCGCGCGGGGCCTGGCGCGCCTGCGCCCTGCCGCCCGCCCCTCGCCGAGAGGAGGAGGAGGAGGAGGTGGAGGTGGAGGAGGAGGCGGCTCGGGGAGAGCGAGCAGCGAGCTGGAGCGCGGAGCGTGAGTGAGGGAGCCCGCCGCCTGCCCGCCCGCCGCCGCCTCCCCTCCGTAAGCAGGAGCCCGGGCCGGGGCCCGGCACGCCGCCCCAGCCCCTCCCTCGTCGCCAGGCCGCGAGGGCAGCGCGCGCGAGCCGGGGGGAGGGAGAGCGAGCGAGCGAGCGCCGGGAGGAGGCGGCCGGACCGAGCGGGCGCCCGCGCGTGTGGCGTGAGGGGAAGCCGCTGCCCGCCCCCTTCGCCTTCCCTTCTCTCCCCCTCCCCGCTCCCCCCCCGACCGCGGAGCAGCACCATGTCGGCGCCGGCGGCCAAAGTCAGTAAAAAGGAGCTCAACTCCAACCACGACGGGGCCGACGAGACCTCAGGTGAGGAGCGGGCGAGGCGGGGGCCGGCCGCGCCGCCATCTTCGCCGCCCGCCGGCCCGCAGGCCGCCGGCGGGCCCGGGGCGCGCGGGGGCGCCGGGCGGACGGCCGGCGCGCGCCTCGGCGCCCTTTTTGTGCGCGCGGGGCCGGGGCCGGGGCCGGGTGGCGCCGCGGCGGCGGCCGGCGCGGCGAGGCGGGGGCGCTGCGGCCTGCTCGGCGCGGGCGGAGGAGACCCCTTCCTCTCCCCCCTCCCTCGCTCTCCTCCCCCTCCCTCCCTCCCGAGAAGCCTCTCTTTATTGTGCTCCGCCATGATGCCTCGCTCCCATCAGCCGCCGCCGCCGCCACATGGTGCGGCCGGACGCGGCCCCGCGCCCGGGCCTCCGCGCGGCTCCCCCTTGGCGCCCGGGCCGCGGGCGGCGCCCCCGCGCCCCCACCCAGAGGCCGGCCCCGGCGCGGCCCTCGGCCTCCAGCCGGGGCGGGGTGGGGGCGCGGGGAAGCACGCGGCCGGCCGCGCTCGGGGCCCGGGCCGCCCGGGAGGATGCTCGGGCCGGCCCCGGGCTCTCCCCACGTGGGGCGGCCACCCCGGCGCGGCGGCGCGCGGGGCGACCTGGCCCGGCGGCCAGGGTGTCGGAGGGGCTTGACAATGGCTGGTAGAAAACCTCCCGGCCTCTTCCGTAGAGGCTTTCTTGGCAGGGGGGCTGCGAAACCCGGGATGGTTACCGGAAATGAGCTGCGCGATCAGGCCCCTTCACGCCCACTTAGCTTTGTAGGTTTTGCTGTCTTTACCGGACAAAAGGGCACCTTTGCCGTCGCACACCCCCTTTGCCTCCTCTCCCTTCTGTACTTGGTAGTTTCTGACTTCAGGCTTGCTCCCCTGGAAGTGTGCTCCACGATCGTGTGGGGCTGCATCTGAGGTCAGGCCACCTGAAATTAGGTTGGAGGGGTGAGAAAGGTCAGGTGCGAATCCTGGGGTTCGTATTCTAAGAGGGTAAAGTCGAGTGTTTATGATGGCGGGGTAGTTCCCAGGGCCTTCCTGTCTCTGTAGGCGTATCTCATGTCTTCATTGTAATGGGTGTTGAGCAGTATTTTTAACTTTGTATAAAAAGTGATTCTACCATTGAGATAGGTGGTGGTCTAATTTTTGTTACTGTTAATGGGTTAGTTTCCATATTCTAGTTAACAGCTAGTGCTATTCTATGGCAGGTATACAATGTGATAAATAATAGGTATTAAGAATCTCTGGGTAAGGTTTATTTTTTATTTTTCATAATAGAAACTTTACCAGTTGGTCTCTTTCTTGTAATGGAACTCTTAAAAAGTGCTACAAACATTTTGAGTGGCCCAGCAGGTAGCGTGGTTTGTAGATAGTCTTAATTAAAAAGTAATTTGTCAGCTACAGTCATGAACACGTGGAGAGCATGCCTTGTAGTAGGCAGTTTAGTTTTTTTTTTTTTTTAAATAGGTTTATTGATATATTGCATATGACAGACAGTGTTAACATCAAGAAAGCGAGTTAAATTTATCTTTTAATTAGTATTGAGTCTTATGCACCTTTTTCTTGCAGAAAAAGAACAGCAAGAAGCAATTGAACATATTGATGAAGTACAAAATGAAATAGACAGGTAAAGTTTTTCTTAATATACTTTGGAGAAGTATTCTGAGATGCATCTTATGGTCTGGTAGTCATTGAAACTGGTCAAATAAATCTGGATCCGCTGGCTAAGTGGAGATGATTATAACTTAGTTGGAAATATTATGAAGATTCAGTGTTATTTTTCTGTGAAATATTTGTGGTCACCGAAAAGTTTTTGATGAAAGTACATTGACCTTGTAAAGATTGGGTTTGCTTTTTAAGGGTACACATGGTTTGAATCATGGTGGTGGACTTCTCATGGTTTAGCATTATGGTGTCTGTGTTGGCTCTGACTTGCCTTATAACTTTGTTACTTGGTTAGCAGCTTTTTTTTTTTTTTTTTTTTTTTTTTTGACTTGATCTGCTTGAGGAAAACAGAAGTGAAGTTAGCCTGGTGGTAGAGTAGATGAAATAAATATACAGTGTTAGCAAAATGCTCAGTTTGGGCATTTTAATAACTGTCATTTATTGAGTGCCTGTTGGTAAAGCAGATATCTTAGTTTTGACTTGAGTCTATAGCTACAAAAATCTAGATGATTTGCTTATTATAAATAGGTACTTTGCACTGCTCTAAAGCTAACAAGAGTCAATACTCTGCAGTCTCTGCAGTTTTGTGTTTGTCAAATACCGTCATTATCAACGTCCTTTCATTCGTTTCAGACTTAATGAACAAGCCAGTGAGGAGATTTTGAAAGTAGAACAGAAATATAACAAACTCCGCCAACCATTTTTTCAGAAGAGATCGGAATTGATCGCCAAAATCCCGAATTTTTGGGTAACAACATTTGTCAACCATCCACAAGGTATGTTATGGGAGAGCATCATTATAAAGGGTGTGAGCTGTCCACTTGTTAAAGTGTAGAGGGGTCTTGGTTGAGGACTTGGTCCATCATGTTGGGTACATGCAGAGATTGAAACACTCAGGGGGAAAGCTTGTAATTAATGCTTTCTGTTTATTTAGAAGAGATTGTATTCTGAGGATTCTGTTTAATTACTTGATAGAAGATGGTGACAGCTCTGACACTCTGAGCCATTTGGTTTTCAGTTAATAGTAGATTTATGGAAACAAAGATGCTTACTAAAATTTGGTAAATTGTAAAAGGTGTCACTTAAGTTGCTTGTTAATACTTGTCTGTTGAATATTTGACCTGCAATTTGCTGGTCTAGTGTCCGCACTGCTTGGGGAGGAAGATGAAGAGGCGCTGCATTATTTGACAAGAGTTGAAGTGACAGAATTTGAAGATATTAAATCAGGTTACAGAATAGATTTTGTGAGTATCAGTAACTCATCTTGTTTGCCACTGTGGAAATTAACTTGAGGTTGGTTAGAGGAGCTGTTTGTGTTCATTTCTAATCCTCTAATCCTTTGTTATAGTATTTTGATGAAAACCCTTACTTCGAAAATAAAGTTCTCTCCAAAGAATTTCATCTGAATGAGAGTGGTGATCCGTCTTCAAAGTCCACTGAAATCAAATGGAAATCTGGAAAGGTATTTCAGGAATTGTTGGGTAAAAATATCATTTTGTATGTTTTGGTTTAGTTGAACCATTTACCAATACTGGTGCTTTGGTAATGTGTTAAATGCAGGTCCTTAAAATAAAAAACTGTAGTGTGTTCAAGTCAAATACAATAGCTTGGATCTCATTATAAATTATAGTGCAAGTTTTTGAAGAAATGGACTACATCTTTTGGTTTTCTGCGTTGGTGACTGAGCTCTTCAAATGGCCGGCCACTTCCCAAAATCCATTTATGTCTGCATTTAATTAATACACGTATTTTAAATTATCATATTATGTTATGATAATGGTTCTTAAAGTGGAACTAATTTTATGAAAAAGCCAGATTTAGATGGTACTTTTTTGGGAAAAGCTTGTCATACAAATTTGACACCAGTTTTTGCAGACCTAGAACTCTAGGACTTCTTTCTCTTTACCTGCTGGACGATTTATAATTTCTTTTAGATAAGAATAGTAGTATAGATAATGTACTAATGTCCCTTTTTTTCTTATGCTTTTGGGTTAAACTCTTAATTGTTTAAATTATAGGGAATTTAGGTGTTGTAAAGAGACTATATCCAAAGTTTTTCCATCCATTTAGGATTTGACGAAACGTTCGAGTCAAACGCAGAATAAAGCCAGCAGGAAGAGGCAGCATGAGGAACCGGAGAGCTTCTTTACCTGGTTTACTGACCATTCTGATGCAGGTGCAGATGAGTTAGGAGAGGTCATCAAAGATGATATTTGGCCAAATCCATTACAGTACTACTTGGTGAGTTGAGAAGGTTGTTTTATTCAAGGGTGCACTTGTCTCATTTGTTTGAAAATGGGTTTTTACGGTAACGTGTTTCTTTAAGGTTCCTGACATGGATGATGAAGAAGGAGAAGGAGAAGAAGATGATGATGATGATGAAGAAGAAGAAGGATTAGAAGATATTGATGAAGAAGGGGATGAGGATGAAGGTGAAGAAGATGAAGATGATGATGAGGGGGAGGAAGGAGAGGTAAAAGAAAATTTGGTTAAGTCCAAAAAGAAAATACGTAAAGAATTCAGCATGTTACTTTTGAGGTTATATATATTGTATAATGGAACTAACTCAACTAATGTGTGTGTGTGTGGATTTGTAGAAAAGATAAGCTCTTTTGTTGTCCAATATTGAAGGAAATTTTGATAAGTTCATTGCATCAACCATTCAACTAGTTTTCCTTTTGAATAGTTTTTATGACTATTCAATCCTGTCCTTCCCTAGCCAGTACTTAATGAAAGTGATATGGACTGTGCAGCTGGTCAGATTCTGAGGAAATCTCCCAAATAAAAATTTGCCTGTTGTGGACAAACTATAAAATTCTTATAGTCAGATGGGGATAGATTTGTTTTTGGTTGGATTATTTGGTCTGAAAGATGTCTGATGATTTGGTTAGTGTGGAGAAGTTAATTTATCTGAAACAAGATCACTGAGTCTTGCAGTCGAGATTGGATGCAGATTGATGTGTATGTTCATAAGATTAGACGTCTCCGTAGCGTGTTGCTGTGTTCTGTGGAGTCTGTCGTAGTCCGTAGGAATGTTGGGGAATGACCTTAGAATTAACCTAAAGATTAACTGCCCACTTTTTCTTTTGCAGGAGGATGAAGGAGAAGATGACTAATGGAACACTGATGGATTCCAACCTTCCTTTTTTCATTTTCTCCAGTCCCTGGGAGCAAGTCGCAGTCTTTTTTTTTTTTTTTTTCTTTCCCCTCTTGTGCTCAGTCGCCCTGTTTTTGAGGTCTCTTTTCTCTCCTTTATACCATGGTTCTCAACATATTTTGGGGGGAAATGCTGTGAGCAGAATACAGTGGGAAAAGAATCTCTACCCCTTTCTGTTCCAAATTCATTTTTATCCCTTCCTGTCTCAACAAAAACTTTATGGAATCAACACCACCGTGCTCTGTGGGAAAAAAGAAAAACCTTCTGCTCCCTTAGCTCTGCTGGAAGCTGGAGGGTGCTAGGCCCCTGTGTAGTAGTGCATAGAATTCTAGCTTTTTTCCTCCTTTCTCTGTATATTGGGCTCAGAGATTACACTGTGTCTCTATGTGAATATGGACAGTTAGCATTTACCAACATGTATCTGTCTACTTTCTCTTGTTTAAAAAAAGAAAAAAAAACTTAAAAAAATGGGGTTATAGAAGGTCAGCAAAGGGTGGGTTTGAGATGTGTGGGTGGGTTAAGTGGGCATTTTGACAACATGGCTTCTCCTTTGGCATGTTTAATTGTGATGTTTAACGGACATCCTTGCAGTTTAAGATGACACTTTTAAAATAAAATTCTCTCCTAATGATGACTTGAGCCCTGCCACTCAATGGGAGAATCAGCAGAACCTGTAGGATTATTTGGAATTGACATTCTCTATTGTAATTTTGTTCCTGTTTATTTTTAAATTTTCTTTTTGTTTCACTGGAAAGGAAAGATGATGCTGAGTTTTAAACGTTAAAAGTGTACAAGTTGCTTTGTTACAATAAAACTAAATGTGTACACAAAGGATTTGATGCTTTTCTCTCAGAATGGATATACTTAATATGACTTTCCAAGTTTGACTTGTATAACATGTTGTCAAACTTTGTCACCCTAACTACGTATTTTTTGATACGCACTTTGCAGGATGACCTCAGGGCTATGTGGATTGAGTAAAGGGATTTGAATCAATGTGTTAATGTCTCCATAGTTGGGAAATATCATGGGTACAATGTGTCATCAGTTTCTGAAAATTTTCACATCATTTGGGATACCAGATTGCTCAAAACTCAGTTTTGAGTATGTTGTACCCTCGATTTGTATCTCTAATTGGCATTTTAAAAAATGGGCCTTTATTTACCTGGATATAGTAATAGTGCCTGCCACCACCATCAGACAGACCTGGTGCTCTAATGCCAAGTTACACACGGGGCAACTGCTGGCATGTCTTCATTGGCACTGTAAAACGTGGCCGAGGAGACAGGCTCTCAGAGTAAGAAGTCCGTATTGGTGGTAAGAAACTCAGGTTAGGAGTACTTTTGTCTCCAAGTACCAGCTATTTAGCATATAGCTGAAATTAGACCCATCTGTGTGAATCTGGGTGAGACAGTGGACTCTGCTCTGTCTGCTAAATGCCATTGTGCATAGAATAACATTTTGAGAAGCTACCTAATGCATAAGCTTTTTAATGCTGTAAAATATAGTAGCTAAAGTTAAATGCCACTTTTTCAGAGATGAATTAATGGACAGCCTGGTCAAATTCAAAGCTTTTTGATGTATAAAACTTTATAAATGGAACTATTCCATCAATAGGCAATGTGACGAAAACCTGTCTAGATGGGTAGTCTGTAATTTCTGCACAGGTCTCTGTTTAGTAAATACATCACTGTATACCGGTCAGGAATCTTGCTCCAATAAAGGAACATAAAGATTTTTTTTGACTGGGGTCATTCTCCTTGTTTTGTAGAGAAATGTTACTTGCTTTTGGATTTAGATGATAAGCTAGTATTTTTGTGTTTTGTCTTGTTGTTTGTGTGCATAATGACTGGGAGAGGGGGTAAACTGCTCTTCCAATAGTTTAGCAGTAAGTATAGCATAGGTAACATCTACACGGAAAGGTATGTATGAAAGTCATGGACAAATCCCTATGTTACTTGGAATGTAGTAAGTTCCTGAAGGGATTGAGTGTTCTGATTTTGAAGTCTCAACATTTAAAGGACTTTTCACTAGGAGAAAAAACCAGTAGTCACTTGAATTAATATTAAGTAAGCCTGTGATTTTTGTTTCATAAAGTTACAGCTTACCCAAACTGGTTTTTTTTTTTTTTTTTTTTTAAAGATTTTATTTATTTTATTTTTTCCCCCCAAAGCCCCAGTGGATAGTTGTATGTCGTAGCTGCACATCCTTCTAGTTGCTGTATGCGGGACTCGGCCTCAGGATGAACGGAGAAGTGGTGCCTCGATGCGCACCCAGGATCCGAACCCGGGCCACCAGCATCGCAGCGCGCGCACTTAACCACCAAGCCACAGGGCCGGCCCACCCAAACTGGTTTTTATGTGCTGGTGAGATTGTAGTACTGTTAGGTTATAGGTCACATTTAACCAAATTTTATAATATTTCTTCGTTTTGGGGAGTGTGGTAAAAAAAACTAGGAACCCCTAAAGGTAATTTCCTCCCAACTATTGAGATTACCTTTAGATCCCCCTGTGCCTGCAAATCTTCTGGAGTGCCAGGCTGTGGGAAAGCAAAGTGGGCCCTTAGTGTGCTGGAGAAGGGCTACAGAGGGGCTGATGTGCTCTGTGCCCAATTGCAAGAGGAGTTCTTGGGCTGGCCCTTAGGCAAGTGTGTATTGGAAAGTGCCAGATGAATGGCTCAAAGCTCCTTTGGTACAAGGACATTTAAAAAGAAGAGAGCAGATAGTGGCTGTTTGGGGAGTTTCTCTAGGAAGAGGGAGGACATCCTCTTCCAAAGCTGTGCCATACTTGGCTTGTGAGGGGCACTTAATAACTTCCATGAATTGAGCCACAGAGGACAGTAGCTTGTTGCTACATTTAATTTCAAAACCTTAAGGAATATTCTATTTTAGACCATCCCTGCAGTTGAAGTTACTTGTCTCCAGTGATGTCCTGATTTCTAAAAGACTTAACCGTATTGCCTGACCTCCGTGACAAGCCCTTAACTGTTTCACCCAACTCTGGCTCTAAAGTGTAGAGTTTAAATGGTCCACAGAGAACCCAGGTATCTTGTCGGCTGACATTTGCTTTACCTCTGGCATACTTCACTTGTATCAGCTGTTTGGCTGCTAAAAGCTATGAGGTTTTGACTCTTGATGGATTTTGGGGGCCTTTTAGAGGATTCAGAGGATTCCTAGACAATTGTTTCTGGATTAATTTGGTAATCTTTATCATTATTGCTTTATAATACAACTGGTTTTATGGCTTCACTTGGTCCCAGAAACAGTTTTTCTTTTTTGTTAGATTTTGCTATGAACTCTTTATGGCTATTGCCAAGAATGGAATTCTGTTGCAAAAAGTGAGGACTCGGGATTTCCTGAAGATTGAGACAAGTTCTTTAGGAGATGAATGAATAGCCATTTCAGTTGTTTAAAGAGGACAACATCTTAGCCTTTTGAAAAGTCTACCCCCACCCCAGCAGTGACCATTCCCATTTGAATATGCAGCTGTTTATGAAGACTTACAAGTTTGCTTTTCAACGAGTCTGAGGGAAAGGACTGCAGTTTTGTGATTAGAACAAGAATACAGAGGACTTTAAAAGTGGAGGGTGTGTGCCTGTGTGATTAGTTGGTGACCTTGTGTACTCAGATATTACCCAAGAGAGGCAAATGGAAATGTAGATGGATTGAGATTTGCAATATTGAGAAGAAACAGTGTATAGAAAGGGAAGAATATTTCCTAGGTACCCTGCTAGGAAGTTTTAGGTTCCTTTCAAGTTGATGTTGATGCAAGTTCAACAGCCAATTACCTGTGGAATTGGTTTGCACTATTCACTATCCACTGGATGTTGAACGTGAACTTCAGTTTCCTAAGAATTGCAGTTTAACGAAGTACCATCACCATCAGACATAAGACGCAGCTATCTGGTCAGACCCATCCATCAGCCCAGGACTTGGTTTCCCTGTAGGTTTGTCCAGCCTGGGGTTCATTAGGGAAGATGGATGGATTCTGCTACTTCTCAACTCCTTTCCCTGAGTGACAGGTGAGGCAGTGAGACACTTCACAGCAAACTTGGGAAATCATTTCGAGTTCTTCCACATAATTCAGCTTAATTCAGCTTTCTGGCTGTCGCAGTGGATAAATGATCCTCAAGATGGGACATAGACACCCTCCTGAAAGGGGGAACTTTGCTAGTTTGAGTCATTGTTTTTTCCTCAAACCTATAACCTGCAGTCAGAAACTGATAGTCTTGGGCCGGCCCTGTGGCTTAGCGGTTAAGCGCGTGCTCCGCTACTGGCGGTCCAGGCTCGGACCCCGGGCGCACACCAACACCGCTTCTCCAGCCATGCTGAGGCCACGTCCCACATACAGCAACTAGAAGGATGTGCAACTATGACATACAACTATCTACTGGGGCTTTGGGGAAAAAAAAGGAGGATTGGCAACAGATGTTAGCTCAGAGCCGGTCTTCCTCAGCAAAAAGAGGAGGATTAGCATGGATGTTAGCTCGGGGCTGATCTTCCTCACACACACACACAAAAAACCTGATAGTCTTTTTACTTCTAAATTATGGTTAATTAACATTCAGTTCAGGGCAGCTTGATAATAACCCCAGTTTAAAAAAGCCTACTATGTGCCAGGCTAGCCTACTATGTGTTAATGTCTAGCCCTCAACAACTCTATGTGTAAAAGTGTCACTAGCCTCTGATGATGGGTGTAGGCATGTCCCCCAGGGAACTAAGTTGCCTTTGCCTTTGTTGATGCCACTTGGTTGATTTCCCAGTGCAAGACAACCCAGGATTGTCCACGGCTTGCCAATTTCACTTGCCAGTCCATCGTGAGGAAGGTGGTCCAGGCAAAGTGGAACTGACATGATTTCCTTCAGTAAAAGCACTGGAGGGCGCCCATGCCAAGTCAGCAAATAAGCCACATTCAATATTTGACCCTTACTCACTTCTGGCCCCTTGGGCCAGGCTCTTTCCATGAAGCCTGGCACCAAGTGCTGGTGAGCACACCATGCCAGGAAGTGGCTAAACAGCCCAGACTAGGCAGTAAAGGACCCGGATCCCCTACACACGCAAGCCACTGCCAGTTCGCCTAGTGCGGGCTGGATACTTTCTGAGACTGGCTATGTCTCAAGCTATAAATGCGTCTTCTGTTTAAATGCGCTTTTTAGGGCAAAGGTGCAACTGGCTGAACCAGAAAGCTCAAGTCTGGTCAAGTGATGGGGGACTGAGAGACGTTTGGTTTATTCATCTGTGACTTGTAATTTGGCTTAATTTGGATGAGGTTTTACTTTTTTCAGACGTATACATTCTTATATTGACTCTAGACAGGGCTAACCAGTCCGTGGCGGCGACAGGTTTGGGATTAGCCCATTTTACACCAACGACATTCAAAACGGAGACAGTAGCAGGAGCCAGGCGGTGGCGGGGTTCCTAGGAGTGGACCGGCCACACAGGCAGCGCCCCGCGGCCGGCAGGCGGCGCTGTCCCCATCCGGGCGCGCTCCTCTGGGCGCGCGGCGGGGCAACTAGAGCACCCCGCCCGGGAAATGTCCCTTCCTGCCCTCCTATCCCGCGGCGGGGGTCAGTGTCGCATGGAGCGGGAACTACGGCCTCAGAAGAGGGGGCACTTGGCCCCAAATCCCGCGGAACGTCGGGTCCGGGGGAGGCGCTGGGGCCTCGGGGACGGGAGTGGGGTCCGGGGCGCGATCCGGCGCGGCCGAGAGGCGGCGCTGGTCCCAGGTCCAGGAGGGCCAGCGGACCTCGGGAGGGGGCGCCCGATCCCGCGGCTCCGCTGCCGCTTCCCGGGAAGTTTCAAGTTTGAAAGTCCTGGCGGAGGAGCCGGGGCTTCCGGAACCTGCGCGGTGGAGAGGAGGGGCCGAGCGGCCGGAGCGGCGCCATGGAGGAGGGGGCGCCGCAGCAGGTGAACGGCGCCCGGAGAGGCCGGGCTGTGGGCGCGGGCCGAGGGGGGCGGGGAAGCCTCATTCACCGCCCCGGGCGCCCCGAGCTCCCGCCGCGTCCTCAACCCCGCCCTCGAGATCCGCACCCCCAACCACTCCCCGTATCCCCTCTCAGCCCCTGCCCCGGGCCCCCCTACACGTTCGCAGTGCAGACCTGCGCTTTGGGGGTAAGTCGTTCGTGCCCCCTGGAAACGTCCCCAAATCACCCCCGAGTGACTCAGAACCTCCAGTCAGGCCAGTCCATGAGCACGTCCGAATCCGCAGTGAGGGCCACCGGGGTGGGCCCCAAAGTTTCCCAAAATCGATTCTTCCAGGTAGGAGTCTATCGTGCGGGCACCTGGGGAGGCGTCCTCGGGGGAGAAGAATGTGTGCGCAGGCAGAAGGGGTTCCGGGAGGGGCCCGTCTTCGCGCACCTGGGGGGTCCTTCCCCAGCACTCGGGCACCGGGGAGTGTGCACGCCAAGGGGAAGGGCCTAGCCCAGCTCCCCGGCGGGAACCTTCGGGTACACAGGGTTCCGGCCCACATGGCGAGGGGCGGGGTTCCTGCCAGAGCTGGCAATAGGTGCGCATGGGCGCAGGGGCCAAGGCTGTGCGCTTGTCTGTTATTGGGGAGGGAGAGGTGGAGTTCTAGCCCAGAGCAAACGAGGGCGTGGGCATTTGTGTACAAGATAGGGTCCCGGCCGCAGAGCAGAAATGGAGAGGGGTGTGTGCACATGGCGGGGCTCCAGCACCAAGCAGACAGGACCGTGGGCTATGCTCGAGGGTGAGGCGTCCTCCACAAGACTCCTTGAGTGCCCCCACCCCAGGCTTGGGCAGCCTTCGGGGCTACGTCTGCCCCCTCCCACCGCCTTCCTCCGGAGGCCCCTCCGCCTGTTCCAGCAGTGGCTTGTACACATTTTCCGATTTCCTGTGAACCTCCGCCCAGCAGCGGCGGCTGGGTGACTCAGGACCCCGGTGGCCGGGCCCCCAGCTCTGTGGGATCTTTGTTTGCTAGGGCCTTTGGCTCTGGCCCTCTGGCCTAGGGCCCTCAAAGGATTTCCTGAGCCCCGCCCCTGCCCCTGGCCTCCCAAGGACCGGCCAGCAGGCCAGTGGAGGCCTGGGGTAGGGGGTCCCTGAGGCTCCGGTAGCCACCCCTTCCACTGGGCTCCGGAGATGGATGGCGGAGAGGTAAGGTGGAGGCTCTGCCAGAGTCCCTGTGTGGGGGGCATTGTGGGTTACCCTGGGCTGAGGTCAGCTTTGGCCCCGGGTTGGTTTGAAATGTTGGCCTCTTGGAAGGAGGTTTTCCTCTTCCTTGCTCCAACCTGGGGTGAAGCAATGAGAAAGCCTCCACTTCCTCCCAGGAGCCGAGCTGGGAGTGGGTCCCCAAGACCTCCTCAAACCCCCTCTCTGTGCCTCTGCTCTGCCACCTGAGACACTGGGACATCAGGGGACAGCCCTGGCCTCTGCTCGGGCCTCTGGCTGCCCTCTCTGTGTGACCTTGGGTGAATCTCTAGCCCTTTTCTGGTCCTGAGTCTTAGCCTGAATCCCAGCCTAAGAGCAGCCTGGTTAAGCGTGGCTGGCAGGCAGAGGCTGGGGCCTGAGAGATGGTTGGTGTCTCCCTCTCCGTGTTGTGGCCTTGGGCAAATTCCTTGACCTCTCTGTGTCTCAGTTTCCTCATCCATAAAATGGGGATAATGCCTGCACCTGCCTCGTAGGGTTGTTGTGGAGACTGATGAGTTAATGTATGCAAAGCTCTTAGAACAGAACCTGGCACCCAGTCACACCATATAAACGTAACAGTTTTTCCCCTGACCCTTCTCTAATGGCAGAGGACAGGAGCGTGGGCTGGAGAAATAGCCTTAGGGTTTCCATGTGGCTTAGGGGTCCTAGCTCTGAGGTCAGAGATGCTTCCCAACCCTGCGGGTCAGTCCTGGGTGCCGTCCACGCCTCCCTCCCCCTCCACCCGTGGGGAGCTTAGGGCAGTGGCGGGGGACCGAGTGGCATGACTCCTCTGCCGTTCCACAGCCTGGGGCGGGCCAGCGGCCCCCAGAGGATGAGAAAGAGGTGATCCGCCGGGCCATCCAGAAGGAGCTGAAAATCAAGGAGGGTGTGGAGAACCTGAGGCGGGTGGCCACCGACCGCCGCCACTTGGGCCACGTGCAGCAGCTGCTGCGGTCCTCCAACCGCCGTCTGGAGCAGCTGCACGGGGAGCTGCGGGAGCTGCACGCCCGCATCCTGCTGCCCAGCCCCTCGCCCGGCCTGGCTGGTGAGTGAGGAGTCGGAGCAGACGCCTCGGGGCAGGAGGCGCTGCCGACCCAGCTCCCCGGCCTTGACCTTGGCCATTCTCAGATCCGCACCCCCAGGGCCTCAGGTCGCCCCTGCCCAGGAGGGGCAGGGAAGAGAGAGCTAGGCCACAGGGGGCTCTCGGCTCTGGTGAGGGGTTCATGTGCCCCACGCTCCATGCACACAGAACCTGTGGCCTCAGGACCCCGGCCACCGGCAGAGCAGCCGAGGGCCGGGCTCCTGGAGGCCCTGCGGAGGCAGCTGCAGGTGGAACTGAAGGTGAAGCAGGGGGCCGAGAACATGACCCGCACGTGCGCCAGTGGCACACCCAAGGTGAGGCTCGCAGGGCTGATGGAGAGACCGGCGCCCGGATTATCAGGGTGGGCGCTGCTCCAGCCCCCATTCTGACAGGGACCTGTAACCTAGCCGCTGACTCTGTAAGGGAGACACAGTCCTACCTCTTAGTCTGCTGGGTGAGTCCCAGACCCCAGCTTGGTGGGGAAGGCGTGGCTCGAATCCCTAGTCTAACAGAGAGGGCACCACACCGGTCTAATGGGAGAATCCCAGCCCCCGGCCCAACTCCCAGCATGACGTGGGGAGCTTGGCCCTGATCTGATGGGGGAGGCTTGACCTCAGGCCATGTCTGGTCTGATGGAGGAGGCTCTGCCCTGGACCTAGTCTAACAAAGGAGGCTTGGCTTTAACCCTGGTCTGATAGGGGAGGCTAGCCCTGGTCTGATGGGGCGTATGTCATGACCCCATAGGAGAGGAAGCTCCTGGCAGCTGCCCAGCAGATGCTGCGGGATAGCCAGCTGAAGGTGGCCCTGCTGCGAATGAAGATCAGCAGCCTGGAGGCCAGTGGGTCCCCTGAACCAGGTGAGGCCTTGAGAAGTGGGGATGGGCAGGGCAAAGCAGGGCATGGGCCTGAGGGCTGACCCCCTCCTCTCAGGTCCTGAGCTGCTGGCAGAGGAGCTGAGGCATCGACTACACATCGAGGCTGCTGTGGCCGAGGGTGCCAAGAACGTGGTGAAGCTGCTGGGTAGCCGGCGCGCGCAGGACCGCAAGGCGCTGGCCGAGGTCAGACCCTGGTCCCCTCCCATGGCTGCTCCTCTCTGAGGGTGTGCTTGTTCTCTTATGAGCCTCTGCAGTGGCAGGGGGCATGCCTGGGCTGGCTGCGTGGGATGGCAAAGAGGAGGCACATTCTGTTTAGACCTCACAGGAGGGGTGTCTCCGGGTGGCCCCCCGCCCCAATCCTCCCTGGGCCACTACCCCCTGCCTGTGTCCCCTCTGCAGGCTCAGGCCCAGCTCCAGGAGTCCTCCCAGAAACTGGACCTCCTGCGGCTGGCCTTGGAGCAGCTGCTGGAGAGACTGCCCCCTGCCCACCCTCTGCGGGGCAGAGTGGCCCGGGAGCTGCGGACTGCTGTGTCTGGGAACCCCCAGCCTTCAGGGACCCTTGTGAAGCCCACTGCCATGACAGGTAGCTGGGAGTCCCTCCCACTTCAGAGCTCCCCTTCCCTTTGCGAGAGGACCCTGAAACACAGTGCGGAAGAACTTTGGAGAAGGGTTCCAATCCTGGCCCCCTCCCCAGCTGTGTGACCTTGGGCAACTGACATCCCCTCTTTGAACCACAGTTTATCCATCTATAAAATGGGAATGATAACAGCACCTACGTCATAGGGTTGCTGTGAAAATTCAGTGAGTTGTTGAATGTGAAGTGCTAAACACAGAGTCGGCACAGTCAGCTCACGATCAATGAAGCTATTATTTAAATGAGTACCCATGATAATGCTTCAAGTGCCAATGTTAGGGAGCTCACAGCCCTGGAGGCCTTGGTACCCAGTCCTGGGCGGCTTAGACTGTTAGAAAGGTCTTTCTTATCTTGAGCTGAATCTGTCTCCTTGTAGTGGCAGCCGAATTGCAATCAACAAATAATCTGAGTGTGTCGACTTTGGAAGCCCTGAGCTTCCCACCTGGGTGACCATGCCAACTAGAGAGCCCAGCGCCTGCCCACTCAGAAATGGTGCAGGGGTAGACAGGCCACATCCCACTGTGAGCAGAGCTAAAAAGGGAAAGTACAGGGGCTGGATGGGCCCCCTCACCTGGCCTTGGGGAATTAAGGAATGCTTCCTGGAGGAGGTGGTATCTGAGCTTGGCCTTGAAGGGCTTATGGGAGTTGGCAAAGTAGACAAGTTGGGGAAGGCAAGGGGAATGGCTCGTTAAAAGGCCTAGAATTCAGTTACTCAGGGCCACCCCAATCCTGTCTCCTGGCTAAACCCCCCAGTTCCTCGAGTTGTTCTTAAGATGATCTTCCAACTCCGAGCACTGCCTTTGTTTACAAGCCCCGGGCCCGGACTCCCTAAATGGTGCTCTTAGGGCTAGAGTCCCACTGCTTCCTCTACCATTTGAGGGACAAAACTCTAATGACCTTAAAAATGAATCCACTTTGTTGGCAAAATATGCTTTGTGGGAGGTGGGGCAGAGCTGGCACTCATTTCCACTGTATAGATGGGGAAACTGAGGCCCAAGGAGGAGGGGAGACAAGACAGGCAGCCAGGCTTCCTGCTCCCCAAGCTCTCCTCCCTGCCTCGCCCTGAGCCCTGTGCAGCATGTCGTCAGGGCCTGTGGCTCCGTGAGGCCTGGCTGAGATCTGAGTCTCGCTCCTCTGTCTGTATGTCCCCCTACTTTCCCCAACAAGAGAGTCCTCAGGAGGGGAGGGCCAGTTGGTCTGTCTGGAGGGTGGCAGGTGGCTGCCAAGGCCTGACGTGGGCAGGGTGTGGGTTTAGCCGCCTCCAGGAGAGGAGAGCATTTTGGGGTCCCAGGGGCCCGTTGGTGGTGGCAGTGGGAGGATGGCACTAAGTCCTTCCTCATGCTCCTCCACAGGGACGCTGCAGGTCCGCCTCCTGGGCTGTGAGCAGCTGCTGTCAGCCGTGCCTGGACGTTCCCCGGCGGCTGCGCTGGCTGGGAGCGCCCCCCAGAGCTGGCTTCGGGGCAGGGCCAAGCAGCAGCGTGGTGGAGGCGAGCTGGCCAGTGAGTAGGGGGCACAGGGAGCTGGTGGGCAGCAAAGGACACCCACTCACAGCCTGCCCTGAGCCCTGGCTCTGGCGCTGCAGGCGAGGTGCTGGCCGTGCTGAAGGTGGACAATCGTGTCGTGGGCCAGACGGGCTGGGGGCTGGTGGCCAAGCAGTCCTGGGACCAGACCTTTATCGTCCCCCTGGAGCGGGTGAGGCTGGCCCTTGTGCCATCACGGGCCATCCTGGGCCACGGGGTGGAAGGCCAGCTAGGTAGGGGCTGGTGCTGTGCC
Source organism: Ceratotherium simum simum (assembly GCF_057802395.1). Classification (NCBI taxonomy): domain Eukaryota; kingdom Metazoa; phylum Chordata; class Mammalia; order Perissodactyla; family Rhinocerotidae; genus Ceratotherium; species Ceratotherium simum. The sequence continues at coordinate 8,067,012 of NC_141928.1, read as the reverse complement.
CCACCCCTCAACCTGGCCTCCCTGATGTAGGCCCGAGAGCTGGAGATTGGGGTGCACTGGCGGGACTGGCGGCAGCTGTGCGGCGTGGCCTTCCTGCGGCTGGAGGACTTCCTGGACAATGCCTGTCACCAGCTGTCCCTCAGCCTGGTGCCACAGGGCCTGCTCTTTGCCCAGGTGCCCAATGGCCCCTGCCTTCTGACCTCACAGGCCCCTGGCTCCATCGGAGCTTGATGGCTGGAAGGGCCTTCAAGACTGTGCGACCCCCCTGCGCATAGAAGTGGAAATTGAGGCCTGGAGGGAGGTCTCCAGGAATGCAGGATTCCCAGTCCTTTACAGGAGTCTAGAGGCCTGCGTCCTTGTCCTGACTCTGCACTGCCTCATGTGTGACCCTGGACAAGTGCCTCTCTTCTTTGGGCCTCAGTTTCCCCATTGGTACCAATGAGGATGTTGAATCCATCTTTCTGGGCCCTTCTGGCTCTTGCATCTATTGACACTGGAGGCTCAGGCTGGGATCCTGGAGGCAGGGGCGGTGCCAATGGCAGATGGGGTAGGAGGGTCTTCAGCCCTGCCCCCTGCTCCCACAGGTGACCTTCTGTGACCCCGTCATTGAGAGGAGGCCCCGGCTGCAGAGGCAGAAACGCATTTTCTCAAAACGCAGAGGTGTGGAGAGGAGAGGACTGTGTGTGTAGGGAGCAGGGCAGGGCCCGTCATGGGGTCCTGGACTGAGCCTCCCTTTTGCCCCCAGGTCAGGACTTTCTGAGGGCTTCCCAGATGAACCTCAGCATGGCAGCCTGGGGGCGCTTGGTCATGAGCCTGCTGCCCCCCTGCAGCTCCCCAAGCACGATCAGCCCCCCCAAAGTGTGCCTCCAGACCCCGGCCACACCCCAGGGGACCGCCACCCCTGCCTCACCCAGGTGAGGAGCCACCTGCCCCAGGCTGCCAGCTTCTCTGAGGCGTCCGCCTCTCTCCAGGTGCAGTCAGTGTCTATCTTTCTTTTTTTTTTTTTTTTGTGAGGAAGATCAGCCCTGAGCTAACATCCATGCTAATCCTCCTCTTTTTGCTGAGGAAGACCGGCTCTGAGCTAACATCTATTGCCAATCCTCCTCCTTTTTTTTTTCCCCCCCAAAGCCCCAGTAGATTGTTGTATGTCATAGTTGCACATCCTTCTAGTTGCTGTATGTGGGACGCCGCCTCAGCATGGCCAGAGAAGCAGTACGTTGGTGCGCACCCAGGATCCGAACCCGGGCTGCCAGTAGCGGAGCGCGCGCACTTAACCGCTAAGCCACGGGGCCGGCCCGGTGTCTATCTTTCTGTCCCCGTTGCTCACTCTGTGACGTCTGTCTCAGCATGGCTGTGTGTCTGTCCCCCCAGCTATTCCATCTGCCTGTTCCCCTGCCATGTGTCTGCTTCCTCCCCACAGTAACTTCCCGCCCAAGAAGACCCCCTTGGGAGAAGAGATGAGGCCCCCGCCCAAGCCCCCGCGCCTATACCTGCCCCCGGAGCCAACCCCTGAGGAGAGGCCGGTGAGGGGGCTGGTAGCCCTGGGGGCTGCCGGGGTGGGGGTGGCAGGGCTGGAAGGAAAGAGGGAAGGAAGCCCCACTCTGCCATGAGCCCCTCTGCCCTCACAGCAAATCAAACGCCCCCACGTGGAGCCCAGGACTCGACTTGGGCCATCTCCAGCAGCCTCAGCTACCAGGTACCCCCTTAAGGTCACCTTCATGTCTGAGACATTCGTCCACTCACTTGAGGGTCTACATGTCCATTCATACATCGCCCCGCAGCTCCTTGGCATATTCACTGGCTCGCTCTCGGGTTCTTACTCACTGGACCCACATTACTGAGCTCCAGCCGTATGCCAGACTCCGGGCAGCTACCATCCTAGGAGCCCCCAGCAGGCTCTCTACCCCTTCTCCCTCCTGCCCCTTAGGTGGGGACAGCCTAGGACTGGGTGTGGAGGTTTGGAGTGGCTCTTGGTGGAGGCCCAGCCTTTGTCCAGGGGGCTTCCTGTGCCCTTTCTCTTGCAGGAAGCCCCCTCGGCTTCAGGACTTCCGCTGCTTGGCTGTGCTGGGCCGGGGACACTTCGGGAAGGTAGTGGGCTGAGGAGGGCACAGTGGAGGGGGCGGGCAGGCCCCAGCACGTTAGCTAGGGGGCCGCTGTGATCATGGGGTAGTGGGCGGGGGAAGTGAAGGCTCCCCGGTACTGCCCGCTGGAGCCTAGCCTGTCTCTGGTCCCCAGGTCCTCCTGGTCCAGTTCAAGGGGACAGGAAAGTACTATGCCGTCAAAGCGCTGAAGAAGCAGGAGGTGCTGAGCCGGGACGAGATAGAGAGGTGTGCGGGAAGGCTGGGGCACCGGACCCGGGGAGGTACCCAGGATGGCTGGCCTGGGCTGTGGGCACCAGGAGGCAGCTGGATGCTCTTGGGGCTTTGAAGGGGTGACCCTGTGGGGCCAGCCAGGCCTGGGTTCTCTTTTTAGCACCTGCAGTTGTGAACCGTGTGCGCTAGGGCAGGTCCCCTCTTCTCTCTGCACCTCAGTTTCCTCCTCTGTAAAATGGGACGGTGGCAGTGGTGGTTGTGCAGGTGCAAGGACCCGTGTGAGCCCTTGATACATAGAAACCATCCCTCTACCTGCCGGGCACTTTGAACATCCAGCGAGCCAGGGGTGTTGCATGGGTGGCAGGGCACGGCCAGCGGAGGTGTTCTTTCCCTCTGAAACCCATGCCCTCCCCTGCAGCCTGTACTGCGAGAAGCGGATCCTGGAGGCTGTGGGCCGCACGGGCCACCCCTTCCTGCTCTGCCTCCTTGCCTGCTTCCAAACCTCCAGCCACGCCTGTTTCGTGACTGAGTTTGCGCCCGGTGGTGACCTCATGATGCAGATCCATGAGGACGTCTTCCCTGAGCCCCAGGCCCGGTGAGCTCCCATCCCGCCTGACTGCCTCTTCCAGCAAGCCTTCCCTGGTTCCCTATCCCCAGCCCCCTTCATCCTGCTTCCTCCAGGGCACCCATCAGCAGAAGAACGTGGAGTCAGGGAGGCCTTGATTCAAATCCTGGTTATCAACTCTCACAGCATTTGTGACCTTGGGCCTCAGTTTATGTAGTTGTGAACTGGGCTAATAATAACTATTTCATAGGCCTGTTGCATAGAAGAGCACAACATTAATAATTACCGAGCACAGGGACCGGGGAAGAGTAAGTGACTGGCGGCTGGAGTTATTTCTTGCCCACCAGAATGCAGGCTCTGGAGCTGGGTTTGCGTATCAGCTCTGCCACTAGCTGTGTGACCCTGGCTGTATCACTTACCTGGGGTCTCAGATCCTCATTTGAAAAACAGGCGTGTTGAGTATCAACTGCAGGCTGCTGGGAGGAGACTGGGAGAATGGGCGTGAGAACACTCAGCTTCGTCCCTGGCACAATCTAAGAGCCCAGGAAGGGGAGGCCGTTAGCAGGCAGCAACCCTGGGACAACTTTGGGGCCGTTGTCTGGAGGAGTCCCACCCCCACCCAGTCTCTCACCCACATCTGACTCTGGCCGGGACATCCGGGCATCTCCAGACCATGGCCATCCTGGTGTCTCCCTGCCCTGCCCCCTGCAGTCCTGGGTCTGAATCCCCCCTACACCACCCCCTTTAGGTTCTACCTGGCCTGTGTGGTCCTGGGGCTACAGTTCTTACACGAGAAGAAGATCATTTACAGGTAACTTGTTGCTGAGATGCTGGGGAGTGGGCGAAGGGCACAGATGCTGCCCAGCTCCTGGGCTGCTCTGGGGCCAGGCCGCTGTTCCCTGGGCCTTGGCCCTTCTCAGCTCCTTTGATCTGCCCCCCTCGCCCTCAGGGACCTTAAGTTGGATAATCTTCTGCTGGATGCCCAGGGTTTCCTGAAGATCGCGGACTTTGGGCTATGTAAGGAAGGTGGGTGCCATCTGTCCAGGAGCCCATGTCCTCCAGCCTTGCTCACCCAGCCCAGGCCAACAGGGCTGTGGGCAAGTGACATCTCCCAGGAAATCTTGCCTGGGCCCTTGTTCCAGGAACTAGGTGGACATATGGCTCCTTCTTCCCAGCCCTAGAAGCTCTTTTTTTTTTTTTTTTATAATTTTATTTATTTATTTATTTTCCCCCAAAGCCCCAGTAGATAGTTGCACGTCACAGTTGCACATCCTTCTAGTTGCTGTATGTGGGACGCGGCCTCAGCATGGCGGGAGAAGTGGTCCTCAGTGCGCGCCCGGGATCTGAACCCGGGCCGCCAGCAGTGGAGCGCACACACTTAACTGCTAAGCCACGGGGCCGGCCCCCAGCCCTAGAAGCTCTTAAAGAGCCCAGCTTGCCCTTGGCCAGAGGAAGAGCCTGTGCTCGGAGCTGGGAAAGGGCACTAGGTTCTGCTTTCTGAGCGACCTTGGCGTGTGAGCTTTGGCTGGGACTCAGCTTCCTCATCAGTCAGATGGCATAAAAACCGTTCCCATCGCCGAGGAATGGGGCGGGGCTTGGCACAGGGTTCGGTTCATGGGGTCATAAGGGTTGGCTGTTGATTTAACAACCACAGGGGCTATTATGGATGAGACACACTGAGCCAGCATCGGTATGGATGTTGGTTTGCAGGGATCGGCTTTGGGGACCGGACGAGCACCTTCTGCGGCACCCCAGAGTTCCTGGCCCCTGAGGTGCTGACCCAGGAGGCCTACACGTGGGCCGTGGACTGGTGGGGGCTGGGTGTGCTGCTCTACGAGATGCTGGTGGGCGAGGTGAGTGCTGGACCAGGGCTGCGGGGCCTCTAGGTCGGGGTGGGTGGGGGTGGCCCACGCACCCTGCTGAGCCCCCATCCCTGCAGTGCCCATTCCCTGGGGACACTGAGGAGGAGGTGTTTGACTGCATTGTCAACGTGGACGCCCCATATCCCCGTTTCCTGTCCGTGCAAGGGCTCGAGCTCATTCAGAAGGTAATCAGTGCAGGGTCCAGGGCTGGGCCGGCCAGCTGCTCCTGGCTTACGGGCCGCCCGCCACCACCCATCCTCGGGGCCCTATGGCCCAGCTCGCTTGGGATATGTGGGGTGGCGGGCCGTGCCTGGGGCCGAGAGCCCTAAGTGAGCACCTGGTGTCTTGCCCAGCTCCTCCAGAAGTGCCCGGAGAAGCGCCTGGGGGCGGGTGAGCAGGATGCTGAGGAGATCAAGACACAACCTTTCTTCAGGGTGAGTGGCCAGGGCTGCAGTGGTCCCAGGCGCCTGGCACAGTGGGAAGCATGGAGTGACCACGGGGGCTGCCAGTCCCATCGTCTCAGGCACCTCTCCCCTGCCCCCAGACCACCGACTGGCAGGCCCTGCTCGCCCGCACCGTCCGGCCCCCCTTCGTGCCCACCCTCTGTGGCCCTACAGACCTGCGCTACTTTGAGGGCGAGTTCACGGGCTTGCCGCCTGCCCTGACCCCGCCAGACCCTTGCAGCCCCCTCACCGCCCGCCAGCAGGCTGCCTTCCGGGACTTCGACTTCGTGTCAGAGCGATTCCTGGAGCCCTGAGGGCCTCCGGGCATGTCTGCCCCTGTCCCCCAGACTGAGAGACTCTGCTCACCCACCCGTCTGCCCACCAATGCGCCCTGCCCTGGAAGCCCAGGCCTTGCCTGGTATTTATGAGCCCTGGGGACTTCAGGTGGCGGCCACATGCCTGCCGTCACGGGCTTGGCTCAGTCATTGGGCAGAGTGCTCCCCCCCAACTGCCCACCCCTCCTCTGCCTCCCAGCGAGACCCGGACCACAAAGGGTGGCACAGCGAGGAGCAGTTTGGTTTGTTTTTTAATACTTGACTTGCTTTATGGATTATTAAAGTTATAAAACTGCACTGGAGGCAGCCTGCCTCGGGAGGTGGGTGGGGGTCTCAGAAGCCTGGGTCGTTTGTATCTGAGCCCCCCGCAGGTCCTCTTCCTCCCGTTCTTCCTTCAGAGGGCAGGACTGCCCACTGAGGCTGGGGTTCTGTGGTTCAGCTCTGAGGCCTGGGAGGACTGGGCAGGAGTGAGGAGCCCCAGGCCCTCTGAGGGCCGGCCCCGGCTGGGTGCGCCCCTCCGGTTTTCAGGCACAAGATGGTGTCCCTGCCTCCAGCAACCCTAAACAGCTTGGCTGCTACCCTCCTCCTCCTCCTCGGCCCAGAGGGTCTCCCAGGACCCCGAGGGCCAGCCGCAGAAGAAGTGGGCCAGGTTGCGGATCAGGCCGCGGTCGAAGGGGTTCCCGGGACGCTGACGGAGGTAGGCGATGCGGTGAGAGGAGATGAACTCCCAGGTGGTGGTGTTGCTGCCCACCAGGTAGAGGTGTGAGGCCAGGAGCAGGCCGGCCACCAACGAGAAGAGGGACAGCAGCAGGAAGGTGGCGAACAGGAGCCCACTTGACCGCAGCCACAGTCCCCAGGGCTGGAAAAACCGGAGGCCAGACCTGCAGGGCAGGAGAGGGATGGGGACGCAGAGCTGGGGGAGGGCAGGGTGCCCCAGGGAGCCCGGGCGAGCAGGTCATTTGGGAGGGGGTCCGAGGCCCCTGAAGACGGAGCTCTGGCCCTGTCCGCACCCTATGGGCGCCTGCTGGCCGCCCTCCCCTCACACCCAGGGCGGGGGAACCCACCACGCCAGGTATAGGCCCCACAGAAGCACCACCAGCTGCAGCGCCAGGTAGGCTACGAAGAGCGGGTGGTTGCGCTCCCCCACGCAGTTCTCCATCCAGGGGCAGTGGTGGTCGTAGCGGCGGACGCAGCGACGACACTCACGGCAGTGCCGGGCCCGCAGGGGCTGCTGTGGGAGAGAGGTCAGGGCCTGAATCTGGGAGGCCTTCCTGGAGGAGGGGTGAGGCCAAGGCCCTGGGGCAGGAGGGAGTTGGGGAGGACCCCTCCCACGGAGGTCCCTGCATACCCACCAGCACGAGGCAGTATCTGCAGCGCCGAAGGGGGATGGTCTGAGGGACCATGGCTGTCTGTTCCTCTTTGGCCTCCTCCTGAAAAGTGGGGGACAGGGTATAAGAGGGGATCCCCTTGGGACGCAGATGGCACTGGTGGGCGTCTCCCTTGGGGGTTAGCTTAGCTCTGGGTGTGCACATTTTGGGGCCCATCTCATGCATAATGGAGGTGGTGGGGTGGGGCGGAGTGCCCTGGACTGAGCGAGGCTGTGTGACCTTTGCCAGTAGCTTCCCCTCTCTGGGCCTTGGCAATTTCCTCACTGTAGGATGAGGTTCTAGGGCTGGCAAGAGGATTCACTGAGATGCTCCAGGAAAGCCCTCCGCACACAGCCTGGCGTGATACTGTTTTTGGGCCCTTGGGTCCCCTGTTGGTGGGAGTTCAGGCCCCTAGAGGCCCCCTGGTTACCTGGGGCTGGGGCTGAACATTCACGTAGCCGGGGTCCATGAGTGACACAGCCAGGTAGAGCAGCAGGGAGCCCAGCACCAGGAGCAGGAAGATGAGGGGCAGGAGCAACTCCCCCTGCTCCTCCCACTGCCGCAGAGCTGAAGAGGCCGGGGGAGGAGAGTGAGGCTGGGGCCGGGCCGAATAGGAGGGCGTGTCGGGGTGCAGCTGGAGGTGGGGAGTGTGTCCCTGGCTGAGCAAAGGCCTGGAGCGGGGGTTCAGTGAGTGGTCAGGTGTGGCCACTGCATAGGATGCAGGAGGGAGAAGTTCAGGTGCAGCACAAAAAAGCAGTTCATCTGCACTCTCTGGAGGGCAATAGGGGACTATGGAAGGTTGTAGGGTGAGATCTGTTTCTGGAAGTCCTGCTGCTAGAGTAAGGGAGTGAAGGGGCCAGACTTGACTGGATGTAGGGCAGAGGGAGGAGGGGTCCCCAACCTCTGTCTCCTCGATGGGGCGAGACTGGCCAGGTCTGGGATGCCCAAGAGACAGACACAGAGGAGGACGGGGCCAGCAGGCTCAGACGCTGCAGAGGGACACGAGGGGGGCCCAGGCCAGAAATGGTCCAGCCCACGCAGGTGACTGAGGATTTGGGGCGGGTGGGGGGCTGAGGAGTAGGGGTGTGAGACAGCCAGGCAGCAGAGTGTGGAAAACCGCTGTCGCTTGGTTGTGAAAGAGTGGAGAAAGAAGGGGGGTGGGGGGTCCTTTCTGATGGGAGACTGAGCAGGTTTTTAGGCTAAGGGCTAAGGCGGTGGAGGGGACTTGAGAAGGTCTTGGGAGGAAAGTGAGAACCCCCAGTCCAGGGGCTGAGGCTGGAGTGAGAGGGTAATGGGGGCTGCCATGGGAACTTGTGCTGGAGGCGGCCTGTGGCAGGTAAAGAGGATGGAAGTTGGGGTAGGTCGGTGGGGTGAATGGGTGCTACCAGGGCAAGCAGGAAGGATGGGGACGTGGGGGACAGGCCGCTCGCCTACGCCTACGGTGTGTTCTCTTGCCTGAGGGTGGGGAGCCTGGACTTGGGCAGCTAGTGGCCGCTGGAGTGGGCGGGATGCCAGTCCTTGATCTAGTTGATCCTCGGAATCTTACGGAAGGAAGGTTGGGAGTCAATTCCTGGGAAGGATCGGGTGGGTCCCGGGCTCAGGGGAGATGGGGCTCGAGTTGGTCCTCGGATCTGGTGGGCACCGGATGGGTCCTGGGATGGACAGGGCATCTGGCAGGGATCTGGAAGATGCTGGGATTAATCAGGGATCAGCTGGGTACTAGGCGGAAAGCAGGTGGCTCTTGGAATAATTGATGGGGCGGGCGCCTCAGGAGCTGGCGGAGATGGGGTGAATCCCAGGATCTCTGGGGCTTCGGCAGGGGACCCAGTGAGACCCAAAGGTCTGGGGAACCACGCGGGATCGGGTGGGTCCGGGGTCGCGCGAGGTCCGGCTCACCGGTGTCATGCAGGAAGAGCACCAGCGTGATTCCCCAGGTCAGCACGGTGTGCCCGGTCCGCACCAGGACCCCGGGGCTGAGGAGCGCCCAGGGCGCCATCGCCTCTGCCCCGGGCCCTACCCGGAAGAAGCGCCCAGAGGGCCGGTCCCTCCGAGGGAGAGGGGCCGCGGCCAGCCGGGGATTGGCGGATCCAGGAGGTGGGCGGGGCCGGATTGGGCCAGGGAGGCTACCTATTGGATGGCAGCTGCGGCCGCGTAGGCCCTCGAGCCAACAGGTGCCTGAAGAGGCCGAGGGCGGGGCCGGCGCGCGCGCAGCCGGTACCGCCCCCCAACCCCAGCCCTACCAGCCAGGTAACTTTCGAGAGCCGGGGAGCAGGCGCGAGCCTCGGCCCCGCCCCCTGGGCTCTCAACCCCGCCCCAACCCCACAGCCTCGCGCATGCGTGCAATTCCTTGGCCCGTTCGAAGAGCCAGGTGTCTGTTGTGACTCTCGGTTGTGGAATTTGCCCGTTTCAGAGATGTGATGACTGAGGCTTCGAGGGGGTCAGGACTCACCCAAGGTTGCTCCGTGGTGGCACTCTTACCGCCTTGCTCTTCAATTCAGATATGGCAAACGGGACGAGAGCAATGTGGTCTGTGGTGCAGATTCCGTGGAGGGCCCAACTTGGGGCAGAGTCAGAAACACCAGCACTGCGCTTTCCTACCTGTGTGAGCTTGGGCAAGTTACTGAACCACTCTGAGCTCTGTTTTCTGTCTATATAATGGAGATGATAATAGTACCCCCCTCCTAAGGTGGCTGGGAGGATTAAATAATGGAAATACAGTGTCTAGCACAGGACTGTCTTGTCTCCCGGCTCTTAGCCAGCACCTACACCCTGCCAGACTGACTTGCCCAACCCGAGGCTCCAGGCTATTCTAAGATGAAACCCCATCATTCACTGCTCACACTCCTTCAACTGTGTCCTCAGGGCCTTCCCCATTCAGCCCTGATACCAACATCCACCTTCTTTCTCCTTCGGGTTGGCCCCCTCCTGGCTCTTCCAGTACACTCTTCTGACATCTGTTGTTTTTGTCAGCTCAGCATCCCTTTTTCTGCTGGGGAAGTGACTCTTCCCCACCCCTTCCCCATCATCTTCCATCCACAGTTCTGGAAGAACTGTGACCCCCAGTCCATACGGTGGTAGGAGACAGGATGTGGGCATGTGACCCAGGAAGGCCAAACAAAGGTCCCCATCTCATTGTCGCCAGTGATTGGTCCTAGGTGGTGGGCATGTGACTTGGCAGGGCCAATCAGAGTCATTCTGTGAGAGTACTGTATAGACGCTGAGAGAGAAGGGGCCATTCTTTTGGATCTCAAGTACAAGGAATAGGGTTTAAGGGCAACTGGCAGCCGTCTTCACACTGTGTGGAGAGTGTAGCAGGAGAGAATGAGGCCAGCTGATAAAAAGACACAGAGATAAGCAGCACTGAAAGAGGGAGCGAGAGAGAGTCTTTTTTTTTTTTTTTTTAAGTTTATTTTATTTTATTTTATTTATTTATTTTTTTATGAGGAAGATCAGCCCTGAGCTAACATCTATGCCAATCCTCCTCTTTTTGCTGAGGAAGACCGGCTCTGAGCTAACATCTATTGCCAATCCTCCTCCTTTTTTTTTTCCCCAAAGCCCCAGCAGATAGTTGTATGTGACAGTTGCACATCCTTCTAGTTGCTGTATGTGGGACGCCTCCTCAGCACGGCCGGAGAAGCAGTGTGTCAGTGCGTGCCCGGGATCCGAACCCGGGCCCGCCAGTAGCAGAGCGCATGCACTTAACTGCTAAGCCACGGGGCTGGCCCCCGGGAGAGACAGTCTTAACCACATTGTCTGGGCCCCTAGATCCAGCTATGTCTGAAGCTGATCTTAACTCTAGGTTCCCCAGTTGCATTAGTCAATGAATTCCCTCCCACCTTTGACTAACCTGGGTAGGTGTTTGAGTTGAGTGTCACTTACAGCTCAGTCTTGATTACTGCAATGGGTGCATGACTTAGTGTGCTGAGTGGAGACCTCTAGCACATTATCCACTTAATGAATAATCCTGAAGCTTCCATGAGTCAGTCACTGTGCTGGTATCAAAGATAAACAAAGTTACACACTAGTTAAAGCACTAGGACAGATTTTAATCTGCAATATACTACTGCAGTAAGGAAGAGGGTCCAGTGTGAACTGAATGCAACTCTGATTTGTACAGAGGTGGCTGGGCATCTTAAAGGGAGAAGGAGGGAGTGGAGAGAGGGGACACCGGGAGCTTGAACAGACTCAGGGAAGTGAAAAATTACAAAGGTTGGTCAGTGTACATGCTGCTGAGGCCAGCTGTGTCTGCTAGCTGGCGATAATTAAGTTAGGCTGTCATCCTCCCACAGAGACTGGGAGACAGAGGCCCGATCCTTCCTGAGGATTACATTTTAAAGGAATGGCTTTCAGGTCCTGAATTGTAAAAGAAGATATAAATACATTTCAAAGGGACAGAGGGAGGATTCACAGCTGTAAGCCCTTTTTAGTAAACACTCTAAGACTAAGATGGGGTGGTGTGTGGGGCCTATCTTCAGTGGTGGCTAAGACAAACAGTCGATTCTTCTGGCAGCCTTGAGCTTTCTCAGGCAGGCACTTTAAGGGGGGCTGGAGTCATCCTAGGGATTCAACCTTGAGCTGTTAGAAACTATGTTGGTGTTTAAGTTTTTTTTTTTTTTTTTTTTTTTGCTGAGGAAGATTCACCCTGAGCTAACATCTGTTGTCAATCTGCCTCTTTTTTTGTTTGAAGAAGATTCACCCTGAGCTAGCATCTGTTGTCAATCTGCCTCTTTTTTTGTTTGAAGAAGATTCACCCTGAGCTAGCATCTGTGCCAATCTTCCTCTGCTTTGTATGTGGGTTGCTGCCTCAGCATGGCTGACAAGGGTGTAGGTCCACGCCCAGGATCTGAACTGGGGCTACCAACGCAGAGCACATGGAACTTTTAACCACTACGCCACGGGGCCGACCCTGTTTAAGTCTTTTAATGGGGGGGAAGCAGGGTGGATGAAATCACCTGTGCTGAGAGCCTGTACTAGTTTTTATAGGTCAAGGTTGGGACCTAGTCAGAAGGGGGCTCAGAGGAGCCAAGCTAGAGTTTGGTCAAGGAGAGAATCTTGTCTCTGGGCACAGGGCACGTGTGGGAGTGGTCTCACTTGATCTGGTCCCAGCACCCAGACTGTTCTTTGGGCGATAGCCTCCCCCACTGGGTGCAGCCTCAGTAGTCCCTCAGGGGCACTGGGGGCACTGTTGATACTTACACTGGGGCGACAGGTGTAAACCAGGCCCGTCCTGGGCAAAGCCACAGTCCCAGCTACTTCTCTGTCCCCTCCTGCTTGTGTCCTCACCCCTGCACTCAGCTGTTGCTACCCGGGTTGCTTTGTGCTTCTCCCTGCAGGGCCCTTCTCCCAGGAGGGGCCTCTGTCTAGGAATCTCTTTCCATGAGCCCCTCATGGCCAGGCCTGGCAGCCTTGTCTTTTCTCTGTACTCAGCTCACATGTCTCCTCTGGTGAGAGGCCTCGGTGACCGCGTCGGGAGCACCATCCACCTCTTCTCCCCACACGTGGTCTGCCCTCCCCCTGAGCTGAGTCCCCACGGTCTTCCCTGACCACTCACCCCCTCCCACCAGCCCACAGGAGGCGCCCTGCCTCTGCTCCCTTCTCCCCACTTGTTGCACACGGGGTCATAATCTCCTATTTCACATTTGTCTCTACCATCAGACTGAACCCTCCTGGGCAAGGGCCCTGTTGGTCTGTAGCCAGCTGTACCCTCAGTGTCTGGGCACAGGGGTGTGGAAAGAGCACAGAGGAAATAGGTACTCCAGCCCGGTCTGCCACCTGTCCCCAGGCTGCAGTCGACTGGTCCTCCAGGCTGGGTACACAGACCGACCAAGTGCACCCTCCCCGCCACAGATACCCACATTCAAGGCTGACTGCCCGAGCCGGCCCAAGCCCCTCTCCTGACCCCATTCCATTTGCAAAAAAGACACTCTGCTCTTCTCCACTTTGCACAAAAATGTATTTCTGTGACATCCCAAAGTACAGACATGTACCCAGGCCCCAGGTGATAAAGCAATGCAACATGAGCTCTGCCCGGGGGCTGGCTCAGGCCACGTGAGCATGGAAGGGAGAGGCAGATGTGGCCCATCTGCCAAGCTGGGGGAACACAGGGCAGCTGCCCCCTTCCCAGGGCTGGGAGGGAAAGACTCCAGGAGAAAAAGGCCCGGTGTCTCTTCCCTGCGCTGCTCATCCAGCCTGTTCTGTCCAGAGGCAGAAATGCGAGGAGAATCCAAAACCAGGCCCAGGGGAAGAGGAGGGAAGAGAAGCTACCCCCTAGTGGCTGCCTGCAGAGTCAGCTCTGCTCCTCAGACCGCTTGTTCCGGAGAGGCCTCCTCACCTCCATCTGTCCCACGAGAAGCAATTCGGAATTACGTTGAGAGAGGACCACAAGATATTTCAAGATACATTTGCGGCTCACACTTCTCTGAACACAGCACAGAAGTTTCCAAGTAAAGCCTGGGAGTGGGGTGGGGGTGCTCGGGAGGGCTGAGTGGGGCCACTGTAGGCTGTGCCAAGTGCTGGTCTGGAGGCGGCTGTCTGCCTGTTGCTGCTGGGAAGGGCTGGCGTGGGGACCTCCTGCCTGTGAGAGGTGTGGGGTCCTCTGGGCAGTGGGGCAGGCAGGGGCGAATGAGGCAGGCTCAGTTCTGCTGGTGGGGTGCCTGGGCACCTTGGGTGCTGCGGGCTGACGAGGGCCTGGGGAGGGAGGGAGCAAGCCCCTGGCCCCAGAAGGTGCTGACTTCCAGGGCTGGGGCTGGTTCTGGACATGTTTGGCAGGAGGAGCAATGGAATCTGCCTGAGTTCTTGACCAGCCCTCGGCTGGAGGCTTCAACAGCCTGGGACCTGGTAGGAGACTAGGATGCAGCCTCCATAGCAGCGTGGCCTCAGGCAGGCGTGGCCGGAGAGCAGCAGGGCCACTGGGAGCCCCGCTCCTTGAGGGTCCTCTGGGGCTGGGGCTGCCTGGGCCTGGCCTCGGCACGGCTCGCTTCCTTGTCCCAGATGGCCCACAGCTGGGAGCACCAAGGCATTGGGGAGACCCAGTGGGGTTAGTCTTTATCCCAAACCCCATCAGCCGCACCTAGGAACCCAGATGGGGTTCCCAGGCTTTGGCAGGTGGGAGAGGGAGCTGGAGTGGGCTGTGGACAGCCTGCTGCCTCTCCTAACAGGAAGCAAGGCCAGGGTCTGAGGTTATGGGGAAGGGACCGGACACTCACAACGTTAGAGGCGTGAGTCTGGCGGGGTGGGAGTGAGTGTGGCAGCAATGAAGGCTTTGAGCTGGGGCTCGAGAATGGCCAAGGAGCTGCAGGGATGCAGGGAGTGTTTCTTTTGTTTTTGTACAGAAATCATACACACAAAACTTCACACTTCCTAACCAAAAAAAAAAAATAATATATATATATAATATATATATCTCACTAATGTTAAGGAAAAGCGTCGGTTGTGCAAAAGTCCCCCTATGTCCCTTCATCCAGTGGGAGGCTCCCCGGGGGGGGGGGTCTGCCAGCTGGGCTGCTTGAGAGCGCTTCCTCTGGCCTTGTGGTCCAGAGCAGCGGCGGCCGCGGGGGTGGAGGCCTAGGCCTCTATCTAGACGTGTCCATGTTCTCCTCTTTAAAGTTACTGCAGTGCTCCATCACCTTGCTGCAGACAACGGGAGAGACAGGATTGCGGTGCGGGCATGGGTTGGGGTGCACCCGGTCCCTCCCGGCTGATCCAGCTGCTGGATTTGTTAGCAACTGTGAACAGTGATGCTGGTGCCGAGAGGATGTGTACATAGTGCTGGCAGAGTGGCTGGCACGTGTGGAGGACCCAGGAAATGGTCCCGTGGCCACGAATGGCCTCAGCACCCTGTCCTCCCATCCTCCCTCCACATGGCCCCTCCCCCACCTCGCAGCCCCAGGGCATCTGTGGTTAGGTGCTCCCCCAATCAGCTCAGGCCTGACCTCCAAAACCCTCTGGTCCTTTCTTCAGCAGCGTCTTCCTTCTTCACCTTTTCCCCACATACCCAGGCCTTTTACTCCCCCAAAGTCTCCTAGGGCTCCCCAAACTGGCTGCACGTCAGATTCGCCCGAGATCCTGATCTTTGGCCGTCTGGATGGGGCTGGGGCAGCTGTGCTTGCACAAGGGCCCCTGACACCCGGCAGTGGCCAGGACCCAGCACAGTGTTTGGGAACCATCCCTCGCACTCAGATCTCAAGTCTCTCGCCCAATGCAGTGTGGCCCTTGGGAACTCTGCCCCACTGCTGTCAGGTGTCACCCTGGCCCCTGGATGGCCTCATTCAACACGAAGGCTCTGGGTTGGTTGGGATGGGGTGTGTTCACTGCAGCCTCCATGTGCTCAAGAGGTGTCCCAATGCGTGGAGTGGACAGGAGTTGTGGACAGCTGGAGTGACTTCTCCTGAGCACCCTCTCGGTGTTATTCACACTCCACGGTCAGACAGGCCGGCCAGCTCGGATACACATCTTAGGTCTTACAGAGATACTCAAACGGACTGGGGTAGGTTATGGGTCTGTCTTACTCAGTGCTTCTCAAATCTCCTGGGATCCCTGTTGACAATGAATATTCCCGGGCCCACCTCCCACACCCACCAGAAAAGAAAATCTAAGGTGGGGCTTGTACATTTTTAGCAATTTTTCCTGGTGATTCTTTAGGAAGGTTAAGTTTGAGAACCACTCATTTTACCATTCTCAAACTCAGACAAATCTGTCAGTTCATGTTTTTTGTTTTTTTTTTTTGTGAGGAAGATCAGCCCTGAGCTAACATCCATACTAATCCTCTTTTTGCTGAGGAAGACCGGCTCTGAGCTAACATCTATTGCCAATCCTCCTCCTTTTTTTTTCCCCAAAGCCCCAGTAGATAGTTGTATGTCATAGTTGCACATCCTTCTAGTTGCTGTACGTGGGACGTGGCCTCAGCATGGCCGGAGAAGTGGTGTGTTGGTGCGTGCCTGGGATCCGAACCCAGGCCGCCAGTAGCGGAGCGCGTGCACTTAACCACTAAGCCATGGGGCCGGCCCTGTCAGTTCATGTTTAATTAGGGCCTTTGGCTGAAAATAATGGCAGAACCAGCTGACGGTCCCAGCCCAGTGAGCCGTCGTCTTGGGGGAGCGTCTGAGCTCCGGGCCCCTCCTCCAGGATACTCTATTCTACGTGGTGTAAGGATCTGGGGTAAACTTAACTACAGTCCCTTCTAGAATGGATCCAGGAGCAGCAAGGTCATTAATGCTGATGGTGACGTGGATCGTCCCTGAGAGTCTCTCCTGTGCTGATCCGGGCGGGGTCAGAGCCACTGAGATTTCAGACACTGTAGTGAAAGCCTGTTGTGTCTGGGGCCTTCACATCAGAAACTTATTGGTGCCCTGCCCCGCCTGATTTCTGGAATGTACTTTATTTACCACACTGTGTCCTCTCTTTAGCTGGAATGTCTTCGGCCAAAAATAATGAAAAATTCTGGGCCGGCCCGGTGGCTTAGCGGTTAAGTGCGCACGCTCCGCTACTGGTGGCCCAGGTTCGGATCCTGGGCACACACCGACGCACTGCTTCTCCGGCCATGCTGAGGCCGCGTCCCACCTACAGCAACTAGAAGGATGTGCAGCTATGACATAGAACTATCTACTGGGGCTTTGGGGGAAAAATAAATAAAAATTAAAAAAAAAAAAATGAAAAATTCTGACCTGACTTGCTAATGTCCAGTGATGAGAGGATGGAATTTGTTAGGAATAAAAGAAAATGAAGCTTACAAATGAGGGCAATGATGCTCCCTTCGAGCCTGATCATCTGGTTTCTGACCACATTGCGGTGGAAACGACACTGAGGGAGGCCCCAGCTGGACACCAGTAAGCTGTCCACCTCCACACTCAACTCCGAATTTCAGCCACTCCTAACCACCAGAGGGCCCCCGCTGCGTCCCTCACTCCCCCAAATCAAGGCTCCAAGCAGAACCACTGCCTGTCTCTTACCGGGCCATTTCCTTAGTCTCTTGCCGTGCGGTCGACATCTTGATCATGTCCCTCAGAAGGGGCATCCCACCTTCTTTGATCAGCAGGGGGCAGTACTTGTCCGCTGTGGGGTAGGGGCAGACAGAAGGTGATCACAGTGGGTCATCTCTCATCCTGAGGCCCAGCAACCCACCCTTGCTGCGAGGACTGCCCTCCTAGAGGGGAGGATAAACATGCAGGCCTGGGAGAGGGCCCTGCTGCATCCGGGGAGGAGCCATGGCCCCCAGTGCCAGAGTCCACCTGGGGGAAGCAAGGGGTGAGTCCTTGCAAAAAGCTCTTTCCCACTTTGGTATGCAGTCTCACTTTTTCCAGAGCTCACCCTATGGAAAATATCTCCCAAACCAGTGGTTTCTATTCTCTGAGAAGTTTTTGTAAAAATACAGATTACTAAGCCCTGCCCTTGGATTCTGATTCAACAGATCCAGGAACCCATATTTATTTGTATTATTTATTTATTTATTTTTTTTGCTGATGAAGACTGGCCCTGGGCTAACATCCGTGCCCATCTTCCTGTACTTTATGTGGGATGCCGTCACAGCATGGCTTGACAAGTGGTGCGTCTGTCCGCACCCAGGATCCAAACCTGTGAACCCTGGGCCGCCGAAGTGGAGCGGGCGCACTTAACCACTACGCCATCAGGCTGGCCCCCTATTTATTTGTATTTTTAACAAAATACCACCAGGTGATTCTGGTGACCAGCCAGGTTGGAGCCACTATGCCTTCCTGTTGGGTGGTTTCATGGTTCACGCCAACAAAAAACCTTCTAGTGCTCGTACCCAGGGCTTTATACTCCAGGGAGAACAGGGCATTTCAACGGACCTCCTGCACCTCTATGGAGAAGGAGCTATTTTCATCATCTCCATTTCACAGATGAAAGAACTGAGGCTCAGCGAGATGAAGTCATTCATCCAAAGTCCCTCCAGAGGCTTGTCCAAGGGAGTCCCAGCTCTGGGCTCTTTCCTCCGTGCTATGCTGGCTCTTTGAGGTAAGGTGCTACTTTTTAGTAAGACTAACCTCAAGTAACGCTAAAAAAGGCTAACGCGTGTTGAACAGCTGGTATGTGCCAAACACTGCTGTAAGCATCTTACATGTTTTATTTCACAGCAATTCTATGAGGTAAGCGCTATTATTATCTCATTTTAAAGATGAGGAAATTGAGGCACAGAGAGGTTAAATAGCCTGCATGAGGTCACATGAGCAGTAAGGGAGAGAACTAGAGGTCAAACCTGGTCTGCCATCAGACTCCTAGTGCTGCCCCCTCTCTCCTCTCCCCAAAGCCACCAAGCCGGGGACAGTTCAGGCTCTTCTATGGGAGGGGGGACTCTCTTTGAGGAAATAGGTTAGAGCTGTTTTAAGGCTCTCTTCTGTTCTCTCGGACGTCTGTTTCCTCAGGGGTTGGTTCTGTTTGGGTTGGTCTTACTCTGCCTTGCAGAAGGCACGGGGATTTATGACTGTTCATGCGCACAAAAGCAAGAAGCACAAAGAAAGCTGTCTGGGAACTCTGGATGGGCCGTCTCGCCTGCCAGGCCTTCTTCTGGGGATGAGGCGGGGGCCAGCCATTATGCTGGGCATCCCACAGATGCTGGAAAGCGGAGGACTGTGCACTGAGGCACAGATGCCAGCTCTCTTAACGCTCCCCGCCTGGATTATAAGCTCCCTGAGGGCAAGTCTGCTTTCAGCTGGTGCGTGTCCCTGTGTCTGAACAAAGGACGAGTGGGTACTCACGGTAGACAGACACGAGGTTGTATAGGGCCCAGGTGGCCCAGTGCTGGCTGACGGGGGAGATGCCCTGGGGAAGCAGGCGAAGAATTGGCTCAAATGACCTGTAGGAAGAGAAATCAAGGTCACTTCTGATGCTGGGGGTCGGGGGAGCGCATCTTCTCCTGTTGGAGGTTTCTCTTCCCTGAAGGCCTATGGCAAACCAGGAGCAGGCCAGCGGCACGCAGGGGATGCGGGGGCATCTGCCCCTTCAGCCCACTTCAGCTCCACAACGGCTTTCCCTTGTGAGAGCAGGGAAGAGCATGGACATGTAAGGGAGGCAGGAAGGACACAGACCACATGGTGCAGAAACTGGGGACCTCAGCAAGGAGGAGAGACCCAGACTGGGGGGAGGGGGAGAAGGACCCTGGAAGCAGAAGAAAGTGTGACTGCACATCGTATAACGGCTGTCCACAGGCATCTGGAGTCACGGTCCAGAAGCTGGAAACATCGATGTGCAAGCCCCTGGGCCAGCGAGTCCACTTCCTCTCTCCTCGGGACCAGCGGTAACCGGAGTGTCGGCAAAGCCACCAGCTTGAGCCCGTTCCTCCCAATAGGGGTTTTCAGGTCAGTGTCAATCAGTACAAGATGGCCCACCAGCACACAGAGCGACCCAGTC
Organism: Ceratotherium simum simum; assembly: GCF_057802395.1. NCBI lineage: Eukaryota > Metazoa > Chordata > Mammalia > Perissodactyla > Rhinocerotidae > Ceratotherium > Ceratotherium simum. Next base: position 8,047,765 of record NC_141928.1, on the reverse strand, counting down.
ATGAAATGATAAGGGTGACCCAAAGCTTGTGGCTGGAAATTCAGTCACAAGATAGTGAGACTTGATGCCAACTGGACTGAAAGTAAATCTGTGCACAGAAAAACTGCTGGAAGGGGGAGACACCAGAATGTTCCGGGGGTTCTCTCTCAGGGAACAAGGGGATGAATGGATTCTGTCTTGTTTCCTATTGTGTGGCTGTATTTTCTCCTTTTTTTCCACAAACATGTAGCAAACGCTCGTAAACAGCAGGCTTGGGGTACGCACAGGTGTGATGTGCGTGGAACAGGCACCAAGCGGTAGAGCTACGTCGTGTGCCTTTCTGCTCTGGGCTGTGTATGGACTGTTCCTCAACAAGCAAGACCCGACAGAGGATGAGCAGAAGGGCGAGAAGCTCTGACCAGACCTTGCTGGGGATGCGCGTCCTGTCCAGCACTGACCCCCTCCCCACCGCACACCTGTAATTGATGTTTCTCCGGGAGTTGATGTCCCAGCTCTGGATGGCGGCCCACATGCGCTCCTCCACCTCCTCCCGCTGTGGCTCACAGATGCCCCAGGCCTCGGGCCCATCGAACATGATGTGGGAGAGGACGCCGCAGGCATTGTAGGAAACCTCAATCCCGTCGGCCTTGCTCTCCAGCAGGTTGCTGCCAAGAAAAGAGAAACATGGAGTCCTATTCCCCAAGTCCCTGTTTAGATACCTGCTGGACCCCAGCTTACAAACCAGATGCCAGATTTCTTTATCACTTATTATCCATACCCAGATGACTTCTAAGAGGGATTTGAGGTTGCTTAAGATAAGAAATACTAGCTACCAGAGGGCTATTTATGGAGGGCTGAAAGAATAAGAAACCACATTATAGAGGGAAGGCAACATTTATAACAGAAACCTAGGCTAAGAGCAGTTGCTGCAACTGAGCACAGACTAGAGCTCTGAGCAGCCTGGCAGTCAAGGCAAAAAGGGAAAGGAGAGAAGTACCAACCTGAAGACACTGATGAATTGGGAAGTCATAAGCTGAGGCCGCAGCTCCTTCACCTCTGCCACGTTCCCCAAGAGTCCCAGCATATTCCGATGCAGTTCCTGCTTCTCTGGGAATTCCTGGCAAAATGAAAGCCATTGGGGCCACATCAATTAGCATTTGATTAGTGCCTGGTACTGTTAACCTAGAAGCTTTATGAGCATCTGTCTGGCCATTCCAACTAGACAAGAAAAGGTGCAATATGCTGCCACCCTACCCTCTAGTACACCTAATATTAGAAGACAGCACTGGGTACACATTATAAGGGATTAAAATGGTGGGCCTCCTTGCCACAAAATCAAAGGCTGAGTGGGGATCTGATCTATAAAATTATGAATGGGACAAACCTGGTTGTATTCAGCAAAGCTCAAAATATTAGTTTAAAGGAATCCTCTTAGAAACTGGAGCAAGAAAATAAAGGATAAATTTTAGGATGAACAGGCCATCCTGCTGGTCAGAATTGTGTCCTGCTGATATCCCAGTGGACCCCAGCCAGACTGTGGGCAGTCTGAGCAATCACTGCTGAGAAGGACGGGGCTGGGTTTTCCCTTGGAGGGGGCGCTCTAAGAGAGGGCCCAGCCAGGCCGTCTGGGTCAGGAAGGTCTCTGGAGCTGTTAGCAGCAAATCCTGGGTTGGCGGGCCTTGAGTTGGCCCCCGCTGCCCTTCCAGGGGAACCACGGGGCGAGGGGTTCCTGACGGCTTTGGCTGGTGCCTGTGTGGGTGGTCACAGAGGCTGCCGCGGCCGGAGAGGGGCTCTACCTTCAGGCAGTCCAGGAAGAGCTTCATGCCATTGAAGTTGAGGAACATCTTGCAGTTGTCGGGCGTCTCGTCCGTGATGTTCCACAGGGCGCTCCAGGAGAACTCCATCACCTGGTCACACTGAGGGAGGCAGGGCTCAGGGGCAGCATGGGCTTCCCTGGGTGGGCCCCGCACGCTCCTGGCATGGGGTGAGGGGGCCCCTGACAAAATATGGACACCCCCCAGGGGCAAACCAGTCCCCTCTCGGGCTGGAGGAGGGGCAGAGTGGCTCTGTGAAGACTCGACTTACTGTCTTGTCCAGCAGCTTCTTCTGAATCAGCTTCAGCATGGTCTGCGGGCAGAGAGGAGGACTTGAGGGGCCAGGGCTCCAGAGCTACCATGGCCCCCGAGGAGCGAGATGGAGAGAGGAGAATCAGCAATTCCATTCCTGGCTACTACAGCCTGACAAGACCAAATCTGCCTGTCTACGTGGGAGGCTGAAGAAGCGCAACCCATAGACTTGGTACTTGGCTTCGGGAGGCCTGGGTGCCTGTCCTGGCTCGACCCTGACTCCCTGTGTGGCTTTGGACATGGCCTCCCCTTCTGTGGGCTTCAGCCTCCCCAGAGATAAAACGAAAGGAGGAGACTGGATGCTCCTTCCTCATTCTCTCCTTCCTTTCTGCAGCAGACAGGTATTATCTCCCTACCATGCACCAGGCCCTAAGCTAGGGAGTACTGGGGATGTAACCACGGAAGGGACAAGCATGGCGTCTTTCTCTGTGGAGTTCATTAAAAGGCCGACATTAAACAGACAGTCCCTCAGATACTTATTTAATCCCAGGTGGGAAGACATAACAGGGGCATCTGGTCTGAGGAGGCAGGAGCGACTGGTACAGTGGGACCTAATGGGCAAATGGAGGGGCTGGGAGAGGCTGACAGTGTTCTAGCTGGAAGAAGTCTACAGGGGTTGTAAGCGACATTCACTGTTAGGAAATGCATCTTTTGGTCTAGCCTAAATCCTTCATGCAGCAGTGGCTATGGAAGAGGGAGGGAGGAAGGAAGGGAGGGGCAGCCCGCCCACACGCACCACAACAAAACCCATCTTGCCCACGGCCTCCTTGTGGTCATTGTCCACCTGACAGACCAGGGCGTTGCACAGGTGCACAGCAATGCGCTGGATGGACTCGTCCTGCCGTGTGGGGTTGAGGATGCTGAGCAGGAGCTCGTTGACCCGGCGGTACTGGAATTCCAGCTCTTCGGGGATGCTGAAGTTGCAGAGGGTCAGGCAGCAGTTCCGCTGGACCTGGGCCAGGACGGGAGACAAGCGGACAGAGTCAGGGTCAGACACGGGAGCTGGACTTGAGGGGCTCTCTAGAGGTGTGAGATCACCCAGAGCTGTGGTGGTCCAGGAAGGCTTTCTGGCAGAGGAGACTACAGGGCTTTTTTTTTTTAACATTAAAAAAGCCCTGTGAAATATCATATTCATACAGAACAGTGCATAAAACACAAATGTATAGTTTTACAAATAACTATAAAGCAAATAAGCTTTTCAACAACCATGTGATCACCACCTAGGTCAAGAAATAGAATATTGCCAGCACCCAGAAGTCCCCACATGACCCTTCCTGATCATAAGCCCCTCTCTCCACTAGAGATAACCACCATCCCTGCTTTCCTCGTCAGAAGGTTCTCTAGCATCTTGCTTCTTTTTGTTCAAACATAGGTTTGCAAGATCAACCACATTTTTATAACTAGCTGAAACGCATTCATTTTTCTTTGCAGTATAGTATTCCAATTTATGCATCTATTCCACTGCTGGTGGATGTTTGGGTGGATTGCAATGTTTGGCTACTTCAAACAATGTCTTGTACACGCATCCTGGTGTCCATGTGCTCGGGCTTGTCTAGGGCACACACGTGGGGGTGGAGCTTCTGGGTCACGAGGTGTGCATATCTTCAACTTTGCTGGGTAACACCAGACTGTGGTCCAAAGTGGCTCCCACCAGCAGTGTGGACAGCTCCAGCTGCTCCACATCCTCCATCGCTCTTTGCATTGTCTGCAGGATTTCTTTTGTGTGTGTGTGAGGAAGATCAGCCCTGAGCTACCATCCATGCCAATCCTCCTCTTTTTGCTGAGGAAGACTGGCCCTGAGCTAACATCCGTGCCCATCTTCCTCCACTTTATGTGGGATGCCGCCACAGCCACAGCATGCCTGATAAGCCGTGCGTTGGTGCACGCCCAGGATCCGAACCTGGGCCGCCAGCAGCGGAGTGCCGCACTTAACCGCTATGCCACAGGGCCGGCCCCAGGATTTTTTTTTTCATGGTATTCTCAGCACATGCTCCACGTAGTTTAATTTCCTTCCATCCTTTCTCATTAGATATCGGAAGTTCACCATACTTTATTAATTATGTAATTTAGAGGACAGCATCCTTGGTTAATTCTTTGCCTCTCGCCCCAATATACATATATTTTGTAACGTGAGAAAAAAATTTATTTTAAATTATAAAAGCACTAACTGTAAAAAGTTCAAATAATACTATCTGAGCACAAAGTTAAAGTCCCCCACTTCATTCCCCAGAAGTAATCACTGTTAAAAGTTTGCTGCACATCTTTCTAGATTTTTCTACCATGCAAATACAAATATATATTTGGGGGAGAGGAGAGGCAAAAAAAGATATACACATTGGTCTAAAACTTCTCTTCACTTGTCAATATTCTGGACGTCTTTCCACGTTAGGATGTACAGATGTACTGTGACAGTCCAGTGGGGGGATCATCCGTTATTCTTCCAGGCCTCTATTGCTAAAACATTTTGGTTTCCTCTGATTTCTATTTAATCAGAAAGGGTGGATGTATGTATATTTTTTCCTCTAAGAACATTTCTAATTGTAGAACACCTAGGCCAAAAAATAGACGCATTTACAGTTTTGGGCAGATTCTGCCATTTGCCCTCCAAAAACACTGCACAATTCACACCACACCAGTGGAAAGTGTGTGAGAGTGCTCTTCCCCCGACCTTTGTCAACCCTGGGTATCATCAATCTCCTGAGATGAAATGTGATATCTTATTTTAATTTCCATTTCTTTGATAGAGTTTATTAATTCGTTTGGGAGTCTTCAATTAGCATTTTTTTCATTAAAAAAAAAAGACACCCTTTTATCTGATTATAAAATCGATCTCAATGTAGAAAAAACAGTTGCTCCCAAGTCTAGAGTTGGCAGGGGGTGGGAAAGTGGGCCTTTTTGTCTCTGCAGAGGCTGTGTCCCCACCACAGGCTTTCTGGAGGACACTTCGAGAATACACACCAAGTGCTTCAAAAATACACATACCCCCTGCCCCAGCAATTCTACTTTTAGACGTGTATTATCAGGATTATCAATTAAGTATAGTCAGCAAAGCCTTATTTGAAATAGCAAAGAATAGAAAAGCAACCTAAACGTTCAGCCATGGGGGCTGATTCAGCAACCACAGCTCGTGCATTCGGGGGGCTCCATCCTGCCCCCCCATGGGGATGGGGCTCTGAGCTCCAGCACAGAGTCGGCACCAGGGTGGCCTGTCTGGGGACGCTGACACCACGCTGACCCCTACAGTTATGAAACTGAATCATTAAAGCCAGCTCTCTGGGGGAGGAGAGCTGGGATTGCAAACAACTCTCACTTTCTAGTTAATACACTTTCGTATTACCTGAATTTGTTTTCTAAGCATTAGGCATTTTTTTGTAATCAGAACAGAAACATTATTTTTAAAATTTTGTGGTAAAAATGTTTGTTGATACGGGAGATGTTCACATTCCCACGACACTGCTGAAATTAAAATCCACGTTACACACATAGTACCCAAAGAATGCTCCCATTTACTAAATAAATATGCACAGACTAAAATCCAGAACAACAAATATCCAATGTTAATGGTGGCAACTCTGGGTGGTAGGAATATGGATTTTTTTTTTTTTTTTTGGTGAGGAAGATCAGCCCTGAGCGAACATCCATGCTAATCCTCCTCTTGTTGCTGAGGAAGACCGGCTCTGAGCTAACATCTATTGCCAACCCTCCTCCCTTTTTTCCCCCAAAGCCCCAGTAGATAGTTGTATGTCGTAGTTGCACATCCTTCTAGTTGCTGTACGTGGGACGCAGCCTCAGCATGGCCGGAGAAGCGGTGCGTCGGTGCGCGCCCGGGATCCAAACCAGGACCGCCAGTAGTGGAGCACGCACACTTAACCGCTAAGCCATGGGACCGGCCCGATTTTTTTCTTTATATTTGTAATTATAATTTTTCTTTTTTTTAATAATTTTATTTATTTATTTTTCCCCCAAAGCCCCAGTAGATAGTTGTATGTCATAGTTGCACATCCTTCTAGTTGCTATATGTGAGACGCGGCCTCAGCATGGCCGGAGAAGCAGTGCGTCGGTGCGCACCCAGGATCCGAACCCGGGCTGCCAGCAGCAGAGTGTGCACACTTAACCGCTAAGCCACGGGGCCGGCCCTATAATTTTTCTACAGTAAAAATCTTTATTACTTTTATAATAAAAGCAGCTATTGAAAAAAACACCCCCCAGCAGAGTGTTACTGGGCAGAAGGGCCGAGGAGTCAGCATGGGCAGAGGCCCAGAGGCAGGAGAACAGCGTCCCTGGGTGGAGAGCGTTAGTGGGCGAGGGACTGGTTGGTGGGACCGGGTGACAGGCCTGAATGCCAGGTCTCAGAGCCTGGGAGTGATGCCATGGGAGAGAGGGGTTGGCAGGGGGGCAGAACAGAGCCAGGTGAGAAAGGGTGAGAGCAAGCCTGGCACCCTGAGGGACGTGTGACACACAGTGAGCAGGCAAAGGGGTGGCTGGGCCAGAGCATGCGGGGCCGTGGCGGGTGGGGGCTCACCGTCACCTCCTGGTAGGATTCCATGCCATTCAGCACCACCTGGATGACCTGCCGGCGCAGCTTCACGCTCTGCTCTGAGCGGTACTCGGAATTGGTCAGGTAGAAGAGGGCAGCGCTGCCTGTCACTTGAATGTTCTTGTCATACTTGTGGCACTTGAGGGCCGTGATGACCAGCTGTGTGAAGACAGGGTACGGGCCCGGGTTGGTGAGTCCTGTTCAAGTTGTGCAGGGGCAGGCCTACGGCTCTGCGAGGGCGCTTGGACAGGTGCTCTGGGGCGGGCTTGCCCTGAGCCTGCTCTCTGAGGGCAGAAGTAGGGGTTGGGGAGCAGACACGAGGCAGGGCCACGGTTCTGGGACAAGGCCAGTGCTGGACCAAGTCAGGCCCCATGGGGCGGGGCTGGGGTTCGAGAGGTAGGACTGGTGTCCTGGGGATGAGGACGGGGTGCAAAGGAGGAGCAGGGGCTCTGAGGACACGGCTTAGCCACGTCCAGCACCCTCCAGGTGGGGAGGCACAGGAGCCCGAGGCCCCCTGGGGTAGGGCTGACCTTCAGGGCCCGCAGGAGCTGGTTGCAGCGCTCAATGCGTGCGATGTCAAAAAGCAGGTTGATGGCTCGGGAGGTGATCTCGGGCCTGTGCTCCGTGTAGGCCTCGATGGCGTTCAGCACCTGCTCCTCATTTTTGTCACCACTTACCTGGGGATGGAACATGCTCAGAACAACCCAGAAGAGGCCAAGTGGTGGGACCCTGAGGCTAGCTCTGTCTCCAGCCCTAGGGCAGACACCTTGGGGCCCCCAGCCCACCCTCCCCCCTCTCCCGGGACTCCCAGTTCCACCCCTCTGCTCCCCGCTCTCACTTTGTAGGCCGGAATGTGCGTGAGGCGGCACAGGGAGGTCTCGAAGAGCCCAAGGAACTGCAGGGGCCTCTTCAGAGCCCGGAAAGGCATAATGCTGCTCTTGGAAGGCTCGATGCTGGGGGAAGAGGGGCTGGGGTCAGTGGCCTGGGGTCCGGGCTGCCCTGGGGTCAGCACAAAGGAGAGCCTCTCCCTGGGGTGGCGAAGGACTTACGCGGGGCCCTCTAGCCTCATCTTTTTTTTGTTCTTTTTAAGGGTAGGCGACATGGACCCTACCTCTTGATGGAAGGGTGGCAAGGTCACACCGTAGAAGAACGTGCGGGGTAGGAGATGTGATTGCAGCCATCTTTGGAAAATACCATCTGCCATTCTAGTGAGGATGTGTCACTTTAGGTTCCACCAACCATCATGAAGGGACATGCCCATAAACCAAACCCCGCTTAAGGATGGTTGGGGATAAGGCACACGGCCAGTTACAGCCAGATCGGTGTGAAAAGATCTCTTCACCAACCAACCCAGGGACAATCTATCTCTGCAACACCTAACGAGAGGCAGACACTGCCGTTCTCATCTTATCACTGCCACACTGTCTCTGGCCAGTCTGAGTGTGGTAATTTCCCAGTCACTCCTTGCACTTGTACCTTGCAGACTTGGCACATGCTGTTCCCTCTGCTAGAACCCTTCCTCTGGCAAACTCGGAATGAGCTTTCAGGACAGCGTGGATGCCAGTTGTGCTCCTTCCTCCTTCCTGATCCTCAGGGCACCCCAGAGCTCTGTGCTTCCCCTCCCACAGCCCAAATAATGACTTATCTGCCCCACCAGCTCATACAGCCTGGAGAGGGCAGGGCCTGGTTCGTTTATCTCCAGCACCCAGCACAGCACTTGGCAGAGGGGCGCTTTGTAAATGCTTGTTGAGTGACACCCCGCCGGCAACCATGGTGGGCAGTCCCCACCTGGTCTGCCCTGCTTCCTCGTCCATCTTGGAGATGCTGCAGTTCTCCAGGATCATGTGGCCAGAGATGTCCAGGGACATCAGGTTCCCCAGCTTCTGCACGAAGAGGCTCAGCACCTTGCGAGTCAGCTTGAACTTGTAGTAGCTGGAGAGGCGGTCTCGGGAGATGTCCAGGTGTCTGGAGATTGGGGGAGCACAGGTCAGGAGCTGGACACAGGCTGGGGCTGCCTCGGGCACTCCTGCTCCTTCAGGCCACGGCGGGGGGGGGCCCATCCCTGCCACAACTGCTGGAGGGCTTCCGGGGAAATGCTGCTGGGACTCAGGTGCCCGGACCCAGCTGAAACACTGGGCATAGGGAGCGGGGCTGTCTCTTCATCCCCGCCTTCTGCCTGGCTGGGGGCTCAGGACCTTCCTGGGACTGACCACACCCACCTCCCCACCCCGCCCCAGCGAGCTCTGGGCCAGGCTCACCGCAGCTTGTGCAGCTGGACGATGACACGGATGTGCTCGTCCGACAGGTCCATGTTGTAGAGCACGAGGGACACCAGGCTGTCTTTCCACTGAGTTAGGAAGGCCGCGTCACTTGTCTGAATGCCTGAGAGGTCCAAGGCGGCCAGTGAGTTGAGCGGCCGCAGCAGGGACTCCACGGGGACCCCGTCGATCATGCGGCCCAAGTTGAGGCAGCGGAGGCGGCTAAAGCCCTCGAAGGTGAAGTCTTTGACCAGCACCTGGCAGGTGGGGTTGACGAGGCACTCGTCCTCACAGCCCCCCGGGTTCTCCTCCTCGTAGAAAATGTTTGCACAGCCAAAGAGGCTCAGGGACACCAGGGTGTGGCTGAAGCTCCGTAGCGTCTGCAGGCTCTTCGCGGACAGCTTCTCGCAGTTGGTCAGGTACAGCTCCACCAGGTCCTGGGAGCAGGCACGGTTCCATCAACCCCAGCGGCCACGCCCTGCCCCAGGCCTGGCCCTGGGCTACAGGCGGGCCTGGGGAGGGGTGTGCACAATGAGGGGAGCACTGGAGGCGCCTTGGGATTCTCGTGCTGGAGGTGAGCGGCCCTCCCCACAGCCATCCCCGGTGCCTGGCAACGCAGGTCTCACCTGCTTGCGAATGGCTTCCAGGTCCTGGTCCTGCACCAGGTCCTCGCGGAGGTGGATACGGGTGAGGCGGGTGCTGCGGGGGTCCGAGAAGAGGCTGAAGAAGCTCTCGTGCGGCTCAAAGTTGCAGGCGGCGTTGACCAGCTCCACGTACCTGGGTGGGAAGAAAGCCTGGCTCAGGGGAGGGGCACAGGGACTCTCCTCCTCCCTTCAAAGCCCAGCATAAGCCTTGCCCTCCCTGAAGCCTTCTCTGATCACCCCGGCAGCAACTCCGTCTCCTCTTCCTCCTCCTCACACTACCTGGTTGGACCCTAACCACCCAACAGGTGAGATTAACGGCAGCCCTGGGAACCAGGACCCCAAAGGTAGCCCTCCTGCTGATGAAGCTCCTCTTATCAACAGCAAATCCCAAGCCCCCCACAGACCCGTGGACACACCTCCAACAAACACACTCGTCTGCACGCCTCGTCTTCTTCAAGCCAGCTTCGGCTTCCTTGATCAGCCCCTCCCAGGACCCTTTCCAACAGGAAGATTAAGCCAAGGGATTTGGAGCTCCCAGCTGGGTACAGGGCAAGCACTCAATAAACCCCCGTTGAGATACCCGCTCAGGTGAGAACCCTGGACTGGTGGAAAAGGCCTTGGAGCCAAACACTCTGGAATCTAAATCCTGGCACGGCTGTTCACCACCTGGCAACTTCATACATGTAACTAAACTTCCCCGGACCTCAGTTTCTTCATCTGTAAAATGGATATAACTCTGGTCTGCAAAGTGTCCAGCCTAGTGCCTGACCCACACTAGATGCTCAGAACATTATTATAAGTTGGGCTCTGTCCTCAGGGTACATACAGGTTCCCACTTTTACTTGCAACTGTCTGGTCTAACAATTCCCCTTCTGGGCATCTAGACTGAACTCCCAGCTGTCAGTGAACGCATCTCATACTTCTAGGAGCCCCTATTAGTGGGGAGTGCCTTGGAGGGACTGCATGAAGATTTTATGAATGATTAGATCCCTGGTTATGGATCCATTATTTGGGCACTGGTGCATAGACCTCTATGTGCCCATGTTCACACACAGACACGTGTTCATAGGCACAGGCATGCATGCACACACACACAGGAAAGCACATAACTCCTTCACGTATATGCAGGTTTCCATACTCTCTTATAAGTGTAATGCACACCTGTGGTTTCACACTCAAACACTCTCTGTGATGCAGAAGCCCAAGTGTGTACAAACACCCATTCCTCCACGGGCACACCCCTCCACACATATACTAACACACACACATAGACCTTTACAGTTACGGATACACCAGTAGTGTCCTGCACCCAAGGACATCCATGTGCATGCACACCCTCTCACACATACATATCCACAGCCACACCCCCGTGGCGCACATATGATGGTCCCAATCTCTCCACACACTCTCATCTAAGACTTGCACCCCTGCCCCAGCCCCAGGCCTGCTCACTCATTGACGAGCCGGTCACAGATCTCGCTGGGCAGGAAGATGTCTGGATGTAGCCGCAGAGTCTCCTTGTCCAGCAGGTAGCCCAAGGTGCCATCCAGGTTGCGCAGGCAGAAGTCGGTGCACAGGGCCATCAGGGACTCGGGAGTGTCGGACGCCATGCTGGGGGCAGGCAGGTGGGCCACTCCAGGACAGGGGCCCCCAGGGGCAATGGTGACTCTCCAATACTCACAGGGTCATTGGCAGAGCCACAGCCTGGGGAATGGGAAAGAAGCTAAGTGAGCCACACATAAGGGCCAGAACCATCAGCTGCCCTATGTCCACTCTCTGAGTAGGGAAACTGAGGCCCCGGATGTCACACTCAAATGAGCAGCTTGGCAGGGCCAGGCCCCAGGACTCCTGACTCCTTCCCTGCCCCTCTCCTGTGCCACCATCTGTGCGTGATTTAACCTGCAAACAGCAGGGGGCCTCGTCCAAGCATTTCTGTGCCTTCACAATGTCTGTGGGCAGACGTGTGCTGGGGACCCAGTGCTTGGGTGGGGTGGGGACAATAACGGCTTTCATTAACAGCTACATTGGGGTGTCCCTTGCTGCCTAACCTAGCCTGTATAGAGCTGTCACTGTTTGAACAGTTAGCATGTGCCAGGGCTTTATGGAGATGTTATAACCAAATCTCACTATAAAAGATTCAGAACGAAGGCTCTTCCCAAGAGAAATTAAAATATACGTCTACATAAAAAGTTGTACATCAATGTTCATAGTGGTATTATTCATAAGAGCCAAAAAGTGGAAACAACACAAATGTCCACCAACTGATGAATAGATAAACAAAAATGGTCTATCCACACAGTGGAATATTATTCAGCCATGAAAGGAGTGAAGTACTGATCCACACTACAACACTGGACCTTGAAAACACGGTGCTAAGTGAAAGAAACCAGTCATGACAGGCCACATATTGTATGATTTAATTTACATGAAATGTCTATCCAGAAGAGGCAACCCTATAGAAGGAGAAGTAAATTGGTGGTTGCCTAGGACTGGGAGGTTGGGGGGAATTGGGGAGTGACTGTTAATGGGTATGGGGTTTCTTTTTAGGGTGATGAAAATGTTCTAAAGTTGATTGTGGTGATGGTTGCACAACTGTGAATATACTAAAAACCAATGAACTATCTACTTTAAATGGGTGAACTGTATGGTACAGAAATTATAGCTTAACAGGGGCCAGCCCCGTGGCATAGCGGTTAAGTGTGCGCACTCTGCTGCTGGCAGCCAGGGTTCGGATCCCGGGTGCGCACCGATGCACCGCTTGTCAAGCCATGCTGTGGCGGCGTCCCACATAAAGTGGAGGAAGATGGGCACGGATGTTAGCTCAGAGCCGGTCTTCTTCAGCAAAAAGAGGAGGATTGGCATGGATGTTAGCTCAGGGCTGATCTTCCTCACACGCAAAAAAATTATAGCTCAATAAAACTGTTATCAAAAAAGTGAAGTCTCGGGTTGGCCCCGTGGCTGAGTGGTTAAAAGTTCCACTTGCTCCGCTTCAGAGGCCTAGGTTTGTAGGTTTGGATCCTGGGCGTGGACCTACTCCACTCATCAGCCACGCTGTGGAGGCATCCCACATACACAATAGAGGAAGACTGGCCCTGGGCTTGTCTTCCTCAAGCAAAACAGGAGGAAGATTGGGAAAGGATGTTAGCTAAGGGCTAATCTTCCTCACACACACACACACACACACACACACACACACACACAAAGGTGAAGTCTCCTACTATCTTCATGACCTTGAGGGAGGTAAAAATTTCTTAAATAGGACTCTTAAGGGGAAAAAAAGATAAACTGATTTGCATTGAAGTGAAGAAACTTCTGTTCAGACATGCATAAAAATTAATTTGAGATGGACCACAGACCTATATGTGGAAGGTAAAACAATAAGGTTTCTAGAAGAAAACAGGAGTATACCTTCACGACTTTAGAGTATGCAATAATTCCTTCAATAGGTCACAAAAAAATTCAAACCATAAAGAGAAACTGATAAATTGGACTGCCTCAAAATTTAAGACTCTTTTCATCAAAAAATATCATTAGGAAAGAGAAAGGGCAAGCCACAGACTAGGAGAAGGTATTTTCAAGCATATATCCAACAAAGGACTCGTATTCAGAATATATAAACGACTTCTACAAATCAGTGTTTTAAAAAAGGACATATCATCCAATTAAAAAATGGGCAGAAGACTTGAGTAGGCATTTCATAAAGGAGATGGAAACGGGCAATAAACTGTGGAAAAGGCTCAGCTTCGTCAGCACCAGTGGAACCACAATGAGATACCATTTCCCACCCACGAGAGTAGCTCAGTTGAAAATAACAACACCACAGGCAACCTCAAGCCTGTGTGAGAGTGAAGGTATGGAACAACGGGATATCACTCACACTGCTGGTGGGAGTGTAAATTGGTGTGAACTGGGAGTGTAACTGGAACATTGTGTGACACTCTCTACTAAAGCTGAACACACACATGTTCAACACTCAGCAATTCCACTCCTAGGTACACCCAACAGAGATGCACACGTAAATGTTCACCAGAAGACACAGACCAGAATGTTCACAGCAGCACTATTCATAATAGCCCAGAACAGAAAAGAACCTGACTGTTCACTGACAGTAGAATGAATAATTACGGTATTCTCTCCAAGGAAATACTACACGGCAGTGAGAACCTTCTGCACAAACCACTGATGACACAATAGCTCGGATGACCCCTGACGCTGACATTCACAATGTTTAGTGAAAGAAGCCAGAGACAAGAGAGTATGTATTCATATACCATAGGAATCCATTTATGTTTTACTCCATTAAGTTAAAAAACAGGAAGATCCAATCTGTGGTGGTAGAAGTCAGGACTGTGGTTACTTTGGGGGTTTGGCGGGGTGCTGAGAAGCTTCTAGTCCTTATCTGAGTGCTGGACATACAGGTGTGTTCGCTTTGTGACAATTCAGGGAGCTGTTTATCATGATGTGTGCACTTTTTTTGTGTGTGTGTGTGAGGAAGATCAGCCCTGAGCTAACATCCATGCAATTTCTCCTCTTTTTTTTTGCAGAGGAAGACCAGCTCTGCGCTAACATCTATTGCCAATCCTCCTCCTTTTTTTCCCCCAAAGCCCCAGTAGATAGTTGTATGTCATAGTTGCACATCCTTCTAGTTGCTGTATGTGGGACGCGGCCTCAGCATGGCCGGAGAAGCGGTGCATCGGTGCACGCCCGGGATCCGAACTTGGGCCGCCAGTAGCGGAGCGCGCGCACTTAACCGCTAAGACACGGTGCCGGCCCGATGTGTCCACTTTTAAAAATGTATATTATACAGGGCTGGCCTGGTGGCATAGTGGTTAAGTTCGCACACTCCGCTTCGGCGGCCTGGGGTTCACAGGTTCAGATCCCAGGCGTGGACCTACGCACCACTTATCAAGCCATGCTGTGGCAGGCGTCCCATATAAAGTAGAGGAAGATGGGCACGGATGTTAGCCCAGGGCCAATCTTCCTCAGCAAAAAGAGAAAGATTGGCAACAGATGTTAGCTCAGGGCTAATCTTCCTCATACACACGCACAAAAATGTATATTATAATTCAATAAAAAGTTAAGAAAATGGCCTGGACCCCAAAGAGGCCCACGTTCAGAAGGGATTCGGGGTTCAGTTAAGTGACGAGCATCCTCAGCTACGGTAAGTGGTTATCAGAGAATGACACCACAACCTTCACATTCAAATTGAGTGAACAAGATAGAAAACAATCAACCATCTACAGAACCGAGGACAGTCAGGAATGAACTGCAAACCAGTTTCCTACCAGAGTCTACAGCAGAAAGGGGGGAAACAGGCAAAACGAATCTCTGGTGTTAGAAGGCAAGGCAGGGGCCGGCCCTGTGGCTTAGCGGTTAAGTGCGCGTGCTCCGCTACTGGCGGCTGGGGGTTCGGATCCCGGGCGCGCACCGAGGCACCGCTTCTCCCGCCATGCTGAGGCCATGTCCCACATACAGCAACTAGAAGGATGTGCAACTATGACATACAACTATCTACTGGGGCTTTGGGGGGAAAAAATAAAAAAATAAATAAATAAATAAAAAGAAGGCAGGGCAGTGACTACCTCTGCCGAAGGCAGTGATTAGAGAGTGGCAGGGGGCCTCTGGCAGTGCTGGGACAGGTGTGGTCACCTGTGGACAGTCATCAAACTGTCCACGCACGCTCTGGGGGCCTTTCTCTATTTATGTTATACTTCAGTAAATTTTTTTTTTTTTTAAGTACAGGCTCTGTGGTCAGACTGATCTGTGTGTGTTTCAACTCGGTCCCACAATTCATGGGTAAAATACTTAACCTTTCTGGACCTCAGTTTCCTCATCTGGAAAATGGGGATAATAATCCAATAATAATTGGAGTAAATGAGATGTCGGGAAAATGCTTCGTCTCAGGCTTGATATGACCAAGTCCACAATAAATGGGGGTTATGATCCCATTCTACAGATGAGGAAACTCAAGCTCAGAGAGAGAGGCCATTCTGTCCAAATCAGAACTTGAACCTGGTCCCCTGGACTCCATCACATCATCTCTTGGAGGGTTCTGAAGGAGTTTAGGGCCCAGCATTTCCCCTGGCTTCTTGGAGCCTCCACACCCAAATCTGAGCCTTCCAGGCTGCTTGGGAAATCCAGCGGGCGGCCACAGAGCGCTGTGCCCTGTGGAATCGCCAGTTCTAGTTCTGGCACCACAACTTACTAGTGGCCACGCCCTCAGAGCTCTGGAGTCAGGCCGACCAGCTTCGAGTCTCAGGCCCGCTGCTTAGGGGCAGGTGAACTGCGGCAAGTGTCTGCACCTCTCTGCGCCTAGGTTCTTCTCTAAAACAGCGAGTGCTGTGTGAAGATAACGTGCAATGACACAGAAAGGGCTTAGCGTGGTGCCTGGCACGGAGTCACCGCTCAAAAAAAGCAGCCATTATCATCATCATCATCACTATCATCCCCTTCTCCTACCTCACCTGCCCTGGTCCCCAAACAGAGCAGGGTCTGTTCCTACCCAGCTCCAGGCCCGGGTCTCCCACCACGAGGCCCATTGTGACAGCTGCCCCACTGGCTACGCGACACCGTTGAGGGAAAGCACAGTAAACAGGCTGCCAGGGCCCTGGGCATGGCCTTCCTTTGCCTTCACCCACTGTCAGATCTTCAAGAGCCCAGCAGCCTCTCTTGGCTGGGAAGCCGGAGCCAGAGGGAGCACCGCCGGTAAGGAGACGCATCCCGCTGGAAACCGGTAAGTCCAATCTCAAGGCCTCCGGAATTAGATCCAGCTTTCTGGCCTGCTCGGTGCCCAGTGACCCCAACCCCAGCCGGCCGGGCCTCCTTTGTTGTACTGGCAATAGGCCAGAAACACAGGTCACCTTCAGACCTTTGCTCAGTCTGTTTTCTTTCAACTGAGACCATCCAAATCTAACTAATTATTCCACTTTCTACTCGAAATACTGCTCCCGCCCCCAAAATACATTCATGTCCCTCCTCCGGGAAGCATTCCCCAACCATTCCAGCCCACACCACCTTTGAACTCTCCTCTTTACTTAGCTGATGCCTACGCACCCTCAGGCCTCAGTGTCAATGTCACTTTCTCTGGGAAGCCTTCCCCGACCTACCACGGCGTGCCTGCCGTGTGCCCCACAGGCCCTAGCACGACAACTAACACTTTGTACCAGTGCTGGTTTACTGGTCCAGCTTCCTGGCCAGGCGGCCAGCTCCACGAGGGCAGGCACCAGGCTGTCTTGTCTGGTATCGCATCCCTGGGCTCAGCCCAGGCCGTGTATTTACTCGCTCAGTAACTGTTTCTTGAGCACGGTGGGTCCAATGGTGAGCAAAACCAGACAAGGTCTTTGTCCTCGTGGAGCTCACTGGCTCTGGAGGGAGACAGACATGCGCCTAAGAAGCACATGAGCCCATGCCACATAACCGGGAGCAGTGTTCTGAAGGGGAGGGAGGTACCTGGGGCTGTGGGTGTCTACGCCAGGGACCTGCCCTGGACTGGGGAGCAGGGCAGGCTTCCTTGGAAGTGACATTTCGCTGTGGCTCAAAAGATGAGTCATAGTTCACTCTGGTGGTGGGGAGAGAAGGGAAAGGCGTTCCAGGAAGAAGGAAGAGATGTGCACAGGCTGAAAGGACAGAGGGTGCGGGGCGTTGGCACCACGGGCCCAACTCCACCAGCGTTTGCTAAACAAAGGAAGGGCTGAACACCTATGTGGGCCTGACACATTGTAGGCTTTCAACATACGCCTGTGGAAGGGACGGGAGGGACTCGCAGGCTGTGCCACGTGTGGAACCCGGGAGGCAAGGCATGCCCGCTGTGCCCACGACAGTGCCAGGCACCCAGTGGCTGCAGAGGAACCCTCACCACTCTGAATGAGACAGGCCCCAGGGGCTTTGCCTCTTCTGCAGGTCGAGCCCAGTCACCAGGGCACCGCTCTGCCCTAACCCTGCTCTCCAGGTGGAAGAAACACCACCTTGTCAGCCATCAAAGTCACCAAAAGCCCCCAAAAGACAAACCAGGCAGATGGCACCATCTGCTAACCACCCACTGGTAGTGCCGACCCTGCGGCTTGGGGTTGGGTGAGCTGGAGGAGGAAAGAGCTGTCCTCATCTTGGCAGCAAGGCTGAGAGGCCTGGGGGGCAGGAGTGCCCTGCCACTTGTGCCCCATCCAGCTGCAGGCCTGGCGCCCACTGGAGGCAGCCATCTCCACCCACCCCACTGCCACCCCGTAGGGCTCCTCGTTCTCGAGGCCGGCACTGGCCATCTTGGATTCAGGCATGTGGGACAGAGGAGCTCTGAGGATGACAGGGCATCACACGCTGAGAAGAACCCTGTGTCTCTCTCCATCCCTTCTCTTGCAGGTTCTTTAAAATTGGATCCCTTAGGAGCTTATGACATCTGGGGGAGGGGAGGAGGCGGAGCAGTGGAGAGAGAAGAGACAGAGAGCAACAATGGCAGCCACAGCAGCCTTCAGGGTAGTTGCTTCCAGACGTGACGCTGAGCTCCTTACGGGCTTCACTTTACACAGTTCCTTATTCAACCAACAAACGACAGGCCCCGGGACCCTGGACTTGTAGTTAATTCATCATTTGTTTAACAATTTCTCTAACGACCCCTCCCCTAGCCTGGGAGCTCTAGGCGGACAGCAACCCTTTCCACTCACACACTCCTGCATCCTCGGTGCCCCGCCTGTGCTAGGCACATAACAGAATAAAGGTTTGCTTTGCCCGTGTCACCTCACTATAGCACCACGAGGTAGAGACTGTTACCCCGTTTTTTGATGAAGACACTGAGGCTTGCCTGAAATCACACAACTAACAAGAGTGGGACGCGATCCTAAACCAAACCCATCATTCTCACCAAACCATTTGGTCTTCCGTCCATCCAATGGAGGGGAAAGAGAAACTGAGGTGCAGAGGAAGAGCATGGGACCCGCTGGCGTCCTGACACCCCGCTGACAGAGAGGCTGGGGGAGCCAGAAGCTCTGAGCCTTGGAGTAGCGCCCACCCTGTGAAATATTAACCCAGGAGCTGGGGGGAAAACCCAAACAAACGCCCTATTTACAGAGGCTGGAAGCTTTCCAGGAGGGAGTGGATCACAGGCCAGACATTGGGGGTGGGAGCTGCTGTGAGGGGAGTCAGGGCAAGTGCCAGGGGTTTCCAGGGGGTAGCGGTGCAGGTGAGGATCAGAGGGCATCCCAGGGGGTCGCTGGCCTGCAGAGACTAATCTGCAGGGTGGGTGACGTTAGGAAGACGTGGAAATGGGATGAGGGAGGACCATGCATAACCACTCACTGGTGCCACCTGGAGGCAGAGGAGCCTTGGGGCTACCTAGGTTCTACGGTTGGAATTAAACTTAACGATCACACCTATTCTGAGCACCATATTCCAAGAACTCTGCTAAGTACTCAGTATGCGTTAACCCATTTAATTCTCTCAACCACCACCCAAGGAAGGTGTTATTATAACCTACCACTTATAGATGAGGCAGCTGAGGCTCTGAGTGGTGAAGTAATTTGCCATGGACTAGGTACATACACATGGGTCTATATGCACACACTGACATGTACTCATTAATGCAAGACCCAGGATTTTGAGCTTTCCATGCATGTTCTCATTGAAGCCACAAATAACCTATGAGGGACACATTCTTTTGTTTTCCAGATGAAGAAACTATGGTTCAAAGATGTGTAACGACTTGCCCAAGGTCCTTCAGTAAGTGCCTGGCTCTCTTTACCCCTATGCTCTGGGCAGGAACTGTTTCTCCAAGCCTCAGCTCCTGCTTCTGTGCATGAACCCTCTCTGCCTCCTCACAACTCTGAGTGTCCTTGGGCACTGAGCACAGATGACTGGGTATCACTGGGAACCATCTTATGGCCATATATCATTTTTTGGCCACAGGACTAGAGGGTTCCCGAGGCAGAGAACGCGTGTGATCCATGGGGTCTCCATGCCACAGTGAGTGCGAGACTGGTTGGTTGTGGGAGAAGGAGCCTTAGCTCCACGAGGTCCTCAGGCAATATTTACCAGCCTCAACATTCACCAGGGTCCTTACCTGTCAATGTTTGTCAACAGCACCTACCTCAGGGGGTCACTGAGGAGATGCCATGAAATAATGGCAAGAAGGTGGTAACCAACAATCATGGAGTGATTTCCTAAGAATAATGCTTGGAGAGGCCCTTCGGCTCATTTCTAAAGCTGGAAAATCAGCTGCAGTGATTGAACCAGATACAGGATGTTGGTCCCAAAATAGATGACCCAACCAGGGTCTCTGAACTCGCATTTCAGGAGGCAAGAACCGCTGAGGTACTGAAGCCCTCTGCCCAAAACATGTCTACGCTAACGACGACAAGAGCCATTCTTTACCTCTGCAGAGAGCTAGGGTGCACCAAATTCCTTCACAACCTGTGTCTCATGTCACCCTCCCAATAGCCTTCAGAGTTAGTGTGCAGATAGGAAAACTGAGGCCCAGACAGGAGATGGGACTTGCCCAAGTTCACACAGTGAGCCAGCAGCTGAGCCAGGGCTTGAACCCAGGGCCCCACTGGCTAGTTCAAGGTTCTGTCCACAACAGCCTGCTCTAACATGATGGCTCTCAGCATCTACTTAGATGCTGAGACTCTGACTTTTCAGAGTCAGATGCTCCGACTTTATTTTCAAATCCTCTGGCCCTGTTGCCCTGCTCAGCTTATGACCCAGGCCTGATGACACAGTCCAGGCTTGGAGGGTGAGGAGGGAGATCAGCCATTGTTCCACTCCCTATAAGGCAGGCTGCAAGATCTCAGCCTCTGCTGGGCACTTCTAGGATCAACAATCTCCATCAGCAGATCAGCCACACGCCCCCAACCACATGTCGAGGGCCAACATACACTGCCCTTTTCAACCTGTCTCCACGTCAAATTTACTTCCACACCATCATTTTGTCTATTTTGTGCGGGAGAATGGGGATTTGCTGGGCTCTTTAAAAAAAGCCCCCATCACCTTCCACTGGTGTGAAAAAAGCCAGGACCAAGCTACCATCCTCCCTGTAGGATATGCAACCACCGTTCCCACTGACAGGTGACAACAAGTTTCCACTTTGTCCCCCCCACTGTTCTCCAAAATTTGACTGGCTCAAGGAGGCAGCCAGAGCTGGTGACACCACCAGCTGGTGCTAAAAAGAAAGGCTTTGAGGTGGACACATGCAAACAGTTCCTCCTCCTCCTCATCATTGCCATCGCCATTGTCATCACCATCATCACGACTGCTACATACTGAGTACTTAATACTTGCCAAATAGCATGCTAAGCACTTCAGTGCATGATCTCCCATTTAGCCCAACAACTCCATTTTACAGATGAGGAAACTGAGATGGGAAAAAGTCCCTTGCCCAAGTTCTCACAACCAGGAGGCAGCAGCATGACCTGACTCAACTACAGTGCTCTATGGCTGTCCTTTTTGTATTTATTCCATCAATGGTCATTACAAAGATGGAGAAAGGGTACTTACAATGCCAGGCCAGAGCACAATGGCCATTTGTCATCTAAGACAAATATAGATTTTCTCTAACCACCAGACACTTGAAGTTAGTACAGTTCTGAAAGGGTACCCTATTAGACACCCTGGGACCCTGCATCACACAAAAGCCTCTGACATTCTCCCCACCATTATCTGGTCCTCACTCTTCTCTGACTTCCTCGTCAATCACTCTTCCCCTCCTTCACTCTGCTCCAGCCCTATTATCCTCTTGCTATTTCTTAAAATCATCAGGTATACTACCTCAGGACCTTTGCACTTGCTGTTGAAGGCTCTGCCTCCAGAGAGCTGCACGGCTTGCTCCCTCGCTCCCTTCAGGAGTCTGCTCAGATATCACCTTATTAGAGACCTTCTCTGATCACCCTCTATAGAAAGGCGGTCCCACTCTCTAGCCCTGTCATTGGCCCTTCTTGCCTTATTTCTCTCCACGGCACTTATGTTTATTATTTGCTGAATGGATGAATGAACTGAAACAGAAAGATCCCTCACCACTGGCAACCACATTCTGCTCTAAGTATAGCCTCCTGTGACCCTTTTCAAAGCTGTCTTCAATGATCGTTCTAACCAGTTTGAACGCTGAAGAGAAACCTTCCATGGCAAAAATCCTATGGGGTGATTCTCCTGTGGAGGCACCAGGCATCCCTCTCCCCCTTAAGAACCGACCTCGCTGACAGGCACAGGCAAAGACTGGAAATCCTGGACTCCTTGGGCCAAAGAGCAGTCAAGCCAAGTTCCAGCCACAGAGCTACAGTGGCCAGCACAGTCAGTTTCACTTTCAACTCACCTATTGGGCTCCCTTGGCCCTCTGGTTGCAACCCCATCCCACCCCCTTCCCACGCTGCTGGATTCCCTGCACCCTGTCATCCCTTTTGGGAGAAGATCCAGAATCCAAGCCGTCCCTGAGCTTTTAAGCACTGCTTTGGGGGAACTTAAGCTCGTCCAACAGGTAGGAGGGGCAGAGGCTGGCCCTTTCAGACCTACACGATCCCCCATTTTGTAGGGGCATCCGACAGGGAGTCATTTTCTTTCTGGGAGCTCAGTTTTACAGGCACGTTTCCCAGACCTGGCACCAGCGTAGAGGAGGGAACCCTCCCACCACTGGCCGAGATGGACCTGTGCAAGCGGTTGCAGCGGCGATGCTGAAGCGCCGCAGGCAGGAGGGGAAGGCGGAGGACGCAGACACATCCTCCGGCCCCGGGAGCGGACGGGATGCTTCCTCGGCGAGGAGGAGCGGAGGATGCGGCCCGGGGGAGCCGGAGCGCCCGAGGAGGCAGGGGCTCTCATCGGGCTAGGGCCGGGGTCTGGGGGGACGGGGGTCGGCGGGGCGGAGCTTGGGATCCGGAGACGGGAGCCCCGGGCGGGAGGGGGTCGCGCCGGGGGGACCCGGTGGCCGTTACCTTGCCCTTAGGGCCGCGGGCGGGGCTGAGGGCCGCCGGGTGCTGGCTCCGGGTCCCGGCCCCTCCCCCGATCCGGCTCCTACGGCTCGGAGCCTGCAGCCGCCGCCGCCTCCGCTGTCAACAAACCCCGGGCGCGTCACTTCCGGGGCCGCCCCTTAGCAACCGCGGACGGGTTCCCCCGACGGGTCCCGCGGAGAACGCGGGCGGCGGCGCCGGAAGGTTCCGGGGTTCCGCGGCGGCTCCTTCTGCGGGACGGCGGCCCGTCCGTGGGTGGAGGAGGCAGCGGGTCGCACCCACCCCGGTCCTGAGCGCGCCCCTCAGGGGCTCTCCCTGGGCTCGGGGGTGCCGCGCGTGGGACATCGGGTCGGTCCCGCCGCGGGCCGCGAGAGCCCAGGCAGTGTTGAGGGCGGGGCGACTGCGCCCTCCCGCGTCAGCCCCCGCGCTGCCCCCGCGTCCCGCGCCCTGTGGAGCACCCCTGCGGGCCCCGCACTACCTCCGCCCACGCGGCCGCGCGCGTACGGCGGCCTCCCCCGAGGCGCCGCCGCTTCTCCGGGGGACCGGCCACTCGGCCGTCACGCGGGCGTCGGCTTCGGGCCCTGCGTTCTCCTCAGCTCCTCGTCCTAAGATCTCGCAGACCAGCCCCTTCCCTCTCCCCGGTAGTCCCCGACCCTGTCCACCATCATTTCTTCTCTGGATTTCTGCAGCCGCCTCCTCGTGGCACTCCCTGCTCCTCCTTATTCTCTCCACAGTCCCAGAGTGATTTTTCCAAAACATAAACTCCCCTGCTTGCAACCCTTAGCGTAGACGACAAGGATGATCTGTCCTGTCTCCGTCTCCAGCCTCTTGTCCCCCTCGCCTTACTTGCCTCCGGCCCCCCTTGCATTCTCCAATCCAGACAGCTTAAAGCATTTTTCGTTCTTTTAATGATCCCTCTGCTCTTCCAAGGGCTCAAATAATTTCTTCCCGAGGAAACAGTCTCCTTGCTCCCATCTGTATCCAGTACACTCCTTCTCCACCTTCTGGTCTCAGATGCTACTTTCTGGAAGAACCCCTTTCTTGACACGACCCTCCCCCATTTCTAATAACTAGTTTGGTG
The DNA here is from genome assembly GCF_057802395.1 of Ceratotherium simum simum. Classification (NCBI taxonomy): domain Eukaryota; kingdom Metazoa; phylum Chordata; class Mammalia; order Perissodactyla; family Rhinocerotidae; genus Ceratotherium; species Ceratotherium simum. Next base: position 8,024,223 of record NC_141928.1, on the reverse strand, counting down.
GATTTTTCCCTTCTGCTAAAAGATAATAGTATCTTTTAGTCTTTGAACACGTGTAACTATGTTTATACAATTTTGAATCCTTTAAAAAGTCTATTGATTTCAAATTACCAAAGTAAGACGTGCTTGTACAAAAAAATCCAAACAATACAGAAATATATGGCGGAAAAAATGAAAATCCCCATTCAAACCCTAACCCAACCCCAATTTTATTTCCTTCCCTGGAGGTGACCACTCAACAGTTTGGTGAGTAGCCCCTTAGTCCTTTAAAACTAAGCATGCAGGGGCCAGCCCATGGCTTAGCGGTTAAGTGCGCGCGCTCCGCTCCTGGAAGCCAGCCGGACCCTGGGCGCCCACGGAAGCGCCGCTTCTCTGGCCCAACATACAGCAGCTGGAAGGATGTGCACCTATGACATACAACTATCAACTGGGGCTTTGGGGGGAAAAATAAAGAAAGAAAATCATAAAACTAAGCATGTATGTGTAAGTACCAAAAATATAAAACCCATAGGAAAAAATATAGGAGTAAGTCTTTATGACTTTGGGTTAGGCAATGATTTCTTAGATATGACACCAAAAGTATAAGCCCAAGAGAAAAAATAGACAAATTGGATTTCATCAAAATTAAAAACTTCTTGCAGCGGTCAAGTGGGTGCACTCTGCTTTGGAGGCCTAGGGTTCAAAGGTTCGGATCCTGGGTGCGCACTGATGCACCACTTGTCAAGCCATGCTGTGGCTGCGTCCCATATAAAGTAGAGGAAGATGGGCATGGATGTTAGCCCAGGGCCAATCTTCCTCAGCAAAAAGAGGAGGATTGGTATTGGATGTTAGCTCAGGGCTGATCTTCCTCACACACACAAAAAAATTAAAAACTTCTGTGCTTCGAAGGACACCATCAAGAAAGTGAAGATATAACCCACAGAATAGGAGAAGATATTTGCAAATCATATATCCGATAAAGAACTAGTAATCCAGATTATATAAAGAATTTACAACTAAACAACAAAAAGGCAAATAACCCAATGTAAAATAGGCAACAGAGCTGACTAGACATTTCTCCAAAGAAGATATACAAATGGCCAAGAAGCACATAAAAGATACTCAACATCATTAGTCATCAGGGAAATGCAAATCAAAACCAGAATGAGATACCACTTCATATCCCTAGGATGGATATGATCAAAGAGATAGACGATGACAAGTAGTGGTGAGGATGTGGTGAGATGGGAACCCTCCTACACTGTTACTGGGAATTAAAAATGGCACAGCTGCTTCAGAAAACAGTTCAGCAGTTCCTCCAAGAGTTAAACATATGGTTACTATACACCTAGCAATTCCACCCCTAGGTATATACCCAAGAGAGAGTATTCATAGCAGCATTATTCATAATAGTCAAGAAGTGGAAATAATTCAGATGTCCATCAACTGGTGAATGGATATGATATGGAATAGTATATTCATTCAATGGAATATTATTTAGCAATAAAAAGGAATGAACTACTCACACTTGCTACAAGGCAACAACGTGGATGGACCTTGAAAACATCATGCTAAGTGAAAGAAAACAGTCAAAAAAGACGATACATTGTATGGTTCTAGTCAAATGTCCAGAACAGGCAAATCTTTAGAGATAGAAAATAGATTAGTGGTTCCTAGGGCTGATGGGGTGGAGGAAATGAGAATGACTGCCAGTGGTTACAGGGTTTCTTTTGGGGTGATGAAAATGGTCTACAATTAGGTGGTGATGATGGTTGCATGGTTGATGGATGATAATTGTATATGTACAACATTGTGAATATTATAAAAACCACTAAATTGTTCACTTTAAGTGTGCACTCTAAATGTATGGTATGTGAATTATATCCGAATAAAACTGTTAAAATGCATTTATAAACATATGTGTATATGTAAACTCATAATGCAGGATGAATTTAAAAATGTAAGTAGGCTCATACTATACAAATTGTTCTGTGACATTTTTATCACTTTTTATGTCAGATCATATAGTTCTGTTTAATTCTTTTGAATGGTTGTATATAGTACTCCAATAATTGCACAATTTTCTCTTTTTTTTTAATTTTTATTTATTTATTTATTTATTTTGTGAGGAAGATCAGCCCTGAGCTAACATCCATGCTAATCCTCCTCTTTTTGCTGAGGAAGACTGGCTCTGAGCTAATATCTATTGCCAATCCTCCTCCTTTTTTTTCCCCAAAGCCCCAGTAGATAGCTGTATGTCGTAGTTGCACATCGTTCTAGTTGCTGTATGTGGGATGCGGCCTCAGCATGGCTGGAGAAGCGGTGCCTCGGTTCTCGCCCGGGATCCGAACCCGGGCCACCAGTAGCGGAGCGCGAGCACTTAAGCTCTAAGCCACTGGGCCAGCCCTGCACAATTTTCTTATTGGTGGAATTTGGTTGACCAAAAAAAAATTCAGTCATGAATTCTACCAAATGTTTACAGAGTAGAAATACCAATACTACACAACTCTTCCATAAAATTGAAGAGGAGGGAAGCCTTTCCAACTCATTTTATGAGGTCATCATTACTCTGATACCAAAAGCAGACAAAGATATGACAAGAAGATAAAACTACAGACCAATATCCCTTGTGTATATAGATGCAAAAATTCTTAGCAGAATTTTTTTTTAAAGGTTTTTTTCCTTTTTGCAATCACTGATTGTAGCGTTTAGTTGTTCTCCCACCCATTGTTTTTCTTTTTAAAGATTTTATTTATTTATTTATTTTTCCCCACAAAGCCCCAGTAGATAGTTGTGTGTCATAGCTGCACATCCTTCTAGTTGCTGTATGTGGGACGCGGCCTCAGCATGGCCGAAGAAGTGGTGCCTCGGTGCGCGCCTGTAGTGGAGCACGCGCACTTAACCGCTAAGCCATGGCGCCAGCCCAGCAGAATTTTTAACAGAATAAATACTTTACAGAATAAACTAAATTCTTAAAAGAATAAATTGCCACACTGTTTGTGGTAATTTGTTACACAGGTCCTAAGAAAATAATACTATAGTCTATATAGAAAATTCTACGGAAACTACAAAAAGCCTCTCCAACTAATGAGTCAGTTTAGCAAGATTTCAGGATACATGATCAATAAAAGCAATTAAAATAAATAATAAATAGGGGCCGGCCTGGTGGCATAGTGGCTAAGTTTGTGCTCTCTGCTCTGGCAGCCCAAGGTTCACAGGTTCAGATCCTAGGCAGGGACCTACACACCACTCATCAGGCCATGCTGTGGCGGCGTCCCACACACAAAGTGGAAGAAGATTGGCACAGATGTTAGTTCAGGGACAATCTTCCTTGCCAAAATAATAATAATAATTTATTATTATAAATTAATTTTATTATCAGAAATAATAATAAGAGCAAATAAAAAGCAATTTTATTTCTGTATTTCAGTAATAAACAATTGGAAATTGAAATTGAAAAAATAGTATTTATGATAGCATCAAAAAATATGAGATACTTAGGGATAAATCTAACCAATTATGTGTAAGGCTTACACACTGAAAACTACAAAACATTGCTGAGAGAAATTAAAGACCTAAATAAATAGAGAGAAATATTATGTTCGTGGATCAGATGATTCCATAATGTTAAGATATCAATTATTTCCAAATTGATCGATAGATTCAATGCAATCCCAATCAAAATCTCACCAACATTTTTTCCTAGAAATTGACAAGCTGATTCTTAAGTTCATAAAGAATGCAAAGACTTATTATAGAGCTACTAATATAGTATGTGAGGCCAAAAAGACAGACAAAGAGATCAATGAAATGCAACAGAGAGTCCGGAAATAGATCCCACACATATATGATTAGTAATTGATTTTTGCCAAAGGTGCAAAGGTAATTCAGTTGGAGAAAGGATACTCTTTTCAACAAATGGTGCTGGGACAGTTGGATGCTCATATGGAAATAAACAAACCATCTACAAAAATTAACTCAAAATGAACTGTAAACTTTTAAAAATGGATCATAAACCTAAATATACAACCTAAAATTATAAAACATATAGCAAAAAACATAGAAGAAAATCTTTGTGATATAGGGTTATGCAAAAGTTTGTTAGATATGACATCTAAGGAATTGCAGACTGTATCAAAATTAAAAATTTCTGCTCTTTGAAAAACACTATTGGGGCCGGCACCGTGGCTTAGCGGTTAAGTGCGCGTGCTCCACTACTGGCGGCCCAGGTTTGGATCCCAGGTGCACACTGATGCACCACTTCTCCGGCCATGCTGCGGCCGCATCCCACATACAGCAACTAGAAGGATGTGCAACTATGACATACAACTATCTACTGGGGCTTTGGGGAAAAAAAAGGAGGAGGATTGGCAATAGATGTTAGCTCAAGGCTGATCTTCCTCACACACACACAAAAAAAGAAAAACACTATTAAGAGAATATAAAGGCAAGCCACACACTGGGAGAAAATACCTGCAAAACATATATCTTAAAAAGACTCATGCCACCTCATACCCATTAGAATGGCTATGATCATAAAAACAGAAAATAAAAAGTGTTGGCGAGGATGTGGAGAAATTGGAACCCTTGTGTACAGTTGGTGAAAAATGTAAATGGGTATAGCCATTATGGAAAACAGTATGGCAGTTCCTCAAAAAACTAAAAATAGAATTACCATATGGTAATTCATCTTCTGGGTATATACTCAAAAGCATTGAAAAAAGGTCTTAACAAGATATTTTTACACTCACGTTCATAGCAGCATTATTTGCAATAGCCAAAAAGTGGAAGCAACCCAAGTGTCCATCGATGCATGAATGGATAAACAAAACATGAACTATCATTGAGCCTTAAAAGGAAGGAAATTCTGACACGTGCTACAACATGGATAAAACTTGAGGACATTATACTAAGTGAAATAAGGAGGTTACAAAAAGGTAAATACTGCATGATTCCACTTATAAGAGGTACCTAGAGCAGTCAAATTCATAGAGGCAGAAAGTAGAATGCTGGTTGCCAGGGGCTGGGGGAGGGAGGGTGAGGAGTTGTTGTTTAATGAATACAGAGTTTCAGTTTTGCAAGATGAAAAGAGTTCTGGAGATTGGATGCACAGCAATATGAATATACTTAACACTGCTGAATTGTACCCTTAAAAATGGTTAAGATGGTAAATTTTATGTTATGTATATTTTACCAGAATTAAAAATAAACATAAAAAAAGTATCCAGAAAATCCAAAGAATTCTCAAAACTCAATTTCAATAGGAAAATGAGCAATTCAATAAAAAAGGGGAAATAGATTTGAACAGATAACTTCCCCAAAGAAGATAGATACATGGCAAACACATGAAAAGATGCTCAACACCATTGGTCTTTAAGGAAATGAATGTTAGAACAACAATAAGATACCACTACACACCTACTAGAACGTCTAAAATTAAAAAAATTGACCATCCTAAGTGTTGGTGAGGATATGGTACATCAGGAACTCTCATACACTTCTGGTGTGGGTGTAAAATGATACAATCACTTTGGAAAATGGTGTAGCAGTTTCTTAAAAATTTAAAATTCATCCAGCCAATCCACACCAAGAGAAATGAAAGCATACGTCCATCTAAAGACTTGTGCACGAATGTTCAAAACAGCTTTGGTTGTAATAGCCCAAAACTAGAAACAACCCAAAGTTCCATCAAGAGGTGAATAGATAAACTATGGTATATTCATATAATGGAATATACACAGCATTAAAGAGGAATGAAGTGCTGATACATGCTACAACATGCATGAATCTCAAAATAATTATGCTGAGTGAAAGGAGCCAGATAAAAACGAGTACATGTTGTTTGCTTCCTTTTATACACAATTCGAGAAAATGCAAACTAATCTATAGTGACAGAAGCAGATCAGTGGTTGCCCAGGAGTGGAGGGGGAGCAGTGTGTACAAAAAGAGGAAGAAAGGAGGAGATACAAAAGGGCAGGAGGAATCTTTTGGGGGCGATGGATATGTTTATCATTTTAATTGTGGTGATGGTTTCACAGGTGTATATTCATATGTCTAAACTTATAAAACTGTGCACTTTAAAAATGTGCAGTTTATGGAACATCAACTATATCTCAAAGCTGGTAAAATTTTATTAAAATAAAACCACTGGGGAAAAAAACAAAAATAAAACCACTGGGGGAAACTGGGTGAAGAGTTCAAAGGACCTCTCTGTACTATCTTTATACTTCCTGTGAACCTATACTATTTCAAAACAAAACGTTTAAAAAGTTAAAAAAGAGAAACGTACAAAGTTTAAAAAATTGTATTAGTGCTGGTCAAATAAAAGCTGTACCAGTTTAACTCTCTTTTTTTTTTTTTTTATAATTTTATTTATTTATTTTTTCCCCCAAAGCCCCAGTAGATAGTTGTATGTCATAGCTGCACATCCTTCTAGTTGCTGTATGTGGGACGCGGCCTCAGCATGGCCAGAGAAGAGGTACGTCAGTGCACGCCTGGGATCCGAACCCGGGCCACCAGCAGCGGAGCGCACGCACTTAACCGCTAAGCCACGGGGCCGGCCCAAACTCTCTTTAAAGCTGTTTAGGAGAGGTCAGTTTCTCCACATCCTAGTGACAGTGAGTGTAATAAATATTGATTACTTTTACCAATCCAAGAGGCACAATATAGTTGTTCAATTCATACTCCTTTGAGTATTAGTCCAATTTAATGTCATTTCAGGTTTTGGTGGGACATTTTTATTTCTTCCTTGAAAGTGCCTGCTTAGAAGCTTTGCTGTCTTACCTCCTTCAGATATTTGCTGAGATGTCACGTCGGAGCAGTTTTCCTGACCTCGCTATTTAAAATTGCAGCACCCTCCCACTACCCGTTCCTGCTTTATTTTCCTCTGTAGGGATTTATCACCATCTGACACACTATTCTGTATACTCTATCTTATTTAACATCTGTCTCCCCTCACTAAAATGTCAACGCTTCGAGGGCAGGGATTTTTGTCTGTTTTGTTCACTATTCAGTTCCCAATACCTAGAACGTACCTGGCCTATCATAGGCACTCAGTAAATTTCCTGGATGAATGAATGAATGAATGCTTTTTTTTTTTTATTCCTGTGGGGTATTTGTCTTTTTCTTGTTGATTTAAGAACTCTGTAGGGCCGGCCCCGTGGCTTAGCGGTTAAGTGTGCGCGCTCTGCTGCTGGCGGCCCGGGTTCGGATCCCAGGCACGCACCAACGCGCTGCTTCTCCGGCCATGCTGAGGCCGTGTCCCACATACAGCAACTGGAAGGATGTGCAGCTATGACATACAACTATCTAGTGGGGCTTTGGGGGAAAAAAATAAATAAAATTATTTAAAAAAAAAAAAAGAACTCTGTATATGTTAGGGAGATTAACCCTTTATCATAATGGGTGCACATATTTTCTCCTGTTGATGTTTGTCTTTTACTTCACCATATAGAGATTTTAAATTTTATGTAGTTATATGTCTTATCTTTCATAGTGTCAACTTTAAAATAAAATAGCCAGTTATTTTACCAGCAAAATGAACTTATTCGGGAATAACAGAAGAATGGGAATTCGGGACATGCAAAGTATGGCGAACCGCAGGCAAGTCCAGAGAACAAAGGAGGGGAACTTGCTTTTATAGAGAAAGAGAGGGAGCTGGGAGAGGCTGTTCTCAATGCAAGTTCGTTGGAGGAGAGTAAGAGTTCAGGGTGGTGATAGTTCCTCATTGGCGGGGCTTGTTGCAGGTAAGAAGAAATTCTTCCTTCCTCCTGCTGGGGTAGTGAAGTAGTAGCCAACTCCCTGTTGGAGATGCAAGGTATGTCTCTTCCTATTTGGGGTAATTGAGGATGAGTGGTAGGGCATGAGAGCTCCCTCTACAGGCCTTCCCAACTCCAATTTTAGTTGAGGCCTCCTGTATTAATTTTCACATTTTCCTCTTTTGATCAAGATCTTTCTCTGCAAGCATCGCCGATCAAGAGTCAGGTTTTCTGAATTAAGTAGCTTTTGTTCCTTGGTGCCAAGAAGGACCTTTCCTGGGTGTCTTGTCCTACACTGGAGAACAGTGCACAGACTGGAAACTGCTTGAGGCCACATTTGAGTAACAAGGAGGGATAGTGAGGAGAACTCTCAGGTATTTTTATCCAAAGTCTGTTTTTTGTTAAGGTCATAAGCGTTGGGAATCATCTCGAAGCGCTGAGCTAGCATCACCTTATTAGGCACATCATTTTTACAAAGGTTCAACAAGCAAAAAGTATAGAACTTAACAATAAGTTTACAGAGCAGAATTAAAAACAACATAACAAACCCAGTTTGTATGATGGTTCTAAACCCAGACCTGAAGGTAACCAGCTAAACAGAACAAAACACCACAATTGTCAGGTGAAATTTGTAGTAGCCAATGTGCCTGTTCCCTAATTTTGTGTAATTGGGTTTCTACTTCCACAGAGGCATTTATCTATGCACAACAGGAGGTGTTTGCTACTGCACAGACACCCCTTTGCTCAGCATGTAGATAACCAAGGGCTATAGGATTATCCAAAACCACTTTAGCCAATGAATCAAGTGAGTGTTGCTGAGCTGAAACTGCTTTGGTTGTAGAATTGGCCAACTCTCTTAATCGTAGGGAGAGATTTCTGATTATCTGTTCATTGGCACTTATTCCGATTCACGGAAAGAAAACTCTCCCTGCTGAGGCAAACCCAGAATCACATATGCCTCCTGCAAGTTCTCATTTAAGGAGTTTATAGAGGTTTAATGGGACAGACCAGTGAGAGGCTTCTGCTTTGTTGTGAAGAGAGAAGAGAACAGTGAATACAGTAAGGGCACACTGTACTTTTATCCTCCAGCTGTCAAGGCAATGAGTTGCCCAAGCATTAAGGCCATTACCAAAACCCCCACACATAAAGATGTAGCCAGGAGGCGTGCATAAGACTCCTGCCTAAGTGACAGTATCTAGGACCCATTCATTGGTATGAGGCATCAGCATCATTCAACCAAGGCTCAGATACTATATTGCTACATATCGAAAGGCTGACTAAATATATGGGTATGTCAGCAAGCTTACAAATGGGCCAAATTACATTGGCTGTCCCACAGAGTTTCTTTTATATATATATATATATATATATTTTTTTTTTTTTTTTGGTGAGGAAGATTGGCTGTGAGCTAACACCCATTGCCAATCTTCCTCTTTTTTTGCTGAGGGAGATTGGCTCTGAGCTAACATCCATGCCCATCTTCCTCTATTTTGTACGTGGAAGGCTGCCACAGCATGGCTTGATGAGCGGTGTGTAGGTCCACACCCGGGATCCAAACCTGTGAACCCTTGGCCACTGAAGCAGAGTGCGTGAACTTAACCACTACACCACTGGGCCGGCCCCTTATATAGAAATTTGAGAGATCTTGTTTTCCCAGGGTTGGGTTAGATTGAAGCAAGGACCGAGGTTAGGTGGGCTCAGTACCCTAACTTTATAAAATGGGCCCATGGAACAATTTAAACAAACAGTGGCATTTGGAATTCCAGTGAAATTACTTAGAGGGTGAAATAAGGGGTCATTACGGTCTTGGACAGATCAAGGTTTCTGACGACAGGTCCAGCAATTGGAGAGGTTTTTTCCTTTTGCAATAGATTGGGAAATGTGGAGAAACTCGTTGTCCTTCCAAGAAAGAGAGGGAGAAAATAAAGCAAGAAGCAACAGTGAGAAAAGGGCGTACAGGCCTGGTCCAGTCACCTCGGGAAAGCTGTCTCCTTCAGATGCCGTCTGCTTCCATTCCTGGGAATCTTGAATCTCAGGTCACTGGATGGTGTGCAGGTCCAGTCGGGGTTAGGATGCCTTGTTTAGGTGCAACACGTGAATCCAAGAGTCCACTCCCTGGAGTTCGGAGGCACAAGGGTTAGTCAACAGTCCCTGATAGGGGCCCTTCTAGTGAGGCCAGCGAGAGTCCTTTTGCAGGTATTTTTTCAGTAGACAAAATCTCCAGGTTGCAGAATGTGGCGTTTGGGGTTTTCGTCTCCTGGGAGCGCGCTGTGAAAAGATTATTCTACTGAAGCGTGATTAGTTTCAACAGAAGCAATTAGGCCTTTACATTAGTGAAGTTATGTCTCCATCATCTGAGGATCAAAAGGAGCAGGAGCCAAGTGCATGGGACGCCCTGTAATTATCTCAAAAAGTGAGAGTTGATGAGTCCTGAAGAGGGTAGACCTAAGATTTAGAAACACTAGCAGTAGTGCTTTTGGAAGGTTTCTACAAACTTTGCCAACTGAGTCTTAATAACGCCTTTAGTGCGTCCAACCAGCCCGGAGGATTGAGGGTGACCAGCACAGCGAAAGTGCTGCAGAACTGGCCAAACAGCACAGACCTGTCGAAGCGCTTGACCAGTGAAATGAGTTCCCCAGTCACTATGAAGTTCTAGCTGGGTTCTGTTAGAAAAAATAATCTTTTCTAATAGAATTTTAGCCACAGAAGAAGCAGTGGCCTGCCTACAAGGGAAAACTTCAGTCCAATGAGAAAAGATACAGACCGTGACCAAGACATATTTGTGTCCATGAGATGGGACAAGCTGTATGAAATCCTTTTGCCAAACCTCCAATGGTCCACTGGACGATTTAAAGTGACCAGCAGTGGTGCAGACAGGTTCTGCTGAATTGTATTTTGGACAGGTAGGGCAAGCAAAATAGGTGCTTTTCACAACCCTATTAATATTTCCTCACCAGTATTGGTGCATACAGGTCACCATTTTATCAGTGGACCAATGATTCAAGGCATGTACAGTGATTAGCGATGGAAACTTCAGAGTCTCCGCTAAGACTGGGTTGTCACTTGGCCTGAACCAGAGCTTTCTCTTTCTTGTCAAGCCCACAGTTGTTGAATTTTCAATCTTGTTTTTCCTTTTCTGAGGCCAATTCTTGGGCTCTTCTAGCCAATTTTTCTAAGTTATCATATGGGGAAATATCCCTTTGGACTGTGACAGAGGTTTGGCTGCTGTTGTTTCCCTTAAGAGCAGCATTCCTCGTGGAAGTATCAGCAAGGTGATTTCCTTTCGCTTCCAGAGAGTCAAGTTTGGAATGTCCCAGGATCTTAATAATAGCAAAAGCAGCAGGTGAAAGTATAGCATCCCATAATTCCTGAACACAAGGGCTATTTTTTATTTTATTTCTGCTGGAAGTAAGGAAATCGCGTTGCTTCCACAACATTCCAAAATCCTGAGCCACTCCAAAAGTGTATCTATATCAATATAAATGTCAGCAGTTTGCCCTGGGCTAGTGTGCAGGCCCGTGTGAGTGCGTATAATTTGGGTTGTTGAGCCACAGCAGCCAAAAACAAAGATGCTTCTCCAATTACATCAAAAGGTGTTGATATTGCATATCCAGCACAATATTTACCATTGCTACTTTTTAAATGAGAACACTCAGTGAACTATGAGAAGTTGGCGTTACTGAAAAGAGTTTCCTGCAGATCTCATGAGGGATCAGGAGGCGATCCATCAGTGTTAAGTAGTTGTGAAGGACTGCATCGGTAGTGAAGTGAAAGGGTAGCAGGTTAAGGTTATTGCAGGGAGAAAGAGTTGTACGAGGAGCGGTCAGTATGAGCATCTTGTAAGAGGTGAGACAGCTGGTTGAAAGATGCTGAGCGTGGTGAGAATTTAGGAGGGTTTCCATGCATGGGGTACAAAGATGGTTAAAGGGGATCCCACAACTATTTCCTTAGCGGCTTTAACCAAAAGGGCAGTGGCAGGAATGGCTCTTAGGCAAGGAGGGTATCCTTGTGCCACAGAGTCCACTCCCTTGCTGGCTATAATACCCTATGGGTTGCTGGTGGTCCCCGCGTTTTTGGGTGAGCATCCCAAGGGCATTCCCTTCCTTTTCACATACAAAAGGAAAAACGGAAGCTGTTAATGGGGATGCTCAAGGGCAGGAGAGTTCTTTAAGCTCTCCTTTAAGTCTTTAAAGGCTATGTCATCCTGTTGTCCCATAAAATTGGGTTGGGGTTGTTGTTCTTTAGTAAAACATGCAGAAGTTTGGCCGACAGAGAGAAACTTAGAATCCAATTTTGACAATAGCCAACTAACCTGAGAAAACCTCGCAGCTGATGTTTAGTTTCGGCTTTTGGGAAACTCAGGACACCAACAGGCTTGTCTGGATCTAGGTGTAGCCCTTATTTCAATATCAGATGCTCTGAATACCGAAGCTGGATTTGGACAAACTGCAATTTTTCCTTGGTGACCTTGTGTCCCTTTAAGGCTAAAAGCTTTAGCAAGTGGATGCTGTCTTCCTGTGAGAAGACTTGGGAGGGAGAGCAAAGAAGCAAATCATCCGCATATTGCAACAAAGCAGAACCCCCGGGAAACTTCATATCATCCAGATCAGCCTTCAAGATTTTGGAGAAATAAGGACTCTCAGTAAAACCCTGAGACATTACTGTGCAGGTGAATTGTTTTCCTTCCCAAGTGAAGGCAAAAAGGTATTGGCTAGCTTCACCAACTGGAATGCTAAAGAATGCACTGCACAGGGCTGGCCCCGTGGCTTAGTGGTTAAGTGCGTGTGCTCCGCTGCTGGCGGCCTGGGTTCACATCCCGGGTTCGCACCAACGCTACCGTTTCCCCGGACATGCTGAGGCCGCGTCCCACGTACAGCAACTAGAATGATGTGCAGCTATGACATACAACTATCTACTGAGGCTTTGGGGGAAAAAATAAATAAATAAAATTCTTTTCTTATAAAAAGAATGCACTGCATAAATCAATTACAGTAAAGAATTTTCCCTCAGTTGGGATGGATGCCAGTAGCATATAAGGGTTAGGAACGACTGGGTGTCAAATGGGTGCCGAGGGATGACAATGTTATTTATTTATTTTTATTTTTTATTTTATTTTATTACTATTATTTTTTTTGGTGAGGAAGAGTGGCCCTGAGCTAACATCTGTTGCCAATCTTCCTCTTTTTGCTTGAGGAAGATTGTCCCTGAGCTAAAATCAGCACCAAACCTCCTCTATTTTTTATTTGGGACACCACCACAGCATGGCTTGATGAGCGGTGCGTAGGTCTGCACCCAGGATCTGATCCCACAGACCCCAGGCCACCAAAGCAGAGCGCGCAAACTTAACCACTACACCACCGGGCCGGCTCTGACAATGTTATTTATTGCTCAGAGGGATGACAATGTTGTTTATTGCTTGGAGGTCCTGGACAAACTTCCACCTTTAGCCATTGGGGGTTTTTTTAGGGTTAAAATAGAGGTGTTACAGGGATGAATACAGGGGCCAATAAGCAATAAGGCCCAGTCCTCTATCATCAGCCTCTTTGTTTATAGGACATTGATTAACACTGGGAAGAGGCTTTGAGGGCTCTATTTGCATGTTAATAGGAGGTGCACTGTGGATTCTGACAATATCAGTTGTGGACTTTGCCCATAAAGACGGTGGTAGCTGATCTAACAGGGACAAATGATTAGTGTCCTTGGAATTAGCTTTAATGTTCTCATCAGAGACGGAGCAAATAAAGGATGTTGAAGGATCATTTAATTCACCTAGATGACCATTTTGGATGCTGCTGTCAAATTCTAGAATTATTTCCTCCTTTTGGGAGAAAGAAATTCCAGCAGGGTATTTTTCTAAGAAGTCTCAGCCCAATAAATGAACAGGAGCAGAGGAACTAGGCAGAAAAGGGTGAATATCTCTCAAAGGGCCTAAACAAAAGGGAATGGGTTTAGAGACAGGGACCTGTTGAGGTTCGCTTGAGATCCCCACTATCTGAACTGCTTTAGCACTCCGAAGCAGGTGCTGTTTAATAACAGTGGGGTTAAGCACCAAGAGCGTTTCTCCAGTGTCAATAAGTACAGGGAGAGATTGCTTCCCAGTCTGGAGAGTGGTTTTCCCAAATTGATTAAGGTGAAGGATTGGGAAAAGCCCCTGTGGTTCCTTAGAGCCTTGTCATTGGGGATTAGAAAAGCATTGGAAAGGGTGGTTAGAGGGCTGAAAACCCTTAGAGCACTTATAGTTAAGGCAGTCTCTCTTCAAATGCCCTGGCTTTTTACAGTAATAGCAGAGACCACAAAATTTCCAGTTCTGTCTAGGGGCCTCCATTTGTTGAAGTTGAAAATTAAGGATTTTGTCCTCCTTTTAGCTGGATCATCTAGGGTGCGAGCGAGCTGATTTGCTAGATTGACCAACTCTGGAATGGACACAGTCTCCCATCCCACCCAGTCCTTTTTACTAGAAGAGAAACGTGCTAGTTCAGCCCATTAATAAACAGAATTAAAGGCTACCCGAGTGGATTTAACATCCACGGGGAGGCCAGAATTCTCTTTAAAAGTGATCTGAAGCCAATTATAACAGTCATGAGCAGGTTCATTAGGCTTTTGTGTGCAAGCTTGAATTTTGTTCCAATCAACAGGCTTGGGAAAAGCTACTGTGATTGCTCGGTGGAGATTTCCAGTGAGTGTTCTAGCATCTTTCCAAAAGTTAGAGGTTCATTTCTCTAAATTCCTTTCAGGATGTTCCCATTGGGCCAGTCTCATCCAATGTTGGGCCTGACGTTCACCAACAAGCATGTGGATTAGTTGATATAAATCTGAAAATCCTGGCTGGGAGGTCTGAATAACTATGTTAAATTCATTGGCAAATTGATAGGGGTCTTCAGTTGCTTTAGGATAAACTTTAAATACGGCTTGCAATTCAGCTTCAGTCCAGGGAACAGAGTAAGATGGCATCGGGTGTGTGGAGGGGAGCCGGAGACAAAGGAGGGGGGACACAAGTCTTCCAAGCCATTTTGTTTTCCTTTAGTTGGTTATCTCAGCTAATTTAGACATGGTGTTTTGCAGAGAAGCAATTTTAGAGTCCTAAATATGCTTGGAGGCCTCAAGGTACAATTAAAATAGGCATCTCATTCAGTCTGTTTGATTTTAGAGCCGTGGCTTTCTAATTTAGTTCTGAGAAAGCAAGTGTGGGGAGATCAAAAATCCCCCATAATGGCCATTGGTGTTTTAAGTCATTTTTTATTAAATCAGTCCGTTTAGTTAAAGATGTGCATGAGGAGGGATCATAGTTTTTAAACAGAAAACCAGCCAGAGTCCCTGAAAGAGGGCTTCCCTTAGAGCATTTAGATGACTGGGATCCCACTTCTCAAATCGTCCTGAGAACAAAAGAAAATTCCTAGCTAGCCCAATTCCAAAAGGAACCTTACCAAAGTTTCAGCGCACTTCCAAAAGGAAAATAACCAAGTACTCACCAAGGATGAAGCCTTGAACCAGAAAGGACAAAGCCTTTCATGATCCCGAATAAAGTCAGAGAGCTCTGGGGCCGGCCCCGTGGCTTAGTGGTTAAGTGCACGCGCTCCGATGCTGGTGGCCCGGGTTCGGATCCCGGGCGCGCACCAAGGCACCACTTCTCCGTCCATCCTGAGGCCGAGTCCCACATACAGCAACTAGAAGGATGTGCAGCTATGACATACAACTATCTACTGGGGCTTTGGGGGGAAAAAATAAATAAAATAAAAATCTTAAAAAAAAAAAAGTCAGAGAGCTCAAAATGCAAGGAGAGTAGAGCTCAGAATCTGAGAGGGGACTTACCAACTGAAAGTAAGCAGCGACTCACGGAAGCTATGAGCACAAGGGGCTCAGTGCAGGTACCTCACATGATTTCAGGGGTCATTGTCTCTCAGCCAGGGTCACCTCCTTTGGATCCCAATTTCTGACACCATTTAACATCAACTTTAAAATAAAATAGCCAGTTTTTTTTTTACCAGCAAAATGTTTTTATTCAGGACTAGCAAAACAATTGCAATTTGGGACATGTGAACTATGGCAAACTACATGCAAGTCTAGAGAACAGAGGGGAGCTTGCTTTTATAGAGAAACAGGAGGAGTTGGGAGGGGCTGTTCTAAATGAAAGTTCATTGGAGGAGAGTAAGAGTTCAGGGTGGCTACGGCTCCTTACTGGCTGAGCTGCAGCATTTTCCATTGGCTGGGCTCGTTGCTGGGCAAGAAGAAATTCTTCCTTCCTCCTGCTAGAGTTGTCAAGTAGTAGCCAACTTCCTATTGGAGATGCAAGGTAGGTCTCTTCCTGCTTGGGGTGATTGACAATGAGTGGTAGGGGGTGAGAGCTTGCTCTATAGGCCTTCCAGACTCCAATTTTAGTTGAGGTTTCCATTATTAATTTTCACAATAGCTTCTGGGCCTTGTGTCTTCCTTCTCCAAGATTATAAACATTTTTCTATATGTTTTTCCTCCAATCCCTTATATTTTTCCCTTGTAGAGCTTTAATTCATCTAGAGTTTATTTTTCTGTCAGATGTAAGGTAGGAATAGAACTTTATTTTTTTCCAAATGATAGCCAACTGTATTTTTCTTAACCTATCATTTGTGTTTTTCCCTGTCTTCCTAACCACCATTTTCACGGGCTGGCTGGTATTCTTTGTATCTGGAAAAATATTCCTTTCCTGGTGTGCAATTAAGTCAACATTTATTCATTTCTTATATTTCATATAAAGGACCTTCATCTTTGTATTCTGCCACACGGTACCTCACACATAGTGAGAGCAGAAATTGTGGGATGAGTGAATAAAGGAACAGGTATCTGTGTGCCTGCTCTGTGGGGCAGTGAAGTCCTGGTGGGCAGGCACCTGGGAGCTGGAGGAGGTTTCAAGGTTACACAGTCCAGTGACAAAGTTTTCACCTATGTGTAGAAAAATTTAAAAAATAAGGACAATTATGCGCATAGGCACACGGATGTGTAGAGAAAATCATTGTAAGGCTGCCAACAGTCTTTCCTTGGGAAGGATCCTGAAATCTTGGCTTTCCTTTTCTATTGTTCCGATACTATGGTAAACTTCATGTTCATGAAATCCAAAAGTCAAGGAGACACTGAACTGCAGTCCTGCTCCTGCATCCGCACCATCTGCTCTGTGCCGCCCCTGCCACAGGCCTGGAGGATTCGTGAGTGAAAAGACCAGCCATGAGGCTGATAGATCAGCAGGGAAGGTCCACATTCCGGAAGCAGGGACGCAAGAGGTTATTGCAGGTGAGGAAGGTTTGAGGAGCAGGACGGGCTGACAGGTATATTGCGTAACTGGAACGGAGGCCCAGGAAGCGCAAAGCGTAGCCTCAGGGCACACAGGCTGCGCCGTCACTAGCGCGCCCTCAAACGTGGGGCACAAGGTGGACAGGCCCGGTGTGGGTGGGGTGGGGGCGTGCTCCTGGCACCCTAGTACCCCGGCCCCGCCCCGCCCCCGCAGCGGGGGCAGGGGGTGGCACGTGAGCGGGGCGGGGCCGGGCGGAGTGAGCCGAGCGGTACGGAACGCGTGCGCCGGCGGCAGCGTTTCCGGTCGGACGCCTTTGTCGTGCGCCCCGCGTCCCTGGGGGGCGTCGGCGGCGTCGGCGGCGGAGGCAGCAGAGGCAGCAGGGGGATCCGGAAGTCAACACCATGTCGAGTCTACACAAGAGCCGGTGAGGGGCCGTGGGGGCCAGGCTGGCCAGACCGCTCCTCGCCAGGCCGCCGCTTGTGCCCTGCGGAGGGGGGCGCGGGTGCGGACGGGAACCGGGAGCCACCGCAGAGGGTCTTGGGCGCCCATTTCCCAGCCTCGTTGCTGTGGGCCTGAGGGGCGCAGAGCCGAGGACCTCGCTGCCTCTCGGTGTCCCCCCTTCTCCCTCTCCGTCACCCTGGACCCCTGGTGTCCCCCTTCCCTGGGGTCTCCCTCATCCGGGGGCTCCCCGCCCCCCGTTTTTTCTCCCTGTTAACCCTCTGCCCCAGTTCCCTGCTGTGTGCAGACGCGCCCGTCCCCGTGCCGGTTATCACTAGAAAGGCTGGAGAACCTGGATCCTCCGGTCTGCCGCCTCCACCAGGCCAGCCCTGCGGCCCCGGCTACATTTGCTCACTGTTCAGTGTTCCCCCCGACTTGCTCTTTAAACCTTGTGCGTGCCCGCGGGCAGGCCAGAGGCCTCCTGGGTCTGTTTTTGAGCCTGGAGAGCTGCGTGCAGGTTGCACAGATCCCTTCTCTACGGATCCGTTTGCTCCCGGTTCCTGGGGTTCGTTGAGTTCAGATAGGAGTGCTGTGGGCTGGGCCCGGCCAGCAGGAATTGCCTGATAAATGCCGCTCACTCAGTGGTAGAATGTGCCCGATGGTGTGGTGCTGTTTGAGAACCTCTGGACAATGCTGTCTCTGTGTTTCTGGGCTTAGAGGAAGAAGTGATCTAGGGTTCTCCAAAGCTGCCTTTGGCGGAGACTCTTGGCTTTGCCATCTTTCTGTCCTGAAGGGGAAGGAGGAGCGGGTTGGAGACTGGTGGTGTGAGGGAGCTGTGGGCTTCAGGAGTGGTGACTAAGTCTGTCATCTTGGGGTTTGGGTGTGCATCATTTGCCTCCCCTCCCTGTCCTAGGATTGCAGATTTCCAGGATGTCCTGAAGGAGCCCACGATCGCCTTGGAAAAGCTTCGGGAACTCAGTTTTAGTGGTAAGAGACAACTCTCCATTTTCAGGGTTTTTCTAGAGCGGCATTGTGACTGGGATGGAGGGCACAGTGCCCAAGGCCACACCTGGTCAGTTCGGGGGGCCGGCCTGCCTCTTGGGGCCTTCTCCAGGTTCTGTGGAGCTGAACAGCCAGTGACTGCTGTGAGCTTGGAAGGGGTTTCCACACGAGTGATTTCCACGCGAGTGATAGCCACAATGAGCATACCTGTAGGCCTTAGACAGGCTGCTTACTGGCGTATAAGTGACGCCTACTGCTTCCTGAGAGTAACTGGACAGGACTGAAGACAAGAGTGAGAGCGGGGAGGAGACTTATGGAGCCAAGGTTGCGCCTGTTCTCGTTCATCAGCAAGCTTCCTGTGTTGTTGAATTTGGTTAGCTGCAGAGTGGTTCCTGGTTCTCTCCCTGGCTTGGGGTCAGAGCTGACTCAGGCAACAGTGAACTTTGGTTAATGATGAAATTCCGGTCTTGAGACACTGACTTTAAGAAGCTGAACCTTAGCCATTTCTGACTTTGCCCTCCCTGGCATTGTTAACCTTCCAATACAGATTTTTGCTTGTCTTTAAAAATACCCCAAGGTGCTCTGTGTATCTTCTCGTCTCTGCTCTGCCCATGTAATTTGTCAGCAAGGAATTCTTGAGTTGCCCCCTTCAGCCCCATGCAGATTTGGAGGTGGGGGCATTAGCTCCTGTTCACGGTGCTGGGGGTACCGTAGCAATAGCTGCTTTAGTGAGGTTCCTGACGATAGTGCGGGAGGAGTTTGTCTTTCTCTTCAGGGGTGACATTTAGGCCCTGAAGATCTTGAGGGGTCCTGGGATCTGTGCTGACCTGAAGAGTCAGCCAGGCTTCAGGGCAGGCAGTCTGCAGTAGTGGTTAAGAGTTAGGGCTCTGAAGTCAAGACAGACCTGAGTTTGAATCCTTGATTGCTCTGTCTTTACAGGTAAGTTTCTTTATCAGTAAGATGAGGACAGTGATGCTGATCTTCCCTACTTACCAGGGTTATAATGAGGATTAAGTGAAATAATGCCCGTAAAGCACAAAGCACTTAGCATTCGTGGCTTCGTTTATATTTATGTCCACAAATACTTATGGAATACTTTCTGTGTGCCCTGCCCTCTGCTAGGTACTGGGAATATAAGGCAGATTTGGTTCTTGTCTTTCTGGGGCTTACCCAGTAGTAGAGGTTACAGATGTTAAATAAATATGCAAATTATATTATACAATCTCAGTTATGATGGATGCTATGAAAGAGAAGTCACACGAGTCCCCATTATTGTTTATGATGAGGGACCTAACTTTGATTGGGAAGAGTTTTAGTGGTAAGCTGGTGGCTGATAAAGGCTGCTGTGAGGAAGAAGTATCAAGGATGAGAAGGTGTTATCCTCAAAAGAATATTCCAGACAGGGAGCTCTGGGCTGGGGGCAGGGGTGATGGAGAGCAAGTACACACAGGATTAGCATCTAGTCAGGTAATCTTTCTGGCAGAAAATGGTTCTCGAAGAAGTACTTCTTGTCAACCCCCCTCGCTGACAACTGGCTCCGAGGTGGAGGACTGAGGGGTTATGGGACTCTGGCGGGGGCATGACCTCTGCCTGCTGTGTTCACAGGCATCCCCTGTGAGGGCGGACTGCGGTGCCTCTGCTGGAAGGTGGGTGTGCCTGGGGCGGGGCTTCTGCTCTGCTGGGAGTCCCTGGGTTCCTGCATGGGCTGCCCCCACCCCAGCCCCTTCTTCCTGTTCTGTGCCTTTCCTTGCTTGTCCAAGGAGGCTTTTCTGGGAAGTTCCGGGTTTTCTGTTTCTCTTGGTGTCCCCTCCAGGATCCCCTGGGGGATGAAACACTTTAATGCCAGTGAACCCTCTGCTCCCTGGTCCAGACAGTGCAGTGGAAGTGATGCTTATTGGGACAAAACAAAGGCTGTGCTTTGCCCAGAACTGTTAGCTGAGGTGGGAACGGAACCCCAGTGTTCTGGTTTCCAGCTCCTTTGAGCACAAGGTTTTATTATCAGTTGGAAGAGTCTGTGTGAGGAAAGGCAGTAGAAAGGGCCAGTTTGGGATAAAGGAGTGGGGAGGAAAGGGAAGGCTATCCCCCGCCCACGCCTGGGTTCCTGGGTTTCAGCCCATCTTGTCTTCTCTGGATTTTATCAGACATTTTCCTTGAGGCCTGTCAGCCTCCACCTACCATCCAGGGTTGGGCTGGGGGAGTCGCCAGAGCTTTGCTCCTCTCCCTCTGCAGATTCTCTTGAACTACCTCCCGTTGGAGAGAGCCTCATGGACCTCCATCCTGGCCAAACAGAGGTGAGACCCAAAAAGGGGGGATGACGGGAGGGCTTCATGTCAGACAGGACAGGTGCTGGTGAACTCATCCCGCTTCCTGTTGCTGCTCCTCTGGTCTGGGCTCCTTGGGCAAGACTTTGGGAATCATTGCTATCTCCTCTTCTGTTCTGCAGGGAGCTATATTCTCAGTTCCTGAGGGAAATGATCATCCAGCCCGGCATTGCCAAGGCCAACATGGGTGTGTCCAGGGAGGATGTGACCTTTGAGGACCATGTGAGTAGGGGTTGTCAGGGGAACTGAGGCTACAGAGTGAGGAGAAGTGCGAGCTTTGTAGCAGGCAGGTTCCCCCACCGCAGAGGACAGGTGCAGCTGGTCTCGGTCCCCTCTGGCCCTTCTAGTCCCTCCTTTCTGTGTCTGGCTGCTCAGCCCCGAAGGCTGTGTCTCTCCCCGCTTCTCCCCAGGCGCAGTCGGGAATATAAGTGCTGGCTGGGGTTGGGGGTGCTGTTTGTACAGCACTGAGCCAGCTCCTCTGAGTGCAGTGTCTCCTTTCCTCCTCGTCCCTGTTCCTTGAGGAAGGCTCTATGATTTTATAGTTGAAGAAAATCAGAGCAGGCAAGAGTGAGGATAAACTGCCTTCCTGTGGCTTGGAGGAAGCCTTGTTCTACTCTCCAATACTGAGCTCTTCCCTGGTGCCTTGCAGTGCAGGGAGTGGAGGCGGATTGGAGCCAGGCTGGTCCTCCAAGGATTGGAATTGGCGACTCAAAGCCTTGATGAATTAGATTCGAAGAGACCTAATGGTACAACACTCATTCATTCGTTCAACAAGCATTTAGCAAGCACCTGTTATAGGCAGCATCCTGTAGCTACAGCAGTGGAGAGAAAGGACAGAGTCCCCTCCAAGCAGGGGTGTCCTCAGAGCAGATTCCAGGGCTCGCCTGCCGGCTGTAGAGTTGGAGTGGGATTTGGGTGGCTGTGGGGGCCTGTGCTGCTCCTCGAGTCACTCGCAGGCTGTCTCAGAGCCACGGCTGGGCCTCCGGTGGGATTGTTGGTGCGAGATTACTGCTCAGGCCCCAGGCTGGTATGTGCCCCTGGGGCCCTAGCTGGGTCTACAACAGCGCAGCTTATTTTCTCCCCACAGCCACTCAACCCCAACCCCGACAGCCGGTGGAACACGTACTTCAGGGACAACGAGGTGCTGCTGCAGATCGACAAAGATGTCCGGTAAGCAGGGCGCCTGGGGGCTGGGAGCTGGCCTTTGGGATTTCTCGGGGGTTTCTCAGTTCCGTCCTTTCCCTTTCCAGCCCAGGCCCACAGGAGGGTGTTTGAGGAACTGTTGGTGGGTTATCCCCATAGTTGGATCCAGGCCCTAGTGATAACGAGCCTGAGAGTGGGGCTGGCGAGGGCATTGAGTAGCCGGCTCTCCTGTCTCCTTGCCTCAGTTTCTGTTGTGCTAGGCGTTATGGATTCATCTGGTCATTCCTTCAACAAATATTGAGACTACTCTATGGCAGGCTCAGGGCCAAGCTCAGGGTTGAGCACGGAATAGACAGACATGGACCCTCTCCTTAAGGACCTCAGAACCTGGGGGAAGGTGGGAAGACAGACGTTCAACAAAATAGATGTGTGTAATTAGCGTTCGTGGTAAATGCTCTGCAGGACGAGTTCAGGGTGCTGCACGGCGTTCCGGGAGGGCTCGCCTGAGGAAGCAGTGTTTCAGCTGACATCTGAAGAGTCCAGGAAGGAGGGAGGGAAAGGCTGTGGTGGGTGGGGAGCTGCCTGTGGGAGGCCCTGAGAGCCCAGGGAGCCTGGCATGTTTGAGGAGCGGTGTGAAGGCCAGCGTGGTTGGACCTTGGACTTGATCACAAGGACATGGAGCAGTCATGCGAACGTTTTAAGCTCAGGAGTGACAGGATCAGATATGTGTTTTTAGAAAAGTTGTGAGCTACGATGTGTGCGTGTGCCTGCTTTTCCACCTTTAGTGAAATGTAGGAACACTGGCTGTGCTGTCCTGTTGGGTTGGTGAGCCTGGCAGCAGGGGGAATCTCCCGCAAGGCTGGGTGAGGAGCTGGAAGGAAGGCCTTGTCTGCGGTGGGGCTGAGTGGTTAGAGTGCGGGTGCTGGAGTCTGTCCGCCTGGTTTCAGTTCCACCCTTACCAGTCCTTAGCTGTGTTTCCAGCCCTCACCACCGTGGGTGCTGCTCCTCTGCCTCTGCTCATTTTGCCCAGGCCCAGCTTCAGATGGCCCCTGTGGAAACCCAGCCCCAGGCAGCTCAGCTAGGATGTGGAAGGGGGCTCTCATCTCCTTCCTTCTCAGGCTGGTGTTGGGGCAGCCTCTTCCCACAAGGTGTTTTAATGGCCCTGTGTAAGTCGAGGAGGACCACGTCTTGAACCTGGTTCTGGGGAAACAGGTTCTGTCTTACGCTGGTGGTGATTGTAGCACGTCGTTCAGTGTTTCTAGAGGGCAAGTTTGCAATGTGCTATATATCAGAAGTCTGAGGGGCCGGCCCGGTGGTGCAAGTGGTTAAGTGTGCTCACTCTGCTGCGGCAGCCCGGGGTTCGCTGGTTCAGATCCCGGGCGCGCACCAATACACTGCTTGGCAAGCCATGCTGTGGCGGCGTCCCATATAAAGTGGAGGAAGGTGGGCACGGATGTTAGCCCAGGGCCAGTCTTCCTCAGCAAAAAAAGAGGAGGATTGGCAGATGTTAGCATAGGGCTGATCTCCTCACACACACAAAAAACATCCGAAAAACGTGCATATACTGTAATACATATATTTTAAAAACTTGATCACATTCTAGAGACTGTCTCCCAGCATGCTTTTTTTCTCTCGTTTTGTCTTGGATATCTTCCCACGTCAGCTGTATAGGAGTCTGTTGTACAATGTGTAACTTAACCAAACCTCTTTTACCATTTTAAACCACACTGCAGTTAACACTCTTGTACATATTAGATATTTTTGACATGGAAAGATGTTTGTGGTTTAAGAGAAGAGTTAGATTGTGAGACCATAAAGACACTTAAAAAAACATGTATATATATGTGTGTGTGTATCTATTTGTCAATACACTTAAGAATATGGATATGTATACATGTACAATGACTATATTGCTTTTTAGAAACTATGTTTTTTTAAAAACTGTTGTTTTTTTAAATAAAATGTCGTTAATTAAAAAAAAATCAACCACACAAAAAAATGCTTTTTGGG
The DNA here is from genome assembly GCF_057802395.1 of Ceratotherium simum simum. Lineage (NCBI taxonomy): Eukaryota > Metazoa > Chordata > Mammalia > Perissodactyla > Rhinocerotidae > Ceratotherium > Ceratotherium simum. Next base: position 8,000,317 of record NC_141928.1, on the reverse strand, counting down.
ATGCTGGGGCACCTGGCAGCAGGGTGCTGATGAAATGCCCAAAACCTCTGTCCTGAGTAATAGCACTCTGTCCTGTTCTCTCTCGACAGGAGGTTGTGCCCAGACATATCCTTCTTCCAGAGGGCCACCGAGTACCCCTGCCTCCTCATCCTGGACCCCCAGAATGAGTTTGAGACCCTTCGTAAGCGGGTGGAACAGACGACGCTGAAATCCCAGACAGTGGCCCGGAACCGGAGTGGGGTGACAAATGTGAGAGGCAATCTAGGGGCCCGAGGGATGCCCCGTGACAGCCTTTTCCTTCCTACTTCCCTTGGGCCACAGGCTATCGGGCCCGCGAACATCTGCCCTGACAGTTAGCCAAAGCAACCTTGGTCCTGCCAGGTCCCCTCTGGGGCTCTTTCTGAAAGCCAGGTGTCAAGGGCTGGGTGTAATGGGTGCCATGGGGAGGGCCCTGCTGTGCAGTGAAGGAGCCAGACTTCTAGTCCTGTGGTGGAGATGGCTTTTGAGAAAGTAATTGTGTGTGTGATGAGAAAGTGACAGGAGCAGTGATGGAGCTGGGGAGCTGGCCTGGTCTGGGTATCAGGGAAGACTTTCCTGAGAAAGTGACATTTAAGCTGTGGCTCGAAGAACTAAGAGGAAAGAGCATTCCACGTGGGGAGAAGGGCATTTGTGGAAGTCCTCGGGCAGGAGAGAGCATGGTGTGTTCAAGGAATAGAGGAGTCCGGTGTGGCTAGAGGCAGAGGGAAGGGCAGAGGAAGTTGCTGGAGGATCCTGGAGAGGTCAGTAGTGGTGAGGCCACGCGGGGCTTCTATCCTGAGGGTTGGGGAGCCCTTGCAGCGGTCTAAGCAGGGCAGTGATGTGATTCAGGTCCGCTCTGGTGGAAAGTTGCTGTGGGTGCTGTGGGGATGTTGATTGGAGGTGGCAAGAATGGAGGTGGAAAGGCTGCTGCATTGTCCAGGCAAGGGTAGGTGGGCCTGGGGCTGGGGTGGAGCGGGGATAGATCTGAGAGACTTAGGAGGCAGAATTGATAGGACTTGTGGTGGCCAAGTCATGCTGTGTTTGAACTCCAGTCTTCTAGCAGATTCCTGTAATTCTGAGAAGCTGCTTGTAGCCAAACAAGTGTGTTATCTTATTCCTTAACTTAGACCTATTGCTTTGGTATCTGGACTCTGACTTGTTCCTCAGAACTTTTCACTGTTCTCCAACAAAGGAAAAATGCTTCTCTGTAACCTCCCACAAGCTAGAGACAGATACTCCTGCAGAAGCTTTTTCCCTCACGTGGAACGACTGATCAAGGCTCTGTCTCTAGGAGAGCAGCCATTTTCCGCTACAGAGGTGACAAGGACAATTACAGCTGATCCCAGGCTTCCACATGCCTAGGACAGAGTTGGGTGTGCCGGGAGGTACAGAATGCTTGGCTAAGTGACTGAGTGGCTTGCTGTGTGGGCGGCCCTCTTACGTGGCTGTAGGGTGAGGTAGGGAACTGGCTTCTGTCATTCATTTCACTACAGTATGGGGCTCTGAGAGCCGAGCTTTTACCCATTTTAGGTTTAGGCTTGGTTCTGGTGGCAGAGAGCCTGATCACAAACTTTATCCCTAGACCTCTGGACCTGTTGGTAGGCAATTTGAGTTAAATCCCCTCATCTCTTTGGGCGAGTAATACCAGGCCCACCTTTCTTTTTTTTTTTTTGTGAGGAGATCAGCCCTGTGCTAACATCTGCCAATCCTCCTCTTTTTTTGCTGAGGAAGACTGGCCCTGGGCTAACATCCATGCCCATCTTCCTCCACTTTATATGGGACGCCGCCACAGCATGGCTTGCCAAGCAGTGCGTCTGTATGCGCCCGGGATCCGAACTGGCGAACCCCGGGCCGCCGCAGTGGAGCACACGCACTTAACTACTTGTGCCACTGGGCCGGCCCCAGGCCCACCTTTCTGGACCTCTGTCTCCTCTTCTGTAATCTGGGCATAATCATTTCCGCCCTGCTGGCTTTTGAATTGCGAAGAGGGTGAAATGAGGTCATGCCTGTGCAGATTCTTGGAAAGCTGGAAAGCACTGGGCATTCTCTGAGGCTTGGACCTCACGTTCTGGAATCAGCCACTCTGGGTTCAAATCTGAGTGCTGCCACTTAATTCAAGACATTTGATGAGTCACCTAACATTTCTGAGCCTAACATTTCAAGTTTTTTCGTCTTGAAAATGCCATCCACCTTAACAGGCTCTTCCTCTTCTCCCCCAGATGAGCTCCCCACACAAGCTCTCTGCGTCTTCATCCCCGAATGAGTATGAGGTGCTGCCCAATGGCTGTGAGGCCCACTGGGAGGTGGTGGAGCGGATCCTGTTCATCTACGCCAAGCTCAACCCTGGCATCGCTTACGTGCAGGGCATGAATGAGATCGTGGGGCCCCTCTACTATACCTTTGCCACTGACCCCAATAGCGAGTGGAAAGGTAAAAGGGCTCTTGGCTGCCCACATCCCTCATTGCTGGCTCCCTAGAAAAATGGACCGAGGAAAGCTGGGCTAATGGGCTTTATCAGACTGTGCCACTCACTTCCCTTCTCTGGGCCCCCATTTTCCCTCTGTCAGATGAGGGAGTTGGCCTGGATCGTCTCTGAGATCCTTTCTGACTCAGACTTTCTAGAATGTTGGAAGTTTACTGATGACTTAATATTTGTAACTGAATTTTTGGTAGAGGAGATGAGATGTATATACAGGAAGCTGAATGATAGAAAAGATTTAAATAAATAATGATTTGAATAATATCATCAGAAGAGCATGTAATCAATTGTATGGTGTTGCCAGAAGATGTGAGAAGAAAGCAGTGATGTCCTTAGTCTGGGGGTGGAGGGTGCTCAAGGACAGAGGAGGGACTGAGCCTGACCGTGAGGGTAGGGTGACTTGGCGAGGCTTAGAGGTGCGGGGGAGGGTCTCGCGTAGGTGAGAGATGGGGTGGGCCTCTGGCGGGCACCAGTTCTCTTGCGGCTGCCCCCACCTTGCCCATCTCACCCAGAGCACGCTGAGGCAGACACCTTTTTCTGCTTCACCAACCTCATGGCTGAGATCCGGGACAACTTCATCAAGAGCCTGGATGACTCACAATGTGGCATCACTTACAAGATGGAAAAGGTGTACTCTACCCTGAAGGATAAGGACGTAGAACTCTACCTGAAACTGGTGAGGACCCTGGGACCACATAGGACAGGACAGACGGATGGAAAGGGGCTAAGGACAGCGGGCTTCCTGAGCATCCCAAGCTCAGGGCCGTTGGGGTCTGGCTTGAGTCTGGGGATTGAAAGTGGCTGCTCCTGCTAGAGAGTGCTGACCTCTAGCTGAGACAGGCCTGGGAGACCCAGGCTGCAGATGGTGGGAGCCCAGCAGGCCAGGTGTGGAGGGGAAGTTGTATGGTGCCCATCATGTGTCAGGCGCAGTGCACGGCCTTTACCATACGCTGAGTTGGTTCAGCCTTTTAGTAGTCCTCTGAGAAAAGAAGTATGAACTTCATTTTGAAAATTAAAAATAATTTAAAAAATGATTGTAATGGCATTCCACGTTTATTTCAGAAAACAGTTCAGTAAAAAGAAATTTTATTTATAAACAATAACAGTTTGTGAACAAGAAAATATAAACATGTGAACGTGTCTTTTTAAACAAATATGGAATTATGTTTTTGCTGTTTTCTAACATGCTTTTCCAGTTAATAGTATTCACTGTGGCTGACCAGAGGGCTCATCTCTGTGTGGAGTGATTGCCTTGTGGGGGGTTGTTGTATGGCATTAATTGATATAATATATTTAATATGCTAAGCACAAGGCCAAGCTTGTAGTAAGTGCCTGATTAATGGTCTTTCTGTTGTCCATAAACCCAAGATTATAATGCATAATCCCAAGATTATAATCTGTACAGTGTTTTCAAAGAATTGGAGCTGTCGTTTATAAATCTAGAGAGCTTATATAAAGGTTTGGGTTTATGGCTTCTCTTAAAAAATCGGAAGATCTGTGCAACTATGACCTACAACTATCTATTGGGGCTTTGTGGAGAAAAAGGGCAAAAAAGGAGGAGGATTGGCAATAGATGTTAGCCCAGGGCCAGTCTTCCTCAGCAAAAAGAGGAGGATTGGCATGGATGTTAGCTCAGGGCTGATCTTCCTCACACAAAAAAAATCCGAAGATCTGACGACATTGGCTGGCAGCAAGCAGCAGCTGCCCCTTTAACGGAGCAAGGCTCTCTATGTGGCCCAGTGTCATCTCCCCATTAGTGTGCCTGGCACTCACACCTGGCCTGCTGTGGCCTCTGTTAGGTCCTGGGCCCTGCTGCTTATGTGAATTCACATCTAATACACTGCGTGGTGTTGCCTGGCAACCAGCTGACACAGGTTGTTGCACCCCACCCGCTCCTCTGTCTCCCCAGCAAGAGCAGAACATCAAGCCCCAGTTCTTCGCCTTCCGCTGGCTGACGCTGCTGCTGTCCCAGGAGTTCTTGCTGCCCGACGTCATCCGGATCTGGGACTCCCTCTTCGCCGACGACAGCCGCTTTGACTTCCTCCTCCTCGTCTGCTGCGCCATGCTCATGTGAGTGTGACCCTGAGCAGAGGGGTGGGCAGGGCTGCTCTCCAGCTGGAGCAAGCCTCTGGAATTCTCGGGTCAAACCAAAACTCGCTGTGGTGGGGAGGAAGGAGTGGGAAGGGCCGGCTGGGCCTGCACTCGGAGCGGCTCAAGGGCCCAGCGCTTTTGCTGCTTGTTTTCCTTAGACTGATCCGGGAGCAGTTGCTGGAGGGGGACTTTACCATAAACATGCGGCTCCTGCAGGTAATGGAGTTTGGAGGGGCGAGCTCAGTCTTGAGCCGAGAGGCAGACACTTACCAAGCACCCACCGCATGCCAGCCGCTGTGATAGGCTGGGGTAGGAACAGTAGAGGGTAGCAGGGCTTAAGAGTCCAGACCCCTGAGGCACATCTGGGTTTGGATCTGGGTTTGAATCCCGGCTCTGCCACTTGAGTGGTGTGGCCTTGAGTGGATGATTTGGCCTCTCTGAACCAAGTGCTCTACACACATACCCGGGACACAGTGGCACCCGGTACGTGGTAGTGCTCACTGGGAATCAGGCTCAGACCTGGGGAGGGAGAGTGTGGGGCACAGTGGTTAAGAACGTGGGCTCAAGAGTCACACAGCTTTGGGTTCACATCTTTGTTCGGCTATGCTAGTCATGTGACCTGAGCCAAGTGAGAACCTCTCTAGCCCTCAGTTTCTCCAGCGCCTGGCCTGGGGTTGGTTTTCAATAACGTGATTGACCAGATCTGTAAAACAGGCGTAGTCACAGTAACCTTCTCGTCAGGCTGTTGAGGTGACCCAGTGAGCTAGTGCGTGTCCAGCGTCCAGCCCAGTACCAAGCTCGTTATGAATGGAGCTCAGGGTTCAATGAGAGGAGTTGGGGAGAGGTGAGGCAGTGTGTCCTGGTCCCAAGGAGGGTGCTGTGAGCCCCTTTGGGTGGCACTGGTTGGGCTAGTGGAGTTAGTGCTGTAGTGGTGTCGTGTTAGCTACATGCAGGGGTTTGGGCAGAAGGTGGGTGTCTGGTAACCTGTGGTCCCTGTCCCTGAGGCTCAGGGTCCAGCATGGTGACAAGTCCTCGTGGGAAGGGCATGGGTGTGGCAGAGGTGGCAAAGGGTTAGCTGATTTGAGAGGCATGTTGTTGGCCTTTCCCATGCCCAGGATTACCCCATCACAGATGTCTGCCAGATCCTACAGAAAGCCACGGAGCTCCAAGACTCGAAGTAGCCTGGCAGCAAGAGGCCCAGGTTTGGAAGAGAAGATGCTGACCCTGTGCCCTGGCTTCTGGGACACGCAGATGCCTGTGGGCTCCCAGCCCGAGGGGAAGCTGCAGGAGTGGCCCGCTCCAGGCCTCCTCACCCTAGGCCGCTCCCACCGGGGCACACTGTGCCATGCTCCTTCCTAACCACCAAGCCCTGGCACCCTCCTCACCCTGCAACCCTGGGACCCTTTGCCCAGGCTGCTGAGCAAGGCTGGAGCTCATGAAGTTGTTTCCTGGGGCTGGGGCAGATTGGGGGCACTGGGGGCTGGCAAGCGTCCCTCCCTGCTCTGCTCTGCTGCTCCCTTCCCCCTCTCCTCTCTGGTCTTCTTCTGGGCTGTGTTCTGGGGAGGTGCTTGGCAAATGAGCCAGAAACCGCTTCTTCTGGGGGTTGGTGCTTAGGCTTCTCCATGGGGAAGGTGACACTGTGAAGGAGCTAAGAAGCTGCCAGGCCCAGGTCACACCCTCTTTCCCTCTCCCAGTGAGTGTGTGCCTGCCTGTAGTTCTGAGTTGGTGTGTCATGTGTCTCTTCATCCCCCAGGTGTCAGCTTCTCCCCGCTCTGTGTGTCTGTCAGTGTGTGTGTGAGGGAGGGGAGAGTGTCTCTGATCCCTCTAGGTCTCTGCTTCTCCTTCTCTGCCCCTCTGCCTGTCTCCCTCCCTCCTCCCTCCACCTCTTTCACAGATGGTGTGTGTGACTCTCGCTCTGTCTGCTCCTCTCTCCATTGCTCTCCCTCTGCCTTTCTCTCTTGGGGTGCCTTATCCCCAGCCTCTTCCTCTCCCTCCTCCCCTCCACTCTTGTGAACCCCTGAGACAGAATGAGGAGTCTGGCTCAGCAGAGCCCCTGGAGGTCAACCCTGGCCTTTGCACCCTGTTCCCATCCCCGCCCTCGGCTCCCAGGTCCCCCAGGCTGCCTCACTGGAAGGCCCTGAATCTGCTACCCGCGACGGAAATCTAGGAAACCAAAAGCTGCTGAGAAATGATGGCCCATGAAGCTTTGAGCCTCTTCCCCTCCTTTCTGCCCAGGGATGGAGGAGGGAGAAGAGGGGGAGTTGTGCCTCCCAGAGAGTCCCCAAAAGGCTCTCCTCTTCCAAAGGAAAAGGACACGAAGGTGATTCTGTTCCAGGGGTTGGGATCCAAGTGCTTCAGAAGAGTGGTCATCCCATGGCTTCCAGGTCCCAGCCTTGGACGCTGAGTCCCATAGAGGGCAAGTGTGACCAGAGAGAGCCTCCCTGGGCTGGGCGCAGCTGAGCCCCAAGGCCCTGGACCTGTCAGTGCCGGGAGAGCCGTGTCTCCCCCAAGCAGGCTGAAGGGGATGCTGGCCCTTCTCTGGTCACCTGCTGGGGCTGTCCCCACGATTTGGGGCAGGTACACTGAGCAGGAGCAGCTGGAGGAGTGACCGTATTCTGAGCAAGTCCCCTCTCTCCTGTGAGGAGATGGGTGGTTTGGGTTTGGAAGGCTAGGTAATGTAGCAAGGGTCCCCACCCTCTCCTCGGACTGGCCAGCAGGGCCCTCTTCCCCCAGAGCCTTCGAGTCTGGCAGCCAGGACTTCCTGCTGCCTACCCTGGCCCGGCTGTGGCTCCTTTACCAGGCTGTGCCCTGGGTGCTGCTGGGACGTGATGTACTTGCTGTTTTGTCTCCTCCTTTCCCAACACACAGTATTTCAGAGATTTTTACTATTTATTTAGACTTCTGGTTATTTATTGCAGATTGGCAAGTGCTTGGTTTGGGGATGAAGGGTGGGGCTGGGAAGGTGGAAGGGAGTTGGAGAGACAGTCTTCCTGGCCTTCCAAGGGCAGAGTCAGCATTTCTCCCCCTGCCTTTGGGACCTTCCTGGTTTTCCAGCGGGTCCTGGTGGGGAGGGCTGAGCTCTGTACTGGAGCTGAGCGCAAGGGAGACGGAGCTGGTATCCTTACCAGACTCTAAGACCCTGGCACCAGGCAGAGACACTGTTTCCCACCAGCCGGGCTCACCCTCTTCCCAGAAGGTGTCAGCTGGTGGTTCACTCCCAACTTTGACCTCTTCACAGCCTGAGGCTGGGGCCACAGCCCGGACACAGACACTGCCCAGGACACCTGATGCATTCCCTCTTGCCTGTCCCCCTGCCTTCCCTCTTGGGGCCACACTACTTGAATCACTGCATCTGATTTGCCTCAGTCAGACCTGGGGCTGGTCCCTTCTTGACCTTGGGATGAAGGTCAAGAGCACAGGGACCGGGCCAGATTGGGCTGAGCTCCCCAGTGGGATACTGCCTGAGGAAAGGACCTGCCCTTGGTGATTCCCCTCCCCAGCCTCTCAAGGGAGGTCCCCAGAGTGCCGGAGTGCCTGAGGCTTCCCTCTTGGAAAGCTGCCCGCAGGACTTTGGACACTTACAGATTGGGCTGTCTGAATTCAGCAGGTCTCACTCCAGAGGGTCAGAATGTTTGCTTCTGTTTGTTCATCAGTTTTGTTCTTGAGTCGATGCTGTTGATGACAAGTTGTCTTTAATAAATCATGTGTTCTTTGCAATGGGCTTTGGTGCTGTGATGGGCTGAAACCTTTGAACCTCAGAGCAGGGAGAAAAAAGTTTGAGCAGGCATGGAGTCAGGAGGCTCTTAGATGGTCTAAGAGAAAGGCCAGGAAGTTCTTGTTGGAAGAGCCTGTTCAGCTCTTCTCATTCACCCACTGCAGTCTGCACCTGGAAGGAGGAGGGAGTGTGGACTGGGGAAGAAGGCATCGCATACATGGTTATACAGCAAGTTATATTTTAGATTGAAAATTCAAAGACATGTCAATAAAACAAGTCACTCATATCCCACAATCTGGAGAAAATCACTGAGAACATGTTAGTCTTTTCTTCGCAGATGTAATTTTTATTACATCATTGTCATTTTCTTGATATATATAGTTTTGTGTATTGTCTCCCCATCACATTTGGTGATGAGCAAGTTGTTGCATGATTTTAAAATACTTTTATGGGCTATATACTGTTCTATCTAATATGCTAAAAATGTCTGGATCTAGACCCTATTTCTGAATATTTTGCTTATTTCCCAGCCTCTATCATAAGTAATACTGTGGGGAAGACTCGTGTTTGAAATCCTCGCATTCTCAGTTTATTTCCCCAGCTCAGTCCCCTAGGTGGGATGAAAGGTATGAGCCTTTTTAAGGCTTTTCATATACACTGCCAGGCTGCTTTCTGGTATCAGTTTCTGTTCCAACCAGCAGTGAGCATCGGCCACCTGCATCGTTGCCCTCACGCTGGGTGTTAAAATCTTTGCCAGTCTCCTAGAATTGTTGCCTTATGGTGTGATGGTTAGGAGGATAGACTCGCGTCAGACAGACCTGGGGTCTTGTCCTTGTTCTGCCATCGAGGAGCTCCCTCTCGGGGCTCTTGAGGATTAAATCAAGTAGTCATGGAAGCGCTTTAGACCGGTGCTTCACGTGTCCTTGGCGCTCTTTAAGTTAAAGCTCTTTGCACAGGCGCGGAGGAGGAGGGGCCCTCGGTGGAGACCCGGGAGGGGGCGGGGCGGGGCGGAGCCGGGCCTGGCGGTGGCCAATCACGAGCCTAGACGGCGGTGTCCTGCCCTCCCCCCCCTCAGGTCCGCTTCTTAAAAGGGCAAAGAAAGGGCGCCGAGCCGTCCACTCCGAGCCGGTCCCGACTGTGTCTGTTGGAGTCCCAAGTACTTCGGAGCGTCAGTTAGTAGAGGGGACGGACATCCCACCCTCCCACGCCCCGACCCGGCACTTTCCCGGCTGTGGGCCCTGCAGGCCGGCGCGGCCCTTTTAAGAGCCTCGCGGGTCGGACGCCCGAAGTCGCGGCGTTCCGTCGGCGCCGCGGGTCGCCCTGCCTCACCCTCCACCCGCGCTCCGGCCGTGCTCCCCGGCCATGCAGGCGCTGCGGGCCGGGCTGACCCTGGCGCTGGGCGCGGGGCTGGGCGCGGCCGCCGAGAGCTGGCGGTGGCGGCGGCGGGCGGACGCGCGGGCGGCACCGGGGCTGCTGGGCCGGCTGCCCGTGCTCCCCGTGGCGGCGGCGGCCGACCTGCCCGCCCTGCCCGGGGGCCCGGCGGGCGGCGGCCCCGGCGAGCTGGCCAAGTACGGGCTGCCCGGGCTGGCGCAGCTCAAGAGCCGCGAGTCGTACGTGCTGTGCTACGACCCGCGCACCCGCGGCGCGCTCTGGGTGGTCGAACAGCTGCGGCCCGAGCGGTTCCGCGGCGACGGCGACCGCCGCTCGTGCGACTTCCGCGAGGACGACTCGGTGCACGCGTACCACCGCGCCACCAACGCCGACTACCGCGGCAGCGGCTTCGACCGCGGCCACCTCGCCGCCGCCGCCAACCACCGCTGGAGCCAGAAGGCCATGGACGACACCTTCTACCTGAGCAATGTCGCGCCACAGGTAGCGCCTCCCTCTCTGAGCCTCGGTTTGCCCCTCTGCAGGATGGGGAAGCTGCCTGGTGCGCGCTCGCGGTCATCACCCCGCGCGCCCGAGGCGGGAGGGACGGAGCACTGGGGCGCGAGCACCTGCTCTGCAGGCTGACCTTAACACAGGGGCCCTGGGCGCCTCCCTAAGCCTCAGTTTCCTTGTCTGTAAAATGGGGATAAACTGTTATTCACCTATCTCCTGCAGTAGCGCGGAGGAACTGAAGACACAATGCATATAAAAGTACTGAGCACACTTCCTGGCCCATGGCAAGCATTCAACGAATGTTAGCTATAATGAGGGAACTGAGACTCAGGCAGAGTGATTGGCCTAGTGTCACACAGCAAGAGGAGACCCAGGGAGTCTGTCTAGGGGACCCTGAACTTTTAGCCACTGTCCTCCCCTGCCTGCCTTCCAGGAGTAAAAGGAAAGTTACTTGGCACGCAGTCAGTCGGCTGTTAGTAGCAGTCACTGTGCCCCCTGGACAAGCCACCCTACCTCTAGCCCTGTTCGAAGCAGGGCCTGGCACCCAGTGGGTGGAGACTGATGTGGGGCTCTGGGGGAAGCCCGTGGGGTCTGAGCCTCTGCACCTGACTTCTGTGCTCCCAGCAGCACAGTCCCCCACACATCTAACTCGACACCATACTGAGGACTGGAGAGCCCAAGTGATGGAGTCCGGCAGATTCACTATGTTCCCAGCTGTGCTCTGCACGCGGTTGATTGGGAAAAGGAAAGGACAGATGGTTGGGTGAGCTGGCCTTCCCATGAGCCCCTGGGGGCAGGGGCGGGCCTCAGTTTCTCTCTTTGAAAGGAGATGTGTCCCTTTCCTTCGTATGGCTCTATGGACCTGAGAAATGGCTTTGAAACCTGGGGTGCTAGTCCTCTCATGCTAGATGGGGGTGAGCTAGCTCCCCCTTGAGCTCTATCTGGACTCTACCCTCATGGCCAGGTGGCCTGGAGCGACTCTCCTTTCCTTTAACCTGTTCCCTCTGTTACCCCCCCACCACCACCAATCTCCTGGCTTGGTGCCAGTGCCCGCCCCTCAGGGCCTGGGGCAGCCCCTCTGACAGAGAGGAAAGGTCCCAGCCACAGGCCCTGAGCCCCACTTCTCCCACCAGGTGCCCCACCTCAACCAGAACGCCTGGAACAACCTGGAGAAGTACAGCCGAAGCCTGACCCGTGCCTACCAAAACGTCTATGTCTGCACGGGGCCGCTCTTCCTGCCCAGGTAAGGCTACAACTGGGGGCCCTGGGGACAATAGGGCCTCCCTCACCAGAGGCCCCCTCCTGCCACTCACCCTGCCCAGGCTTACCCCAGGCTTGGTGCCAGCACCACCAGGTCACCACTCCATCTTCCTGACCCTGAGCCTTCACGCTTCTTCCTCTGCAGCCCTGTCTGCCGGTAGAAGGGACTGAGCGCCCCCGGGCACGCTCAATGGTTTTTCTGGCCCGCTGAAGACGGGCATGAGGGAGGCAGTGGGTTGTGGCAGAGCAGCTGGCTCCCAGTCTGCAGGCCTGGGATGGAGCCCAGGCCCCGTCGCCTAGTCTCGGTACTGTGGGCAAATGACCTCACGTCCTCTCCTCTAACATTGGGAAAATGCAGTTACCTACCTCCTAGCTATTAGGGGACAGAGTAGGAAGGTGGATGTCACCCTAGTAAGGGCTCACTATGGGCTGGCTGAGGCGGTGGCTGGGGCACTGATAACCCTGAATTAGCAAGTGCCTCCTATGGCCTGCTGAGATGGAGCAGACTCTGCTGGGGGAAGCCCGGAAGTCCCCCTCCAGTGTTCAGGCACCACTGTGCATCAGGCCCCCTGTGCTGGGGCTGGGAATTCAGCTGTCCCAGCCTTGCCCCCCTGGTGCTCACCCTCCACGGGGAGACACAGTGGTCACGTGTGCGGGACGAATGGGAATCTTGAGAAGGCCTGATTCCTTCAGCAGCATTTATTGCCACCAGCCACCCTGCTTCACCCAGTGCTGGGCATGAGGAAGACAGGGTGAAAGTGAATCTCTACCCTGTGGGGAGCTCCCAGCTTCCTGGGGGAGCCAAGCAGGGCACAGACGCCTCATGCGGAAGGACCAGTCATGCAGGCTGACAAAAGTTGGAGGTCAGGGAAGGCTTCCTGGAAATGGTGGCCTTGGATCCAACCAGACCCCCTGGGAGCCCTGAAAGGCCATGTGTGCCTGGTTCTGCCCGCAGGATGGAAGCTGATGGGAAGTCCTATGTGAAGTACCAGGTAATCGGCAAGAACCATGTGGCAGTGCCCACCCATTTCTTCAAGGTGCTGATCCTGGAGGCGGTGGGCGGGCAAATCGAACTCCGCTCCTATGTGATGCCCAACGCCCCTGTGGACGAGGCCATCCCGCTGGAGCGCTTCCTGGTGCCCATCGAGAGCATTGAGCGGGCCTCAGGGCTGCTCTTTGTGCCAAATATCCTGGCGCGGGCAGGCAGCCTGAAGACCATCACTGCAGGCAGCAAGTGAGGGCGGCAGCCCAGCCAGACTGGGGGATGGCTTGTATTAAAGGTGGTTATTTTTGGAGACAAGTCTTGGCTGTCTGTCCCAGGTGACGCGCAGGAACCTCTGGCTTCACCGCTGCTTCTTCACTGTCCTGGGTCTGGCAGGACCTTTCACTGGGCCGGGCACCCGCCTGGGTGAGGCCAGGCTGCAAGGCAGCCAGGGAGATGAGGATGGCTTCCTGGAAGAGAAGCGCAGCAATGGGCTGGGGCCTGGGAGGCTGGTGGGTGCCCGACCACCCAGGACCCAGCCCGTCGGGGTCTGCTGCCTGGTAGGTTACAGAAAGGCCCAGCTTCATCCTGCCAGGGAAAGGCCTCACCTCTCTATTCCTCAGTCTCTTCCTCTGCGCAATGGGGATGATCCTAATCATACCTGCCTCCCAGGGCCAGGGGAGGGGAGGCGATGGGCAGAAAGTTCTCAGCCCCCAGTGCAGGTGTTGGAAGGGTGGGAGCCGGGGTTCCTGCTGGGAAGGTGCAGCTGGCAGGCTTGCAGGCACCTGGCCCCGGCAGGGCCCTAGGGGGCAGGTAGACTGGGGCTGTCCATCTGTTTAGTCACCATCCTTTAAGACTGACGGAAGCAACAGAGCCTCCCCCAGCAAAGTGCCCACAGCACGGCATTCTTTGCTGACCCCAGGTTCCACAGATGCCCACGACTAAGGCTCTCAGAGCTGGCTACCCACTGTCCCCCACAGGACTGAGGTGCCAGTGAAGCCCAGCAGGGAGGCTGCCCTGCCCACCACAGTCACACATGAGGCAGTGGAACACTGGGCGAGCAGCTAAGGAAACGGAGGCCAGAGCAGGCACGGGCGGGGTCTCCAGGGTCATCCAGGCTAGGAGCAGCTGGCCGGGCACCAGCACCCAGGATTCCTGACTCCCAGCTCCCATATCCTGTCCCTGCTGCACGTGTGATGTGGCGAGAGGCCGAGGGGGTGAGGAGACCATCCCCAGAGAAGGCTGGCTCAGGGCAGCCTTGGGCAGGTGGGCGGCAGGGAGAGTGTCAACCCCTCAGACAGACCCCGAGGCCCTGGCCCTGGGCTGGTGGCTGAACCAGGGAACAGCCTGGGGCCGGAGGCGGGAGGCAGCGGGCTCACCTCCGTGCGGATGGTGCGGCTGCCCTGGCCGGGACAGGTGTTGACGTACAGATCGAAGAGGACACTGGGCTCGGCCACCTCCAGGTTGGGGTCGGCGTCCACTCCAGCTTCCAGCCCCTGGAGGCCCCCGAACACCACGAGAGCGTGCCTGGCACCCACAGGAGGGGGATCACTGGCTGCCCATCAAGCCCACACCAAATGCCGCCACCAGAGCTCTCGGTCCCCGTACACAGCAGAGGCCCAGTCTGTACAGCTTTGCCCCCACCAGGCTGGTCCCTGGCCCCGCCCCAGCCTGTACCCACCTAAAGCTGGGAAGCTGGGCGGAGGCCACATTTGAGCCTCGCTCTGACGTCCCAATGGTCAGGTCATACCCGTCCTGGAAGGGGGCCTCAGCAAACACAGCACCTGGGGGTGGGGCCAGCTCAGAGGGGTCCTGCTCCCCACAGGCCACAGCCGCTTGGCTGTGTGTGTGTGTATACTCAGTGGGGAGGGGGGAAGAAGAAGGGGACTCAGGTAAGGAAGCCAGATCCAGGCCCTCCACTGTTCCCGGGGAGTCAGGGACTGAGGAGGGAGAGACCACGCCTGGGGAAACAGTGCAGAGGGCGGGTAGGAAGGAGCCCTGAGGATGCTTCTGAGCGCACCTCTGCCTTATCCGGTCCTTCTGCCCCCATTCCCAACCCCAGGGCAGACATCATTAATCAGTCACGATACGTTTCCTCAGAAGTCTCAACAGCATTCCAGGCAGCGCACTCAGGGAGACCAAGGCCCAGAGAAGGAAAGGCACTTGCCCCAGGACACACAGCAAGTTAGTAGGACAAGGACCCTGGTCTGCCTTTTGGGTCAAGCAAGGCTCCCAGACAGAGAGGAGAAATATTCATAGGAGGAAGCTCTGTCCTTACTGAGGCAAGAGGCCAGTCGGACCGTGTAGCCCCAGTAGAGACCAGCTTTGGTGCGAGGGTCCTGTGATGACACGACTTTTCCACGGTAGGTCTTGCTTTCTGGAAGGCAAGCAGAAAGGCTGTGAAGACAGGGCAAGGGGACAAGGAGGTGGAGGAGGCTCCAAGCCCTCAGCCTGGCCAGGCAGGGGAAGCCTGCAGACACCTGGGAGCTGCTTCTGGTTCAGTCGCACCGTCACCCGGAGGCCGGGCTCCAAGTTCTTGTCAATCTTCACCTCCTGGGGAAAAGCCAGAAGAAAGTGATGCTGTTCCCCGCAGGACCAGCAGGGGTCACTGCTCTCCCAGATGTCTGTGGGGCTGACAACAGACCTAAGGGGTCCAGGTCAACAACCTTCACCCCTGACCCCCAACCCCGGCACCTGCATCAGACCTGCTCACGAGAGACCATTCATGCAAAATGACCACGAGACACGGGTCAAAAAATGAATGCTCCGGGCCTGGCACGTAGTAGGGGGTAAATATTTCATGAGTAGGTGAAATCTCACTTTTCTACCTTTTGGTGGCTATGCCACTTACTAGCTGTAGGAGTTTAAGCGGGTCATTGAACCCCTCTGAACCTCAGGTTTCCTCATCTATCAAACAGAAAACTTTCCATAAACAATAGCTGTTGCTGCACTGCACAGGGTCTGGTGTGAAGTAAACGCACACCGCGGGAGCTGTGAGGAATAACGACCGACGCTCCCGAGTTGTGCCAACTGTTGAGTCCAGGACAGGGCCCTTTCTCTCCCTCTTGAGGGTTTCTCGTTCTCTCCTTTCATCTGTGTCTGGGTCATCTTGGTCTGCTTTTAGCCAGTTATTTCTGGTTTGTTCTTTTGAGGGGAGGGGATCCCACACATGTAAATGTTTCTCCTCTGACTCTAGCAGACTTGAGAGGGAACAGGTGGTAAACGAACGCTCCAATCCCCAGCTCGCCTTGCCTCACACTAGAGCAGCCCCAGAGTGATTCTAAACTTGTTTTTGTGGGCTTCTGTTTTGTTTTTAATAATTTTTTACTTATTTTTTTCCCCCATAGCCCCAGTAGATAGTTGTATGTCATAGCTGCACATCCTTCTAGTTGCTGTATGTGGGACGCGGCCTCAGCATGGCTGGAGAAGCAGTGCGTCGGTGCGCGCCTGGGATCTGAACCCGGGCTGCCAGTAGCAGAGCGTGCGCACTTAACCGCTAAGCCACGGGGTCGGTACATCTGTTTTGTTTTTAGCATAAGGACTATCTTCTGTTGATTTGCTTTTTAAAAAAACAGTAAATTTGCTCCTAGGTTTATCTATTGAGAGTCTCATTTTAGGCACTTCTCTGGCCCAAATCTACATCAATGGGGGACTGGCAGGCAGAGATGCCTGGTCCAGGGCTCCCCACTCACCTGTCCTGCCTGCCCTCGGTAGCCAGGGTGCGTCTGGGAAGGGTGTCCCCACCCACCCTCCCACACTACCTTCTTCATGCCGCAGTTGACAAAGGAGCCCTGGCCTGGCCGGGTGGGCCGGTCCACTACGACGCCCTCTCGGAACTCAGATTCCTCATCCTGACGCATGTGGTGAGGGCTGTCCAATGGGTTCAGGAGCCCTGTGAGGGGACAGACCAGGAGGAGCCTGGGAGATGCCAAAGCACCTGAGGGCTGTGGCCGGGAACCCTGGTCCAAGTGCCAGCTCTGCCAGACCTGCTGCTGCCCACCAGGCACAGGCCTTGCCCGCCTGGGCCTGTTCTCCCAACTGCACAGCGATTTCTCAGGGTCCGGGGGCAATCCATGGGAGACAGGGGTCAGGCCCCCCAGCCTTACCTGCAAACTGTAGATCCTGGTGTTTGGGGAAGAACGCCTTTCTCAGGTACCTAGCGAAGGACGCAGAGCTCAGGAAGTTCCCAGGGGAGGCCACTTCCGGCCTGACCTGCACCTCCACCACCCCTCCCTCCTGCCCAGGGAAGTCTGTCCTTCACCCCCTTACTGTGGACACTCCAGGTACTGCAGGATCCGGGCCAGCTGCACGCACGCCTGCCCCTTCTTGCCGACTCCCCTGAATTCTCCCTCCACAGTCCTGGAGAGAAAGAGAGGGCTCAAGAACCTACTGTGTTCCCTTCAGAGCTCCTCCACCCAGTCCGACCTCTGTAGTGCCCCCACTTCCAACTCTATCCACTAGGGTCACAATGGGGGTGTTTCAGGCAGAGTTCTCAGCCCAGGCAAGTAGGCAGGGCAAAGGGTGAAGCTAGGCCAATCCTGGAAGCCCCTCCCTCCTCCCTGAGCCCCAGGGACCTGTCAGATGGCCCCTCACTTGGCATCTTGGCCCTCTTCATCGAACACCACAATCTCATCCACACAGAAGATGGCGCAGGCTCTGGCGATCTGGCCGGCCAGGTAGGTGCGAAGCTCTGGCGACTGGGCATTGTCCAGAATGGAGCCCGGCAGGGCCACGCTCAGGGTGTAGGGCCGCCCTGGGGAGGGGAGGGGTATTCCAGGTCAGTCTGAGAGGCCAGGGTCATGCTCTCCCCTCCCTTCCTCTAAACCCAGGGCCCAGAGTTAGAGAATTTCCCCACTGGGAGGAATTTTGAGATCAGCAAAATAGATCCAACTCCCCTTTCCTGGCCTCAATCTCCCCAGGAGGAAAATCGCCACGGCTCCCATGAGCAGGGCAGACCACTGGGTAAGGCTAGGGGGTGTTAGCATTGGCTAAGTCCACATCCTGGCTCTGCCCCTTACTGCCTCAGTTCTCCAGCTGTCAGATGGGAATAATGAGAGCTAAATCTATAGTGAGTGGCTTTTATGTGTGCACATTTACCCACTAACCCTAGGAAGTAGGTACTACCATGATCCCCACTGAGAGATGGGGAACCTGCGGCCCAGAGAGGTCACACAAAAGGCAGGACAACTGAGACGGGGGATCAGGACATCTGGCTCCAGAGGGACCATCATACTCTCCCTCCCAGAGTCATCCAAAGACAGCCACATGAGATAATGCCCATAAAGGGCTTCCCCAATGTCTGAGATAGCAGACATGCTCAGTTGCTGTCCCCAATGTCACCATCATCACTGGTAACCACTGGGCTTACAGGGTACGATACGGCGCCCTGACCCTCCAGAGCGTCAGGTGTGGCCAAGGAGAAAAGATACAGTTTGTTAGGGTAGACCCAGACATACTAATGTGGAAGGACATCCAGGACACAATGTGGGACGAGAAAGACCAGGTCCAGAAGCACGCAGATCAGGTGGTCTCACTTTTGTAAAACCGTATCTACACCTCTCTCTCCATGTGTTTAAGCAGGTATAACATAACGTCTGGAAAAACTTGCACTGCAATGTTTGCTGGGACTTTTTCCTTTCTTATTTATAGTTTTTTTTGTATTTGGGGGGTTTTGTTTTGAGTATGTATTAGTTGATGAGAAAAAAAAGAGGCATTCTTATGGAATCAAAATAATTAAGTGAAAAATGAAATTAAAGTTCTTAATAAAAAAGTAAAACATAACTGTCATTAGGATAACGAGGTCTGGGGGCATTGTCACGAGGCTCGATCCTTTACCTCTATAGGCTTGAAATCTACCTAAGCGGGAGGTTAGCACTCAGTTTTCTAGGTCTCTCCCATTCTCTGTGCCTCAGTTTCTCCATCAGGACAAGATGTCTGGACCCACTGGTCTCTAAGGTCCCTTCCAGATACAACACTGTTGGCCCTGCCCAGGGCCCAGGCGGCTCACCCCGGTCCTCCCTCTCTGCAGCTGCCTCCTCCTCCTGCTGGCGCTTTGCCTGTTCCTCCTGTGCCTGCTGCCGCTCCAGTTTTTTCATCAGCTTGAGATCCTTCCACTTCTTTTTCTCCTCTTTCTCTGGATGAGAGGACATCCAATCAGTGGAGGGAAGAGGGACTCGGAGAAGTCCAGGAGATGGTGTCCTCTCAGTAGGGTCAGCCTGGGCTCCCCAGTGCTGCTGGGTGAGCAGCCAGAGGAGCCTCCAAGGACTTCTAGCCCCCTTCCTCCCCATTTTGAGTGCTGTGGGACCCAGAGGGAACAAATTTGGTGGCTTTCCCTAAGGTTCAGCTGTGCACTGCTGGAATGGCCTGGGGGAAGGGAGAGCACAGACACTCGCCACCCCCAGCCCCTTACTTACTCTGTTGCTTCCATTTTCGCCACTCGACTCTCTGCCCGTGTTCACACTGGAATAGGAGTGGGAAGAGGTACAGGAGTGAGGCTGAACGGTCAACCTGGGAGGGGTCCCACTGGCTGCTCCACAGCTGTCTCCTCCCTCTAAATGGGGGCGGTGAGGAAACCAGGGAACCCCCACACGCTGCTGCCCCAGGGACAGCGTTGCGAGGGCAGGGACCTGCTGTACCCCAGTGCTAGGCGCTAGCGTGGCACATAGTAAGCACTCAGTAAATTGCCGAATGAGTTCTCACTGGAGAGAAGAGAAAATTGAGGCTTAGGGGAACAGGACCTGCCCACTGTCACCCTGGGAGTCCGAAGAGATACGCCACGAAAGGGCTCGGGATTGCGAGCAGGGTCCTAGTTCCTGAATCTGGGCCCGGCTAGGGTAGCCTCGAGGGCCCCCGACAATGCTCCCGGCTCTGGCTCAGACCCCGGCTCCCACCTTCGGTTTTCATCCGGGCAGGGGCGCACGCGGCCACGAGCATGCGGCACCTTGGGCCCTGCGGCCCCGGATCAGCGAGAAGCGGGAGCGGAGGGCGCGGCCTTCCCCCGCCACGGGCCCGCACGCGGCTCGTTCTCACACCCCCACCCCCAGTCCCACCCCGGACCCCGGATCCCGCCACCTACCGGGCCGCAGGGCCGCTTCCTCACGCGCTCCGCCATGTTCGCCGCACGACTTCTGTTACGCCCAGCCAATCAGACTCGCGCTTTCCGGCCACACCTCCTCCGAGCTGTCCAATCGGAGAGCCAAAGGAGCGCGGGGGCGAGGCCTAGGCGCCGGGCTGCTGCGAGAGCGCGTGGGCCGGCCCGGCCCGGCTGGGCGCAGCGGCTGGGGAGCGCCGGCGCCGGGTGAGCGGGTCTCGTCGCCCGCCTCGTGGCAGAATGGGCAGCACTTTGGGTGCTGTCCTGGACCGTTGGACGACTCGAGAGCCGTCCGGAGGAGCGCGACACTCAAACCTCAGTTTGGTTTTATACATGGGGACCCTGTATAAAGTGTGGAGTGTGATTCAGAGCTGGAAATGACCTTGGAGATAATTTAATCCAGTTCTTTTACAGATTCGTTCATTTCCTCTTTTAACAGACTTTGTTTTTTAGAGCAGATTTAGGTTTACTGAAAATCGATCAGATAGCACAGAGAGTTCCCATATAACGCCTCTTCCCTGCTCCCTTTCCCCTAGTGTCAGTGTGTACATTTGTTACAGCTGATGAACCAATATTGATACATTATTATTAACTAAATAAATTAACCGTAGTTGACATTAGGGTTCACTTTGTGTGTTGTACATTCTGTGGGTTTTGACACATGCAGAATGCCATGTATTTACCATTACAGTATCACACGAAATAATTTCACTGCCCTAAGACCCTCTGTGCTCCATCTACCCTCCTCCAAGCCCCTGGCAACCACTGATCTTTTTTACTGTCTCTATAGTTTTTCCTTTTCCAGAATGTCATATTGTCGGAAATCAGTATGTAGCCTTTTCAGACTCCCTTCTTTCATTACGCAATATGCATTTAAGTTTCCTCCATGTCTTCCTGTGACTTGATAGCTAATTTCTTTTTTCGTTCTGAGATTATTTTGTATTTATCTATCTATCTATCTATCTATTTATTTATTTATTTATGTGAGGAAGATCAGCCCTGAGCTAACATCCATGCCAATCCTCCTCTTGTTGCTGAGGAAGACTGGCCCTGGGCTAACATCTGTGCCTATCTTCCTCCACTTTATATGGGAGGCCGCTACAGCATGGCCTGACAAGCGGTTCCTTGGTGCATGCCTGGGATCCAAACCCGGGCTCCAGCAGCAGGGCGCGTGCAGTTAACCATTACGCCACGGGGGCTGGCCCGCTAATTTCTTTTTATTGCTGGGTACTATTTCATTGTATGGCTATGCCACAGTTTGTTTATCCACTCACCTTTTTTTGTGTGTGTGTGAGGAAGATCAGCCCTGAGCTAACATCCATGCTAATCCTCCTCTTTTTGCTGAGGAAGACCGGCTCTGAGCTAACATCTATTGCCAATCCTCCTCCTTTTTCCCCCAAGGCCCCAGCAGATAGTTGTATGTCATAGTTGCACATCCTTCTAGTTGCTGTATGTGGGACACGGCCTCAGCATGGCCGGAGAAGCGGTGCGTCGGCGGGTGCCCGGGATCCGACCCTGGGCGCCAGTAGCGGAGCGCACGCACTTAACCACTAAGCCACTGGGCCGGCCCCTCCACTCACCTTTTGAAGGACATTTGGTTGCGTCCAGTTTTTGGGAATTATGAATAAAGCTGCTATAAACATTCCTGTGCAGGTTTTTATGTGGACATGAATTTTCAACTCATTTGGATAAACAGCTAGGAGCCTGATTGCTGGATCCTACAGTAAGACTATGTTTAGCTTTGTAAAAAACTACCAAACAGTCTTCCAAAGTGGTTATACCAGTTTGCATTCCTGCCAGCAATGAATAAGACAACGTTTCTTTTTTAAATTAATAAATTTGAGCCAATATTCACTGAATCAACAAATATTTATTGAGCAGGACCCATTCTGAGGTGGGAACTCCCTGTGCTAACCACCGGGGACACAATGGTAAGCAAAAGCAGATACTGATCTGGAGCTTAGAACCTGGTAGAGGGGAAATTAATTTCTGATTCAACACGTTTTAACATTACAGGGGTTGTGTTTATTTCACCATTCTCCCCTCCCCCATCTGAATGAGAAGCCAAAGTCATTCATGCATCTAAGGGAAGATCTACCATCTCCGGCTGGCTGAGGTTACTCAGTCTAAGATCTGGAACCTCTGTGGAATCACAGATTTGAGTGATGGGCAGATTCTGGATTGGTTCATGAGACATAGCACCTTTGGTCAGGGTGGTTCTACCCAAAAAATCTGTGGGATGGGTTTACCGCATGGAGGACTTTCTTCCTGTCAGGCTATGTTTAGTAAGGCAAAGGGGCTCCAAGCCTGAGCCGCTGGTATTTTGTTTCACAATCTTGACTTTGGAACAGTGGTTGTAGTACCAGGTCGTGGTTTGGAAGGGGAGGGAGGAAAGTGTCCTAGGCCACAGCACCAAATACCTTCCAACAGCAATTCTCTGACACCAAGTGAGCGTCCTACACTTCAAGTCAATTGCGACAATAACTACCCAGAGTCGGCGCAGGACCCATAGGTTAAGGGCTGAGTCCCACAAGATTGCCCCCCACTTCAGATGCCAGCAGCAAGTGGGGCCCCCAGGCTACCCCCATTTCTGCCTGGTGACTATAAATTCAGGCATGTCCACGATCCCTCTCAGGTTCAATAATTCACTGAAACGATTGACAGCACTCAGGAAAGTGCTACACTTACAATTACAGTTTTATTATAAAGGGTACAACACAGGAACGGCCACATGGGAGAGGTACACAGAGTAAGGTCTTGGGGGATGGAGTGCAGAGCTTCCATGCCCTCTCCGGATGCACTGCCCTCCCAGCACATCCTGGTGTTCACCAACCCAGAAGCTCCTTGAGCCTCACTGATTCGGGGTTTTTCTGTGGGGTTTTGTTACACACGCATGATTGATGAAATCATTGGCCGTGTGACTGAGCTCAATGGCCAGTCCCTTTCCCCTCCCTGGGGGCCTGGGATTGGAGCTGAAAGTTCTGACCTTCTAATCACATGGTCAAAGGGGCTTGTTATGAATAACAGAAGATACTCCTATCACTCAGGAAATTCCAAGGGTGTTAGGAGCTCTGTGCCAGGAACCAGAGACAAAGACCAAATATACTTTATTTTACCATATGTTGCCATCAGCTCCCCCAATTTAATATATGATATGAGCAAGAGAATTCAGGAGCTGCCATTGCTTTCCAGTGGGACACCCACCCCCGGGGTCAAATCTCACTCTACCTTTGCCAGCTGGATGGCCTTGGGCAAGTTACCTCCCCTCCCAAGTGTTGCCTCACTTGTAAAATGGAGATAATAAGTCTAGTCTCAGAGGGTTGTTTAATGAGATGACAGGCATCCGAGAGCTATCTTCCTCCCCTTGTGTCTCATTATGTCATCTGGACTCTCCTGGCCTGCATTCTGACCCCTGTCTGTGTCTCCCCTGTCCGACACTCAACTGAGGCCCCCAAGTCCACACACACACACACACACACACACACACACACACCCCACCAGTAACACAGACCATTTGAGCCCTGGGTTCTAGGCCTGGCTTTACCATTAACTAATGGTGTGACTTGGGAGAAGTCTCAAGTCCTTGCCCTTCTCTGGGTCTCAATTTTACTCCACAAAACATATTTGTACAAAGAGGGGCTGGGATCTGAGGTTCACTGAGGTGCCTTCTGTTCTGACCACTTCCCCATCAGCAGGCAGCACCCAAGTGTAAAGCAGAGAGAAGCAGCTAGTAAGAGTTTGAATAAGATAAAATTTTATTGTGGGCAAAAAGTACTCGCTAGAGGACTCAAGGCTAAAGGCAACTTCCAAGGCCAAGATTAGATAAGGAAAGGGAGGGATGCCTGAGCCTTGGCTAGGGCTAGTGCAGGGCTGGGGCCAGGGCGGGGACTCCAGGCCAGTACACACTGTCGGGCTCTGCCCACTGAGTGCCATCAAGCCTCGGGAGGCCAGAGGGGACCCAAGACCCTCTGACCCAACCTGGGAAGGGGAAGGGAGAGGCCCAGGTCAGGCCTCCTCACCTCGGTGACAGGAATATAGGCACCATGGAGAGGTGCTCTTGACTCCCCTTAGACCAAGAAGGGGGGTTCTTCCCTGGGGACATTTGTGTCACACAGAAGGGGTCCACCAGGACCATCTACCCCTAACCTGGGAATGGCTAAGACCCGGACAAGCACAGAACCCTGCAGAGCGTGCAGGACCAGGTGGGGCAGGGCCGAGTGGCGACGTCAGGGCCTGAGCTCATCCCTCCACTTCTGTAGCTTCTCATCCATGGCCTGGAGTGTGGATTCATCCTGCACCAACACAGATGGGTGCTACCCCTCTCCCCACACCCCCAGTGCGCCTCGGGAAACTTGGGGAGGCCTGCCCTTCCCCAGCCTTCCCTTTACCTTCACAAAACAGAAGCGGATATAATGGTCAAAGAGCCTGCGATGTGGCTCACTGTAGAAGATGGAGACCGGGATGGCCACCAAGCCCTGGGGAGGAGGAAAGCCTGTTTCAACACAGCCCCACAGCCCAGCAGGTCTCGGCTCCGGGGGACAGAGAGGCTCCACGATGGGGGGAGGGAAAGTAAGCTTCCATGCAGCACCTCCCCGTGCTGTGTCAAGGCCAGAGGAAAAGAATCCCAGAGCATCATTTCAAGTCCCTCCTTGTGTACAGAGGAGAGATGGGGGCCAAGAGAGGACAATTATGTGGCACGTCAGTGCAGAGCCAGCGAAGAAATAAGCCTCAGAATCACAGCTCTGAGCTGGATGGATCAGAATTAACGGGCCAGCTCCTCACTGTACAGATGGGAAGACCCCTCGAGGCCCTGAGAGGGCAGGAATTCCTGCCAGCCCACATGCAAATAAAAATAGGCTCCTCATTGCTTGAAATGGATGCAACCCTGTACCAGGGCTCATGGCAGACGCTGGGCTGGAGTTTGGCCCATCAGCCCCTTGGTCGGGCACTCTTGAGCAGTGCACAACCTGTAACACCATTCACTCGGGGCCCTGGCAGAGGCCCAGCCTACCTTGTTCTTGCTCATCCACTTGATGAAGCGTCTGTCGTAGGGCTCATCCACAGCACCAGGCAGGTCAGGCATCTTGCTCTCTGGGGGCAGAGGCCAAGCTGAGCCCTGGGCCTCCAGCCCCCCGTACCCTGCCCGGCCCAGCCAGTCCCACTCACTGAAGTCCGAGATGTCTGTGATGACGAAGTAGCTGCCCTGCGGGACGATGGGCCTCAGGCCCACGGACTGCAGGCTTCTAATCATGTGGTCGCGGCTGCGCTGTGTGGCCTGAAGGAACTGCACAAAGTAGCTGCTGGGTTGGCCGAAGTGCAGCTGCTCCCGCTCGAAACTCCAGGCTACTGCGGCCTGGGAGGGCGGAGGGACAAGCAGTCAGGCCTGGCCTGACCCCGGAGCCAGCCTGGGCTCTTCTGTGTCCCCCCCGCTCTCCCCCGGAGGGGTCCCCTGCCCCTCCTCACCTGGGCCTGCGTGGGACAGTGAAAGACAGAGTTCTGGTGCACGGTGCGCAGGTGCTGCATGAGACTGTCCGGGCCCAGGACCCAGCCCACCTGGACCAGGGACACAGGGAGGGGGTGAGGCCCTTCAGGGCCTGGCCAAATGCATTCTTAATTCCCAGGCCGACCTCGCTTGCCAAGGATCATAGCAGGGAGGGGTTACCCCCACCCTCATCAACTCACCTTCCAGCCAGTGGCGCTAAAGGCCTTGCCAGCACTGCCAATGGTCAGGGTGCGGTCCCACATGCCAGGGAGGCTGGCTGCCCAAAGTCAAAGAGAGCAGCCGCTGAGATGGGGGAAGGGCGGGGAGGGGTGGTGGCTGGGCCCTGGCGGGCACTCAGGCTCTCAACACCCTCACTCTGCTGGGTGCTAAGCTGTTTACAGGACTTATTTCAGCTCATCCTCACGGCAACCCCGGGAGGCAGGTGCCATTGTGTTCCCCTGTTCCGAGAGGTCTTTGAAGTCACTGCCCCAGGTCACATGACCTGTGTGGGTCCAGACCCCTCTGTCCCAATCACCAGGCCTGTGCTGACTCCCAGATTGGCCTCAAGGCCCTGCCACAAACGCCCAGGGGAATGCAGGCACCCTGGCCGGCTCGGCTTACCAATGCTGATGTGCTGGTACCCATCGTAGACCAGCCACTGGTAGACTTCGTCGCTGATGCAGACCACGTCATGCTGCTGGCACAGGCTAGCCACCAGCTCCAGTTCCGCCCTGGAGAACACCTGTGGGGACCGTCCCCAAACAGAGAGGCCTGCTCAGACAGATGACAGGATCGGGCCAAACCTGGTGCTAAGGGCTTTCCTGCCTTATCCTATGGAATCCCCATGTTGACCCTGTGAGGTTGGTGTGAGATAATGGAAAATACATGCATTGGTCTCTGCCCCGGGTTCCCAGCACAGAGCTCCTAAAACCCTTGTAAATTCCTAAGTGATAACAGCACTAGGGGCATCTTCTGTTCTGATGAGGTGACTCTGGGTGGGCTCCTGAATGGCTCCTGGATGGGGGCTGGTCACCAGAAAGACCAAAGCCATGCTTAGAAGTTTGAAATTTTCAGCCCCACCCCCATTCTCCAGAGAGGGAGAGGGACCCCGGAAACGGAGTTCTGATTGATGACGCACATGTGAGGAAGCCTCCATAACAGTCCCAACAGTACGGGGTTCGGAGAGCTTCCAGGTTGGTGAACACATCCACGTACTGGGCGGTGACGCAGCCCAACTCCACAGGGACAGGAGCTCCTGCGCTCAGGACCCTCCCAGACCTCACCCTGTGTTTCTCTTCATCAGGCTGTTCATCTGTATCCTTTAATAAACTGGTCAATGTAAGTAAGTGTTTCTCTGAGTTCTGTGAGCCGCTCTAGCAAATTAATCGAACCCGAGGATGGGGTTGTAGGAAGCTCAGATTCACAGCCACAGGAGAGAAGCACAGGTGACAACCTGGACAGCATGTGAAGTGGGGTGGGGGCAGCTCTGAGAGACTGAGCCCTTAGCCTGCGGGATCTGGCACTGTCTCCAGGCAGACAGTGTCAGGACTGAATTGTCTTAAATTGTAGGGCACCCAGCTGGTGTCAGAGAATCACTTGGTGTGGGGGAAACCCCCCATATCTGGTGCCAGAAGTGTCGTGAGTGTGTAGTGGTGTGAGAGAGAAGAAGAAACACGGATGAGGTTTTCCTTTACAAGGGTTCTTCACGTGCCCATTTTACAGATGAGAAAACCCTCCGAGAGGTGAAGTCACTGTCCCAGGGTTGTGGGGAAGTAATGGAGGCACCCAGCCCGCTCCACCACCCCAGCCCTGATGCCTTCCCTGGGGATTGCTGCCCTGTCGCTAGGACTTCTGGGAGCCTCCGTCCTCAGAGCTCATTGCAGGTAGCTCTCCCACTTCACAGATGAAGAAACTGAGGCCCCAAGGCAGTATAACAGTAACAGAGCAGGGATTTGAACCCAGTCTGGAGGGGTCCATGGAAGGGAGTCTCTCAGGTACCTTTCCTAGGGGGTTGCTGGGTGTGTTGAGGACCAGGGCTTTGGTGCGAGATGTGAATTTGCTGGCCAGCTCCGTAGGGTCCAGCTGCCAGTTGGTGCAGGAATCCAGTTCCCCATCCTGGGTGGGGGTCTGGAAGAGGAGGTGGGAGGGGATGGCAATACTTACCTACCCACATTCAATGCTAGGGATTTGCCCCTCTGCCCCCCAGGCATCTGTCCCCACCCTCTCGTCCCTGGGGCTCTGGACACCCCTCCCCCATCCTGGAGGAACTGGCTTCCTTCACTTCCTTCCTTCCTTCCCATCTCCTAGGGGCCAATGTAGCACACTCCTTAGACCCCGCAGCCCACCCACGCCCCAACCAGCATGCTCACCGGCTTCAGGGACACAAACACAGGACGACCCCCCGCCATCAATGTCATGGGCTCATAACAGTCGAAAAAGGGCTCGATGATGATGACCTGTTACAAAGGTCAGATTAGCTGGGGTCAGCACCACTGTGACCCCTCACCTCCACCCAGCCCGTGCCTCACCTCGTCTCCTTCATCCACCAGGGCCTGGAAGGCTGTGAACAGGGCTCCGTAGGCACCCACGGTCACCAGCACGTTCTTGAGCGGCTCTAACTCCTGTCCCAGCAGCTTCCCAAAGAAACTGGCCAGGACCTTTGTCAGTGGTGGGTAACCCTGCCAGGACAGTGGGGATCAGCCACCTGGCTCAGCCTGATCCCACCCTCCTGCTTAGTGGCATCCAGGCAATTCTAGCACTTTCCAGCAGCAGGCCTGGGGCAAAGTCAACTCCTATGGGGTGAGTTCTTTCATTTCCTCTGTCAGACTTGCCCTGGAGCCTGTTCTGTGCCAGGCCCAGAGCCAAGGGCTGGGATTTGGTGAACCAGAGAGAGTACGTGCCTTCATGGAGCACAGCCCAGCAGCCCTGGAGCAGGAGCAGCTCCACATTTGAAACACCTCCCTTTAAGTTGAAGAAGCACATTCGTGCCATCTGATCCTCCCAGCAGCCTTGCTAGAGAAGTATTATTTGATCCCCACCACTTGACAGGTAGAAAAATAGAGACCCAGAGAAAGGAAATGACTTGCCCAAGGTCACACACAGTTGAAGGGCAGGAATAGGGCTTTTGTTGCAGCTTTGGAAGCACCCTACTTTGAGAGGAAGGCTGGATTCATATTCTTGTTTGCTGAGGACACTTATAAAACACTCAGGGCTAAGCCAAGTGACTGATACCTAAGATCTAGAACTTAACTAAATCGTTCACTAAACCAGATTTGATCACAGAAAAATTAAAAATCTCTGTACAGCAAAATATACCATGAACAAAGTTAAAAGACATAAGAGAAAGAGGTAAGATATTTAATACATAAAGAGCTCTTACAAAGCAACAAGACAAAGACAAACACTCAAACAAAAAAATGAGGTAAGTCTTGAAAGAAAAAGTGCTGATGTCCAACCAGCATATGAAAAGAACTTTCCTGCCAGCTTCGAGATCAGTTTGGTGGGAATGTAAGTAAACCTTGCTGGAGGGCAATTTGACAATATCCATTACTTGTTTAAATGCTTACAACATTTGATTCTCTAGTTTTACTTCTAGGGAAGAAGAAACACTCACATATGTGTACAAAGAGAAACACTCACATATGTGTACAAAGATGTACACACAGAGATATTCACTGTGGCATTGTTTATAATAGTGAGATATCTAAACCAGTCCATCAGTACAGGACCGGTGAAATAAATTACAGAAATAAATTACACATCTAGGCATGGAATACTATGCAGCCACTAAAAAGCACAAGGCTATTTTGACATTGAAAGATAACCATGACGCATTATGTAGTGAATTCTGACACGGAAAGTTGTCCAGGACATGCTGTCTAGTGCAATAAACAAGTTACAGAAGATTATTTATAGTATGAGTCCATTTGTATTAAAAAACACAAATCTCACATGTAGGTATGTGCATGTGTGTGTGTGTGTGGGGATGGTATTTATATAAGTATTTTAAAAAGTTCAAAGTTAAAAAGTCTAAACACTCTCAGCAAAGCAGCAAACTGCTGGCAGTGGTTATCTGCAGATGGTGGAACTGGAGGGAACTTCCCTCCAGGCAATTCTCATGCACATCGAAGTATAGGAACCAGAGCTCTACTCCAGGGGCTGGCAAATATTCACTCTGACCCTTTGCAGAAAGAGTTTAGATTTAGAGTCAAATCAATCAGCTGCTGTCTTTCAGGGCTCAGCTTAGGTGTCCCCTCCTTCAGGAAGCCTTCCCTGATTTCCCAGGTTTCATTCCCTCCTTCTTGCTCCCATAGAACCCCATCTTCCTCCAACACAGTGTATCAACTGCCTTTGTTTTCTGCTTTTGTTTTGTTTTGTTGTCTGCTTTTCCCACTAGACCATGAGCTGTCCCAGGGCCTAGAACACAGGAGACACTCAGTGAACACTGAACTGTGGCCAGACTGAATTCCCTGGGCTCTGCCCCTGAACCCTAACACCCAGGTGGGCCTGTGCCCAGAAAGGCCTGCCCCTTCCTCCCCCAGGGGCCCTGGGGGGGCTGGTTGACTCACAAATGCCTTGGTGTACTGGTTGAGCATGAAGTCCCCGCTGACGGCGTGCTGAAAGGCTTCCACGGCGAAGGCTGGGGGTGGGAAGTCGGGGAAGCCTTGGCCCAAGTTCACAGCATCATCATCACTGGCCTGCCTGATGAACTCCACCCTGGCAGACAAATGGAGAGTCGGCACTGGCCCACCCCTCCACCCGGACCTGGACTTCCGCCTGCTTCCAGGGCGAAGTGAGCAATGCACTGGGCTCATTCTGGAACAACTGGACAGCTAGCATCCGCCCTGGCCTGAAGATCTGTGTGGGGCTCGTAGCCGGTCCCACACTTTGGGATGATGTGGGCCAGGCACTGTGCCAATTGTTCATCTCAGCCCAGGGGCTTCCCAACTGTTTTGACCATGGTCCGTCATCTGCACATCCCAAACCCTGGGGAGACAAACAGGGAATCAGCAGTATCCTTCCAGCGTGACCTACTGCAGCATCTCCTATCCTGTCCTACTCTGTTTAGAAATACTTATTGAGACCCTCTAAGTGGATTTCCTGACCCATTAATGCATTTATCAACACCACAGTTTGACATGTGTGCTCACATGACCTTCTGATAGTCTGTGGGCACGTCCTGTTCCTCAGCCACAACGGGAATGGAGAAGATGAGGTTCGGGGTGACCTGTCCAAGGGCCCCCAGTTAGCACATGGCACAGCCAGCCTTTGATGCCACATCTGTCTGGAGCCGAGTTCATGCTCTTGACCCTTACCCTGGACAGACTGGGCCCCACCAGCCCTGCCATCTGCCACCTCTGGCCCCCAGCAACCTTCCTTCTGGCCGTGCCTGCTGGCCAACTCTTCAGGGAAACTGGGAGAGAGGCTGAGATGTGGGGTGAAGGGCTGGTATGTGGTTCCAGGTTGGTTCAGGGGCAGAGGAGTCAGGCTTGGCATAACAATTTGCATAACAATAAATACCATTATGTCTAAAATTGGTCATTTTCTCCCCAGAGCTCCACAATGTGTCTGAAGACACACAGTTGCGGAGGCTCAGAGAGGCCAGTGGCCTGCGCAGAGTCACACAGCAGCTAATGGCAGAGCTGAGATGCAAAATCAGGTGGTGGACGTCTCATGGTGGTTGGGATAGGGGAGCCAGGCTCAAATGCCCTGTAGAGACTGACTGTCCTCTAGGTAGGGGCTCTAGGGTCCTGATCCTCAGGCCACCACCCTCCTTTGCCCTGACTCTCACGGCCCTTATCCCTCCTGGCATTCCCCTCCTGTCCCATGCATTCTTCCCAGGCCAGCTCCTGCTCTCCCCTGGCTTTGCATGAGACTTAGCCTCTCCAGGCCTCGGTCTTCCCCTCTGTACAATGGGGTTGATGAGTTTGAGGGTCTGCCAGGTCTGTGAGTCAGGACAGATTCTTGCTGCCTCTCCCAGCCCCTCTCCTTGTCTCCCCCCTGAGCTGGACTTTACCTTATCTGCAAAATGGGCCACAAGGCTGCTCAGCCTCCTCACAGAAAGGACAGAGGGCGGCAGCCAGAGGATCAGGACTCCAGAGGCACAGCCTAGAGAGCAGCTGGATTCTATAGGGTCTTTGGGCCTCGCTCCCTCTGTCCCAAAGGCTGTGGAACATTGAAGGAGAAGATGGTGGTGGAAGATCTTTGCAAAACACAAGAGCTGTACATGACGGGGGTTTGAAAGAAAAAATGGTCCCATTTTTTGTAAAAACAAAGGCCAACAATTTTTTTTTAAAGTGTAGAGGTATCTGTGCTCCTGGCCAAAGGCGGAGGTGGGGGGGAGTGGCAAGATCATTAAATCTTTCTTACACATCTTCCCACTGCATCCATCGTAGTACTAGTAACAATGGGCACGTACACCTTTTGTGTTTAAACGAGTTAATGACGGAAAGATGTTAACCTCTGCAAATGTCTGTGGAGAGCTGCCTGTGTCTTACCTTCTTAGCTTACCTTACTCTGTACTACGTGTGGAATAAAATAAAAGCCCTCAGATAATTCGGTACATGTGTGTGGTGATGGGTTGTAATTAGTATTTTGGTGGTGAACATGATGTAATCTATGCAGAAATAGAAGTACAATGATGTACACCTGAAATTTTTACAATGTTATAAACCAATGTTACTGCAATAAACAAAATTAAAAAAAATAAAAATAAAAATAAAATAAATAAATAAATAAATAAATAAATAAATAAATAAATAAATAAATAAAAGCCCTCAGCCCGGTGCCTGGGTAATGGCTATCGCTATCATATAGTATGTCACCTTATCCTCCCAAGGCCCTTCAAGGGAAGCATAATTATCTCCATTTTACAGCTCGGGGCTAAGGCTCAGAGCAGGTGTGTCATCAGCCCCAGCGCCACAGCCGAGCAGAGTGAGGCTGAGGTTCGAACCCAAGCCTGCTGCTCTGGGTCTCACTTCTTGTGGGCTGTGGCTGCACATCTCACAGTTCGAGTACTACGGCCACCCTGGGTACCACTGAGACCCTGCAAACCCAGAGACTGCTAGCCCCGGCCTGCCCCTGTGCCCGACGGGACCCCCTCGCACCTCCCCAGCCCTGCCCGCCTCACCAGGGGTTGTGGTCGATCCCGTCCAGCCTTCGAGCCTGCAGCCGTTTGGCCATGGTGAGCTGGAGACAGAGAAGTGGTAAGTCAGAGCTGGAGGCCCAGCAGCCTCCCCTGCACTGGGAGACAGCTACTTTCTGACGGCGGTCCCACCCTGTCCGCTCCCAGGGAGGAGGCGGGGATCAGCACTCCTAAGTAGCAGGGCAGGCTCCAGCCCGCCTCCCCGGCACCCGTCCCCGCCTCCCCGGCACCTGTCCCTGTCAGCCCCCGCGCCTAGCTCCTCCTCATCCCACCAGCCTCGACTTGCCCCCCTGCCAGCTGGGGCTCCAGATGTCCTGAAACAGCCCGGATTTCGTCAGGTTCAAGTTCGACCCAGGGCTGAAGGCCGAGGAGGAGGAGCCAGAGGAGGGAGGAGGTGGAGGGAGCAGGGGAAGGATCATGGCACAGTGACGGCAGCAGCTTCCCTTTACAGAGGTCTTGCTAAGCTCTTCCACTTACTTCTCAGAACGCCCTGGCTGGGCCCATTTTATAGATGAGAAAATGGAGGAGGGGAGTGACGTGTTCAAGGTCACACAGCAAACACACTCAGACTCAGGCCTGTTTGAGATGAGATCACGTTCTGACTCAGGGGAAGGGGACACTTGCTCAGTCCTAGGGGGCTCAGGGACCCTCCTGCCAGCTGGCCCCTCCCCTCCTCTATGTTCCTTCCAGGCTAGCTTCCCTCCATCCACAGGTGTGCAAACACTGGCCAGGCCTGAGGCAGGGTGACATTGGAAGGGTGATTCAGCTCCTCTTGGCCTCAGTCTCCTCATCAGTATAATGGGAGCACGGGCTTCTCGGTCTCTGGGAGCTTTGGTCCTGCAGGTGTGAGTCTCAGAAGGCTGGCAGGTGGCGGAGCCAGGGCTCTAACGTTCTCCTCAGCCACTTGCTATGGCCACTCCTGAGCCCTTCCTGTTTCTCATGATCTGGCTCAGTCACTGCAGCACCCCTCTTAGAGCCGCTGATGACCCCCAGCTAGAGATGAAGACACTGAGACTCAGAGAGGTTCAGGGACCTGCCCAAGGTCGGAGGAGGAGCTGGACAGGACCCTGGTCAAGGTGGCGGCAACAGCAGGGCTCCTAGCGCCAGGCCCTGCCCTGGAGAAGGGCCTGGAGACCGCCCGTATAGGGGCCCGGTTCTTCTGCAGCCTGGGGTCCTGCTGCTGTAAGCAATGTGCAGAGTGCCAGCCTGGGGCCTGGCACCTCGTAGGCCCTCTGCCAACGTTGGCAGCCCTGTCCCCTCACTGAATCCCTGACACTATCACCAGGCCTAGCACTCAGTACACATCAAAATAATTTAAATTGAGGGTGATCTTTGCCAGGGAAAATCATGTTATCACCAAAATGTGAGTTAACGGTGATGACCTTTGGTTGGTTGGTTAACAAATCTTTTTTCTTCCTTATAATTTTCTTATTTTCCAAAGTTTCTAAAATAAGTGTTTTATTTTTATGATTCAAAAATGTGGGAGGGGCCGGCCCAGTGGTGTACTGGTTAAGTTAGGGTGCTCCTCTTTGGCGGCCTGGGGTTTGTGTGTTCAGATCCTGGGCAGTGACCTACACACTGCTCGTCAAGCCATGCTGTGGTGGCATCCCACATACAAAATAGAGGAGGATTGGCACAGATGTTAGCTCCGGGACCATCTTCCTCAGGAAAGGAAAATGTGGGAGAAAATCACATTTTAATTTTATTTATTTATTTATTTATTTTTTCCCCCAAAGCCCCAGTAGATAGTTGTATGTCATAGCTGTACATCCTTCTAGTTGCTGTACGTGGGACATGGCCTCAGCACGGCTGGAGAAGCAGTGCGTCCGTGCGCGCCTAGGATCCGAACCCGGGCCACCAGCAGCGGAGCGCGCGCACCTAACCGCTAAGCCACAGGGCCGGCCCATACATTTTAGAAGAATATTTATCAATGTGATATACTGATATCAACAAAACAGGCTATAAAATACTGTATACAATATGATTATATTTTAATCATAAAAAATATATCCTAATATACATCAGTACACGTACAATTTTTTCTATGACCATATATGAATAGAAAAAAAAAAAGTCTGGAAGAAAATATATCTAAAATGTTAAGTTCTCCCTGAGTGGTGGAATTATAGGTGATTTAGCTGCATGCATGTGCTTTTCTATGTTTCCAAATATTTTGGACAGAGATCATAACCATATTTGATCGATTCTGATATGTGCATTGTTTCCCATTGCTCTTTCTCTGAATTCAGATGTGTCTTATGATCTATAGTATGAATTTAACTGGCATTTCCCCTCTTACTAGTCCATAAAATAACAGTGCATCTCACAATTGCTGGCATCGTGTATTCAATGAGGTAAGGAATTATTTTTGAATTGTGGATGCATCACATTGAAAAAATAAATAAAGCAAAGATGAGTTGGGGTGGGAGTGGGGAGGGAGGATAGAAGTGGACTGAGGGACGTTTGAGGAGGGTTGGGGTGGGGGAAGGAGTAGAGGGGTACAGGGGCATAGAGAGAGAGAACAAAGGAGGCAAATGGAGTTGAATGAGTTTAGGAAGGAGATACAAATAAGGGAGCGATCCCAGAAACTTGGGGTGCTCAAAGAAGTGACCTTTTTTTTTTTTTTTTTTTTTTTTAAAGATTTTATTTATTTTATTTTTTCCCCCCAAAGCTCCAGTGGATAGCTGTATGTCGTAGCTGCACATCCTTCTAGTTGCTGTATGCGGGACTCGGCCTCAGGATGAACGGAGAAGTGGTGCCTCGATGCGCACCCGGGATCCGAACCCGGGCCACCAGCATCACAGCGCGCGCACTTAACCACCAAGCCACAGGGCCGGCCCAGAAGTGACCTTTAAGTATGTCACACAGTACTTGGAGCAGTGAGGAAAGTGACTGTTCTTGGGCTTATGCATATGTATTCATTCAGCCAACATTCACTGAGTACCAACTGTGTACCAAACACTGGGCTGGGCACAGGGGATGAGGAGGAGGCAGCACCACCAGGCTGACTATTCAGATGCAGGGATACAAGTTCTAGATTAGAGGCAAGGGTAAGGAGGGGCCTACATCCAGGCTGCAGTCAAGGAAGGCTTCCTGAAAGAGGAGGCTCACGCACAGCTTTGAATCCAGGACCAAGCCAGATCCCAGGAGCCCTGGTTCACTCAGGGGGCAGAGCGCCTGGGGTTAGAACACTTACAGTCTGGTGCAAGCACCTGGTGAGCGAAGTTCCGGTCTTCCTTCCCTGGAGCGGCCTCACTAGGTGCCAATTGACAGCTGCCACGTTCCTGAATATGCCTTCCAGAGCCATGGGCCACTGACGATTCCTCCTCCAGAGGCAGAGGAGGAGAGAGGAGAAGGGCCTGGCCAGAAAATGGCTCTGAGCCCAGGACCTGGGTGCCACCCCCCCCCCCCCCACAGCTCTAATAACAACAATAACAAGGGCTAATTTTATTGAATGGTCACTGTGTGCCAGCCACAGCCACAAGTACTTTGTTGCATAATTATCCCTCAGTCCTCAAAACCCCCTGTAACCCGCTCCCCCCACCAGCAACCAGAGTGACCTTTTCAAAATGTAAATCACCTCTAATGAAAAAATGATCCAGGCGAAGATCATGGATGGCCCCTAACATCACGGAGAGAGTCAACCCTACATCATGTTGTGACTCTGAAAACACACAACGCCTGCAAATTATTCCTGTGCTAAAACCAAATCTAAGTCAGATCATGCCTCAGGATTACTAAAATAAAGGGACAAAAGAACATGTTAATGACACCACAGAGATGCAATCAACAAATTCAGACTGATGGAAGCCCTATAGAACAAACGACCCTACCTCTTCAACAAATAAAGTACAAGGGATAAAAAGGTCCGGGGCACTATAGATTAAAAGAACTTAATAGACATATATAAAAAAGTGAATGCCTTGAAAGAGAAGAAAACTGTTGGAGGGCTCATTGCACAATTTCAAAGCTTACTAAAAAGCTATAGGCACCAAGAAAGTGTGGTACTGGCATACGGATAGACATATAAATCAATGGAATAGACTTGAGAGTCCAGAAATAAACTCTCACATTTATGGTCAATTATTTGACAAAGGTGCCAAGAAAATTCAATGAGGAAAGAACAGTTTTCTCAACAAATAGTGCTGGGAGAACTGGATATCCACATGCAAAAGAATGAATTTGGATCCCTACTTCACACCATACACAAAAATTAACTCAAAGTGGATCACAGACCTAAATGTAAGAGCTAAAACTATAAAACTCCTAGAAGAAAACAGGAGTAATCTTTGTGATCTTGAGTTAGAATATGGTTGCTTAGATACAATACTAAAAGCACAAGCAACAAAAGAAAAAATAGATATACTGAACTTCATCAAAATTAACAATTTTTGTGCTTCAAAGGATATCATCAAGGAAGTGAAAAGACAACCCACGGTATGGGAGAAAATATTTGCAAATCATAAATCTGAATTTCTCCAAAGAAGATATATAAATGGCCAATAAGCCAGTGAAAAGATGCTCAACATCATTAGTCAACAGGGAAATGCCATATTAAGATACCACTTCATATACACTAGGATGGCTGTAACAAATAAGACAGATAATTACAAGTGTTTCAAGGATGTTGAGAAATTGGAACCCTTGTACATTGTTTCTGGGAATGTAAAATGGTGCAGCTGCTGTGGAAAACATTCTAGAAGTTCTTCAAAATGTTAAACATCGAGTCACCATACAACCCAGCAATTTCACTTCTAAGTATATATCCAAGAGACACAAAAACAGATGTCCACACAAAAACTGGTCCATGAATGTTCATAGCTGCATTATTCCTAACAGCCCCAAAGTGGAAACAACCTAAGGGTCCATCAGTTGATGGACATCAATTGATAAACAAAATGTTTAAATCCATACAGTGGAATATCATTCAACAATAAGAAGGAATGAAGTACTGACCTATGCCGCAACATGGATGAACCTTGAAAACATTAGCCTAAGTAAAAGAAGCCAGTCCTAAAAGACCACAATTATATGATGCCATTTATACGAAATAGGCAAATCTACAGAGACAGAGAGTAGATGACTGATTGCCTTGGGCTGGGAGTAGGGGTGGGGAGGTGGGAATGGCAAATGACTACTAATGGGTTCGTGGTATCTTATTGGCATGATAAAAATGTTCTAGAATTAGATTGTGGTGACAGTTGCACAAATGTGAATATACTAAAAACCACCGAATAGCACACTTTATTTATTTATTTATTTTTAATTTTTTGTTTATTGCAGTAACATTGGTTTATAACACTGTAAAAATTTCAGGTGTACATCATTATACTTCTATTTCTGCATAGATTACATCATGTTCACCACCAAAATACTAATTACAACCCATCACCACACACATGTACCGCATTATCCCTTTCACCCTCCTCCCTCCCCCCTTCCCCTCTGGTAACCACCAATCCAATCTCTGTCTCTATGTGTTTGTTTATTGTTGTTATTATCTACTACTTAATGAAGGAAATCATGCGGTATTTGACCTTCTCCCTCTGACTTATTTCACTTTGCATTGCACCCTCAGTGTCCATCCATGTTGTCACAAATGGCTGGATTTCATCGTTTCTTATGGCTGAGTAGTATTCCATTGTGTATATATACCACATCTTCTTTATCCATTCGTCCCTTGATGGGCACTTAGGTTGCTTCCAAGTCTTGGCTATTGTGAATAACGCTGCAATGAACACAGGGGTGCATGTACCTTTACAAATTGGTGTTTTCAAGTTCTTTGGGTAAATACCCAACAGTGGAATAGCTGGATCATATGGTAGTTCTATCCTTGATTTTTTGAGGAATCTCCATACTGTTTTCCATAGTGGCTGCACCAGTTTGCGCTCCCACAGGCAGTGTATGAGAGTTCCCTACTCTCCACATCCTCTCCAACACATGTTGTTTCCTGTCTTGTTAATTATAGCCATTCTGACGGGCGTGAGGTGATATCTCATTGTAGTTTTGATTTGCATTTCCCTGATAGTTAATGATTTTGAACATCTTTTCATGTGTCTGTTGGCCATCTGTATATCTTCTTTGGAGAAATGTCTGTTCAGGTCTTTTGCCCATTTTTTAATCGGGTTGGTAGTTTTTTTGTTGTTGAGATGCATGAGTTCTTTATATATTTGGGAGCTTAAGCCCTTATCAGATGTATGGTTTGCAAATATCTTCTCCCAATTGTTAGGTTGTCTTTTCGTTTTGCTGATGGTTTCCTTTGCTGTGCAGAAGCTTTTTAGTTTGATGTAGTCCCATTTGTTTATTTTTTCTATTGTTTCTCTTGCCCGGTCAGACATGGTGTTTGAAAAGATGTTGCTAAGACCGATGTCGAAGAGCGTACTGCCTATGTTTTCTTCTAGAAATTTCACAGTTTCAGGTTTTACATTCAAGCCGAATAGTACACTTTAAATGGCTGAATTATATGGTGCGTGTATTACTGTATCTAAATAAAGCTGTTTTTCAAAATTGCCAAGGTCTGGGAAACTAAAAAGGCAGTGCCCTTGTGGCGGCCGTGGGAATGTGTCTCTCTGACTGCCAGGAGCCTGACTGACCGAGGGGACGGCTGTGCTCAGAAGCCTATGCCCAGGCCTTAGCACTAAGGCCATGCTCTCAGGGGCTGTGCCAGCCAGTGTCTGAAGGACAGTGAGGCAGGCTGGGAGACTTGGCACTCTCCAAGATGCCCACTGGCTTTGCTGGAACTTTCTGAGAACTGCACCGCAGTCTGAGACTTTTCCTTCCAGCCTTCCTTCCTTCCCTCTCTCCTCCAAGGGGGTCAGAACACAGCACTGAAAAAGGAGTGAGTGTTTGGAGTTCAGGGGGGGCTGTTCCAGATTCAAAGAGACTAAAGAGACACAGTGAGCAAATACAGTATGTGACCCTGAATTGGATCCTGGATTGGTGACGACAACAGGAACAATCAAAGTTCACAGAAGATATCTTTGGGACAACTGGAGAAATCTGAATATGGCCTGTACATCAGATGAAATGACTGAATCGACAGTCAATTTCTTTTTCTCTTTTTGGTGAGGAAGATTGGCCCTGAGCTAACATCTGTTGCCCATCTTCCTCTTCTTGCTTGAGGAAGATTGGCCCTGAGCTGACATCTGTGCCAATCCTCCTCTACTTTTTTTGTATGTGGGA
The DNA here is from genome assembly GCF_057802395.1 of Ceratotherium simum simum. NCBI lineage: Eukaryota > Metazoa > Chordata > Mammalia > Perissodactyla > Rhinocerotidae > Ceratotherium > Ceratotherium simum. Next base: position 7,960,993 of record NC_141928.1, on the reverse strand, counting down.
CACCACCACAGCATGGCTTGATGAGTGGTGTGTAGGTCCACACCCGGGATCTGAACCCACAAACCCTGGGCTGCCAAAGTGGAATGTACACACTTAACCACTATGCCACCAGGCTGGCCCCAATGGTCAATGTCTTTGGTGTGATAATGCGGGGTGGTTATATAGGGGGTGGGCATTCTCAGGAGGCACAGGCTGAAGTATTTAGCAGTGAAGCATCAGGATGCCTGCAACATGCTTTCAAAAGATTTAGCAAAGAACATACAAAGGCAGGGCCGGGAAGAGAGACATTAGCAAACATGGCAAAACGTCACCCAGTGGTGAATCCGGGTGGCTGGCATATGTGTGGCCACCATACAGTTCTTTCACCTTTCCCATACGCCCGACTTTTTCAAAAGGCTGAGAGGCAAAAGAGGCATGCACCTCAACCAGATGCAGTGTATGGACCTCCTCTGGGATGGTGAGGCAAAGAAACCCACTATAACCGGTGCTGCCCTCACACCCTGCCCTCCCTCTGCTTTAGCGAGCTATACCTTTGACAAGCACTGAACTAAAAGATACTTAGGGGCTTATTTTCTTTTCAGGCTCTTAAGGAAGGTTTAGAAAGTTTGGTAACCGAATGAACAAGCAGGGTTACAGCAGAGGGAAGAACAAGTCGAGAGCCAGAGATAGAGGGGGAGAGAGAGAGAGAAAGAGCACGCACACAGTGGGGGTTGTGGGTGGAGAAAACCCCACCTCTGCTCTGGGGAACCAGAGGAAAAGGGCTGCTTGGTGGGCTCCACTGTGCTCCACAAACGTGAGGGGCAAATTTGATGGGACAGATGTAAACAATGACTGGGCATTACACCATAGGAAGGAATCATTCATTTTTTAGGTGTGCTAATGGTATTGGTGATTTCTTTCTCTTTGTTTTTGCTGGGAAAAATTCGCTCTAAGCTAACATCTGTTGCCATCTTCCTCTTTTTTTCCCCAAAACCCCAGTACATTGTTGTATATCCTAGTTGTAAGTCCTTCTAGTTTGTCTATGTGAGCCACCACCACAGCAAGGTTACTGACAGACAAGTGGTGTGATTCCATGACCGGGAACCGAACCCGGGCTGCTGAAGTGGAGCGCGCGCACTTAACCGCTAAGCGACGGGGCTGGCCCTCTTTCTTCCTTTTTAAAAGTCCTTATATTTTAGAGATGTACCCTGAAGTATTTATGATATAATATTTGGGATTTGCTTCAAAATAACCCAAAATGAGCCAGATGGAGGAAGTGGGAAGGGGATGGGGGACTAGATAAAGGAAGATGGGCCGTCAACTGAGGCTTGGAGGGTTAGGATACTCTACTGTCTACTTTTGCATATATCTGGAATGTTCCATCCCCATGAGGTGGAAGTCAGAGCCACAACATGGAAGGAGTTTGGGTCTCTGATGATGGAGGAACCTTTACTTACCTCTAAACTTGGTTGATGAGTGAGAGCAAGACAGAGAGAGAGAGAGAGAGAGAGAGAGAGTTTGATCTTGTTTAAGCTACTGTTATTTTGGTTTTTCTTTCACTCACAGCAAACCAGGCCTAACTGATAAGCCCTGTCAATGCCCTCAGCCCAAAACCACCAGGAGCACAGCTCTGATTGAACAGGTTGCAGCGAGGGAAAGTGCACACAGGGAGCTGTGGGGTGTCTCAGTAAGAGGGTGCTAGAACTTATAGGATTTGGACTTGGGGGGAGGGTCCAAGCAAGCAGGACTTCGCTGTGGACTGGTGCTTTCAGAAGCAGGAATAATTTTATGATTGGATATCACAATAAATTTATTTACAGGGAGGGCAGGCTAGAGTGGAGCTAGTTATAATGGGTAAAGAAGCAGCAGCCACTCGTGTGAGCCAGGAGAGAGGGTGCCTGGTACAGCGTGGCTTCCACACCGTTCATGTTCATCTGTGTTCAGACATGATTACGGAGTGGTCTTCTTTCTGTCTGGATTTCTCACGGTCCCAGAGTGGCCTTGCCTGATGCTGATGTTCTGTGAAATTGTTCACGTTCATAGAAAACCACATCCTATCCATGGGTGCCAGACCAGCTGCTGGGTTCCAGACGCTGCTCTTCTCTTTCTAAATCTTCATTCCGGCATCAATCTCGTAATCATTACAGTTTGCATTTATAGAATCACCATTATATGGGAGATATTGCAGAGGGCAGAAAATTGGCCCTCCTTCCTGACTTCACTATCCAAAGAATGGCTTCAAATATGAGATACACAAAAAGATGGATAGACACAGGAAAATGAAAAGAGTATGTGTCCTCTCTCAACTGCACAGTTAAATACGATGAATATGCAGTGTCATTAATTTTTCATTCACCCAACAAACATTATTGAGCTCCTATTATATGGAAGGCACTGGATTAGACACTGGGTATACAGACACGAATGACTCTAAAGGTCATTCAGGCATGTCTAATTCCTCTCCCTTGGGTGAGATTTTTAAACCATGGAAGACAGTTATCAGATTCTCTAATTCTTCTTTTCTTGATGTTAATGATACTCTCTTCATCTTTTTCTATAAAATTTTTCTAAGTGCAAAAAATGAAAAATAAAATAAATAAATCTTCATACTAAGAATAAAATCCAAAGTCTTTACCACGTACTATAAGACCCTATTACATCAGACATGGGGCCACCTGTCCCGGGTCACTCCCTGCCACCGTGCCTTTCGCTTGTTCTCCCCCAGCCACACTCACCATTCCTGTCTATCTGTTAGTTGCTCCCCCATATCCACTCTGCTTCTAGAGCAGCCAGCGTCAGCAAACGTTTCTGTATGGGGCCAGAGCACACATTTCAGGCTCCGTAGGATATACAGCCTCCGTCGCAGCCCCTCAGCTCTGCCGCTGCAGCACGTACACAAACGGGTGTGGCTGTGTTCCACTAACACTGGACTGACGAACACCGCGAGGCTGGATTGGAGCCCCTGGAGTTTCTACCTCCAGACCTGTTCACACGGAGCCTCCAGCACTTGGTCAGTCCCCGTATGGGGTCCGCACCCCTGTGCTGGTCCCAGCGGAGGTTTCTGCTCCCGTGGGTTGTGATTCTCTGAATCTGCTTGTCTGTCTCTCCAATTCCGGGGGCAGTGGTTTGACCCGTGACCTCACCTCTCCGATGGATCTAAGAGGAAGTCGATTTTTCAGGTTGTTCCCCTTTTTACTTGTAAGGACAGACTGACGACTTCCAAGCTCCTGACAGGCAGGACTGGGAACCGGAAGTCCAATACAGCAGACGTAGTCACACAATTTCACAACTATCAGTATAATGCTCTAACTTCTTATGGAGAAACAAAGAAAAGTAATGTATAACTCAACAACATATATTTTAGTATATAAATGCTCAGGCTCGCCCACACTAGAAGATTCTGTGAAGTAGAGAGCTTCTGGCACCTGCTTATAAGAAATAAGTTCAGTCTGAGCATTACTCGGCAGCTCCCTAGCCCAGTCCCTTCTAAGCCCCCTCCCAACCCAGCCTCTTCCCCCAAGGTTGTTCAAAGCATTTCCGAGCACTGGAAATTAGCAGTCTGTCCAAAGGTGGGGCACTTCCTCCTTCTGTTCTTCAATTGTCAGCTTTCCCTGGCACAGTGCTGAGACCACAGTAGGGACCAGGCCAAGCAGGGCCCCGCCACACAGGCTCACAGACCCAGGGGGACGAGAGATGCCCCACAAGCGCTGTCTCCATTCATCCAGCAGGTGTTTCCTGACAAGTGCAAAGAGTGTCTTATGGCTTGAATTGTGTCCTCCAAGAGGATCCGTTCAAGTCCTAACCTCCAGTACCGGTGAATGTGACCTTATTTGGAAAGAGGATCTTTGTACATGTAAATAATTTAAGATGAGGTCATACTGGACTAGAGCGGACCTTAATCCACTGTGACTGGTGTCCTTATAAGAAGAGAAGAGACATGGGCCGGCCCCGTAGCTTAGCGGTTAAGTGCGTCCGCTCCGCTGCTGGCGGCCCGGGTTTGGATCCCGGGCGCGCACCAACGCACCACTTCTCTGGCCATGCTGAGGCCGTGTCCCACATACAGCAACTAGAAGGATGTGCAACTATGACACACAACTATCTACTGGGGCTTTTGGGGGAAAAATAAATAAAATTAAAAAAAAAAAAAAAAGAAGAGACAAGACATAGACACACAGGGAGAATGTCATGTGAAGACAGAGGCGGAGATAAGAGTGATGTGTCTACAAGCCAAGGAAGCCATGGATTGCTGGCAACCCCAGAGGCTAAGAGAAAGGCATGGGACAGATTCTCCTCTAGAGCCTCCAGAGAGAGCATCGCCCTGCTGACACCTTGATTTTGGACTTCCAGCCTCCAGAACTGTGAGCGAGTAAGTTCCTGTTGTTTGAAGCCACCCGGCTTGTGCAAGAGAGCTGGGAGATTTCAGAAGCTGAGGAGTCAGCCGGCCAGGGTTCACCCTCTAATTTCTTAGCATTGAGTCAGTTCCAGGGGAACTCTGCAGGAAGCACTCCTGGATCCCTGTGGCTCAGAATCAGAGCTTGGAGCAACAAAGAGTAGTGTGATCATTGTCCGAGGAGGGACATTCCACGGTGTGTCACATTACGGGGAGGGCGTTGGTGTGCTCCAGCCTCACTCACTCAGGGGACACGAGGCCCAAGGCCAGGCCTGAGCCCAGTGCTGGTCACAGTAGGCGCCCGGTGCCCACCGTTTGTTCTAGGGGGACCGACCATCCTGCTTGCCTGGGATTGAGGGGTTTCTTGGGATGCAGGATTTTCAGTGCTAAAACTGGGATCATCCTGGGCAAATGGGGACAGCTGGTCCCCTTAGACTGGCTGAATGCAGGGTTGGCTGCTCCTGTCCTGTGCCTGATGTCCTGCCGACTCCTCCAAATGGACTTAATCCTAGAGGGACCCCCTCTGCCACCTCCTGACCACTAGGTTCAGAATTTCTGGATGCCTGGTAGGCTGAGCCTCTCTCTGACACCGCCGCCCACATCACTCCCTGTCTATCAATTCTGTCCTTTCTCCGAAAGTGACTACACCTCCTCTGCCCCAAATCATGCCTTCATCATCTCACAGATTACAGTGGTAGGAATGATATTAACACAATCAGCTCTAACTTGCTGAGTGCTCACTCTGCACCAGGCACTGTGATAAGGACTATACATATGTCATCGGACCCTTTCAACAGTCCTGGAAAGCAGGTGCTATCCTCACCCCCACTAATAGTGTGGGGGATCAGAATTGGCCACCCAAAAACGTGTCTCTTTGGCTTGATTATTTATTTATGTATTTATTTTTTGTGAGGAAGATCGGCCCTGTGCTAACATCTGCCAATCCTCCTCTTTTTTTTTTTTTTTTTTTTTTGCTGAGGAAGACTGGCCCTGGGCTAACATCCACACCCATCTTCCTCCACTTTATATGGGACTTCACCACAGCATGACTTGACAAGCGGTGCGTTGGTGCGCGCCCGGGATCCGAACCGGCAAAACCCGGGCCGCCACAGAAGCAGGGCACGCATACTTAACCGCTTGCGCCACCTGGCCGGCCCCGGCTTGATTATTTTTAAGAACAAAAGACTCTGAAAGAAATTTTGACCTTCCCCCTAACTGTCTAAAAGAATTTAAGATAGAAGGCCTGTGCCAGGAAGGAGCTAATACCTTAGCATAACATTCTCTATAGCTGGCCCAGCAAACGTTTGTTTAGCAAACATTTGCATTTCCATCTCCATGTAAATTGCCTTCCTCCCCTTTGAAGCCCCAAACCACTCCCCACAACATCCTCCTTTGTCTTTAGTTGAAGATGGTATTTAAGGGGGCAACTTCAGCCATTCTGGCGAGTTGCTCAGTTTTCCTGGGTTTCTCCCATGTACACGTTATAAAGCCTTGTTTGATTTTCTCCTGTTATACTGTCTCATGTCAATTTTATTTTGTAGACCAGCCAGAAGGACCTAGAGCGTAGAGGAATTGTCTTCCTCGCCCATGATAGGCAAGGACATTCGTAATGATGATCAAACAACAACTAGCACTCCTATGGAGCTCCTGGAGGTCAGGGGAGGTGCCCAGCACAGGGCAGAAACTCACACAGGAAAATATCCCAGCTTGTGGCCCCCTCCCGTCCTCTGCCACAATCTCAGCCCCGCACCCTCTCTGGGCACTGCCAGATCTTGGGAAAGGTGGTTCCTTGGGGCTGGAGGTGGCCTGGCTCCCCCGAGGGAGAAGGATATGCTCAACAAGTCTCGCTGTCTCAGGGCTGGAAACCGGAGCAGGCTTTCACTGCAGGGAACTGCCAGGGCAGGGGGTGGTGTGTGTGCTGGCCCCCAAATATAATTTTTATTGTTATCTTTAATGGAGAAAGGGGCCCGTGAAGGTAAAAGTGAATAGGGCCCATGAAGTCATGTGACCTTGAGCATGGGTAAATCTGTGTGTGGCTGCGACTCGAGTAAACATGAGTGTCTGCACTTTGAGCAGGAGCACACAACTCTGTATCTGTGTCTGTGAGCACATGAGCATGTGGGCAGTTTCCAGGGACTTGAAGGGCAGGGAGAAGCCACTGGGGGTCTGAGCAGGAAGGCAGGAAGGGCACAGGTGGCTCCAGGGGTGGGGGTGGGGGGCGGCCCTCACCCAGCAACACCACCAGGTGTCAGGGCAGTGCCCTGGGAAGGGAGGCTTGTGGGCTTGTTGTTTCTGAAGCCGCCAGCAGGGGGCGCACACAGCCAGCCTTGCTTTGACTTGGGGCTAGCTGGCCCTGGGGCTCCACACATCTGGGCACAGCAGGAGGGGACTGTGGCCTCACTTCATAAGGAGGCCCACAGCGGGACCATGCTGGTCCAGGCCCACCACGAGGCGGGACTGCTGACCTCTCAGTCCAGAGTTCTCCCACTGACTGGGGCTGACCCAGCGCCCTCATTCATAGGTACCTGGGGGTTCTCATCAGGGACTCATTCAGCTCATCCAGAGGCACCCGGGGGACCCTGCAGGCAGCATTTCCGAGCCACACACACCTCCAACTCCCCAGGCCTCACCCTCCATCTTCTAGGAAGCAGGTTTCCCCTGGCCAACTCCTCTCTAGCCCTGACGTCCGTCCTAAGTTTAATGACAACGCCCTTTTATTTACTGCACACTTTCTCTGTGCCAGACAGCCTGCTGAGCACCTTACAAGTCCCATGACTTTGAATCCTGTGATAAAGGGTCCATCAAGAGGCTAAGTCACATACCCAAGGCCACACTAGCAAGTAGCAGAGCTGGGATTTGAACTCAGGACTCTGACTTCAAAGCCTGTACTCACTGCCACTGTGGGACAAGAGGAGCCTCTGAGCAGTCACAGGACGGCCCCTTGGGCCACTGACTCCTACTTCCAGAGAGAGCCAGAGAAGCACAGACTGATGGGTGCTCAATGCGAAATGAGAGAATTCAGTCCAGTAACTCACATTTTATGGACGGGGATACTGATGACCGGAGAGGGGAACTGACCAGCCCAGATTCCACCAGGACCAGATCACCTGAGTCCCAGTCCTGGTATTTTTCTCATTCTAGAAAGCTGGCTCTTCCAGTGGACACTACGCACCTGGCACAGAGTAGCTGCTCAATGTACTTTTGCTGAACGAGAATGAATATCTATCTCTCCCACCAGACTGCGAGCTCCATTAGAACAAGGACTCTCCTCTATTCATCTTTTAATCATCAATACCTGGTGCAGGGCCGCCACCTGGTTGCATGCCTTTTCATCACTTCAGCAAATATTTAATGAACTTCTCATATGTGCTATGCCCCATGCTAGCCACCAGGTATACAAGGGTGAATAGGACAACTTCTCTTCCTTCAAGGAGTGTACAGTCTAATGAAGGAGACTAACAAGCAACCAGACCATTTTAATATTGTGTGAGCCTTAATATACAAAGGATTCTTACAAATCAATAACAAAGACCAACATTTCAATAGGAAAAAATGTGGGCAAAAGATATAAATTCACAAAAAAGAAAACAGTCAATAAACTTGAAAAGATGATGAATGTTACTCATAATTAACAAAATGCAAACTAAAATGAAACACTATTGTCTGCCTCTCAGCTAGGGAGAGAATAAGAAGATAGAGACTCATCACATTGATATTACAATGCACTAAAAGGTCATAATCCATGACTTGGAAAACACCAGGTTAGAGCATTCACTGGTATAACTTTTGGAGGGCAATTTAATAATAATAACATACATTACTCTTTGACCTGACACTTCGTCTCCCAGAAATTTATGTTACAGGAATATTCGCACATACACACAAAAAGGTATACACCTGGATGAAGAGTGCAGCATTGTGTGTGAGAGAGAAAAAACTGGAGACAATCCAATGTCCATCAATTGGGGGCTGGTTCAGTGTGTTATGGTTTATCCATACAGTGGAATATTGTGCAGCCACTAAAAGGAATGAGGTTGCCCTTAGCATTCTGACATGGAAAGATATGCAGGTTACGTGAAAAATGCAAGTTGATTTCAGAACTTACTACAAAGGTACAGTCATCAAAACAGTGTGGCACTGGCATAAGGATAGACATACAGACCAATGGAATAGAACAGAGAGCCCAGAAATAAACCCAGATATCTATGGGCAATGGATTTTTGACAAGGGTGCCCAAATGATTCAGTGGCAGAAGAAACAGTCTTTTCGGGCCATCCCCGTGGCTTAGCGGTTAAGTGCATGTGCTCCGCTGCTGGCAGCCAGGGTTCGGATCCCGGGCGCGCACCGACGCACCGCTTCTCGGGCCATGCTGAGGCCACGTCCCACATACAGCAACTAGAAGGATGTGCAGCTATGACATACAACTATCTATTGGGGCTTTGGGGGAAAACAAATAAATAAATTAATTAAATTAAAAAAAAAAAAAGAAGAAGAAGAAACAGTCTTTTCAACAAATCTTGCTGGGACAACTGGTTAGCCACAAATAAAAGAACGAAGTTGGACCCTCTACCTCACTCCATCTACAAAAACTGACTCAAAATGAATCAATGACCTTGATTGCATTCTTTTTTTTTTTTTTTTTAAAGATTTTATTTATTTTATTTTTTCCCCCCAAAGCCCCAGTGGATAGTTGTATGTCGTAGCTGCACATCCTTCTAGTCGCTGCATGCGGGACTCGGCCTCAGGATGAACGGAGAAGTGGTGCCTCGATGCGCACCCGGGATCCGAACCCGGGCCACCAGCATCGCAGCGCGCGCACTTAACCACCAAGCCACAGGGCCGGCCCTGATTGCATTCTTGATAACGTACTTTGACAAAAGTTTTTAATTTTTATGAAGCCCAAACACAGAATAAACGTGTGACCTAGCAATTCCACTCCTGGGGATACACCAAAAAGAAATGAAAATGTTTGTCTATGCAGAATCTTGTATATGAATGTTAATAGCATTATTCATAGCAGTTAAAAGGTGGAAACAACCCAAATGTCCTTCAACAGATGAACAGGTGAATTGTGGTATATCCGTACAATGGAATATTATTCAGCCACAAAAAGGCACAACAGACATACTGATATATGCAACAACTTGGATGAACCTCGAAAATATTAAACCAAGTGAAAGAAGCCAGACACGAAAGGTCACATATTGTATGATTCCTTTCATAGGATATATCCAGAAGGCAAATCCATAGTCAGAAAGCAGATTAGCAGTTACCAGGGGATGGGAGGGAGAAACGTGGAGAGATTGTTTAATGGATACGGGATGTTTTTTCTGGGGTAATGAAAGGTTTTGCAACTAGAAAGAGGTGGTGGTTGCACAACATTGTAAATACACGAAATACCACTGACTTGTACACTTTATTTTATTATTTTTTTTTTGTGTGTGAGGAAGATCAGCCCTGAGCTAACATCCAAGCCAATCCTCCTCTTTTTGCTGAGGAAGACTGGCCCTGAGCTAACATCTATTGCCAATACTCCTCCTTTTTTTCCCTTTTTCTCCCCAAAGCCCCAGTAGGTAGTTGTATGTCATAGTTGCACAGCCTTCTAGTTGCTGTATGTGGGACACCGCCTCAGCATGGCCAGACAAGCAGTGTGTCGGTGTGTGCCCGGGATCCGAACCCGGGCCGCCAGTAGCAGAGCGCGAGCACTTAACCACTAAGCCACAGGGCCGGCCCCGACGTGTACACTTTAAATGGTTGATTTATTAAATGATTATGTGAATTTCACCTCAATTTAAAAAATGTATGGTTATAAAAAAGGCAGCTTGAAGAACCATATAACCCCGTTTGCATTTTTTATAGAGTCAGATACACATGTGATGGTGCATACATATAAATACACATATACACAGGCAGTCCTTGCTTCCCCATGTACGCTGGGACTGTAAAAATGCCCACACGAGCTGAAATCATGCAAAGATAACTTAATAATTAATGAGAAAAATTACGATTGTTCTGTGACCTTTAAAAGTTGTCAAAGCATTGGGGCCGGCCCGTGGTTTAGCGGTTAAGTGCACGGGCTCCCCTACTGGCGCCCCGGGTTCGGATCCCGGGTGCACAGCGACGCACCGCTTCTCTGGCCATGCTGAGGCCGTGTCCCACATACAGCAACTAGAAGGATGTGCAACTATGATGTACAACTATCTACTGGCACTTTGGGGGGAAAAAAAAAAGTTGTCAAAGCATTAAAAACTCTCTTATGCTCTGTTATAAACGTAGAGGGAAATGAAAAAGTGGTAGAACTACTACTAATAAGTTTAATATTTAAATTACTAATGTAATTTAAATTAGAAACATTGAGAATTAAAGTGTTTTCTTTCCTTTTCATTTAACGTTTTTTTTTTTTTTTGGTGAGGAAGATTAACCCTGAGCTAACCTCCGTTACAAACCTCCTCTTTTTCCTGAGGAAGATTGGCCCTGGGCTAACAGTCGTGCCCATCTACCTCTACTTTATATGTGCGACGCAGCCTCAGCATGGCTTGATGAGCAGTGCACAGGTCTGTGTCCAGGATCCGAACCTGAGAACCCCGAGCCACTGAAGCGGAGTGCGTGAACTTAACCACTACGCCACTGGGCTGGCCAGAAAAAGTTTTTTCTTTCTTTATAAAAGTGTATCAAGGATGACCCAGCAATCCCACTTCGGGGTATATATCCAAAGGAAATAAAATCACTGTCTTGAAAAGATATCTGTACTCCCACGTTCACTGCAGCATTATTCACAATAGCGAACATATGGAAACAACCTAAGTGTCCGTTGATGGATGAATGGGTAAAGGAAAGTCAGTATATATACAAAATATACAATATAATATATTATATATACACATATATATACAAATATACAATAAAAAAATATACAATGGGGGCCAGCCCAGTGGCCCAGTGTGTGTATATATATATATATATAAAATATATAAGTATATTAAATATTTAATATAAATATTAACATCTATATAAAATATATAAGTAAAAATATATATACAATGGATATATTATAATCTATAATCTATTATAGTCTATAACAATATATACAATGTGACATTATTTGGCCTTAAAAAAGGAAATTCTGCCATTTGCGACAACATGGATGAAACTACAGGACATTATGCTAAGTGAAATGAGCCAGACAGAGAAAGACAAATACTGCATGGTATCACTTATGTGTGGAATCTGGAAAAAAAGTAAAAAGGAAAAAGTTGAACTCACAGAAACAGAGAGTAGAACGGCAGTTGCCAGGAGCTGGGGGGTGGGGGAAATGGGGAGAGGTTGATAAAAGGGTACAGACTCTCAGTTATAAGATGAATAAGTTCTGAGGGTCACGTGTAGAGCATGGTGAACACAACTGATAATACTGTATTGTATAACTGACATTTGTTAAGAGAGTAGATCTTAAGCGTTGTCACTAAAAAAAGGTAACTATGTGAAGTGAAGGATGTGTTAATTAACTTGATTGTGGTTATTCTTTCATAATGTAGACATATATCAAATCACCTCATTGTACACTTTATTTATTTATTTATTTTTATAATTTTATTTATTTATTTATTTTTCCCCCCAAAGCCCCGGTAGATAGTTGTATGTCATAGTTGCACATCCTTCTAGTTGCTGTATGTGGGACGCGGCCTCAGCATGGCCAGAGAAGCGGTGTGTGGGTGCGCGCCCGGGATCCGAACCCGGGCCGCCAGCAGCGGAGCGCACGCACTTAACCGCTAAGCCACGGGGCCGGCCCTTCATTGTACACTTTAAATACATTGCAATTTTATTTGTCAATTATATCTCAATAAGACTGGGGAAAAATTATCAAGAGGAGTTTGAACAGTGCTTGCCTTCTTCTAGTCATGTAACTTAGGATACAAAACGAGCTGTTTTCTACGCATTGGTGAATTATCATACTCCTTTCTAAGTTTAGATCAACTTCCAACATTTTATCCTCTGTACTTTCAACGTATCTGGGAGTTCCTTTATTTTTTATTTATTTTTTTTGTTTGTTTGGTTTTTTTATTGTTTATTTTATTTTATTTTTTAATTTTTTTAAATTTTTTGTTTATTGCAGTAACATGGGAGTTCCTTTAATGTGATGATTTTGCTGGCATCTCTTCCTCTGGGACATCTTCATCCCTTCCATCAGAATCAGAACCACTTTTGTCATTTGTGCCGACAAACTTGCCTTCACTAAGTTCCTCTGGCTGCACATCTGGAGTTTCCGGAAGAGCGAGTAGCTGCGGTGTCAGCCTCCCCACAGTCAGCTCTTTCTTTCATCACCCGGTTTATGCTCGACTCAGATGTCACGTTCAGTGTTATCATTCTGCATTTCTTTGCTGCACTTTCATCCTTTTGGCCAACTCCCTCTGTTGATTACCCGTTTTTGTAAAATGTCACACAGGTTTATCACTGCGAGACAGGAGGCAACACAACGACGTGCTCTGCTGTCTGTAACGTGCCCGTGAGCAACCAATGACAGGCTTTGAAAGAAGTGACGTGAATGTCACAGACCATCGGGCACATCTGGCATTTCCACAGTGATTTGTGGACTGAAGAGCTAGCAAGCAGCAAAGTTCATATTTCATGCAATTACTCATGGTTAATACCTATAACGTGGCAACTGAAGTTTGAACCGTGTTGCTGAGTGACTGGTGTTATTTAACTCAACCAAGGTACCTGAAACTCGTTCACATCAGAACCGCGCAAAGCAAGCAGTGCTGGATCACATACATGTCTGTGCATAAGGGTGTTTCCAGGGACGTGACCAAATTACTGACAGTGGCTTTCTCCGGGATTGGGTTGGGGTCTTATAAACTTCTATACAGCTTGATTTAAAAAAAAAAAAGAGCCTGTGAAGCTCTGGAATCAGACCGACCTCGGACTGAAGACATTTACTCACTAGCTGTGTGACTTCTGGCAAATTACTAAACCTTTCTGAGAGCCATTTCTGAAGTGAGAATAATGATAGCACCTGCCTCATCGGGTCGTAGGGAGAAGTCAAGGAGACAATACAAGAAAATCACTCAGCATGGTGCCCGGCAAAGAGTCAGCGTCCAGCAAATGTCATCATTACTATTGTTATTACTTAAAAATTAGTCTGAGAAGAAAGGCCGCCATGTAGTCAGCTCAGGCGCTGTGGCGGCACTCCGGAGGCCAACCCCGCCTGGAGGGGGGACAGAATGCACCAGATGGCCCTTAGGACACGTTCCAGTGCAGCGTCCCAGGTGTCTAAGATCTCAGGCTTCCTTGCTGCCAGGCCAGAGGCCAGGGCCCAGTGGTCCATGTCCTCCCCTAACACACCCTCCTTCAGCCTGGGCAGCTACTGGCCACTTTCTTGGCACCACGATCAGTGACCAGCAGGTGGCCGACCCCTAGGGAGATGCCTCGGGCACCAATACTCTGGTGGCTGACATCAGCTCCACCTCCTTTTGGACCGGCCTGGCCAAGGGGCCTGGGTTGACACCGGATCAAGTCCAGACCCTCCTCAGCCTGGTCTGAACGCAGACTCTGCAGTTTTCATGTGCTCTCCTCTTTTGAATGGACAAATCCTTTGCTTTGAACAGATGTCGCCCACCTTTGCTCAAGCTGTGCCCCTGCCTGACATGGCCCCCAATCCGATCCCCTGGCAGGGCCTAGCCCCAGCCCCGCCTCCTCTCTGAAGCCTTCCGTGCCCACTCGGGCCCTCCTCTGAACTCAGAGAGCAGCTACTATGGGCCTGACCCTTGTGGTAAATTCTCTAACTTTCCCCTCTAATCTTCTCTAATCTTCCACGATCACTAGGAAGGCATGATCAATCCTACTTAGATCAAGAGGAGAACAAACAAATCTCACTCAGCCGAGAGAGCCTGAGCTGCATTCAACCCTGGTTTGTCTGTTTCCAAAGTCCAAACTCTTTCCTCCCAAATCCCTGTCTCAGGAGGTGGGCACTGCTGCCTCTATCCACTCCTCTGCCTGCAGGGCACCCCCGGCCCCTTGGGGACAGGAGCCGTGCCCAGCTTCATCCCGCATGGCAGCTTGCAAGGGCAGGCAAGGTGCCCTCGCCTTCGCAGGCTGGCCCCACGTCACCTAAGTCAATTCTACGCAATAAAGACTTTTGGTTTTAGTGTTTCTCAATAGGGACACACTTGGAATTTGGAGTGAGCCAGTTCTTTATTGGGCAGATCTGTCCGGTGCCTTGAAGGATGTTCAGCATCCCTGGGTTTGAGATGTCAGGAGCCCCCCAGTTACTGAGACAACACAAACCACACCACCTCTGGAGAAGGGGCTGGGGAGGGGGTACCACATCCAGGCAAGACCAGTCTGTTACAGGAACAACCACAGAAGATGAAGGCTTGGACTCAGACTTGGAGAGAACGGTCCCAGCACCACCCTCAACCAGCTACGGGACCTTGGTCATGCCGTACCACAGCCTCTCCAGGCTCAGCATCCTCATCTACACAGTGGGGAGAATAATAACACAATCACCCAGAGGAGCAGTTAGCACAGGTCCTGGCCCTCAGTAACCCATCAATGGCAAGAAGCTATGAACATTTCAACCCGTAAGGCTTTCCATAAACATTAGGTAACCATGGCCGGCCCTGTGGCTTGGTGGTTAAGTGCGCGCGCTGCGATGCTGGTGGCCCGGGTTCGGATCCCGGGTGCGCATTGAGGCACCACTTCTCCGTCCATCCTGAGGCCGAGTCCCACATACAGCAACTAGAAAGATGTGCAGCTATGACATACAACTATCTACTGGGGCTTTGGGGGGAAAAAATAAAATAAATAGAATCTTTAAAAAAAAAAAAAAAAAAACATTAGGTAACCAAGCACGACAACAAAGTCCCGTGTCAGATAACGAATTCTGATTTTTTTTTTTTTTTTTTTTTGCTCTAAAAACATAGAGCCCCAGGGCCCGCCTGGTGGCGCAAGCGGTTAAGTGCGCATGCTCCGCTGCAGCGGCCTGGGGTTCGCTGGTTCGGATCCTGGGCGCGCACCGACGCACCGCTTGTTAAGTGTGGTGGTGTCCCATATAAAGTGGAGGAAGATGGGCACAGATGTTAGCCCAGGGCCAGTCTTCCTCAGCAAAAAAGAGGAGGATTGGCATTGGATGTTAGCTCAGGGGTGGTCCTCCTCACACACACAAAAAACAATAAAAACACAGAGTCCCTATACAACAGTGTTTGGTGAAAACTTGTCGAGTCAACGGTTCTGCTCCGAGGGAGGTGACAGCCTATCTGGGGAGATCTAACAAGCCCCTGACTTATACACGGTTCCCCTGGGCTTTGGAGCTGGCAGAAGAGAGAAATGACTTCTAGAGCCCAGAATGCATGTTCCCGGGCCAGAAGGGTTGGTGGGGGACCCTGAGTGAGACAAACAGTAGGTAGCCCATTCCTTATTCCTCCTGGCAAAGGATCCAGATCCAAAATCAAAATCTCACTCTTTAGGGCAGTTTTACACATGTGGGGGAAAAAAAAAAAAATATATATATATATATATTTAGTGCCTGGCAGGAAAACTAGAGAGATTCACTTCTGTTTTACAGATGGAGAAACTGAGGCTCAGAGCGGAGAAATGACTTACCCAAAGTCAGAGTCCTAGCAAAGCACAGAGGAACCCCAGCTGTGAATCCAAAGCTCATCCCACTGTCCAGGAATGAGAAAGTGGGATGAACGTCCTGGAAACTTTTCAGGGAGCTGACAGTGCCATCCGGGAGTGGGATGTGGCCGCGTGACTGTTAGGGCAGGAGACATGCTGATTCGTCTCCCGCTGCAGCTGGGGGGACTTTGGCCTGCTGGCTACAGAAGGGGGCAGTCATGTGCAGCCAGGTGTCCAGCACACTGGCCACCTGAGAAGTCAAGTGAGGGTAAACAGCCAGGAAGACAGGAGGAGCCTGCTGGGCTGACACTTTTATTCACATGGGCAGAGTTTCCGTGTCAGCAAGTTGGTTGCCACTCTGGGGGCCCAAATAAATGGGGGGGGGGGTACCAGTGTGAAGGACTTCCTCACTGCTATTAACTCTCCTGTGTTCCTTTGTTGCCCCCACCTGGATTATAAAATTAGGGAGTACTACCCTTTGGAGATGCGTGAGGTTAAGTGTGGGGTGGAGGGTGGGAAGCCACAGATGCTGTCATGTGGAGGCATTCTCCAGGAGGAAAGAGAGATTCACACAGAAGCCAGAATGAATGTTTCTAACCTGCATAGTCTCTGATCATGTCAGTGACCTTCAGGTCTGAGCGGGTCTCTGCTTGAGTCTCCAGCCTCACCACTTCGCCTTCCAGACATCCTATGCATCTTTTAGTCACAGATTAAAAGTCACCTCCTTTGAGAAGCCCTCTCTGACTCCAACTGGGCTGAGCTAGGTGCTCCCTCCTCTGTGCTCCCAAGGCCTGAGCTTCTGCCCACCGCAGCGCCCATCCCAGATGCTAATTGTCCAGCCCAGATGCTAAGTGCTGGATTGTCTGTGGTCCTCACTAGACTCCAAGGACAGGAACTGTGTGTCTGTCCTGTTTCCACCAGGACAGCTCAACTGTTTTCTCTGGCAGCTCAACTAGCACACCGCAGGTACCCCAAAGCATCAGTGCCAATGATCCTAGCAGACCGAGGGAGAGACCGAGGAACCCAACACTCTGCCAGGAAGCAGGGGAGTGAGGCCTTGTGGGGACCCCCTTTGGGCAACTTTCTCAACTTCTCTGTGCTTCACTTACTCATCTGTAAAACTGGGCTCATCTGCACGTAAAACACAAAGTAGGGCAGGTGGGAGCCCCAGGGTCAGCTATCGTGGTCGTGGTTGTTAGTTTTACAGGTGGGGACCCGGAGGCTCAGGGAGGGCGGTGCCAGGTCCACAGTCTCAAGGCTGGTAAGGGGCAGGCCCTGGACTCCAGGCTGGACTCTGGCCTCCATGTTTGCCTCTCTTCATTCTAAACTTCAGGTCATCTCCTGTCTGTTCCACTTGATCAGCCAGTAAACAGTGGTTAAACAGTTACTGGAGGTCTGCTGAGTGCCAGACCCCAAGCTTGGTACCGTCGGGGTTGATAACTAAAAAGCTTCTCAGTGGAGAGTGGGATAAGCGAGAATGTGGGCATTAGTGGAAAGTCCTCCAGGGCTCAAATTCCAGCTTCTCCACTTCCTGGCTATGAGATATTACTCAGGTCCCTAATCTCTGAGTCTCTTTCCTCCTCCACTTTCCTCCTCCAATAACAGGGAAAAATAGGACCTCCCAGCAGGAGAGCTGAAACCAGGCACTGGCTCAACACTTGGCGGAGCCCTTATTATCTTCATCATCCTGTTTTAAAAATAACCAATCTGTGCACATGGTAGTAAATTCTTCCCCCTTGCCCGGGTACCCAGGACCCCAGTTCTCCTGTCCGAGGCCACCCCAGTTAACAACTTCTTGCGCATCTTACATACCGCAGACATCCACACCCCACACACCTCTGTTATACAAACGGTAGCGCCAATCGACGCTGTTCTTTTTGCCCCAACCTGTTTTCATCTAAGGTATCTTGGAGGTCGTCCCATATGAGTACAGTTTTAGTGGCTGCACAGTATTGCATCGTATGGGCTATCTTTTAACGTGGCGGCCGTCACTATCACCTCCGAGGAACTGCGAGGACTCAGGATCCACAGCGATGTAGAGCAGGAGTCCGGACCCGGGTTCCAGCCCCGGCTCTGCCCAGAATTCGCCCAGTTGGGGGCGATCGCCGGCGGTTGGGGGCGGGGGACGTGGGTGCAGAGAGGACCAGCCTGGCGGGTCCCAGTGTCCGAGTGCGGGTCAGCAAGAAGCGCGCCCAATTTACTTCCACCTGCGGCTCCCGCAGGGGCAACCTTTCGGCGCAGCCACTCCGCTACACCAGCAGCACCAAACGCAGCGAGGACTCTAGCACAATCGAGCTCGGAACCGGTTACCAGGCCCTGCGGCCGCGGCACCCGATCTCGGGGCAGCAACACTCAAGCACCAGCTACTCACCTCGGCCTCGCCGGCTTCGCCTCTCGCCCCCAAGCGCGACCTGAAGGTTACAGCCGTCCCTGTCCCTTTAAGGGGGCCGAGCCCGGGCTCCCTTACTTCCGCCCCAAAGCAACATGGCGCCAACACGGAGGGGATGTAGGCGCAGAGAGAGCTCCCCTCAAAAAGATGGCGACGCCCAGGCCGCCGCGTTCGCGCCCGGCGGTGACGTCACTTCCGGGGCGGAGGAGGCTGAGTGGTGCAGTGAGGTACAAACAAAAGGAGGCGCCGGAGGGGCGCAGCGGCCGGCGGCGGGACGAAGCGGCAGGGGCAGGGTGCTGCCGGCTGGCCGGCCGGGCGCGGCGGGCTCAGGTGAGTGGCTGGGGTGGGGAAAGGGGCGCGAGCTGTCATCTCTTGAAACCCACTCCCACACGCCCCCGGCCAGCGGCCCGGCCCCGGGCGCCCTGGGCAGCTCGGGCTCTGCCGCGGGCCGGGCTCGTTGGGGGGGTCTCCCGTGGCAGCTCAATTCGGCCTACCTCCGGGCTCCCCCATCCCCCGGGTCTCCGGGGCCCCACCCTCTCCGCGGTGCCGCGGCGCGCGAGCCCCCTCCCAGGCACCCCAGTGCCTCCCTGCGCTCTACATACCGGGAGTTTCCGTCTTGGCTTCCCCAGGTCCCCGTGTCATCCCCTGGGTTCCCCCAGATCCTCACCCCTCCACACACACTCTCTCTTTCCTAGAGATTCCACCTCTGGGCTGTCTCTTCGGCAGCTTTTCGTTTTCAAAGGTTCCCCCTGCTCTCTTCTCCTGGGCTCCTGGACCCCTCCTCTTGATCCGGCGGGAACAGTGCCCTGACTTGGGGGCAGGATCCCTGGCTGGGCTGTTGGGGCCTGTCTGGGCTGGGGTTCCTGGGCAGACCGGTCCAGGGTCCGAGGCCCCGGCCCCTGCCCGTGTCCTGTCATCTAGATGGGCCTGAGAGCCAGATCTGATGAGGTCGGGGCTGGAGATCCAGCAAAGTTGGCTCCCAGGCGGAAGGGGCATAGCCGCTGGTCATTGGGGTTCACGATGATTCTGCTCCTTTGCTTGACTGCCTCTTCCCCTTGGTCTGGACCTGAGTGACCAAGACTGGGCTGGTTCTCGGCTGATGCAACTGCTGCCTTTTTTGGGAAGGAGGAGAGCTGGCGGGGGGTGTCCCACAGCCCCCTCCTGATGGGGACTTGGCTGGAAGGGTGGGGCCGTTTTTTGGTGACCACACTGAGGCCTCTTCCCCTGCTCTACCCCAGGAAGCCTTGTGAGGATGAGATGTGAGGATGAGGAGGGCGGGTGCTTGGTGAGGGAAAGGGAATTGGGGCCTAAATGGTGGAGGCGGGATTTGAGGGAGCTGAAAGCCTACCAAGGGCCTCTCCCACCTTTTCCATTAGGAGTACCTTTAACTTCTGCCAAACTGTTTCCTGCCCTCTGAGCAGACAGACTGGCAGACAGACAGACTGAAGGCAGGAGGAGGAGGAGGTCTGCTGTTGGTGATACTTCCAGGGGAGGGGCTGGGGGAGTGGGAGTTTGTTCAGAGGGACTGGGCAGTGCCCGTGGCTCAGTCACACTGGCACTGCCTTCGTGAAGGTCAAGTCTTCCTCTGGCTCACAAGGGGAGGCAAGGGCAGACGACTCGTGCTGAAGGACTGGCTTTTGGAGAGATGCTGGGGCGTGAATGACCAGCCTCTGCTTCCCTGTCTTCCCAGTTTTAGAGATCTTTGGGGTTGAGTCTAATGCCCCTCTGCCTTCCCGGGGCTGTGGGGCACAGAGCAGGGTCCAAGAAATGTTTGTGACTTCCCCCTGGAATTCAACCAGATGGTTTTGTGCTCCATCCCTTGGGCACACCCACTAGGAAGCAGTTTCCTCTGCAAACTTTGAATGGCCTTTCTGGACAATGGGGGATCCTGAGGATTGCCCCAGTAGGGCAGAACTGGGGGAGGTGGCTGGGCCTTGGGTTGCTGCCTGGCTCCGCTTGGACCTCGCCTGTAGGAGTTGGAGGGAAGGTCTCAGCCTGGTTCCCGACTCCCTCTCCTGAGAGCGGAGATGATTCCAGGTTTTCACATGGGGACACTGAGGCACCGGCTAATGGTCTAAGACCTCATGGGGAGTCAGGTGGGATGGATATGGGGCTCTAGAGCCCAGCACACCATCTCTCCATCCCTTGACTCATTCATTCATTCATTCACTTTAGTAAGTGCTTGGCCTGGCCCAGGAATAGTGCTAAGAGAACACGGTCCCTGTGCTCCTCTGAGCTGCAGTCTGAGAGGAGAGGCAGACAGGAAAACAGCGATAGGGTGGCCAGCATAATAATAGAAATATTGCAGAGGCAGCCCAGAGGCAGGAGGCATGAGCTCTGGGTGAATAGGCAGGGGTGGTCGGTGTGGGTTTCCTAGAAGAGAAAGAACTGGAAGAATCCGTGACAGGGAGTCCGGGGCCCGAGTTCTGGTCCTGGCTCTGCCGCAGGCAGGAGACTGGACTGCCCCGCGTCAGTGGGCGTCCCCATCCTTGCCGAGGAGGGCGGGTGGGGTAGAGGCTGGCTCAGGTGGCCTCTGTGCCTTTGCAGCTCTAGATACTTTATGATTGCAGTCACCTGAGTGGGGTTGCTGGCTTCTTGACCTGTCTCCCTGTGAAGCTGGAGACCGTCTTCTGCTTCTCTCCTCCCAGCTTAGCACTGGGTAGGTGTGATACATGCTCAGTGGCATACATGGTTGAAAGGGTCCACAATCCCTCCTAGAGCCCTTCGGGTCCCTGTCTGCCTGCGTCCCCTCTTCCCCCACTTCCTCCTTCCTGCTGACTCCTGCTTATCCTTCCCTGATGGCTGGGCCACACTCCCAGCTCCTGGCTGGTGGAGATGCTCCCCCTCCCCTGTTGTGCTCTGATCACACTTTTCTCCCTACCCTGCTAACTTGTCTTGTTCACCCGTGTGGACAGCTCTGAGCCGAGTACCTGGCATGTAAGTGGATGCTCACTGAATGCTTCTTGGCTAATAGATGATGGTTGGAGTTGTGTTTGAGTCGAAGCGGTGTGTGTGGGCTGAGGCTGTGTCTTTGCCTGGATCCAGCTCACCCTGCTGCAGCTCATCTCTCACCACCTCCTGCCTCCAGCCCTAGATCCAGCCAGGCTGAACCACTCAGCATTCTCTAGATGTCATATTCTCTCCCCTCCAGGCAAACATGTACTGTTCCTTCTGCCTGGAATTCTGTTTCTCCAACTCCTACTCTTCCTCAGGAGTCACCTCAGGCAGAGTTTTTTCCAGGAAGCCTGACCCCACTAGTCGGGGTCCAGTGCTTCTCCCATGTTCCCATAGATTCTGGGTTCCCCCCAGCAGAGCCCTGGGCTCTCAAGAGCTGGTTGTAATTGTTAACTTGGCATCTCCTCAGTAGACTGTCTTGTTCTCTCTTGTCACCCCAGAGCCCAGCCCAGGGCCTGGCACCGAGCAGGTACTGGAAAATGTTGGCAGCACAGCAGGTAACTCTGATAGTCACACATCCCTGCTGACAGTAGCTCTTGCTTCCTCGTAGGGAGGCAGCTTCCATGGAGCGAGAGGAATGCCAGGACCCTGGCCAGACAGACGTGGGCCAGCCTCAGCGCCGACAGCAAACGCGCAGATAGCAGAGCCATCCACGGGGTAAGGACTGGGCCCCTCTCCCTCCAGGCTAGCCATGGCCTCTGGTCAGGCACCTTCCCCACCTGGGGAGCAAAGGACAATACTTCTGTCTCTGCAGTCCTTTGCTCTTCTCACTGTAGGTCCAGGGCATCTAGGGCAGAGGCGGCAGAAGACAGAATTCTTCTTCCTCCCGCGCTGTGGCCAGCTGAGAAGTTTGTGGTTGCTGGACTCTTCGAAGGCCAATGTTAACTTTCATTGGAAACCTCTGTTTTTCTCCCTCAGCCTGGATATTGTCAGCCTGGGTTGTTACTGCTGTCTCTGACCACATTTCCCAAGGTGTGTTCCATGGAACACCAGTTTCTTTGGTCACAGTGGTTAGAAAACTCTGGAAAAAATAACTTGTCCTTGCTGCAGGACTTCTCAGAGCCTTGAATGCATTGATGTGAGCATGACGAGTCTGAGAGGGAGATAGCAAGTCGTGTTTCCCCATGCTTCCTTGATCATGTGGACATCTCTGGGGACTGGAGTTCCTTGGCCTACACTTTGGAAAACGGTTCCCAAAGGCAGGAGAGGGCACTGGTTAGGACCCAAACTTTGTAGTCACACCTGGGTTTGAGTCCCAGCTGTCATGTGCTCGATGACTGACCATGCGCCAGTCACTGTACCTCTCTGAGCCTCAGTTTCCTCTTCTATAAAAAGGGGATAATATTAGCACCTTCCCTCCCTTTAGGATATTTTGAAGATTAACTATGTTGATAGAGGGAAGGCACTTAGCAGAACGTGTGTCCCAGATGCGTTCCTGATCGTAGCGGGTGTGTGTAGGCTGCTTTATAATTTGTAAAACACGCCCTTGTCAATGATCTCCTTCGGTCATTTGAAGAAGCTCAGGCTATGGCCTTTATCTCGTTTACAGACATGGAAACAGGCTCAGAGGGAGGAAGCAACTTGTCCCAACTCATCAGGAAGGAAGGCAGGGACGTGGGACTTGAACCAGATCCTGGAATCCTGGGCCAGTGTCCTTTGTTCTGTGCCCGAGACCTCCTTGCGTCCACCTCTCACCTTGGCTTTTTGTTAAGGAAGGCCTGGTCATCCCCAGCCTGGATTTTAAACGAAATAGTTATTATTTTTTTTTTTATATTACCAACATAGTTGAACGTTCATTATGTGTTTTTATGATGTTTTGATCATAGTGTCATATAGAAAGTGAAGATCTCTTGTGATCCCCATCTCCAGAGATGGGAACAGGGAGGTGTGTGTCCTTCCACACGTGTTATTACCATTTGCTTATTTTTCCAAAATCAGGGCCTTGTTAGAGCTGCTGGTCTGCAGCTTCCTCTTGTTTCATTTGGCGGTTCCCCTGGACCTTTCCCAGGCGAGGGCAGGTCTGTGTGTGAGTCCCAGCAGAACGTCCCGAGCCTCGCCCGTGTTCTCACCGTTCTGGGGTTTGGAGCTGTTTGTCGGGGCGTTTGCAGCAGCAGAGGGGGGTGGGCAATGCCTGGTGGGTGGTTTTGTCGACTCTCCTGTTTATTGGGACAAGGTCAGCAAACCCCAGCCCTGCCCTGTAGGAGTTTCCTGCCGGTTTTGAGGAACTCTGTCCCCTGGAGAGAGGAGGCCTGAGCTGAAGCTTCTCTGGCCAGCAGAGAGCAGGAAGCAGCAGGTCCTGCTTATCTGGGATCAGAATTCCTCCTCCGGGCCAAGGCCGGCTGGAAGGAATGGCACGGGCCGGCCTGAGAGGTCTCGGCCTCCAGATTTTAACCTCCGCTGTCTGCCTGAGGCAGGGGCGGGTTGGGGGGTTGGGAGGACACACATGAATTGTTGCGTTTGCCTGAGTCTGGTTCTGACTTGGTTTACCCAGGCAGCTCCTGGTGGAAGCCTCGGTCTTGGTCCCCTTGGAATGCTCCTTTCATGTTTTAGCTTTGAGGGTGGGCAGGCAAGAAGATGGAGGGGCTCCCCTGTGATCTGGGTCTAAAGATGCTCTGTTGAGGCATAGATGACCTCAGGATGGGATTCAGCAGGAGGGGTTTCCGGCCTGGCAGCCTGGTTCTTGGGAGCCGGGGGAGCGTGGAGGATCGAGCTGGGAGTGGGGTCTGTGCTGGCGCTCCTGGCCTCCCTCATCTGGTGGTCTCCTCAGGCTCACTATCCTCATCTCCTTCTCCCTCTCCTGAGTTTCTTCCTCCCATACTTTCCCTGGAGTCTCTTTGTCCTTCTCCCACGAGAAGACTGCCTGGGTCTGGCAGAGAGACCCAGGAGCTGGCGTCCCAGTAGATGATGCTCTGCATCTCCACCTGCTCCCTCCTTCCAGCAGCAGGACCTTCCCGTCCCACGGTCGTCCGCAGTGGCTGTGGTCCGAGTGCCAGGCCATGTGCTGGTTTGCTGCATGCCTTTCCCATCTGACCCGCCACAGCCCCCTGCGTGAGGGGTTTCACTGTTTTACAGGCAGGCAAGGAGACCAAGGCTTGGGGGGCTAGGGGCTCTTGCCCAAAGTTGTACAGCTTAGGTGGCAGAGCCGGGACTCGAACCCGGGTCTCTGCCCCTGGGTCTCTGCCTCAGCAGCCTGTGCTCTCTCTACGCCACCTTCCATTTTCCTTTTTCTCTAGGTTCTCAGGCTTGGGGGTACTTCAGAGTCGCCCAGAAGCTTGTTAAAAATGCTGTTTCCAGGGCTGGCCCCGTGGCATAGTGGTTAAGTTTGCGCGCTCTGCTTCGGCGGCCTTGGGGCTCACCGGTTCGGATCCCAGGTGCGGAAGTACACACGGCTCATCAAGCCATGCTGTGGCAGCGTCGCACATACAAAGTAGAGGAAGATGGGCACAGATGTCAGCTCAGGGACAATCTTCCTCAGCAAAAAGAGGACGATTGGCAACAGATGTTAGCTCACGGCCAATCTTCCTCACCAAAAAACGAAAAGAAAAGAAAAATGCTGTCTCCCCTGGGCCCACCACCACACACCTGCAGAGTTAGAGCCTGGGGGCTGGCCCTGGGAATCAGCACTTTGAAGAAGCTCCCCGGGCTGTCATGAGGCTGCTGGTCTGCAGACCTCTCCAGGAAACACCAACCAGGGCGACCCTTTCAGCCCTGGTCCCCACTCTGGTGAAGGAGTCCATCTGCTGCTGGAACTGATGCCCTTGGTGTGAAGTGGGACTGAGCACCCTTCAGGACAGGGCTTTAGTGACTTCCCAGTGTGTGTGTGTGTGTGTGTGTGTGTGTGTGTGTGTGTGTGCGCGCGCGCGCGCATGCGCGGGGTTAGCCTTCCCTCCTCAAGGATGTGTGGGGCTGAGGTTTCTCCAAGGGCTTTTACTCCCAGCCACAAACATCCCCTGCTCTCTCCCAATGCATTTTTACTGTATCTCGTATCTCGTAGCAAGTTCTATGTTTAACTGTCTCCTGAGGGCTTAAGGCCTCAGAATTAAATAGACTGCTGAAGTATAGCCTCGTGCCTGGAGTGACGCTCCACAGGGGTCAAGGTGGCTGTAAAATTCCACGGCTCTCACCTGCCACCTGGATGCCCTCAGAGGTGCTGCTGCCGGACACACGCCATCTGACAGAGTCTGCGCATTGACAGATGCACTGACCGGGGCCAGGGTCCCTGGGGCAGCCTCCCTCTAGCCCAGAGAGCTGGGCCACAGGCAGCTTACCCCTGGCCGGACCCTCAGTCCCAGTCCTCTGGGGAACCTCCCTGGGGTGCTCCTGCCCACATGTCATAACCTGTCTAGGAAGGCAGTGCCGGGTGTCATAGCCGACCAAGACCTGTTTCTAAGCCCCCTCTGCCCCCATGGGCCCAGACCCAGAGCTGGGCTCCCTTCCAAAGTTTCCTTAAAGCTGTACCTGAGAGACCAGAGGCATCGGAGTATGGCCTGCTAGGGTTCTCTGCAGAGACGTTGGTTCCATGCACCCTCAGGAAAAGGGGGTCTTGTCCCAGGAAGCATTTCCAGGATTCTGGGTGCGCAGGTAGGCCCAGGAGACCTGCTTGCCTTTGAGGCAGATTGGCATGATGGAAAGTCAGACCTGGGGTGATCTTTCCCACCATCTTCTAGCTGTGTGGCCTTGGGCAGGTCACTTAACCTCTCTGGGCCTCAGACGTCACACCCATAAAGGGACTGATGAGACCTACCATGATATTAGCCACAGCTAACATTACAGTCTTACTTTGTGGCGGGCCCTGGGCCAAAAGCTTTCTATGGACTGCCTCATTCAGTCTCTCTACAAGCCTGTGAGGAATAAACTCCTCAGCCATTTTACAGATGAGGAAACCAGAGCCCGGAGGTGAAGTGACTTTCCTGAAGTCACAGGCTGCTGAAGTGGAACCACCCTACTGGCTTGCGTGGAGACCGGGAGCCAAGGCATGGGAAGTGCTGGGCACAGTGCTGGCACACAGTTCATGTCAGTGACCAGGACCTCTAAGGCCAGGCTGGCGAGGAGAGGAGAAGGCCAGAGCCTCCAGCCTGGCCTGCTGCCCCTGTGTGCTTGGCTGGGGAGCCAGTGGGGGAAGCCAGGTGGGTGTCCCTCACCTGTCACCCTTCACCCTGGAAGGCCGGCCATGCCCTTGCAAGTTTGCGTGAGGACAAACCTGTTTGGGAGGCCCAGCTCAAGTGTGAGAGCAGTTTGGAACTGAAACTTGTTCCCTCCCACTCCTGCCCCAACCATCTCCTCTCTTCCTTTCCCCCGGAAGTGAGGGTGTGCCCTCTGCAGGGTGAGTGCCAAGCCCGGCAGTTCCCCCAGCCCCCAGCTGCTGACTCACCCTAGCTGGGTGTGGGGGCCCGGAGGGCAGTGCTCTGCTCTTGGGCGGGTTGGGGCTATGTGCACCGGACAACAGGTGAGACCTCTCCTCCCCCTCCTGGCTCTGGGACCAGAGGAGGCCGAGAGGCACTGACCGAGGAGCGGATTCACAGGCCCGGAGCCCTCCCGGGACAGGGCCAGTGACCCAGTGTCTTCCTCTAGCCTCTTGGGAACGGCCCTTCCCCCTTCCCTGGGAGAGTGTTGGAGGAACAGCCTTCCCAAGTGTGGAAAAGGGGGGGCGCCAGCCTCCCACCCCGCTCCTGCCTGGGATGTCTTCCCAGCATCTCTGTTTGGGCTTTAACAAAAGGCTCTCTGTGCCCTGTTTACCCGAAGCCTGGCCTGCCTCCCTGCTCAGGTGTGAGAGCCAAGCCTCTGGGACGGAGGGGGCGGCGTGTTGTGCCTTTGACCCCCTTCCCCGTCTGTAGGAAGCATCAGGAGGAAATCAACAATGTGGACCAGGCCTGACACCTAAGGGGTGGTTCTGAGAGCAAACCGCCAACTTTCTCCTTTCATCCTTTCCTGGGGTCCTGAGCCTGGGAGGGTCCCCAGAAGTTCCAGGCTCCTGAGTGTGGTCCATAAGTCCTGGAGGTCCCGGGGGCCTCTGGCGGTCTGGTCTGTGCTCGGAGGTGTTTGTGCTTGCGGCTCAGCCCTCACCTGGGTGTCTGCCCCCACTGAATTAGGGAGGGTTTTCTGCGATGGTGGGTGGGTTGTGGTAACTATAGCCCCCCTTCCTCTGTGCCAGGCATTGGCTTGTCACATAATACATTGTTATTTTTAATTCTCACAGTAGCCTCTGGGATAGGTACTGTAATATTCCCATTTTACAGTTGAAGAAACTGAGGCTCAGAGAGGAAAAGTCATTGGTTCCGGGGTCTGAGCTTACCCACCCTGCTTCCCTGCAGTGAGGACGGTGCCCTGTTGAGGTGCGTGTGTTTCCTGGGGGGCAGGCAGGGCCGGTGGCCCTTTCCCTAACATCGTAGATGGCAGGTACTTCTCATAAACGCTTTTACAGTCCTCAGAAACCACACAGTGAGGAAGGTCTTCTACTTTTCTCAAGTATTTTCTTCTCATAGAAGTACCAAATTTAAATAATAGAAGAACGTATAATGTAGACAACCCTCTACATTCTTACCTACCCTCAGACTGTTTAGTTCTATGTATAGCTTTTCAGATTTTTCTCTGCATACAGTAATAAGTTTGTTACTGATATAATTTTTTTAAACAAGAATGGGATCATACTTTTTTTCCCTAATTATTTTTAAAGATTTTATTTATTTATTTTTCCCCCCAAAGCCCCAGTAGATAGTTGTATGTCATAGCTGCACATCCTTCTAGTTGCTGTATGTGGGAGGCAGCCTCAGCATGGCCAGAGAAGCGGTGTGTTGGTGCGCGCCCGGGATCCGAACCCGGGCCGCCAGCAGCGGAGCACGCACACTTAACCGCTAAGCCACGGGGCCGGCCCCCTAATTATTTTTATTGTGGTAAAATACACATAACATAAAATTTACCATCTTAACCTTTTTTTTTTTTTTTTGCTGAGGAAGATGGACCCTGTTCTGACATCTGTGCCCGTCTTCCTCTACTTTATATGTGGGATGCCTGCCACAGTCTGGCTTGATAAGCGGTGCATAGGTCCGCACCCAGGATCCCAACCTGTGAACCCAAGGCCACTGAAGCGGAGAGTGTGAACTTAACCACTATGCCACTGGGCCAGCCCCCCATCTTAACCGTTTTTAAGTGTACAGTTCAGTGGCTTTTAGTTACATTCAAACATTATGCAGCCATCACCACCATCCATCTCCAGAACTTTTTCATCATGCAAAACTGAAACTCTGCACCTGTTAAATACTAACTCCCCATTATCCCCTCCCCCAGCCCCTGGTACCCCCCATTCTACTTTCTGTCTATGAATTGGACAACTCTGAGTACCCCATATGAGTGGAATCATGTAGTATTTGTCCTTTTGTGCCTGGCTTCTTTCATGGATCATACATTTTATATACTGGTCAGCGTCTTTTTTTTTAAATTACTTAATATCTCTTGGACGTCTTTTGGGTTGCTGTGTACAGATCTGTGAGAGCATTATTCTTATTTTAAAGTTGCAAAAACAGGCTCAGGCCAAATAATTTGCCTGAGGTCAGGGAATTATCTTGTGCTAGAGCTGGATTTGAACCCGTGTCTCCCCAACTCCAATGCTCTTGCCCTCTGCAGTACCCGAGATCTGCCTGTCACCAGGGGGATGGGGCCCTCTGGGTTGCTTATCTGACTCCCCGGGGACAGGGATGCTCCAGACCTGCCGCAGGAACCTGGTCGTGCTCCTCCCCACCTACATGTGCTGCCCTGGGGGCAGGGCAGACCCGGCAGGGGTGAGGTAGGTTCTGCAGCATCCTCAGAGACCACAGGTGCCGCTATGCCACTGAGGAGCAGGCCAGTTGGATGGAGGAGCTCAATCTGCTGCCCTGGCAATCCGTCCAGTGGCTGCTGCCTCCAGCTGAGCCTGGCAGGTGTGAGGACCAGAGAGAGGACCAGCCGGGAGGGGTAGGAACGGATGACTGTTTTGGTAAATTTTGTATGCAGTAGTTGAAGCACACAGAAAAGTATAAAACTAGAACAAATATTTTGTATCCAGGGCTCAGCTTTGTCAGCTTAAGGTTTTGCAATAATTGCTCCAGATACACACACTCTCTCTCCCTCAGATCATTTCAGGCACAGTTGAAACCTCTTTCCCAATCCCATTTTCTTCCCTCTCCAGATGAAATTATTATCTTCATCTGGGGACTCTCCATGCTTGTTTTTATACCTGCATTACGCTTGGATATATATGTTATAGAAAATCTTGTATGATGGGTGTATTATTCTATAGCTTGTGTTTTGGCTCAGCATTGGTTTTCAGAACTCTCCATGTTGATATACATAGCTGTAGTTCATTAACTTTTATTGCTTTAGCATTCCGTTGTATGTTAGAGCAATTTATCCTTTCTCCCCTTGATGGACGTTTAGGTTGTTGCTAATTTTTTGCTGTTAGGAGCAGCTCTCCAGTGAGCGTTTGTGTCTGTGGCTTTCTGTGGCTTCGCATTTATGTGTAAAGCGACTCTCTAAGGTCTATAACTAGGAGAGAAATTGCTGGATTGTGGGACGTGTGCATCCTGACTCCTCATCCAGGAATTCAGCATTTTTGCCAGTCGCAGGGAGTGGAATGTGTTTTAATGTGCATTCCCGGATTAGTAATGAGATTAAGGGTTATTTCACACATGAATTTCCATTTGCATTTTTTTCTTGTAAATTGTCTATTTTTTCCTATTGGATTGCCTTTCCTTATGTTTGTAGGAGTTCTGTATTCTGGATATTAATCCTTTGGTAGTTGTGTTGTTGTTAGTGCTGCTCACTCCTAGCTCTCCTGTGGACAGCAGAGCAGAGCCTTGCCCGGTCTTTTTGCGCCATCCTCTCACCTTCTGGCGCTGTATCAGACGGTGCTCCTATTGTCTGCTATTCACAGAGTTTTCAAGGCCAATTTTTCGGAAGTGGGTGGCCAGGTCCTTCTTCCTAGTCTGTCTTATTCTGGAAGCTCTGCTGAAACCTGTCCAACCATGGGTGACCCTGCTGGTATTTGAAATACCGGTAGCATAGCTTTCAGTATCACAGTAACACACAGCCACTATAGTATGACAACCGACAGATGGGTGGTATGGTTCCCTGGCCGGAAACGAACCCGCGTCGCAGTGGTCAGAGTGCCGAATCCTAACCACTAGACCACCAGGCTGGTAGTTATACACATTGCAAATATCTCCTCCAAGTCTGTGGGTTCTTTTCACTTGCTTTTTATTGTATCCTTTGATGTGCATACATTTTAAATTTAATGTGATCAATATATCAATCTTTTCCTATAAAGTCTTGTACTCTTTCCCATGAGAAATCCTTCCCTGCCTTAAAGACATTAAGATGGTCTCTTAGATTTTTCTTTAAACATTTTCAAGTTTGCCTTCGGTCTGTAAGTCACTGGAATTTATTTTCATGTGAGGGGGTAGATGGGCTCTGCTGTTTTCATATGAGTAACTGACAGCAGCCCTGTTTATGGACGCCCATTCTTGGCAGCAGCTCTGTTTATGGACGCCCGTTCTTTCCCCCTGACCTCAAAGCCAACACCGTCATGTCTAAGTTTCCAGAAATTTTGGGGTCTGTTTCTAGGCTTGCTCTTCTGTGCCTTTGGCCCCCCCATCAACACCACATTGGCCAAATTCCTATAGCTTTATAGTAAATTTCCTCCCACCTTACTCTGGCAATTTGTCTTAGCTCTTCTTGATCCTTTGGAATCATGATTTTAAAATATCTTTTCTCTTAATTACCTGAGTGACATATGCTTATAATAGAAAATAGAGGTAAGTTTGGGGTGGAAAAAAGATTATAAATAGCAGTCTAATCTCATTGCCAATATTGTTCAAATATGTATATGTCTGTATATACATAAAACTTGTCGCAGGAGGGTTACCCTGTCGTGGTTTTGTTACCTCCTTTTTGCACTTCACATACTTGGGACGTTTTCTCATTCGTTCAGTCATCAAGCATTTTGCTCTAACATGTTTCATTATTTCGTCGTATTCCATCATCTGATCATTTAATTATTATTCAATCATTCACTTAATAATGGGCGTCTGGGTTGTTTCCAATTTTCCTGGGGTATAAATAACACTGATGAACGTTTCAGTAACTGAATCTCGGGCCTGGTCTTTCCCAGACAGTTGCCGTCCTCCGTCCTCACACCTCTCCATCCTGGGCTCAGTCAAGTTCAGCAAACCTTGTCCACCTTCTGTGTTCTGGGCTCTGCGCAGGGACTGGGATGAGTCTGGAGTGTCCTTCAGGGCTCCCAGCCTCCCCACTCCCCCGACCCCTCGGGGGTCTCTTGCCCACTGCCTCCGGAGCTTCACCGGGGTGCAGCCAGGAGTCTCCCACCTCACTGGTGGATATTGATCCCTGACCTCTTGGAGGGCACAGCCTCCAGCTTAAAGTGAGCCATCTGTTCTGGAAGAAGGCGAGTTAGTGAGACCAGAGCCCAGAGGATAGCAGGCACATGCCTTTTTGTCTTTTCTCAGCCGCCCCAATTTCAACCATTTAATCTTCGTCCTCTATTCAGAATCTTGTCGAGATTCTCCATCTCTTGGGGCAGAGACCTGGCCTGACCCAACTCCCCATCGCCCTCTCAGAGCTACAAAAGAACATCCAATCCCCATACTAGGGGCCAATTTTTCCTTTGTCTTTTTTAGGCTCTATTTATTTTAAATTCTGTACTATTTTTCAATCACAAAGATAATGCATGCTGGTAAAAAATTACAGTTTCCTTTCATTTTGCCCCTTTTCTCATTGTAAGAGGGAGCCCTTCCCATAGGGCGGAGAATGTTGGTCAAGGCTTTATC
This sequence comes from Ceratotherium simum simum, assembly GCF_057802395.1. Classification (NCBI taxonomy): domain Eukaryota; kingdom Metazoa; phylum Chordata; class Mammalia; order Perissodactyla; family Rhinocerotidae; genus Ceratotherium; species Ceratotherium simum. The sequence continues at coordinate 7,928,850 of NC_141928.1, read as the reverse complement.
AAAATGGGATTGTGTTTATGTATTATTCTGGATCTTGCTTTTTTCCAAAATGGCATTACTTACAGAGCTACTTCATCCACTGAAAGGGCCTTGTTACATTCGAGTGGCTTCTTTAACGTCCCGGGATGTGCTTATTGCTCACCCACTGTTTGCCAGGGCTCCGCTGACTCTGTCTCTTAGCCAGGTGTCTGCGAGCCCTGCGGGTGGTTTCCTTCTCCCATTTCCTTCCTTCCTGCTCTGCTTCTGTGCGTTTCTCATTCACCCGTAGGCAGTCTATTGAAGTTAAGATTGCTCTGGGGGGCCAGGCCCATATCTGTTTTAGCCCCATTCCACAGATGGGGACCCAAGGCTCAGAAAGGTGACGTCACCTGCCCAATGTCACTCCACGACTGAGTGGCAGAGCCCAGACTGGCCTCGGCTGTCGCTCCACCTCAAGGCTCGTGTCATCGCTGCTCGAGGTTTGCTGTCCACCTGCCAGGTCTCACACACAAGCAGTTTGGGAAACCTCATTTCTGTGACTTCTTGATAGTCCTGAGAGCTTGGCAGGTCATCTGTTACCGTGCCCATTTTATGGATGGGGAAGCCAAGGGGCTAAAGAGGGAAGGAGTCCTGGCTCCTGGACCAGCGCCTCTCCCTCCCTGCTGGCTGATGGCGGGACTGGCCAGGACAAGGGGTGTCTAGGGTGGTGTCAGCGGCTCTAGGGCCAGAGCCCTGCCGTCTGACCTGGGGTGAGGTGGGCCGCAGTCAGTGGGAAGGGAGGCACCAGGGAGGGCAGAGGCCTGGGATCGCACGCCCCTTGACCTTGACCACCTTTTACAAAACGTGGGCATGTCCACAACAGATTCTCTGCTCCCTTCCGGACAGGGAAACTGAGGCCCTGAGAGAGACGCTGTTGCACACTTGTAGGGGCAGGGCAGCTATGGAGGGCTCAGCGCAGGGAGGGGATGACTGCACTGCCTGCAGGAAACTTCCTGAGAAGAGCGCTTTCCTGTAGCTGGGAAAAAAGGTCCCCACTCCCTTGAATCTGCCCCTTTCCTTACAGATGGCTCCTGACCACACCCAGCTGTGCCCCAGGGCAGCTGTCAGGTGGGGTCTGCTCCATCTGAACGGCCCCCTGGAGGTGCTGCTGGTCTGGCTTCATGCAGATCTGGGTGTGAAGGCAGCCTCTGTCACACACAGACAGTGTGAAGTTGGGCAGATGACTTCTCTCCCTAAGCCTCAGTTTCCCTATCTATAAAATGGGCATGAAGAATATTATTCAGCTTAAAAAAGAAGGAAATTCTGACGTATGCTACAACATTGATGAACCTTGAGGACATTATGTTGAGTGAAATAAGCCAGTCACAAAAGAACAAATGTTGTATGATTCCACTTCTGTGAGATACTAGAGTCATCAGATTCATAGAGACAGCAAGGAGAATGGTGGTTGCCAGGGGCTGGGGGATAATGGGGAGTCATTATTTTTTTTTGTGAGGAAGATCAGCCCTGAGCTAACATCTGTTGCCAATCCTCCTCTTTTTCTGCTGAGGAAGATTGGCCCTGGGCTAACATCCGTTCCCATCTTCCTCTACTTCATATGTGGGCCACCTGCGGCTTGATAAGCGGTGTGTTGGTCCGCGCCAGTGAGCCGAACCTGCGAACCCCAGGCCGCTGAAGTGAAGTGCGTGAACTTAACCACTACACCACCAGGCCGGCTCTGGGGAGTCATTGTTTAATGGGTACAGAGTTTCAGTTTTGCAAGATGAAAAGAGTTCTGGTGATGATTGTACAACAATATGAATGTACTTCATGCCACTGAACTATAACACCTAAAAATGGTTAAGATGGTAAATCTTACGTCTATTTGACCACAGTAAAAAAAAAAAACTTTTGAGAAAAAAATGGGTGCCAAAACTGTGCACCTCCTGGACTTGTGAGGATTCTGGGCTTGGCCCTCTGTCGTCAGTCTGGGAACCTGGAGCTGCTCCAGCTGAGGCGTGTAGTCACCTTGAGTCACCCAGCTCGGGGGTGGGTCCCTGCCCTGGAGCTCCCGGCCTGTGGGGATCCGTCTCCTTCCCCGGGGCCTTAGGGTTGGGCAGGAGCAGGGAGGGCCCAGAGCCGCGGCCTCTGCTTCCGCCCTCTGCCCCCGCGGCCCAGCCCACATCCACCCACATCCACCCGAAGCTCACTGCTGCCCCGCCTCCCTGCCACACCCAAGGCCTGTGCCCTTCCCTGCGCCCCGCTCCTGCCCTGGCCCCCTCGCAGGCACCCTCTGAATTTACTGAGCACCTACTGTGTGCCGAAGACTCCTGTCCTCAAGGAGCATCTGACCTCGCCCAGGTGACGAGGAGACCGAGGCTAGATGACACCAGCCAAACCTTCCTGCTTGCCCCACTCTGCGCTAAGCGCTTTGAAAGCGTGAATTCCATGGACTCTTCCCAGCAGCCCTGTGAGGTATCGTGCCCGTTGTATTGGTGAAGAACCTGAGGCCAAAAGCCAGTGAGGACCTTTCCCAAGGCTCTGCAGCGAGGCCAAGCCACAGGCGGCTGAGCCCAGGCCTGCACCTAGGTCTCCGGCTTATTGGCCACTGGCTTCCCTCCTCACCCTCAGCAAGAGCCCCTCGAGAGGGGGCTGCCCCATGCTCTGGCCACCTGGCCGTCTCCTCTTCTGTGGCACCCCTGGGGACTAAAGCCCGGGGTTTGGTGCCTGCACCTGCTTTCTAGATTCCCCTCAAAACCCCATCAGAGAGGGGCAGTGACTTGTCCAGAGTCTCACAGCGAGTTGGTGGCAGAGGTGAGGCAGAAACGGGTGTAACTAGAGGGTGACACCCTCAGACAGGTCACCCACACGGGTCCTGCGCTTTTAAGCTCTGTGACCTGGGCCCTAGCTCTGCCCCTCTGGACCTCCGTGGCCACCTCTGCGTGGCGGGATGGGAACAGCCCTGAGCTGAGGTGGTGCCAGGAGGGAGCCTCTGGGACAGGTACAGGACTGTCCCCTCCATGAAGCCGTTCTCAGTGGGAAGGTGGCGTCCGTCTCTCCTGCTGTAGCCATGGCTGCCCCCTGCCCTGACACAGGCTCCAGTTGTTCAGGCCGTCCTCTGTCTCTCACACACTGCCCACATGCTCACACTGGGCCCAGAGGCCCCTGAGGCGGGGGACACACGTTGGTCACTTTTATTGCCCCCAGATGACCTAGCCAAGGGCTGGACGGAGAGTTGAGACCAGGAGTAGGGGCATGGGGGCAGTAAGAGCCATCATACCAGAGTGGACTGGCTGTTTCCTACCCTCTGAGCCTCAAGTTCCCTCACCTGTAAGGGAGCTGTTTCCCACCTCAGACGCAGGAGGAATGGAGAAGGCACACAGGCAGAGCCCCGGGATGGCAGGGGCCAAGGCGCGGCTCCTGCTGAGAGGCGGGGTGCTCTCCAGTGGGTTGACACACCCACTCCCTCCAAATCAGTGAGGTGGCAACCACATCCTGCCTGGTCATAAACTGCCCCCACCCCCCGTGTCTGGCATCCTGCCATGGCAGTCTCCTTCTGGGCTCTCCGGGGCAGGCTGTTGCATGCCCTCGGGCCCTCTGTCTTGGCCCCCGCTCCTTTCCGGTCCCCAATCTTTGGGCGCCTGCCTGGATGTGGACTCGGGGCGCCAGGAAGGGAGGGCTGAGTGTCCGGGTGTCTTTCAGCTGGAGGCCGGCTGCGTGATTCAGCAGGCCCTCCTCTGGAGTGCCACTTTCCCAGGAGTGTGGGTGGTGTGAGGAGCCAGCTGGTCATTAGAGGGCCCGGGCCTTCCTGTGAGGTGGGCACTCCCCCGGCCTTTGAGTCCTGGCCTCACCAGGAGGGCTGACCCCTGGGCTGGAGCCGCCGGCCCAGGGCGGGTGGTGGTGTCTGCTGGCCCTGTGGTGACCTGAGCTCTGGGAACCCCGGGAGGCAGGGAAGCTGGACTCTGGGCTCCATCTCTTGGCAGCACCCGTGTGTGGGGCCTCGGGCAGGTGGACGGTGAGCCTGAGCAGTGGTGAGGACCCGAGTGGGGAGGTGGAAGGTCAGGCCTGGGTTTGGTCCTGGCTCTGCCCTGGGTGGTAGAGGGATGCTGGGCAGGTGACTTCACCTTCCTCAGCCCTAGTTCCCCCATCTGTGGAATGGGGCCAAAATAGGCCCTGCATCTGGGCATCCAGGGGATTCCATGAGGCAGATTCCATGCTAAGGACTGGCCCAGTGCCTGGCACATGTCCATCTAAGTGCCCCAGTTCCCTTGCGGAGTCCTGTCCCTGCTTTCCTCCTGTCCTCCCCACCCATGCCAGCATGCCCTGGAAAGACGGCCCAGGAAGCATTGGCGTTTGTAGGGAGGCCCTGTTTTATCAAGGGTTCGTTACCATGGTTGTTATTAATATTACCAGTAATCAGAGTGAGGTGGCCCAGTCTCATAACCTGGGCCCCTTTGTTCCTCTCCCAAGAGAACAGACCCATTTGTCAAAACACAGGTATTTAAACTTTGGTTTAAAATGTAGATTCTAGGGGCCAGCCTGGTGGCATAGTGATTAAGTTCCTGTGCTCCACTTCGGTGGCCTGGGGTTCACAGGTTCGGATCCCGGGCGCGGACCTACGCACTGCTTATCAAGCCATGCTGTGGCAGGTGTCCCAAATATGAAGTAGAGGAAGATGGGCACGGATGTTAGCTCAGGGCCAATCTTCCTCAGTAAAAAATAAATAAATAAATAAAATAGAATAAAATGTAGATCCTAGATTAGAAAATAGGGAGTAGGGGCCGGCCCCGTGGCTTAGTGGTTAAGTGTGCGTGCTCCGCTACTGGCAGCCCGGGTTCGGATCGCAGGCACGCACCGACACACTGCTTCTCCGGCCATGCTGAGGCCGCGTCCCACATACAGAAACTAGAAGGATGTGCAACTACGACATGGAACTATCTACTGGGGCTTTGGGGAAAAAGAGGAGGAGGATTGGCAATAGATGTTAGCTCAGAGCTGGTCTCCCTCAGCACAAAGAGGAGGATTGGAATGGATGTTAGTTCAGGGCTGATCTTCCTCACAAAAAAAAATAAAATAAAAAATAAAATTAGGGGCCGGCCCCATGGCTTAGCGGTTAAGTGCGCACGCTCTGCTACTGGCAACCTGGGTTTGGATCCCGGGTGCGCACCGACGCACTGCTTCTCCGGCCACGCTGAGGCCACGTCCCACATACAGCAACTAGAAGGATGCGCAACTATGACATGCAGCTATCTACTGGGGCTTTAGGGATAAAAAAAAGGAGGAAGATTGGCAATAGATGTTAGCTCAGAGCCAGTTTTCCTTAGCAAAAAGAGGAGGATTAGCATGGATGTTAGCTCAGGGCTGATCTTCCTCAAAAAAAAAAAATTTTTTTTTAATTAAAAAAAAGGAAATAGGGAGTAGGGGCCGGCCCCGTGGCTTAGCGGTTAAGTGCGCGGGCTCCGCTGCTGGCGGCCCGGGTTCGGATCCCGGGTGCACACCGACACACCGCTTGTCAGGCCATGCTGTGGCGGAGTCCCACATAAAGTGGAGGAAGATGGGCACAGATGTTAGCTCAGGGCCGGTCTTCCTCAGCAAAAAGAGGAGGATTGGCATGGTTGTTAGCTCAGGGCTGATCTTCCTCACAAAAAAAAAAAATAGGGAGTAAAGTAAAATCACAATTTTATTTTAAAAAATAGACGCAGAAACAACTGGGAGATTATCACTCCTTGTAAAGTCAGCAGTGGGTAACCCAGGCCCATGTTTTTATAGGAAGTTCTTTTTTTGTCCTTATGCTTTTTTATATTTTCCCAGTGTTCTCCAGGGAACATCCAGTACCTTTTTTATCTCGTTACAGTCTCACAGACCATTTGTTATAAGCGACGTATTGTGGCAGGGTGGTTATGGATGGGACGATCCCAGGACGGGATTCCTTCCGCACGATTCTTTTATGGCACACCCTCTGTGTGTCACTGGCTGGAGTTCCTGAATGTGGCTTCTTATCCAGTGTTTTCCAAACGTGGCCAATCATTCGTGTCACCGAAGTCATGTGCTAAAAGTGAGATTCCCAGGCTCTACCTGAGACCTGCCGAGTTAGACCCTTGGGGAGAATCTCCTGCTGGTTTTTTTGGTTTTTTTTTGTTTTTTTGAGGAAGATCTGTGAGCTAACATCTGTGCCCATCTCCTTCTATTTTGTACAAGGGAGGCTGCCACAGCATGGCTTGATGAGCCACGCATAAGTCTGCGTCCAGAATCCGAACTCGCAAACCCTGGGCCGCCAAAGCTGAGTGCGTGAACTTAACCACTATACTACTGTGCCGGCCCTGTTTTTTAGTTTCTTTATACACCCACACAGATGCACACAGCCAGAGATGATTTTACGTAAATCCATGAGTGTGATCACGTCATCCAGCTTGGGGTGGAGACATGTCTGATTTTCTTGTCCCTTCTCTGCCAAGGAGCCTGTCATTACACCTGCTGTGTGTGTGTCCTTCCGGTTTCCGCCAGGAGCTCCCAGAATCCTATATGGACATAACCACATGCACACATGTACAATTTTTAAAACTTCCCTACTTGCTTTACAAGAGTGAGTGCATATTAAGCCCCCTCTTCCGCATTTGGCTTTTCTCAGACTTCGCATAAATCTCTTCAGGTCACTGATGCCGCTTCAGGGCCGCTGGTTCCAAGTGAGCTGGGAGCTTTCAACAAGCCCCTCTGGTCAGTCTGGTCGTTAGTAGGATGGGGTCTAGAGAGGAATTCTGAATGCTCTTGCTGGAATGCAGGGGGCGCCCCTGTGAGGCTGCAGGAGCATCTGTCAGCATGGGCCCTGACCTCAGTGCTTGGTCTTCCTGTTCCTTAAGTGGGGAGGCTGCCTGCCTTCCCCTGGGCTGGTTTCCCAGCCTCCCAGTGACCACTTGCTTTCTGGAGAAAGGCCGATCCATGGACCACCCCGTGAGTGGCAAAGCTGTGACTCCCAGCTAGACTCAAGGTGGAATTTTGGACGATAGGTCAATTGTCTCCTTCCCCTGACCCCTGGATCCCAGAAAGCCAGCCACCCTGCGGTAACCCCTCCTGTGGGTCCCTTTCAGGTTGAACCATGATTCCGGTGACAGAGCTCCGCTACTTTGCGGACACGCAGCCAGCGTACCGGATCCTGAAGCCGTGGTGGGACGTGTTCACCGACTACATCTCCATCGTCATGCTGATGATCGCCGTCTTTGGGGGCACACTGCAGGTCACCCAGGACAAGATGATCTGCCTGCCTTGTAAGTGGGTCACCAAAGACTCCTGCAACGACTCGTTCCGGGGCTGGGCGGCCCCTGGCCCAGAGCCCACCTATCCCAACTCCACGGTCCTGCCGGCCCCAGACACAGGCCCCACGGGCATCAAGTATGACCTGGACCGGCACCAGTACAACTATGTGGACGCCGTGTGCTACGAGAACCGCCTGCACTGGTTCGCCAAGTACTTCCCCTACCTGGTGCTCCTGCACACGCTCATCTTCCTGGCCTGCAGCAACTTCTGGTTCAAGTTCCCGCGCACCAGCTCGAAGCTGGAGCACTTCGTGTCTATCCTGCTTAAGTGCTTTGACTCTCCCTGGACCACACGGGCCCTGTCGGAGACGGTGGTGGAGGAGAGCGACCCCAAGCCGGCCTTCAGCAAGATGAACGGCTCCATGGATAAGAAGTCATCGACGGTCAGTGAGGACGTGGAGGCCACTGTGCCCATGCTGCAGCGGACCAAGTCTCGGATCGAGCAGGGCATCGTGGACCGCTCGGAGACGGGCGTGCTGGACAAGAAGGAGGGAGAGCAGGCCAAGGCGCTATTTGAGAAGGTGAAGAAGTTTCGGACCCACGTGGAGGAGGGGGACATCGTGTACCGCCTCTACATGCGGCAGACCATCATCAAGGTGATCAAGTTCATCCTCATCATCTGCTACACCGTCTACTACGTGCACAACATCAAGTTCGACGTGGACTGCACCGTGGACATCGAGAGCCTGACGGGCTACCGCACCTACCGGTGTGCCCACCCCCTGGCCACGCTCTTCAAGATCCTGGCCTCCTTCTACATCAGCCTGGTCATCTTCTACGGCCTCATCTGCATGTACACGCTGTGGTGGATGCTGCGGCGCTCACTGAAGAAGTACTCGTTCGAGTCCATCCGCGAGGAGAGCAGCTACAGCGACATCCCCGACGTCAAGAATGACTTTGCCTTCATGCTCCACCTCATCGACCAGTATGACCCGCTCTACTCGAAGCGCTTCGCCGTCTTCCTGTCAGAGGTGAGCGAGAACAAGCTGCGGCAGCTGAACCTCAACAACGAGTGGACGCTGGACAAGCTGCGGCAGCGGCTCACCAAGAATGCGCAGGACAAGCTGGAGCTGCACCTGTTCATGCTTAGTGGCATCCCCGACACCGTGTTCGACCTGGTCGAGCTGGAGGTTCTGAAGCTGGAGCTGATCCCGGACGTGACCATCCCGCCCAGCATCGCCCAGCTCACGGGCCTCAAGGAGCTGTGGCTGTACCACACAGCGGCCAAGATCGAGGCGCCCGCGCTGGCCTTCCTGCGTGAGAACCTGCGGGCGCTGCACATCAAGTTCACAGACATCAAGGAGATACCGCTGTGGATCTACAGCCTGAAGACGCTGGAGGAGCTGCACCTGACGGGCAACCTGAGCGCAGAGAACAACCGCTACATCGTCATCGACGGGCTGCGAGAGCTCAAGCGCCTGAAGGTGCTCCGGCTCAAGAGCAACCTGAGCAAGCTGCCGCAGGTGGTCACGGACGTGGGCGTGCACCTGCAGAAGCTGTCCATCAACAACGAGGGCACCAAGCTCATCGTGCTCAACAGCCTCAAGAAGATGGTGAACCTGACGGAGCTGGAGCTGATCCGCTGCGACCTGGAGCGCATCCCCCACTCCATCTTCAGCCTCCACAACCTGCAGGAGATCGACCTCAAGGACAATAACCTCAAGACCATCGAGGAGATCATCAGCTTCCAGCACCTGCACCGCCTCACCTGCCTTAAGCTGTGGTACAACCACATCGCCTACATCCCCATCCAGATCGGCAACCTCACCAACCTCGAGCGCCTCTACCTGAACCGCAACAAGATCGAGAAGATCCCCACCCAGCTCTTCTACTGCCGCAAGCTGCGCTACCTGGACCTCAGCCACAACAACCTGACCTTCCTCCCCGCCGACATTGGCCTCCTGCAGAACCTCCAGAACCTGGCCGTCACGGCCAACCGGGTGAGTGGCCCGGCAGCGGCTCTGCACACGGGCTAGCAGGCACACTGGCCGTGGCCCATGGTGGGGGTGCTCACGAGGCCCAGTGTCTCGGGACCATCTGATGCTCCCGGTTTGGAGTCCTCGCCTGTGGTTCCCACAGCCACCCAGGAGGAGCTTGTTGAACATATAGATTCCTGGGCCCCACTCCAGACCTGCTAAATCAGGATCTCTGGGGTGGGGAACCTGCCTTTGTCAGAGAATGCTGCAGTGTTCTCGTGCCAGGAGGGATGGTGTGGTCAGGCAGGGCCTGTCCCCAAGGTGACCTTGGGCTGGGTTCCTCATAGGCAGGGATGTGCACGGGCAGGGGGTCCAAGGAAATTGTGCAAACCCTTTATGGGCGGCAAAGCGGGAAGCCATGCCCTAGAGGGACACTTGAAACTGTTGGCGGCCCCTGTGCGCCAGCCCTTGCCTGGCCGGGGAAGCACCCACACAGGGGCCCCTCCACGGAGGCCGGTGAGTGGGGTTGAGGGCAGGGTGCTCCTGTGGCTTTGCGGTCTGGCCTCTGCAGTGGAAACAAAGTTACAGCCACTGTGGGGACGTGCCGCTGCCCACCTGTCCTGGGGACCTGCAGGGAGGTTGACGTTGGAAAGAACTGGTCTTCCTGTCGCTGCTTTCAGGCTGGAGACTTTCGCAGTGAGGCACGTGTTGGTGGAAGCCCGAGGCCAGGGGCTGGGAGACTGAGAGGGAGATCTGATTCAGCCGTCACCTGTGCGCCTCCATTGCAGGCAGTGGCACAAAGCAGCCCTGTGGTTCGTGGAGCACTTGCTCCGTGTCAACCCTGTGCTGGGCACGATGCTCCCGCATCCTGTTGAGTCGCCCAACAGGAGCTCTCTCCAGCAGGCTCACACTCGGAGGCAGGCAGCCCCTGGGATCCCACTGCTCCAGGAAAGCACATGCCTTCTCCAGCATCACTCAGATTGGAGGGTCCAGGCACCCCAGACCTCTGATCACTTAGAAGCTCCCCTCCCCTCTTCCCTACACCTCTCTTAGTGCAAACCGAACTGGCTCCTCCATATATCAGAGGCTGTGACAAATCCTTTCTCCCTTCCCCAAATTTTGACTGTGCACGTGTGAGAGTGCACAAGGGCAAGGTCAGATCCCAGGTCGCTTCACTCTGGAAGATCTGCCCCCAGGGCATGGGGCAGGCTCCTGATGAGGAAATTGGGCTCCTGGGGAGAAGCCACATTTGGGGAGCACTGGACAACCCCAAACCTTTCCTTAATATCTGTAGGGGACCAAGTGGCTCCCAGAGCACAGCGTGGGGCCAGATTGCCTGTGGAGTTGGTTCAGGCTTGGGCATCCCATGACCTTCTGTCACACCTGCTCTGTCCCAGAGCTGTGCACACTGGGGCTTGACGGGCCCTCCTACTGGGTGGAGGGTGCGCCGGCATCCAGCCCGGCTCCCCGGCCACCCCCCCAGCTAGCCTGTTAGGTGAGGCCTGTTGGCTGAGTTCAGCCCTCAGGAAGGGAGCTGGTGGCAGCAGGCACGCTGTCCTGACGAAGGAGACCCTCTGACACCGATTAGTATGCTGCTTAATCACGTCCTGTCCCCGCACCCCCAGAATGCCAGAGGCCTTTATAGGGAGAAAAGGTCTCTTGGGCCCATCCTATTCAGGCTCCTCCTATTTGGCTGGAGCCCCTCTCCCTCCTCCCTCCTCTGGGGGGTAGGTTGAGACAGGATGGGTTGGGACGGGTGGGTGTGGCCTGGCTCAGGCCCTTGGCTACTGTTTTCCCAAGTTTAAACTCTTGCTAATGAATACCTTGACAAGGCAGGCATTCATTCATTCATCCACTCATTCATTCTTTCATCAGTTCATTGATTTGGCAAATGTTTTTTGAGCGTTCCTGGTGTGGAGCAAGGTGCTAGGGACACAGGGAGGATCAAGGCCCCCGGGCTGCCCATCCTGAGCTCCCCATCTCATGGGGAGAGACAGGTAACCAGCGGTTAGCACAGACGGCAAGAGCTACCTGGAGCACAGAGGAGGGGCCTCAACCCAGACTTAACCCAGGGCAGGTGGGTCTCCTGGAGGAAGGGACACTTCACCTGGCCCTGGAGGACAGAAGGAGTTAGCCAGGTGAAGATGAAAGGGAGAGTCCAGTAGCTGTTGTGTCCCAGAGGAACTGGAAGCCGGTGGCGAGGAGCAGGGAGCTGGGGTTTGGACTTATCCCTGAGGGTGGGGGCCAGGCTGTCCACCAGGGCCTGTAGGAGCAGGATTGTATCTTCCTTTGTTGCATGTGCCTTCCCCCGGCCAGGCCATAAGCTCTGATGACGAGGACCTTGGTTCCTCCCTTCAATCCCTGATGTGCAGCAACTGTTGACGGAATTCTTGTTGATTGAGCGCAGGCAGGAACAAGCTGACGTGCAATTTAGAGGGACTGCTCTTGCTGCAGCAGGAGGGGCTAGGTTTGAGGGGGCAAGAGGAGAGATGAAGAGCTCAGAAAACCCGTGTGCAGCCGTCAGGGGAGGGGGTGAGGCCTGGAGGCAGAGGCTGCCGGGGATGGAGAGGGACATAGGCGGATTTGGGGGAGACTTTGGAGGCCGTCGCCGCAGGACATGGGCTGGATTGGAGCGGGGAAGAGAGCGAGAGGTCTGAGGGGGCCCGAGGTTTCTCACTTGGCTGCCTGGGTAGATGGAGGATCATTGAGACAGGACACGGGCCTTCAGAGGAGGTTTTCAGAGAAGAGAGGGTGTGTCCGTGGGGGGTGTCTGGGGGCTCTGGGACGTCCAAGCGACCGTGCTGAGTCAACCTGAAGCTCAGAGTCGTCCCCCCAGAGCTCATGGGTGATGAGGGAAAGGATGGAGGGGAAGGAAGGGAGTCTGGCTGGAGCCTTCGGGATGGACAGCAAAAGATGAAGGCCGGGCGGGAGTGTGTGGGCTCTCAGCGCATGGGGAGTCAGGTGAAAGGAGCCCGGGTTCAGGTCCAGTGGATTAGGAGTGACAGCTGGTGACTCTGGCCAGATAGTTTCAAGGGTGGACAGGGCAGAAGCCAGATGATGGTGGGCTGAGGAGAGAGACGGCATCTTTCCAGATGGTTTGTCAGGAAGGGTGGAGAGTGATGGAGCAACCCTAGAAGGCTCCTGGGAGGGTTGTCTTTTTTCAAAGACCAGGTAGATTGAGGCCACTTCAGTGCTGATGGGGGAGCCACCGAGGTCCCTGAGGAGAGAGCGGGATGGGGGTGACGGAAAATGACTTCAAGCCTTCAGCAGACGAGCGATACCTCAGGACGAGGACAGGTCCAAAGGACAGGTGTGGTTCTGGTGGCATGCTGAGCCACTGAAGGCGTCTTCTCTTCTCTCTGTGGGGCCTGGAGAGAGCTCACTGGCTGGGGCATGGCATGTTCTGGGCAGGGGGCGTTTCAGGGAGGGAGCTACACAGCCAGGCAGACAGTATGTGAACCCCACTCTCTGGCCGGACGACGGAGCCTTTCCCACTGCTCCTGACCACTGTGGGGTCAGAGGAGGCCGCTGCAGGGGGAATGGGGTCCCTGGGCGGCTCTGGCCTCTCTGTCCTGCTGGAGCCCACTTCCATCTGCCGTCTCACCGTCACGTCCCTGAACTTCGACCCCGCTGACCTGGCAGCCACCTCTGCCCCATTCTTGACCATTGGGCACAGCGGTGGCGGTTTTGGAGGCCCAGGTCAGGAGTCTCCTTTAAAACATCCACGTGGCCCAGCCATGGCCACACTGATTTCCCGGCTGGGAAGGGCAAGTTCCTCGCCTGGAACCGGGGTCCTCGTCCGGAAATGGACAGAGAGACCAAGAGCCTGTGAGGTCCCAGTCGGCCCGGATGTCCTCGCTCACTGAACAGCTGAGTCGAGGGGCGTTTCTAGTCCAGCCCTTTCCTTCTGCAGATGGGGAAACTGAGGCCCAGGGAGGGAAGGAGACTTGCCTAGGGTTACATGACCAGTGAGCACCACATTTGGCAGATGAGACTACAGCGCAGCTCTGAGTTGGAGGAAGCAAGCCTCGCATCGTCTCTTGCCCGTTTCTGGCCGTGCAACCTCAGACACGCTGCGTTTCACCTCTCCAGGCCTCAGCCTGCTCAGCAGGAAAATGGGGACAGTGACAGGGCAAGCTGAGAGGGGTTATTGTACGTCTCCCCATCATCCGCACGAGCGATCGGGGCGCAAGTCTCCTGGCTCCTGCCCTGTGGGTAGGGTCCCTCCTGCCCGTCGTATCTGAAGGAGGTTATTTTAGGACAGACAGGCTCAGGAAGAAGCCTGATCACTCACAGAGGGCAGGGAAGCAGCTGGTGTTTATGGAGCCCTTCCTGTGTGCCGGGAGACACAGCATGTCCCCTCTTGGGCCACCCTGTTTGTTCCTTGCTCCACCATCAGTGTGGGCAGTTGGCAGAGCGTGGGCTATTGAACCCATGGGTTCAAATCTTGGCTCCACCACTTTCCAGCTGTGAACGTCTGGGCTTCTTCAGGGCCTCAGTTATCCCATCTGTAAAATGGCAAGAGTGTTTCCAGAGTATTCACAGGTAGTTCTGAGGGTTAAATGAGTTATAGTAGCAGTGCTCAGAGCCAGCCTACCATGGAGTGAGCTGCATATGGTTGTTGCCCGTCATTCAGATTTTGCAAAATCAGAAGGCGCAGACTCCAAATAGCCAATACTGTGCTCCCTGCCCTCATGATCAGCCTGTGACTTGACAGGTGAGGAAACTGAGGCCCAGGAAGAGGAAGTGACACAGCTGGGATTCTCACCCCTATTGGCGAGCTCTCCCCAGTTCTCAGAAACAGTTTAGGGTGTGGAATGTTCCCAGCGTGCTGTCTGCTTCCATAAATTCTTCTTTTTTTTTTTTTTTTTTTTTGTGAGGAGATCAGACCTGTGCTAACATCCGCCAATCCTCCTCTTTTTTTTTTTTTTTGCTGAGGAAGACGGCCGTGGGCTAACATCTGTGCCCATCTTCCTCCACTTTATATGGGACGCCGCCACAGCATGGCTTGCCAAGCAGTGCGTCGGTGCGCGCCGGGACCCGAACCAGCGAACCCCGGGCCGCCGCAGCAGAGCGCGCGCACTTAACCGCTTGCGCCACCGGGCCGGCCCGTCCATAAATTCTTCTTAACCCACGCGGGACCGGCGCCCTAGCTCCTAGAGCCCTGGGGGGTGGAGGGGGGAGCTGGTAGTAGCTGGCTCGGGTGATATGCTTCTTAGGGGGCCTGGTGCTAGAGACGGGGCGGGGGAATAATGCGACCCAGTCCTGCCCAATCAGAGCCCACGGTCCTGGAATGAGAGCTGATCATGCAGTTTCACCATGGAGGGACCAGTGCTGGGGGGCGGGGGGTGCCAGAGGTTACCCAGAAGGTCAGGGAAGGCTTCCTGGAGGAAGTGACTGCAGAGCCGAGACCTGCTGGTGCTTGGGGCCCGAGGGAGCTGAAATGGGCCTCAGAGGAGGTGCGGGTGCCCGGGGGAGGGAGGGAGGAGGGAGGGAAGCCTCGGCCCAGAGGCCCCAGTCTGAGCCTGGCCACCTCACTTTGGCCCCCTGCTCCTTCCCCTCCAGATCGAGGCGCTGCCCCCGGAGCTCTTCCAGTGCCGCAAGCTGCGGGCCCTGCACCTGGGCAACAACGTGCTGCAGTCGCTGCCCTCGCGGGTGGGCGAGCTGACCAACCTGACCCAGATCGAGCTGCGGGGCAACCGGCTGGAGTGCCTGCCCGTGGAGCTGGGCGAGTGCCCGCTGCTCAGGCGCAGCGGCCTGGTGGTGGAGGAGGACCTGTTCAACACCCTGCCGCCCGAGGTCAAGGAACGGCTCTGGAGGGCCGACAAGGAGCAGGCCTGAGCGCGGGCGGGCGGCCGAGCACCGAGCCGGCCCCGAGTGGCCAGCAGCGGGACCCCGAGGAGCCCGCAGACCCAGCAACCCAGATTCCCCGGGACCACCAGCCCAGCCTCTCGGAGGGCAGGAGCCTGGGGCCAGATGTGAGCTGGGCCGGTGGCAGGACGGTACCTGAGGGGCTGGCCCCTTTTCTCCCTCTGAGACACGTGCCCCCAGGACAGGCGCCTGTAGGGGAGATCAGAGACCTGGAGTCTGTCTCAGCGCAGTATCCGGACAATCAGGGCCTCCTCCCCAGAGGCCACCTCTGCCCCAGAGGCTGAGCCCACGCCAGAGGTCCAGGGACGCCTCCTTAGCTCTTGGTATTTATTTTTCTCCACCTCCCGTCCCCTCCCTGCAGATAACTTACACATTCCCCTGGAAGCTCAGCTCGGCTGGGGGTGTTTCAGGAAGGGTGGGCTGTGGTGCCGTCTCCTCTTAGGTGATGCTGCTGCACGTAGTGCCCGCCCAGAGTGAGCAGAGTGGTCCAGTGGGAACCAGCCGCGGGGCGGTGGCCCCAGGGGTGCCGCCAGGTGGAAAGGCCAGGCCTGGGGCAAGCCTCATCCATTTTAGATGTTTTCTTTTTAAGTAAGAAAGATTTTTTTAAGCTTTGAAAATTGAGGGTTTGGGTATTAAAAAGAAAAAACTGAAAAGAAGACACTAAAGGCCAGTGAGTTGGGGTCTCAGGGTGGGGCGGCAGTTTCCTTGAGCAGACCAGCAAGACCTGAATCGTGTTTCCTCCCCCCACCACCTGGTGGGCGCAGGCTGCAGGATGTCTTCCTAATCTGCTGTGACCTTGGTCCAGGAGTTCTGTTTGTTCCTCTCCTAGGGCGAGGAATTTTTTTGTTTTGTTTTTGCTGTCTTGTTTTCTCTCTCCTCCATGTGTCTTGGCAGGCGCTCATTTCTGAGGCTGTTGGCCAAAGGGAATGTTCTGGAGCTGCCAGGAAGGGAGGAGACTCGGGTTGGCTAATCCCCAGATGAACGGTGCTCCATTCCCCCTCCCTCGTCACAGCATTAAGGAGCCCAGAGGAGCCACCTTGCCCGGACTCTGCTTTCCCACCTCGTGTGTCATGAATTTGCCCAGCACCACCACTAGCCTCAGCTGCTTCCGTCAGCCCTGTCACCACCTGGTCCCTCGGAACAGACTGTTGGAGGTGGGGTCGTGGTGGGGAGGTCGCTGCCGGGAGGGCAGGCTCCCCAGGTTTGGGCTCCAGTGTCTGTCCCAGGCGCCCGGCACACACAGCCCCGTCAGCGCCTGGGGGCAGGGAGCCACCTCACTTTCGATAGTCATGGCGTCCCTGCCTTAGGAGGGTCCCCACCTCAGATCAATCACTTGGACACTAAGGCACGTTTCAGAGTCTCTTGTCTTAATGATTATGTCCATTTGTCTGTCCATTTGTGTTTTCTGTGTCGTGTCATCGGATGTAACCCTCAGAAATAATGCACACTAGCCTCTGACAACCATGAAGCAATCCGTTACCTGTGGGTCTGAACTTGTAGACTTGGTTCAAATATCAAATAAACCTGTAACAGAAAGCAGCCTCTGGGAGTCTCCATCTCATGGGGGGCCCCTTCCCTCAGCTCCCTGTGGCCCGCTGGGGCCTGTGGCCTGGTTTGTTGAGTGACCATTTCATTGGGTACCTACAAGATAGTTAACTCTGCTCCTCTCCCTGCCCCGTGCAACTGTAAGCTCGTTGGAGGCGGCTGCTGGACGTCAGGTGGACAGAGTGTCTGTTCCAAGTCAGGTGTGGGCCCCGGCGAGGGATCCTGCAGCCAGCACGTTTCTCTGCCGGCCCACTCGCCTGTGGTGTGGGCCCTTGTGAGCTCTGCTGACCCACTGGCCTGTGGTTTGGGCCCTCGTGAGCTCTGCTGACCCACTGGCCTGTGGTTTGGGCCCTCGTGAGCTTTGATGGATTGGGGGAGGGAAGGGAGGGCACTGGAAGGGGAGCCAGTCCTTGTCAGGTCTTTGTCCCAGCTCAGTTTTCCCCTGCATGAAGCTGGGCAGATCCCTTCCCTCCCGAGGCCTCCATCTCCCATCTGTGCAATGGGCAGTTCCACTCTGCTCTCATAGGTCCCTTGTAATTCTGACAGCCGGTCCCCAGGGCTCTGCAGAGGTGGGCTGAGAGTCACATGGGAGGGCCTGACCTGCTCGCAGCCCCTTTGGGAGCCTGCTGAAGGTGCTGGGGTCAAGGGCAGAGGCCCAGAGAGATGGCCAGAGTGGCCTTCCAATCCTAGCTCTGCCGTTTATTTGATGTGGGGCCTCAGTTTCCTTATTTGTAAAATCAGGATGGTGTTGGCAAGCATGCAAGATTGTTCTCAGGCTTATCATGATAATTCCGCATTTAGGTGGAGTTTTCAGCAGAGGGCCTGGCTCCTAGCACCCCGTCAACGATGTCTTCCTCCCGGCCCAGTGGGGCTTGCACTGGGCTGACGGAGGGGCCCTGGGGCTGGGGTCTTGCGGTGAAGAAGAAAGGCCATCGGGTCTGACCTTGGCCTTATGATGAGGCCTTAGCTGCTGCTCGGGCACCTCCTCTGGAACCGGCCAGAGTCTGCCTTGCCTCCCTCCGCGGGACTCTGACCCCTCAGGACTGAGCAGCTGGGCTGCGACCCCCTCGCAGACCCTCCTGTGTCTCCACAGTGGAGGTCTTGCCCTCCTGTCAGGTCTGCTACCTCTCCCGACCCCCATTCCCCAACCCGAGCTTTGGGGCTGCCCAGCACCCGGAGCAGGAGTGTTCAATCTGGAGCTGGTTAGTTTTTGGAAAAAACAGCAATGCAGAAACCTGACCCATCCACTTCCCAGAGCCGGAGCAGAATGAATGAACAGATGTGGGAGGCCCAGCCCCTTCCCCTCCCCCGATGCCTTCCCCCCTCCCCACCCAGAGCTTCAACCACAGTGGTGGTCTTCTCTGACTACAGCAGCAGTTTGGAAAACTTGGGGAAGTTCAGAAATAAATTAAAAATACCCTTACATTCCCCCAGAACAGCCCCGCTAACGTTTGGTGAACAGTGGGTAGGCGCTCACTAAGTGCCCAGCTCTGTGTGAAGGTCATTTTCAGCAGTGAATCATTCATCTTCCTCCTTACAATATGTACTTTTGTTATCCCCAAATTACAGATGGGGAAGTAAGGCCCAGGTGTGGACTTGAAGCCAGTCTGCCTCCCTGAGCCTCCCCCACAAGACTTTGGCGGCGGTTCCCAGGGGAATTCCTAGCCCAGCACGCTGGGCCCCTTGCTATGCTCCTGGCACATGGATGGTGTCTCTGTGTGTTGGAGGACTGCATCAGAAGGGCCCAGGACAGCTGGGAACCCGCCCTGCCTCCAGTGAGCTGAGTCTCAGCTGCATATCCCATTGTTCTCCCTTCAGCTGGCCCTCCTCACCCAGCCTAACCCCTCAGAATCGCTACTCTCTCCAGCCTGGAGAGCCCAAGGGACTCACCCTCCCCCGGCCCTCTGGAAGCCAGGACCAAGCAGCTACTCCCAATGCGGTGGCCCAGAAGACACGACTTCACTCGGGGTGAAGGCCCCTGAGGCCTGAGCTGTGTCACCATGCTCACTCTCAAGACACTCTGTCCCTTCGCCATTCACAAAGCGTCATCGCAGGGAAGGCCAGTGGCCGGTTTTCAGAAGCTGAAGCCAGAATGCCCCGTCAGCTGCTGAGCAGGGCCAGCTGGAAGTGGGGTGAGCGTGTGCTGTTCCCACCACGGGCCTCCGCTGTGTCAGCATGAGTTGGACACCAAACATCTTGGGGCAGGGGGTGGGGAACAGGAACCATGCTTCTCTCCCTCCTTCCGCAGCCCCCAGCCCCGGGTCCCCGAGCCCCTCCTTCTTGCTAAGATCCTCCTATCTTCTGCCCTCTGAGCTGCAGCCTAATCAGTACATTCCCTTCCATTATCCTCCCAGGACCTAGAGAGTTTCAGGGGATCAGAGCTGGGAGGGGCCCAGACAATTCTCTAGGACCTCTTGCATCTTTGGAATGCACAGCCGCTCAGCCCAGTCTGAGGTGCACGTCGCCCAGACCCACCCTGTATCCCACCCCACCCAGATGTTGATGCGGGTGGCCCGGGGACATTCTAATGCTCACGTGGGGCCCAGAGAGGGATAGACGGTCAGAGGTCAGAGGTCACAGTAATGGCAGCTGGGCTCAGCTGTCCTGGCTCTCTGGCTTCTTGCCAGATGTTCCTAGAAGAAACCTTCTGGGCACCTGGTAAGCAGCCAGCCAGCTGGGAGTAGCTTCTGGAAAGAAACCAGGAGGGAGCAGTTACAAACCATGAAGGAGATCAGCAAGGGCTAATCCTGGATTAGCTGGGGGGATGAACCGGGGTGCAGGGCTGGGGCAGAGGCAAGGGCCCCTCCAGGGGCAGGAGTGATGCGGTGCAGCTGTGCTGGGCAGGGCTGGGCCTCAGCCTGGAGGGGCCCAGGCTGGTCTGTGTGTTTGGGGGAGGGGAGCTGGGGGCCGGGATGGACTTTCTCTTTTTTTTTTTTTTTTTTACTGTGAGGAAGATCAGCCCTGAGCTAGCGTCCGATGCCAAACCTCTTTTTGCCGAGGAAGATTGGCTCTGGGCTAGCATCCGTGCCAGGATTGGACTTGCTCTGAGCAGGGAAGGGTTAAGTCCTCAGGGGCCTCCCAGGCTCCACCCACTTCCTCCTCTTGAACTTCCTCTCCAGCCTTGGCGGCAGCATCAGAGCCACCCTGCACCCTGTCTCGTCCTCATGGCCTGCCTGACCTCCTCCCAGCTGCAGAAGGTAGGGCCCGGAGGGTCAGGTAAGAGTGGGGCATCTCTCCGGACCTCAAGTAGTCCCGGGGACTCAACCCCACCCCTTGCCATTTTTCAAGAAGAAGATACTGAAGCCCAGAGTGGTCAGTTCCCAACCAGGACCCCTAACTTCTTCACACGCAGTCGGGGGCGTCCAGGCTACAGGACCTGGCTGGGGTGGGAGTGTGTGTGTGTGTGTGACCGAAATCAGAATAAAGCACGGGGATCAGGCAGGACTGGCTTAGGCCTGGGCCCTGCAAGCGGAGGGGCGGGGACAGCTGAAGGGCCCGGCCCTCTAGAGCCAGTCCTGGGGCAGAGCCAGGCACAGGGCGGCCGGATTCCCTGTGCATTCCAACAGGAAAGGCTAACCCATGGGAATTAGACAGACTGTATAAACAACTTGACCCTTGTTGTTTCTTTCTGACGGCAATAGAAAAAATACAGAAAAGCTCGAAGAAGAAAATGAAAAACCACCCATAGGGCCGGACCCGTGGCTTAGTGGTTAAGTGCATGCGCTCCGCTGCTGGCGGCCCGGGTTCGGATCCCGGGCGCGCACTGACACACTGCTTCTCCGGCCATGCTGAGGCCGGGTCCCACATACAGCAACTAGAAGGATGTACAGCTATGACATACAACTATCTACTGGGGCTTTTGGGGGAAAATAAATACATAAAATTATGAAAAAAAAAAGAAAAACCACCCATAAATTTCTATCGTGAGAGAATGTTTTGAAATATTGCCCTAGAATCCTTAAAAGGTCCACCTTAATAGCTAACACTTATTGAATGCCCGCCATATGTTTTTTTTTTTTTTTTAAAGATTTTATTTATTCATTTTTTTTCCCCCCAAAGCCCCAGTAGATAGTTGTATGTCATAGGTTCGCATCCTTCTAGTTGCTGTACGTGGGACTCGGCCTCGGGTTGGACGGAGAAGTGGTGCCTTGGGGTGTGCCCGGGATCCGAACCCGGGCCACCAGCATCAGAGCGCGCGCACTTAACCGCTAAGCCACGGAGCCGGCCCATCGCCATATGTTTTATAAAGTAGGCAGTACTCTCCTCCCCATTGGATGGTCTGAGGCTCAGAGAGGGACAATGCTTGCCCAAGTTCTCCCAATGGCTAAGATACTGATTTGCATTCGGCTTTTTTTTTTTATGTCTGTTAATTTTAATTTCTTTTTGGGGGAAGATTGGCCCTGAGCTAACATCTGTTGCCAATCTTCCTCTTTTTCTTTTTTCTCCCCAAGGCCCCAATACATACTTGTGTGTCCTAGTTGTAGGTCCTTCTAGTCTTCTATGTGGTACACCGCCTCAGTATGGCTTGATGAGCGGTGAGTAGATCTGTGCCAGGAGCGAAACCCGTGAACTCCGGGCCACTGAATTGGAATGTGCAAACTTAAACCCTACACCACCTGGCCAGCCCCTCAGCTTTTATTTTTCATCTCACGGTATTCCAGGAACGTATTCCCATGTCAGTAAATATTTTTCTGCCACACGATGTTTATCAGCTGTGTTGTGTGCCAGGTAGATAAACCACACTTGGTTGAATGAATCCCCTTGTGCTGAGCATTTAGGTAGTTTCCCGTTTATTGCTCATTAAACAAGCCTCCGTGAATACCCCTTACACATACGTCTTTGCTTCCCTACTTGCTAATCCTCCAACTTCTTATCTCAAGAAGTCCTGGCAGTGTGTTTACTGGATCATGGGTGTGCGTGGTTTGCTGTGGATGACCCAGTTCTCAAGGAGGCAATCAATGTTCAGGTTGCTGCTGATATGGGGATTAAGTTTCTAACATGCAGAGCTGCCCAGAAACAGGAGGGCCCGTGGTGGGTGGTCATGAGTGTTCCAACATCCCTTGTGGGGAAGCCAGAACTGGGCATCCATGGGAGAGGGAGGGAGGGAGGGAATGGGGGCAGTAACTGTAAATCACACACTTCACAGTGGGTTCAAGAGGTGACTTCCAATGCCCCCGTTAGGGTTAAGACTTTATAATTCTCTGCTAAGCGAACATGCAGATATTCTTTCTCTCCTTACTTCTCTCAATAGCCTCAGCATAACAGGACTGGAGGCGAAGCAGAATAAGCCATCAGTTTTAACTCCCCACTGGCTGCCCGCTGCACTCAGGATAGAGCCCTGCTTCTCGCCTGGCCCGGCCCCGCCGCCCTCCTGCCTCCCTTCCACCCTCGCTCTGCTCTGTCAGGTCCCAGCTCCTCCTGTGCCTCCCACGCTCTCTTGGTCTGGAATGCTCTTCCCTGTCTCTCCCATTATCCTGCTTGTCCCCTTTATGTGTCACTTCCTCAGAGCTGCTGCCCTGAGCCGCTCTCCCCCCATCTGGTTGACAGTAGACTCTTTGGCCTTAGCCCTCACGGCCCTCTCCCTCTTGCACTCAGCAGTGTCTGGTAGTGTGCTGCACCGTGTGGTAGTGTGCTCCCTTGTGTGCTGGTGTGTTTGATGTCAGGCTCCCTCACGAGACGGTAAGTTCTGGGAGCACAGGCCTCCTGGCTGGCTTGCTCATTACTGAATCTCCAGCTCCTAAAACCATGTCTGGGGGCCGGCCCCGTGGTGTAGTGGTTAAGTGCGCGCGCTCCGCTGCTGGCGGCCCGGGTTCGGATCCCGGGCACGCACCGACGCACTGCTTGTCGGGCCATGCTGAGGCGGCATCCCACATAAAGTGGAGGAAGATGGGCACAGATGTTAGCTCAGGGCCGATCTTCCTCACACACACACACACACAAGAAAACCCGTATCTGGTGCACAGTAGATGCTCAATCAATTTTAGTTGAATAAATGAGTGAGGCTGTATTCCCATGTGACCCAAGCCCATTGGAGGGGAAGGGTGGGGACACCTCCCCTTCCCCTTCCTCATTCCTTCATTCTTCATTCAAGCAGCCAGCACTCATAGCTTCTCAGTGGGTGCCAGACACCCTGGCCAGGCTGGGGACAGAGCAATGAACAGGACCCTTGATCCTGCCTTCACATAGCTTCGGGTTTAGGGGAGGGGTCATATCAGTCCTCAGAAAGAGCGTCTGAGGGCAGGGGGAAGCCTGAGTCTCCTTCCTGCCCGCAGTTCCAGGAGGATGGATTCCTGGTACTGGAAGGATTCTTGTCTGCAGAGGAGTGTGCGGCCATGCAGCAGAGCATTGGCCAGATAGTGGCCAAGATGGATGTCCCTCTCCACTGCCGCACAGTATTTACCACGAAGGAAGAGGAGCAGAAGCGAGCCCAGGTAAGTGCCTGGGCAGGTGAGGATGGGATCTGGTCTGTGATGGGGGGCTCAGTCCCCAGCCAGAGCAGCAGCTCTTGGGCTCGTTCTCATAACAATCAGGCCCGAGCCTTCCATGTGCCAGGCTCCAGGCTAAGTGCCTTATATGCCTATTTCCTTCACTTCCCACTATGAATTTATAAGGGAGCCATTATTGCCTCCGTTTGACAGGTGGGGAAAATGAGGCTCGGTGCTCTTGCCCTAAACCACACGGTTAGGTTAGTAATTGATAGAGGGAGGATTTGAACCCAGATCTGTGGGATACCAAGTCTGCGCTGTTCCCTGCTCTGCTGCACTTCCTCAGTGGTTCTCCCACAAAGGGCCTCTTGGCGGCAAGCAACCCGGTATAAGCCAAGTGATTCCGTGGGCTGCCTGAGTAAGTCCTATCCCGCAGTGAGACTAGGAACTGTTTGTTTCCCCCTGGTGACTTAAAAGGTCTCAATACAGTCTGAGATGGGTAAATTGAGACTCGAGGGTTCTCCCACACGGTTCTCTTAACCTTTCAGAGTCTGAATTTACAAGCCTGTCTGCAGCGGGCCTCCAAGCCAAAGCTGCGGTCCAGGCCCATTGATGGGGCTCACTCACGCTGAGGAGCTCCTGCCATCTCGTGGCCATGAGGGGAATTACAATGGCCAGAAGCCTCACCACCCAGAGAACAGGGACTTGAGAAGGAAAAAGGGTGAAAGAATGACAACTTCCTCCAAACCATCAGTTTCATTTGGCTGCATGGCAGCCTTCCAGGTGGGGAAAGCAGAGACAGGGGTCCTGTGTCCAGGGACAGGTCACACTCAGGGCTCCGAGGAGTGAGGGGGGCTGAATCTTGTGCCCTCCAAGCTGCCTTCCGAGATAGCTCCAGAGACCGGGAAGAGGGTGGGGGGAGGACGGGAGAGGAGTGTGTATATCTTGGTTTATAACGCGTGCAAAGAGCTCGGCACAGTGCCTGGTACTCAGTAAGCCCTCAACATTCACTACTGATAGCATCGTGAAAGACTTTGAAACGGGTATTCAAAGAAAAGATCCATGGGTGTCCCATCTAGACCTCCCTTCCGGCTTACCTCCACTTTCATTGTCTTTGGATTATTTGACAACTCTGTGAGTTGTATAGAACTGATAATAATGCATGAGATACTTGTCCACAGAAACAGACATGGACTGGGACCAGCAGAATGCAGTTATTGCTCTGTAGATAGATCAGTATCACATCCATTTGTAAATTGCTCTCAGTGTTTCTTAATGCCTACGTGTGTGGTTCTTGGAATTCTCCTTTGAACCTCTTACTGGTTCCCTTGTGAATTAACGAGTTAAGTAAAATCTTTGCCACGTTTAGCATCAGTATCTTTAATATTATTATTATTGTCAATTACGCTTCCCTGACTTGTTTGCCTCACCCTGATCCTGCTGCAGAGGAACTAAGAATGTTGAAAAAAACACTTTTGGTTTCCAGTGGGAAGGGCCTGGAAATGGCCCTGCAGGCCCATGTGAGAGCTGACGTTCACACGTGAGGAGGGGGCGGGGACTGTGCCACCTGGGGAACGCAGGTAGGGGGGCGGTGCCACTCAGCTCCACTCATGTGGCCACACAGGAAGGTAGGGAGATGTATATGATGGTGGTCAAGGGTGGCTAAAGCCACAAGGAAGACATGGGGCGTCTTGCTGGAGCATTGTTTTCATATGATGCTAAGAAATTTAATAATTTTTATTTATTGATTGATTTTTCCCCCAAAGCCTGAGTAGACAGTTGTATGTCACAGCTGCACATCCCTCCAGTTGCTGCATGTGGGACGCGGCCTCAGCATGGCCGGAGAAGCGGTGCGTCGGTGCACGCCCGGGATCTGAACCCAGGCCGCCAGCAGCAGAGCTGGTGCACTTAACCACTAAGCCACGGGGCCGGCCCTATGCTAAGAAATTTAAAACATGATACTAAAATTAACAAGGAGAGGTTATTAAGAAAGCAGAAAAAGATCAGTCATAGCTTCTATTTATCAAGCATTTAACCATACCCTTGCTGCCCCCCTACCTGCGTTCCTCAACCTGAAGCCTCCAACAATCTGGGGGAGGTCAGTTCTATTATTATTCCCCTTTTACAGATGAGGAAACTGAGGCTTTGAGAGATAAAACAAGTGGCCCAAGGCTACCTGGGGACCAGGCCTGTTTGAGTCTAGTGCCCATCTTCTGAATCACACCGCATCGCGTATAAGAGTCACGTGACTTACCGAGAGGTTTCCAAGAAACTCCATGCTTGTAGCTTCTGGCTGCACTTCCAGGCATTGAGGTTAATCCCATTCATTCACTGTCTGTGCCTCAGTGGACAAGTTTAAGAAGTGCCAGCAGGTTCTGCAGCCCTTGGCGTGGGAAGCATCCGAGTCCTCTTTCCCCTTTGCCGGGCCCAGTTCTGACCCCGTGACGCTCTCTCAGTCCCTCTGATGCCCCCTCTCCACAGGGCAACACAGACTATTTCTTGAGCAGCGGCGACAAGATTCGATTCTTCTTTGAGAAAGGCGTTTTTGACGAGGAAGGTTGGGAGCTGGGGCCCGAAGGGGGGAGGTGTGGGAAGGGGCTGGACCCGTGTATCTGCCCCCAGGGCTGGTGGGCGCTGAGACAGCTGCCCGGGGCAGGGTGGACTCCAGCTCTTCTACCTGTACCTGCCCTACAGGAAACTTCCTGGTTCCCCCGGAGAAATCCATCAACAAAATTGGCCACGGTAAGTAGGTGCCTGGGGGAAAGGAAATGGGGAAACTGAGGCCTGCAGAGTTTCGGGGCCTTACCTAAAGCCCACAGTAGGTTAGTGGCCCATCAAATGGCATTTCTGGCTGCAGCTCCCACTCTGGCCCTTCTGCATCTTATGATGCTGATCACATCGCATGCCCTCAGAGCGCTGGGAAGAGGGTCCACTGATCCCCCCCATGCAGAGGGCACGTGCAGACCCCTCAGGTCTCTCCTTCCTGGCCTGGGGATGATCCAGGCCCCGGGCATGGGGGCTCCTGGGTCCCACTGCTTCCTGGAGCCTCCTTGAGGAGCATCAAACGTGTTGACATGGTCCCTGTTCTGACACCCCAAACCAAGCTAGGAAACTCTTTTTTTCTTTTTTTTTCAGGAACATACAGTATAATTTATTTTCCAGACCACTTTTTTTTTTTTTTCTTGAGGAAGATCAGCCCTGTGCTAACATCTGCCAATCCTCCTCTTTTTTTGCTGAGAAAGACTGGCCCTGGGCTAACATCTGTGCCCATCTTCCTCCACTTTATACGGGACGCTGCCACAGCATGGCTTGCCAAGCGGTGTGTCGAGTGCGCGCCCGGGATCCGAACCGGTGAACCCCGGGCCGCCGCAGCGGAGCGCGTGCTCCTAACCACTTATGCCACTGGGCCGGGCCCTACACCACTTATTTTTAAACTTGAAGTTATATCATGGTAGCTTTGTAAAAAAAATTGTGGTCAAATACATATAACATAAACCATTGTAACCATTTTGAAGTATACAGTTCAGTGGCATTAAGTACCCTCAACTCGCACTTTTTGTAATAACAACAATAATAGGAAATAATGAGAAGAGCCACTATTCCATGCCAGGCTAGGCAGTGGTCGCATGTGCGTTGGCCTATCTGGTCCTATGGCAGCCTGGGAGGCAGGGCTGGTCTCTTCTAGTCCCATTGTACAGAGAGGAAACTGAGGGTTATAGGAGAGAAATGATGGCTCAAAGTCGCATAGAGTAAGTCGTGGTACCGAGATTGCTGCCAATGTATGGGGCCCATGGCGTCAGAGCTGTGAGGTTCCCAGATGGCTGCAAGCTCAAGATTAAGGTCCTGGGTGGGGTGGGGCCTGGGGTGGGGTGAAGGCATCTGTGGGACCCATTACTCAGTTATAAACAGGAAGATAGCTTAATGCACACAAATAGGTGAAAATGTCAAAGTGAGGCCTGAGTCTAGGTGCCCAGGGCTAGACCCGGAAGGGATGCATGGGGGCGGGAGACGGGCCCGTCCACCACATCTGTCCCACAGCTCTGCACGCCCACGACCCTGTCTTCAAGTCTGTCACCCACTCCACCAAGATGCAGGTGAGCAGGGGTGGGGTGAGGGTAGGTGGGTGGGCCAGATGTGAGTGTGAGCAGGCCGGCAGTGACCTCTGCCTCCTTCCAGGCCCTGGCCAGAAATCTGGGCCTCCAGACGCCTGTGGTGGTGCAGAGCATGTACATCTTTAAGGTGAGCGTCCCGTGCTCCCCAGGCTCAGGTGAGCCTCTTTAAAACAGGCAGAGTGCTCATACGAAGCCCCTCCTTACAGTGGGCCAAAAGCTGCTTCCCTGAGGAATTATTCTTAAGTTGGGAGAAGACATCAAGTCAGTCTCCTCTGGTTCAGGCTCCTGGCACTTGGTGCTCAGTTAAAATTGGGTGGCAGGAAGGAAGGGGATCCCCAGGACTCCTTCCTTCCTTCCTTTGTTGGCTAGTGAAATGCTGTGCTCCCAGCTTCCAAGGCCCAGCTCAGTGCCACCTCCTCCAAGAAGCCTTCCAGTTCCCTTAGGAAGAGAGGGACTCATCTCTAACCCTGGCTTAACCGCAGGCCCAGGCCCCAGCCTCTCCTGCTGCCCCTCACTTCTGCCTCATGTTCTCAAGTTAGGCGTGTGTGCGCCAGACTGGGAGCACCCGTCGCGAGGGTGGTGGTTCTCTGTGCAGCCCTCCTGGGCGTGGCACACAGTAGGTCCTCGATAGCTGGTGCTGATGTGGAATCCTCGGAGGTAAACACCTGTAGCCGGGGAAGAGCATGCCCCAGACTCAGAGCAGGCCCCTGCTCCCCTCTGCTCTCCTCTGGCCTCACCTGGCCCTTCCTCTCTCTTGCAGCAACCTCATATTGGCGGTGAAGGTGAGCTGAGAACAGGCCGTGGGGCCCAGCAAAGACCACGGAGGGAGATCTGGGACATTAGTGGTTGTCAGGTCTTCAGAGGGAGGGAAGGTGCTTGCTGAGATGTCTGTAGGGCAAGAGCCTGGGCCAGGGAGGAGAAGCTACCTTCCGTCCTTCCTGGAACAGTGGATTGGGAGCGCATCCTGTAGTCCTGGGCGCAGTGGTTCTGGAACCTGGCAGCAACTCCTCGCTGGTTAAAAATACAGATTCCTGGGCCCCATCCCGTGAGATGGAGTCAGTAGGGCAGCATGGGCCTGGGAATCTGTATTTTAACAAGTTCCCTGGAGGACTGATTTAACATAGAAATTGCTGATCTAATTCCAAACCCCTCAGGATGCACAGATACCCTTTCTAGCCTCCCTCGTAGGCGATTATCCACTTCTGCTCCAACACGTCTGGTGACAGAGGCTCAGCTCCTCACAGGCAGCCCTTCCTTGCATGAGTCCAGTTGGCCCCCTTGTGACCACCCTCCTCCCCAGCATTCAGCCTGAGGACAGTCTCCTGAAGGGATGCCTAGCCCCTCCCCGAGTCCAGCACCCCCACTTCCTTCAGCTATTCTGCCTTGGAATGTTTTACAGTGCGCACCATTAGGACCCCTTCCTCTAGACACTGTGAGATTGTCAAAGTCTCTCTTAAAATTTGGTGCTCAGAAAACACAGTTCCCGTGGAGGAAGGAGGGGAGATGAGCACCCCCTTTACTTTGTTATTCCAGACTCAGGTCCTTTGCTCGGTGGTCTACCTTCCCGGCTGGGCCCCAGAAGCATGTGGGGGGTTAAAATGTGGATGTTCAATCAATTGCCCCCTCTTACTGCACTGGCTGGATCATCTGGTGGTGGAGGCGCTCGTCTCTGGTTAAGGGCGGTGGCTTTAGTTACCTGGCTGCAATTAAACAACAGCAGCTACGTTTTAGCAAGCAACCACAATGTCGGGCCCTGTACAAAGCACTTTTCCTACAGTCTCATGGGATTCACCAGCAGCCCTATAACGTAGGTTATTGTTGGGGCCACTTTATGGGTTAGGACATTGCAGCTTTGAGAGGTGAAAGCTCTAGCCCTGAGTCTCCAGGCCAGGAAGTAGGGAAATTCAAACCAATCAGGAGATGGGAAGGCTGGGCTGGAGGTCTCTGAGAGGCCTGGGGAGTGGGGCCGGGCTCCTCATGCCCAGCCGGGCCTGCTGCAGTCTTGCCCCATCAGGACGCCACCTTCCTGTACACGGAGCCCCTGGGCCGGCTGCTGGGTGTGTGGATCGCGCTGGAGGACGCCACGCTGGAGAACGGCTGCCTCTGGTTCATCCCTGGCTCCCACACCAGTGAGGACACCTGCCTCTCCCTGCCCACTAGTACGCCCCTCACTGTGGGAGAGGGACCCTGAAAGAGAGGCTAAAGGATCCATTTTGGCCTGCAGGTGGAGTGTCGAGAAGGATGGTCCGGAACCCTGCGGGCTCGACGCCTGGGACCTGCTTCCAGGGGTCAGAGCCAGCCCGGGACAACAGCCTCTTTGTGCCCACACCAGTGCGGAGAGGTAAGCGGGATGCAGAGGACAGGGAGGCAGGGCCCTGAGGCCATGCCTGTGGGCCTGTGCTCTGAGGGCTCACCCGGCTCACCTGAGGGCTGTGAAGTCCCAGAATGAGACAAGGTCAGACTGATTGGGCCCAGGGAAGTCGGGAAGCAGTGGGGTTAACAAGGTCTCCCGGATCAGGCTGGAATCCAGACTCTCCTACCTCCCAGCTGTCTCTTTGGGCAGATGACTGAACCTCTCTGAGCCTCAGTTTCCCCAAATGTAAAGCCAGTCAGAGGATGTGTATGAGATGTTGACACGGAACCCGTGTGGTGCACAGCAAGTGCTCGACACGCTGGCCGTTAGGACAGCCTCTTCCTCTCAGAAACGGGAGAACTGAGGACCACCTCGGCACTCGCTGACACGGTCCCAGCTGCCTGGACAGCACACACAGCTTCTTCCTGGTTCTGCAAACACCATGGAGGGGGATGCCCTTGCTAAGGCTTGCCAGGGGCACAGGCCACAGCAGAAGGGACTTATCCCAGGGGAACCCACGTCCAACAGCACAGCCTCTGACACTGGGGCCTGCTGCAGGCCTCTGAGCCTTCAGGGGTGGGAATGGGGATGGACAGGCCATAGAACCACTTGCGGGAGGAGGGCCCCATGTCCCTTCCTGCCGTGACTGTTCTGACTTGCTGTGTCCCCACCAGGGGCCCTCGTCCTAATCCACGGAGAAGTGGTGCACAAGAGCGAGCAGAACTTCTCTGACAGTTCGCGCCACGTCTACACTTTCCACCTCATGGAGGCCTCTGGCACCGTTTGGAGCCCGGAGAACTGGTAGGTTGCAGGGTGTGCATGTAGCCCAGTCTCCTGAAGAGGTCCTGGAGGCTGGGAGCAGTGAAGAGGCATCTCAAGGTCATCTCCTCTGTCCTCTGCAGGCTCCAGCCAACAGCTGAGCTGCCCTTTCCCCCCCTGTACACCTAAAGGCCCTCAGGGCTGGGACACTGCCCCTCCTGGGGAGGCTGTGGGCTGCAAACACCAGCATCTTGCCCGACCGCCAGGCTGCAACCAGGAAGCTGCATCTCTCCTCCTGGGCTCTCCTGCCAGTGTCTGCGGCCGACAGCCCTGCAGATGGGGCACGAGGTGGCCGCCGGGCAGCAGGAGCCCGGGCCGAGTGGCTTTCCCAAGACCTCTGTCTCTCTGCCTCCCTACGGCCCCAATAGCCTCCCCCTAGAGGCAGCCTCTCAGCCTTGAAAGGGTTCTGGCTAATTTTCTGCCGGCTTCTTACTCTTCTCTCCCCTCAGATGAAACTCGGATTATTACAGTGCAAGATATTGAATAAAAATGACTTCCAAATGCAGTTTCTTGATCTTTCTTTCCCAAGCAGCCTTGCTCTCAAGATGAGAGCCCTGCTGAAAATCACCCCAGGTCCCCCAGCCCAGCCTGGGGAGGGTTGCCTGATTTTTACACCAGTAAGTAACATTTCGTGGGTGCTCACCATGCCGAGAGCTCCACGTGCCTCGTCTCACTGAGTCCTCACTCCTTCCAGGTCTGGGCTCTCACCATCCGCATTTATAGGTGAAGAAGCTGAGGCACGGGGAGCCCCAGTCACACAGCCGTGCAGTTGTTCAGCAAGGTTACCATGGTCATTATTCATATTACCAGTAATCAGAATGAGGTGGCCCAGTTCCATAACCTGGGCTGCCTGTTTCTCTCCCAAGAGAACAGACCTATTTGTCAAACACTTGGTTTAAAATGTAGATTCTAGGGCCGGCCCCGTGGCTTAGCGGTTAAGTGCACGCCCTCCGCTACTGGCAACCCAGGTTCGGATCCCGGGCGCGCACCGACGCACCGCTTCTCCAGCCATGCTGAGGCGGCATCCCACATACAGCAACTAGAAGGATGTGGAGCTATGACATACAGCTATCTACTGGGGCTTTGGGGAGAAAAGGGAAAAAAAGGAGGAGGATTGGCAATAGACGTTAGCCGGTCTTCCTCAGCAAAAAGAGGAGGTTTGGCATGGATTTTAGCTCAGGGCTGATCTTCTTCACACACACAAAAATAAATAAATAAAATGTAGATTCTAGATTAGAAAATAGGGAGTAAAGTAAAATCAATTGTATTTGAAGAAAATATACACAGAAACATGTGGAAGGTTATTACTCCTTGTAAAGGTAACCCAAGCCTGTGTTCTTACAGGAATTTCTTTTTGTCTTTATGTTTTTTTATATCTTCCCAGCATTCTCCAGGGAACATCCAATACCTTTTTTATCTCGTTACAGTCTCACAGACCGTTGGTTATAAGCAACGTATCATGGTGGGGAGGTCATGGATGGGATGATCCCAGGACAAGATTCCTTTCGCACGATTCTTTTATGGCACACCCCCTGTATGTCACTGGCTGCATTTCCTGAATATGCCTTCTTATCCAGTGTTTCCCAAACGTGGCCAATCATTCGTGTCATCAAAGTCAGGTGCTAAAACTCAGATTCGCAGGCTCTCTCTGAGACCTGCTGAGTTGGACTCTCAGGGGCAGAATATGTGGCTGTGTTTTAGTTTCCTTATACACCCACGCAGATGCACACAGCGAGAGATGATTTTACATAAATGCATGAGTGTGATCACGTCATCCAGCTTAGAGTGGAGACCGGTCTGGTTTTCTTGTCCTCTCTCTGCCCGGGAGCCTGTCATTACACCTGCTGTGTGTGTCCTGCCGGTTTCCGCTGGGAGCTCCCGGAATCCTGTATGGACATAACCCCACACACACATGTACAATTTTTAAAACTTCCCTCTTTGTTTTATAAGAGTGAGTGCATATTAAGCCCCCTCTTCTGCTTTTGGCTTTTCTCAGACTTCGCATGAGTCTCTTCAGGTCAGTGGTGCCGCTTCAGGGCGGCTGGTTCCAAGTGAGCTGGGAGTTTTCAACAAGCCCCACTGGTCAGTCTGGTCACTAGTAGGATGGGGTCTAGACAGGAATTCCGAATGCCCTTGCACGGACGTGGGCGTGCACCTGCAGAAGCTGTCCATCAACAACGAGGGCACCAAGCTCATCGTGCTCAACAGCCTCAAGAAGATGGTGAACCTGACGGAGCTGGAGCTGATCCGCTGCGACCTGGAGCGCATCCCCCACTCCATCTTCAGCCTCCACAACCTGCAGGAGATCGACCTCAAGGACAATAACCTCAAGACCATCGAGGAGATCATCAGCTTCCAGCACCTGCACCGCCTCACCTGCCTTAAGCTGTGGTACAACCACATCGCCTACATCCCCATCCAGATCGGCAACCTCACCAACCTCGAGCGCCTCTACCTGAACCGCAACAAGATCGAGAAGATCCCCACCCAGCTCTTCTACTGCCGCAAGCTGCGCTACCTGGACCTCAGCCACAACAACCTGACCTTCCTCCCCGCCGACATTGGCCTCCTGCAGAACCTCCAGAACCTGGCCGTCACGGCCAACCGGGTGAGTGGCCCGGCAGCGGCTCTGCACACGGGCTAGCGGGCAGACTGGCCGTGGCCCATGGTGGGGGTGCTCACGAGGCCCAGTGTCTCGGGACCGTCCGCTGCTCCCGGTTTGGAGTCCTCGCCTGTGGTTCCCACAGCCACCCGGGAGGAGCTTGTTGAACATATAGATTCCTGGGCCCCACTCCAGACCTGCTAAATCAGGATCTCCGGGGTGGGGAACCTGCCTTTGTCAGAGAATGCTGCAGAGTTCTCGTGCCAGGAGGGATGGTGTGGTCTGGCAGGGCCTGTCCCCAAGGTGACCTTGGGCTGGGTTCCTCATAGGCAGGGATGTGCACAGACAGGAGTTCCAAGGCATGTGGTTCTCTCTCACACCCCTTTCCCATCTGCGTTTTGGGGGTGGTGGAGGGCAGGTTTGGGCTTAGTTGGGCTCACTTGTCACCATCTGCCTCTCTGGAGAGAAAATTGTGCAAACACTTGAGGGCCAACAGTGTGGGAGGTCATGCCCTAGAGGTGCCCTTGAGACTGTTGGCAGCCCCTATGCGCCAGCCCTTGCCTGGCCGGGGAAGCTCCCGCCCAGGGGCCCCTCCACGGAGGCAGGTGAGTGGGGTTGAGGGCAGGGTGCTTCTGTGGCTTTGTGGTCTGTGATGGAGCAACCCTAGAAGGCTCCTGGGAGGGTTGTCTTTTTTCAAAGACAGGTAGATTGAGGCCACTTCAGTGCTGATGGGGGAGCCACCGAGGTCCCTGAGGAGAGAGCGGGATGGGGGTGACGGAAAATGACTTCAAGCCTTCAGCAGACAAGCGATACCTCAGGACGAGGACAGGTCCAAAGGACAGGTGTGGTTCTGGTGGCATGCTGAGCCACTGAAGGCGTCTTCTCTTCTCTCTGTGGGGCCTGGAGAGAGCTCACTGGCTGGGGCATGGCATGTTCTGGGGAGGGGGCGTTTCAGGGAGGGAGCTATGCAGCCAGGCCAACAGTATGTGAACCCCACTCTCTGGCCGGACGACGGAGCCTTTCCCACTGCTCCTGACCACTGTGCGGTCAGAGGAGGCCGCTGCAGGGGGAATGGGGTCCCTGGGCGGCTATGGCCCCTCTGTCCTGCCGGAGCCCACTTCCATCTGCTGTCTCACCATCACGTCCCTGAACTTCAGCCCGGCAGACCTGGCAGCCACCTCTGCCCCATTCTTGACCATTGGGCACAGCGGTGGCGGTTTTGGAGGCCCAGGTCAGGAGTCTCCTTTAAAACATCCACGTGGCCCAGCCATGGCCACACTGACTTCCCGGCTGGGAAGGGCAAGTTCCTCGCCTGGAACCACGGTCCTCGTCCGGAAATGGACGAGGGACCAAGAGCCTGTGAGGTCCCAGTCGGCCCAGAGGTCCTTGCTCACTGAACAGCTGAGTCGAGGGGCGTTTCTAGTCCAGCCCTTTCCTTCTGCAGATGGGGAAACTGAGGCCCAGGGAGGGAAGGAGACTTGCCTAGGGTTACATGCCCAGTGAGCACCACATTTGGCAGATGAGACTACAGCGCAGCTCTGAGTTGGAGGAAGCAAGCCTCGCATCGTCTCTTGCCCGTTTCTGGCCGTGCAACCTCAGACACGCTGCGTTTCACCTCTCCAGGCCTCAGCCTGCTCAGCAGGAAAATGGGGACAGTGACAGGGCAAGCTGAGAGGGGTTATTGTACGTCTCCCCATCATCCGCACGAGCGATCGGGGCGCTAGTCTCCTGGCTCCTGCCCTGTGGGTAGGGTCCCTCCTGCCCGTCGTATCTGAAGGAGGTTATTTTAGGACAGACAGCCTCAGGAAGAAGCCTGATCACTCACAGAGGGCAGGGAAGCAGCTGGTGTTTATGGAGCTCTTCCTGTGTGCTGGGAGACACAGCATGTCCCCTCTCGGGCCACCCTGTTTGTTCCTTGCTCCACCAGCAGTGTGAGCAGTTGGCAGAGCGTGGGCTGTTGAACCCATGGGTTCAAATCTTGGCTCCACCACTTTCCAGCTGTGAACGTCTGGGCTTCTTCAGGGCCTCAGTTATCCCATCTGTAAAATGGCAAGAGTGTTTCCAGAGTATTCACAGGTAGTTCTGAGGGTTAAATGAGTTACAGTAGCAGTGCTCAGAGCCAGCCTGCCATGGAGTGAGCTGCATATGGTTGTTGCCGGTCATTCAAATTTTGCAAAATCAGAAGGAGCGGACTCCGGGCTGGCCTGGTGGCTTAGTGGTTAAGTGCGCATGCTCCGCTGCTGGCGGCCCGGGTTCGGATCCCGGGCGCACGCAGACGCCCCGCTTCTCCGGCCATGCTGAGGCCATGTCCCACATACAGCGAGTAGAAGACTGTGCAACTATGACATACAGCTATCTACTGGGGCTTTGGGGGAAAATAAATAAATAAATAAATAAAAATTAAAATAAAAAAAAAGGAGCAGACTCCAAATGGCCAATACTGTGATCCCTGCCCTCATGATCAGCCTGTGACTTGACAGGTGAGGAAACTGAGGCCCAGGAAGAGGAAGTGACACAGCTGGGATTCTCACCCCTATTGGCGAGCTCTCCCCAGTTCTCAGAAACAGTTTAGGGTGTGGAATGTTCCCAGCGTGCTGTCTGCTTCCATAAATTCTTCTTTTTTTTTTTTTTTTTTTTTTTTTTTGTGAGGAGATCAGCCCTGTGCTAACATCCGCCAATCCTCCTCTTTTTTTTTTTTTTTGCTGAGGAAGACGGCCGTGGGCTAACATCTGTGCCCATCTTCCTCCACTTTATATGGGACGCCGCCACAGCATGGCTTGCCAAGCAGTGCGTCGGTGCGCGCCCGGGACCCGAACCAGCGAACCCCGGGCCGCCGCAGCAGAGCGCGCGCACTTAACCGCTTGCGCCACCGGGCCGGCCCCTCCATAAATTCTTCTTAACCCACGCGGGACCGGCGCCCTAGCTCCTAGAGCCCTGGGTGGTGGAGGGGGGAGCTGGTAGTAGCTGGCTCGGGTGATATGCTTCTTAGGGGGCCTGGTGCTAGAGACGGGGCGGGGGAATAATGCGACCCAGTCCTGCCCAATCAGAGCCCACGGTCCTGGAATGAGAGCTGATCATGCAGTTTCACCATGGAGGGACCAGTGCTGGGGGGCGGGGGGTGCCAGAGGTTACCCAGAAGGTCAGGGAAGGCTTCCTGGAGGAAGTGACTGCAGAGCCGAGACCTCAAGTACAGTTGGAAGTGAGCCAGACTTTGGCCCACATTGTGCTGGTGCTTGGGGCCCGAGGGAGCTGAAATGGGCCTCAGAGGAGGTGCGGGTGCCCGGGGGAGGGAGGGAGGAGGGAGGGAAGCCTCGGCCCAGAGGCCCCAGTCTGAGCCTGGCCACCTCACTTTGGCCCCCTGCTCCTTCCCCTCCAGATCGAGGCGCTGCCCCCGGAGCTCTTCCAGTGCCGCAAGCTGCGGGCCCTGCACCTGGGCAACAACGTGCTGCAGTCGCTGCCCTCGCGGGTGGGCGAGCTGACCAACCTGACCCAGATCGAGCTGCGGGGCAACCGGCTGGAGTGCCTGCCCGTGGAGCTGGGCGAGTGCCCGCTGCTCAGGCGCAGCGGCCTGGTGGTGGAGGAGGACCTGTTCAACACCCTGCCGCCCGAGGTCAAGGAACGGCTCTGGAGGGCCGACAAGGAGCAGGCCTGAGCGCGGGCGGGCGGCCGAGCACCGAGCCGGCCCCGAGTGGCCAGCAGCGGGACCCCGAGGAGCCCGCAGACCCAGCAACCCAGATTCCCCGGGACCACCAGCCCAGCCTCTCAGAGGGCAGGAGCCTGGGGCCAGATGTGAGCTGGGCCGGTGGCAGGACGGTACCTGAGGGGCTGGCCCCTTTTCTCCCTCTGAGACACGTGCCCCCAGGACAGGCGCCTGTAGGGGAGATCAGAGACCTGGAGTCTGTCTCAGCGCAGTATCCGGACAATCAGGGCCTCCTCCCCAGAGGCCACCTCTGCCCCAGAGGCTGAGCCCACGCCAGAGGTCCAGGGACGCCTCCTTAGCTCTTGGTATTTATTTTTCTCCACCTCCCGTCCCCTCCCTGCAGATAACTTACACATTCCCCTGGAAGCTCAGCTCGGCTGGGGGTGTTTCAGGAAGGGTGGGCTGTGGTGCCGTCTCCTCTTAGGTGATGCTGCTGCACGTAGTGCCCGCCCAGAGTGAGCAGAGTGGTCCAGTGGGAACCAGCCGCGGGGCGGTGGCCCCAGGGGTGCCGCCAGGTGGAAAGGCCAGGCCTGGGGCAAGCCTCATCCATTTTAGATGTTTTCTTTTTAAGTAAGAAAGATTTTTTTAAGCTTTGAAAATTGAGGGTTTGGGTATTAAAAAGAAAAAACTGAAAAGAAGACACTAAAGGCCAGTGAGTTGGGGTCTCAGGGTGGGGCGGCAGTTTCCTTGAGCAGACCAGCAAGACCTGAATCGTGTTTCCTCCCCCCACCACCTGGTGGGCGCAGGCTGCAGGATGTCTTCCTAATCTGCTGTGACCTTGGTCCAGGAGTTCTGTTTGTTCCTCTCCTAGGGCGAGGAATTTTTTTGTTTTGTTTTTGCTGTCTTGTTTTCTCTCTCCTCCATGTGTCTTGGCAGGCGCTCATTTCTGAGG
The DNA here is from genome assembly GCF_057802395.1 of Ceratotherium simum simum. Lineage (NCBI taxonomy): Eukaryota > Metazoa > Chordata > Mammalia > Perissodactyla > Rhinocerotidae > Ceratotherium > Ceratotherium simum. The sequence continues at coordinate 7,891,347 of NC_141928.1, read as the reverse complement.
CTGTTGGCCAAAGGGAATGTTCTGGAGCTGCCAGGAAGGGAGGAGACTCGGGTTGGCTAATCCCCAGATGAACGGTGCTCCATTCCCCCTCCCTCGTCACAGCATTAAGGAGCCCAGAGGAGCCACCTCGCCCGGACTCTGCTTTCCCACCTCGTGTGTCATGAATTTGCCCAGCACCACCACTAGCCTCAGCTGCTTCCGTCAGCCCTGTCACCACCTGGTCCCTCGGAACAGACTGTTGGAGGTGGGGTCGTGGTGGGGAGGTCGCTGCCGGGAGGGCAGGCTCCCCAGGTTTGGGCTCCAGTGTCTGTCCCAGGCGCCCGGCACACACAGCCCCGTCAGCGCCTGGGGGCAGGGAGCCACCTCACTTTCGATAGTCATGGCGTCCCTGCCTTAGGAGGGTCCCCACCTCAGATCAATCACTTGGACACTAAGGCACGTTTCAGAGTCTCTTGTCTTAATGATTATGTCCATTTGTCTGTCCATTTGTGTTTTCTGTGTCGTGTCATCGGATGTAACCCTCAGAAATAATGCACACTAGCCTCTGACAACCATGAAGCAATCCGTTACCTGTGGGTCTGAACTTGTAGACTTGGTTCAAATATCAAATAAACCTGTAACAGAAAGCAGCCTCTGGGAGTCTCCATCTCATGGGGGGCCCCTTCCCTCAGCTCCCTGTGGCCCGCTGGGGCCTGTGGCCTGGTTTGTTGAGTGACCATTTCATTGGGTACCTACAAGATAGTTAACTCTGCTCCTCTCCCTGCCCCGTGCAACTGTAAGCTCGTTGGAGGCGGCTGCTGGACGTCAGGTGGACAGAGTGTCTGTTCCAAGTCAGGTGTGGGCCCCGGCGAGGGATCCTGCAGCCAGCACGTTTCTCTGCCGGCCCACTCGCCTGTGGTGTGGGCCCTTGTGAGCTCTGCTGACCCACTGGCCTGTGGTTTGGGCCCTCGTGAGCTCTGCTGACCCACTGGCCTGTGGTTTGGGCCCTCGTGAGCTTTGATGGATTGGGGGAGGGAAGGGAGGGCACTGGAAGGGGAGCCAGTCCTTGTCAGGTCTTTGTCCCAGCTCAGTCATCCCCTGCATGAAGCTGGGCAGATCCCTTCCCTCCCGAGGCCTCCATCTCCCATCTGTGCAATGGGCAGTTCCACTCTGCTCTCATAGGTCCCTTGTAATTCTGACAGCCGGTCCCCAGGGCTCTGCAGAGGTGGGCTGAGAGTCACATGGGAGGGCCTGGCCTGCTCGCAGCCCCTTTGGGAGCCTGCTGAAGGTGCTGGGGTCAAGGGCAGAGGCCCAGAGAGATGGCCAGAGTGGCCTTCCAATCCTAGCTCTGCCGTTTATTTGATGTGGGGCCTCAGTTTCCTTATTTGTAAAATCAGGATGGTGTTGGCAAGCATGCAAGATTGTTCTCAGGCTTATCATGATAATTCCGCATTTAGGTGGAGTTTTCAGCAGAGGGCCTGGCTCCTAGCACCCCGTCAACGATGTCTTCCTCCCGGCCCAGTGGGGCTTGCACTGGGCTGACGGAGGGGCCCTGGGGCTGGGGTCTTGCGGTGAAGAAGAAAGGCCATCGGGTCTGACCTTGGCCTTATGATGAGGCCTTAGCTGCTGCTCGGGCACCTCCTCTGGAACCGGCCAGAGTCTGCCTTGCCTCCCTCCGCGGGACTCTGACCCCTCAGGACTGAGCAGCTGGGCTGCGACCCCCTCGCAGACCCTCCTGTGTCTCCACAGTGGAGGTCTTGCCCTCCTGTCAGGTCTGCTACCTCTCCCGACCCCCATTCCCCAACCCGAGCTTTGGGGCTGCCCAGCACCCGGAGCAGGAGTGTTCAATCTGGAGCTGGTTAGTTTTTGGAAAAAACAGCAATGCAGAAACCCGACCCATCCACTTCCCAGAGCCGGAGCAGAATGAATGAACAGATGTGGGAGGCCCAGCCCCTTCCCCTCCCCCGATGCCTTCCCCCCCCCACCCCCCCCCCCACCCAGAGCTTCAACCACAGTGGTGGTCTTCTCTGACTACAGCAGCAGTTTGGAAAACTTGGGGAAGTTCAGAAATAAATTAAAAATACCCTTACATTCCCCCAGAACAGCCCCGCTAACGTTTGGTGAACAGTGGGTAGGCGCTCACTAAGTGCCCAGCTCTGTGTGAAGGTCATTTTCAGCAGTGAAGCATTCATCTTCCTCCTTACAATATGTACTTTTGTTATCCCCAAATTACAGATGGGGAAGTAAGGCCCAGGTGTGGACTTGAAGCCAATCTGCCTCCCTGAGCCTCCCCCATAGGACTTTGGCGGCGGTTCCCAGGGGAGTTCCTAGCCCAGCACGCCGGGCCCCTTGCTGTGCTCCTGGCACATGGCTGGTGCCTCTGTGTGTTGGAGGACTGCATCAGAAGGGCCCAGGACAGCTGGGAACCCGCCCTGCCTCCAGTGAGCTGAGTCTCAGCTGCATATCCCATTGTTCTCCCTTCAGCTGGCCCTCCTCACCCAGCCTAACCCCTCAGAATCGCTACTCTCTCCAGCCTGGAGAGCCCAAGGGACTCACCCTCCCCCGGCCCTCTGGAAGCCAGGACCAAGCAGCTACTCCCAATGCGGTGGCCCAGAAGACACGACTTCACTCGGGGTGAAGGCCCCTGAGGCCTGAGCTGTGTCACCATGCTCACTCTCAAGACACTCTGTCCCTTCGCCATTCACAAAGCGTCATCGCAGGGAAGGCCAGTGGCCGGTTTTCAGAAGCTGAAGCCAGAATGCCCCGTCAGCTGCTGAGCAGGGCCAGCTGGAAGTGGGGTGAGCGTGTGCTGTTCCCACCACGGGCCTCCGCTGTGTCAGCATGAGTTGGACACCAAACATCTTGGGGCAGGGGGTGGGGAACAGGAACCATGCTTCTCTCCCTCCTTCCGCAGCCCCCAGCCCCGGGTCCCCGAGCCCCTCCTTCTTTCTAAGATCCTCCTATCTTCTGCCCTCTGAGCTGCAGCCTAATCTGTACATTCCCTTCCATTATCCTCCCAGAACCTAGAGAGTTTCAGGGGATCAGAGCTGGGAGGGGCCCAGACAATTCTCTAGGACCTCTTGCACCTTTGGAATGCACAGCCGCTCAGCCCAGTCTGAGGTGCACGTCCCCCAGACTCACCTTGTATCCCACCCCACCCAGATGTTGATGCGGGTGGCCCGGGGACATTCTAATGCTCACGTGGGGCCCAGAGAGGGACAGACGGTCAGAGGTCAGAGGTCACAGTAATGGCAGCTGGGCTCAGGTGTCCTGGCACTCTGGCTTCTTGCCTGATGTTCCTAGAAGAAAACTTCTGGGCACCTGGTAAGCAGCCAGCCAGCTGGGAGTAGCTTCTGGAAAGAAACCAGGAGGGAGCAGTTACAAACCATGAAGGAGATCAGCAAGGGCTAATCCTGGATTAGCTGGGGGGATGAACCGGGGTGCAGGGCTGGGGCAGAGGCAAGGGCCCCTCCAGGGGCAGGAGTGATGCGGTGCAGCTGTGCTGGGCAGGGCTGGGCCTCAGCCTGGAGGGGCCCAGGCTGGTCTGTGTGTTTGGGGGAGGGGAGCTGGGGGCCGGGATGGACTTTCTCTTTTTTTTTTTTTTTTTTTTCTGTGAGGAAGATCCGCCCTGAGCTAACGTCTGATGCCAATCCCCTTTTTGCCGAGGAAGATTGGCCCTGGGCTAGCATACGTGCCAGGACTGGAATTGCTCTGAGCAGGGAAGGGTTAAGTCCTCAGGGGCCTCCCAGGCTCCACCCACTCTCCGCTCTTGAACTTCCTCTCCAGCCTTGGGTGCAGCTTCAAAGCCACCCTGCACCCTGTCTCGTCCTCATGGCCTGCCTGAGCTCCTCCCAGCTGCAGAAGGTAGGGCCCAGAGGGTCAGGTAAGAGTGGAGAGTCCCTCCACACCTCGAGTAGTTCCGGGGACTCAACCCCACCCCTTGCCATTTTTCAAGAAGAGGAAACTGAAGCCCAGAGTGGTCAGTTCCCAACCAGGACCCCTAACTTCTGCACACGCAGTCGGGGGCGTCCAGGCTACAGGACCTGGCTGGGGTGGGAGTGTGTGTGTGTGTGACCGAAATCAGAATAAAGCACGGGGATCAGGCAGGACTGGCTTAGGCCTGGGCCCTGCAAGCGGAGGGGCGGGGACAGCTGAAGGGCCCCGGACCTCTAGAGCCAGGCCTGGGGCAGAGCCAGGCACAGGGCGGCTGGATTCCCTGTGCATTCCAACAGGAAAGGCTAACCCATGGGACTTAGAGCCAGAGACTCTATAAGCAACCTGACCCTTGTTGTTTGTTCCTGATGGCAAGAGAAAAATGCAGAAAAATACAGAAAAGCTCAAAGAAGAAAATGAAAAACCACCCATAAATTCCTACCGTGAGACAATATTTTGGCATATAGCCCTAGAATCCTTCAAAGGTCCACCTTAATAGCTAACACTTATCGAATGCCCGCCGTATGTTTTATGAAGTAGGCAGTACTCTCCTCCCCATTGGATGGTCTGAGGCTCAGAGGGGGACAATGCTTGCCCAAGTTCTCCCTATGGCTAAGATACTAATTTGCATTTAGCTTTTTTTTTTCCATCTCACAGTATACCAGGAACATATTCCCATGTCAGTAAATATTTTTCTGCCACATTATTATTATTATTTCTTTTAAAGATTTTATTTTATTTATTTTCCCCCCCAAAGCCCCAGTAGATAGTTGTATGTCATAGCTGCACATCCTTCTAGTGTTCGGATCCCGGGCACGCACCGATGCACTGCTTGTCGGGCCATGCTGAGGCGGCATCCCACATAAAGTGGAGGAAGATGGGCACAGATGTTAGCTCAGGGCCGATCTTCCTCACACACACACACACAAGAAAACCCGTATCTGGTGCACAGTAGATGCTCAATCAATTTTAGTTGAATAAATGAGTGAGGCTGTATTCCCATGTGACCCAAGCCCATTGGAGGGGAAGGGTGGGGACACCTCCCCTTCCCCTTCCTCCTTCCTTCATTCTTCATTCAAGCAGCCAGCACTCATAGCTTCTCAGTGGGTGCCAGACACCCCGGCCAGGCTGGGGACAGAGCAATGAACAGGACCCTTGATCCTGCCTTCACATAGCTTCGGGTTTAGGGGAGGGGTCTTATCAGTCCTCAGATAGAGCGTCTGAGGGCAGGGGGAAGCCTGAGTCTCCTTCCTGCCCGCAGTTCCAGGAGGATGGATTCCTGGTGCTGGAAGGATTCTTGTCTGCAGAGGAGTGTGCGGCCATGCAGCAGAGCATTGGCCAGATAGTGGCCAAGATGGATGTCCCTCTCCACTGCCGCACAGTATTTAAGGCGGAGCACCTGCGATCCCAGGTAGGTGCCTGGGCAGGTGAGGATGGGATCTGGTCTGTGATGGGGGGCACAGTCCCCAGCCAGAGCAGCAGCCCTTAGGCTCGTTCTCATAACAATCAGGCCCGAGCCTTCCATGCGCCTGGCGCCAGGCTCCAGGCTAAGCGCCTTATATGCATATTTCCTTCACTTCGCACTATGAATTTATAAGGGCAGCATTAATGCCCCCATTTGACAGGTGGGGAAAATGAGGCTCGGTGCTCTTGCCCCAAACCACATGGTTAGGTAAGTAACTGACAGAGGGAGGATTTGAACCCAGATCTGTGGGATACCAAGTCTGCGCTGTTCCCTGCTCTGCTGCACTTCCTCAGTGGTTCTCCCACAAAGGGCCTCTTGGCGGCAAGCAACCTGGCATGAGCCAAGTGATTCCGTGGGCTGCCTGAGTAAGTCCTATCCCGCAGTGAGACTAGGAACTGTTTCCTCCTGGTGACTTAATAGGTCTCAATACAGTCTGAGATGGGTAAATTGAGACTCGAGGGTTCTCCCACACGGTTCTCTTAACCTTTCAGAGTCTGAATTTACAAGCCTGTCTGCAGCGGGCCTCCAAGCCAAAGCTGCGGTCCAGGCCCATTGATGGGGCTCACTCACGCTGAGGAGCTCCTGCCATCTCGTGGCCATAAGGGGAATTACAATGGCCAGAAGCCTCGCCACCCAGAGAACAGGGACTTGAGAAGGAAAAAGGGTGAAAGAATGACAACTTCCTCCAAACCATCAGTTTCATTTGGCTGCATGGCAGCCTTCCAGGTGGGGAAACCAGAGACAGGGGTCCTGTGTCCAGGGACAGGTCACACTCAGGGCTCCGAGGAGTGAGGGGGGCTGAATCTTGTGCCCTCCAAGCTGCCTTCCGAGAATGCTCCAGAGACCAGGAAGAGGGTGGGGGGAGGATGGGAGAAGAGTGTATATATCTTGGTTTATAACGCGTGCAAAGAGCTCGGCACAGTGCCTGGTACTCAGTAAGCCCTCAATATTCACTACTGATACCATCTTGAAAGACTTCAAAATGGGTATTCAAAGAAAAGATCCATGGGTGTCCCATCTAGACCTCCCTTCCGGCTTACCTCCACTTTCATTGTCTTTGGATTATTTGACAACTCAGTGAGTTGTATAGAACTGACAATAATGTACGAGATACTTGTCCACAGGAATAGACATGAATGGGGTCCAGCAGAATGCAGTTATTGCTCTGTAGATAGATCAGTATCACATCCATTTGTAAATTGCTCTCAGCATTTCTCAATGCCTACGTGTGTGGTTCTTGGAATTCTCCTTTGACCCTCTTACTGGTACGCAGGTGAATTAACGAGTTAAGTAAAATCTTTGACATGTTTAGCATCACTGTCTTTAATATTATTATTATTATTATCAATTACGCTTCCCTGACTTGTTTCCCTCACCCTGATCCTGGTGTAGAGGAACTAAGAATGTTGAAAAAAACACTTTTAGTTTCCAGTGGGAAGGGCCTGGAAATGGCCCTGCAGGCCCACGTGAGAGCTGACGTTCACACGTGAGGAGGGGGCGGGGACTGTGCCACCTGGGGAACGCAGGTAGGGGGGCGGTGCCACTCAGCTCCACTCATGTGGCCACACAGGAAGGTAGGGAGATGTATATGATGGTGGTCAAGGGTGGCTAAAGCCACAAGGAAGACATGGGGTGTCTTCCTGGAGCATTGTTTTCATATGATGCTAAGAAATTTTAAACATGATACTAAAATTAACAAGGAGAGGTTATTAAGAAAGCAGAAAAGGTCAGTCATAGCTTCTATTTATCAAGCATTTAACCATACCCTTGCTGAGTATTTCCTATGTAGCAGCAGTAGTAATAATAATAAAAGCAAATACTCACATGGCACTTAGCACACTGCAAAGACTGTTCTAGTGCTTTCTGTATACCTACTCATCATGCCTGCAACACCCTATGAGATAGGTACCGTTAACAGCATCTGTATTTTATGAGGAAACTAAGCCCAGAGAGGTTCAGTAATGTGGCGTGGTCACACAGCCAGTCAGTGGCAGAGCTGGGATTTGACCCCAAGTAGCTCCAGGGTCTGTGCTCTCAACTGGTCTAAGATTCAGCCTCAACCTGAAGCCTCCAACAATCTGGGGGAGGTCAGTTCTATTATTATTCCCCTTTTACAGATGAGGAAACTGAGGCTTTGAGAGTTAAAACAAGTGGCCCAAGGCTACCTGGGGACCAGGCCTGTTTGAGTCTAGTGCCCGTCTTCTGAATCACACCGCATCGCGTATAAGAGTCACGTGACTTACCGAGAGGTTTCCAAGAAACTCCATGCTTGTAGCTTCTGGCTGCACTTCCAGGCATTGAGGTTAATCCCGTTCATTCACTGTCTGTGCCTCAGTGGACAAGTTTGAGAAGCGCCAGCGGGCTCTGGAGCCCTTGGCGTGGGAAGCATCCGAGTCCTCTTTCCCCTTTGCCGGGCCCAGTTCTGACCCCGTGACGCTCTCTCAGTCCCTCTGACGCCCCCTCTCCACAGAGCACAGCAGAATATTTCTTGAGCAGCGGCGACAAGATTCGATTCTTCTTTGAGAAAGGCGTTTTTGACGAGGAAGGTTGGGAGCTGGGGCCCGAAGGGGGGAGGTGTGGGGAGGGGCTGGACCCGGGTATCTGCCCCCAGGGCTGGTGGGCCCTGAGACAGCTGCCCGGGGCAGGGTGGACTCCAGCTCTTCTGCCTGTACCTGCCCTACAGGAAACTTCCTGGTTCCCCCGGAGAAATCCATCAACAAAATTGGCCACGGTAAGTAGGTGCCTGGGGGAAAGGAAATGGGGAAACTGAGGCCTGCAGAGTTTCGGGGCCTTACCTAAAGCCCACAGTAGGTTAGTGGCCCATCAAATGGCATTTCTGGCTGCAGCTCCCACTCTGGCCCTTCTGCATCTTATGATGCTGATCACATCGCATGCCCTCAGGGCACTGGGAAGAGGGTCCGCTGATCCCCCCCATGCAGAGGGCACGTGCAGATGATCCAGGCCCCGGGCATGGGGGCTCCTGGGTCCCACTGCTTCCTGGAGCCTCCTTGAGGAGCATCAAACGTGTTGACATGGTCCCTGTTCTGACACCCCAAACCAAGCTAGGAAACTCTTTTTTTCTTTTTTTTCAGGAATATACACTATAATTTATTTTCTAGACCACTTATTTTTAAACTTGAAGTTATATCATGGTAGCTTTGTAAAAAAATTGTGGTCAAATACATATAACATAAACCATTGTAACCATTTTGAAGTATACAGTTCAGTGGCATTAAGTACCCTCAACTCGTACTTTTTGTAATAACAACAATAATAGGAAATAATGAGAAGAACCACTGTTCCATGCCAGGCTAGGCAGTGGTCGCATGTGCGTTGGCCCATCTGGTCCTATGGCAGCCTGGGAGGCAGGGCTGGTCTCTTCTAGTCCCATTGTACAGAGAGGAAACTGAAGGTTATAGGAGAGAAATGATGGCTCAAAGTCGCATAGAGTAAGTCGTGGTACCGAGATTGCTGCCAATGTATGGGGCCCATGGCGTCAGAGCTGTGAGGTTCCCAGATGGCTGCAAGCTCAAGATTAAGGTCCTGGGTGGGGTGGGGCCTGAGGTGGGGTGAAGGCATCTGTGGGACCCATTACTCAGTTATAAACAGGAAGATAGCTTAATGCACACAAATAGGTGAAAATGTCAAAGTGAGGCCTGAGTCTAGGTGCCCAGGGCTAGACCCGGAAGGGATGCATGGGGGCGGGAGACGGGCCCGTCCACCACATCTGTCCCACAGCTCTGCACGCCCACGACCCTGTCTTCAAGTCTGTCACCCACTCCACCAAGATGCAGGTGAGCAGGGGTGGGGTGAGGGTAGGTGGGTGGGCCAGATGTGAGTGTGAGCAGGCCGGCAGTGACCTCTGCCTCCTTCCAGGCCCTGGCCAGAAATCTGGGCCTCCAGACGCCTGTGGTGGTGCAGAGCATGTACATCTTTAAGGTGAGCGTCCCGTGCTCCCCAGGCTCAGGTGAGCCTCTTTATAACAGGCAGAGTGCTCATACGAAGCCCCTCCTTACAATGGGCCAAAAGCTGCTTCCCTGAGGAATTATTCTTAAGTTGGGAGAAGACATCAAGTCAGTCTCCTCTGGTTCAGGCTCCTGGCACTTGGTGCTCAGTTAAAATTGGGTGGCAGGAAGGAAGGGGATCCCCAGGACTCCTTCCTTCCTTCCTTTGTTGGCTAGTGAAATGCTGTGCTCCCAGCTTCCAAGGCCCAGCTCAGTGCCACCTCCTCCAAGAAGCCTTCCAGTTCCCTTAGGAAGAGAGGGACTCATCTCTAACCCTGGCTTAACCGCAGGCCCAGGCCCCAGCCTCTCCTGCTGCCCCTCACTTCTGCCTCATGTTCTCGTTAGGCGTGTGTGCGCTCAGACTGGGAGCACCCGTCGCGAGGGTGGTGGTTCTCTGTGCAGCCCTCCTGGGCGTGGCACACAGTAGGTCCTCGATAGCTGGTGCTGATGTGGAATCCTCGGAGGTAAACACCTGTAGCCGGGGAAGAGCATGCCCCAGACTCAGAGCAGGCCCCTGCTCCCCTCTGCTCTCCTCTGGCCTCACCTGGCCCTTCCTCTCTCTTGCAGCAACCTCATATTGGCGGTGAAGGTGAGCTGAGAACAGGCCGTGGGGCCCAGCAAAGACCACGGAGGGAGATCTGGGACATTAGTGGTTGTCAGGTCTTCAGAGGGAGGGAAGGTGCTTACCGAGATGTCTGTAGGGCAAGAGCCTGGGCCAGGGAGGAGAAGCTACCTTCCGTCCTTCCTGGAACAGTGGATTGGGAGCGCATCCTGTAGTCCTGGGCGCAGTGGTTCTGGAACCTGGCAGCAACTCCTCGCTGGTTAAAAATACAGATTCCTGGGCCCCATCCCCCGAGATGGAGTCAGTAGGGTAGCATGGGCCTGGGAATCTGTATTTTAACAAGTTCCCTGGAGGACTGATTTAACATAGAAATTGCTGATCTAATTCCAAACCCGTCGGGATGCACAGATACCCTTTCTAGCCTCCCTCGCAGGCGATTATCCACTTCTGCTCCAACACCTCTGGTGACAGAGGCTCAGCTCCTCACAGGCAGCCCTCCCTGCATGAGTCCAGTCGGCCCCCTTGTGCCCACCCTCCTCCCCAGCGTTCAGCCTGAGGACAGTCTCCTGAAGGGATGCCCAGCCCCTCCCCTAGTCCAGCACCCCCACTTCCTTCAGCCATTCTGCCTTGAGATGCTTGGAGTGCCCACCATTAGGACCCCTTCCTCTGGACACTGTTGTATTGTCAAAGTACCTCTTAAAATTTGGTGCTCAGAAAACACAGTTCCCAAGGCTAGCCTGGTGGTGCAGTTGTTAAGTGCGCATGCTCTGCTTCGGCGGCCCGGGATTTGCAAGTTCGGATCCCCAGCGCGGACCTGCACACCCCTTGTACAGCCATGCTGTGGCAGCGTCCCATATAAAGTAGAGGAAGATGGGCACAGATGTTAGCCCAGGGCCAATCTTCCTCAGGAAAAAGAGGAGGATTGACATCGGATGGTAGCTCAGGGGTAATCTTCCTCACACACAAAGCAATAATAATTAAAAAATAATAATAATAATAAAAAAGGAAACACAGTTCCCTGTGGAGGAAGGAGGGGAGACAAGCACCCCCTTTACTTTGTTATTCCAGATTCAGGTCCTTTGCTTGGTGGCCCGCCTTCGCAGCTGGGCCCCAGCAGCACATGGGGCGTTAAAATGTGAAAGTTCGGTCACTTGCCCCCTCTTACCCCACTGGCTGGATCATCTGGTGGCTGGATGTGCTCGTCTCTGGTTAAGGGCGGTGGCTTTAGTTACCTGGCTGGAATTAAACAATAGCTGCTACTTTTTAGCAAGCAACCACAATGTCGGGCCCTGTACTAAGCACTCTTTTTGTGTGTGTGTGAGGAAGACTAGCCCTGAGCTAACATCCATGCCAATCCTCCTCTTTTTGCTGAGGAAGATTGGCTCTGGGCTAACATCTGTGCCCATCTTCCTCTATTTTATACGACACGCCGCTGCAGCATGGCTTGACAAGCGGTGCATTGGCGCCCGCCCGGGATCCCACCGGGGCTGCCAGCAGCAGAGCACGTGCACTTAACTGCTACGCCACTGGTCTGGCCCCCTAAGCACTTTTCCTACATAGTATCATGGGATCCTCCAGCAGCCCTATGATGTAGGTTATTGTTGGGGCCACGTTATGATTTAGGACATTGAAGCTTTGAGAGGTGAAATCTCTTGCCCTGAGTCTCCAGGCCAGGAAGTAGGGAGATTTGAACTGATGAGGGGATGGGAAGGCTGGGCTGGACAGCTCTGAGAGGCCTGGTGAGTGGGTAGTGAGCTGGGGTGAGATGGGGTGGGCTCCTCATGCCAAGCCGGGCCTTCTGCAGTCCCCCCCCACCAGGAGGCCACCTACCTGTACACAGAGCCCCTGGGCCGAGTGCTGGGCCTGTGGATCGCGCTGGAGGACGCCACGCTGGAGAACGGCTGCCTCTGGTTCATCCCTGGCTCCCACACCAGTGAGGACACCTGTCTCTCCCTGCCCACTAGTATGCCCGCCGCCATGGGAGAGGGACCCTGAAAGAGAGGCTAAAGGCTCCATTTTGGCCTGCAGGTGGAGTGTCGAGAAGGATGGTCCGGACCCCTGCAGGCTCGACGCCTGGGACCTTGATCCGGGGGTCTAACCCAGCCTGGGACAACAGTCTCTTTGTGCCCACACCAGTGCGGAGAGGTAAGGGGGATGCAGAGGACAGGGAGGCAGGGCCCTGAGGCCATGCCTGTGGGCCTGTGCTCTGAGGGCTCACCCGGCTCACCTGAGGGCTGTGAAGTCCCAGAATGAGACAAGGTCAGACTGATTGGGCCCAGGGAAGTCGGGAAGCAGTGGGGTTAACAAGGTCCCCCGGATCAGGCTGGAATCCAGACTCTCCTACCTCCCAGCTCTCTCTTTGGGCAAATGACTGAACCTCTCTGAGCCTCAGTTTCCCCAAATGTAAAGCCAGTCAGAGGATGTGTATGAGATGTTGACACGGAACCCGTGTGGTGCACAGCAAGTGCTCGACACGCTGGCCGTTAGGAAAGCCTCTTCCTCTCAGAAACGGGAGAACTGAGGACCACCTCGGCACTCGCTGACACGGTCCCGGCTGCCTGGACAGCACACACAGCTTCTTCCTGGTTCTGCAAACACCATGGAGGGGGATGCCCTTGCTAAGGCTTGCCAGGGGCACAGGCCACAGCAGAAGGGACTTATCCCAGGGGAACCCACGTCCAACAGCACAGCCTCTGACACTGGGGCCTGCTGCAGGCCTCTGAGCCTTCAGGGGTGGGAATGGGGATGGACAGGCCATAGAACCACTTGCGGGAGGAGGGCCCCATGTCCCTTCCTGCCATGACTGTTCTGACTTGCTGTGTCCCCACCAGGGGACCTCATCCTATTCCACGGACAAGTGGTGCACAAGAGCGAGCGGAATTTCTCTGACGGCTCACGCCATGCCTATGCTTTCCACCTCATGGAGGCCTCTGGCACCGTCTGGAGCCCGGAGAACTGGTAGGTGGCAGGGTGTGCGTGTAGCCCAGTCTCCTGAAGAGGTCCTGGAGGCTGGGAGCAGTGAGGAGGCATCTCAAGATCATCTCCTCTGTCCTCTGCAGGCTCCAGCCAACAGCTGAGCTGCCCTTTCCCCCCCTGTACACCTAAAGGCCCTCAGGGCTGGGACACTGCCCCTCCTGGGGAGGCTGTGGGCTGCAAACACCAGCATCTTGCCCGACCGCCAGGCTGCAACCAGGAAGCCGCATCTCTCCTCCTGGGCTCTCCTGCCAGTGTCTGCGGCCGACAGCCCTGCAGATGGGGCACGAGGTGGCCGCCGGGCAGCAGGAGCCCGGGCCGAGTGGCTTTCCCAAGACCTCTGTCTCTCTGCCTCCCTACGGCCCCAATAGCCTCCCCCTAGAGGCAGCCTCTCAGCCTTGAAAGGGTTCTGGCTAATTTTCTGCCGGCTTCTTACTCTTCTCTCCCCTCAGATGAAACTCGGATTATTACAGTGCAAGATATTGAATAAAAATGACTTCCAAATGCAGCTTCTTTTTTTTTTTTTTTTTTTAAAGATTTTATTTATTCATTTTTTTCCCCCCAACGCCCCAGCAGATAGTTGTATGTCATAGGTTCACATCCTTCTAGTTGCTGTACGTGGGACTCGGCCTCGCGCTGGACGGAGAAGTGGTGCCTTGGGGCGCGCCCGGGATCCGAACCCGGGCCGCCAGCATCAGAGCACGCGCACTTAACCGCTAAGCCACAGAGCCGGCCCCAAATGCAGCTTCTTGATCTTTCTTTCCCAAACAGCCTTGCTCTCAAGATGAGAGGCCTGCTGAAAATCACCCCAGGTCCCCCAGCCCAGCCTGGGGAGGGTTGCCTGATTTTTATACCAGTAAGTAACATTTCGTGGGTGCTCACCATGCCGAGAGCTCCACGTGCCTCGTCTCACTGAGTCCTCACTCCTTCCAGGTCTGGGCTCTCACCATCCGCATTTACAGGTGAAGAAGCTGAGGCACGGGGAGCCCCAGTCACACAGCCGTGCAGTTGTTCAGCAAGGGCAGCTGGATCCAGGGCCTGTGCTTCTAACCTCTCCACTCCTGGGCCTCCTTGCTTGCGGAGGAGAAAGACCGGGACTGGGAATCCAGAGTCCCATATCTGGTCCTGGCTCTGTGACCAACTTGCTTTCTGGCCTCAGGCCAGGCCCTTCCTCTCTCTGGGTCTGTTATGCAACTTGCACAATCGGGGCCAGACGAGGGCCTCTTGCTTGGGCATGCTTGGCAGGCACCCAGACCTTCTGCAGGAACGACCACCAAATTGAAAACCTGCTTAGCTGGAGCCTGGCCTGGAGGTTGCAAACTGGGCGCCACTGGCTGATTTCAGACCACAGATGTGTTTTGTCTGGGCCTCAACATTTTTATAAAAACTTTTTAAATTTGGGAGATGTCACATAACAATCCAGGTCTGTAAGCTTCCTTGACTGGGCAGGTCAACCACACTGGGCCTGTGGTCTAGCATGGTGACGACTGGCTGGAGGTGTCCCCTTAGTGGCACGCGTCCTCTCTGCTTCCCACTTCCCCTGTCCTCCTTTGTGGCATTACCTGCCTGGCCTCAGCAGCCATGTAAGTTTGTGACCTTGATTTCCAGCCCCCACCATCTACGTGGACAAACCAAGGCCCAGAGGACAGAGGCCTTTCCCAGGGCTGCCCAGGGAGTCAGTGAGGCAAAACTGTGCCCTCCTCCAGCGTTTTGCTGCCTCCTAGGCAAGCCATAGAAGGCAGCCTGAGAGAGGGAAGGGTTTCTTAAGTCCCCTCTGAGCCCCAAAGGAATGTCCTCTCCGGGAAAGGGCTTGGCAGTGATCCCCAGGCAGAAGCAAGAGCTCCCGAAAGCTCCGCTCCTGGCTTCTGGCCTTGGCGGGCCAAAGTTCTCACCTCTTCCTGCTATGCCCCTCCCTGCCACGCTGGGTAAGAAGGGGGCATAACTTCGTCCAGCCTCAGGAAACCTGCTCTGCTATTTTCCCACTGATGGGAAATGTTCATCCATTCGGGAAACGTCTACTGAGTTCCTGCTACATGCCAGGCTCTGCTGGCACCAGGGGATGCGGTGCGGAACCAGGCAGACCCAGACTCTGTCCTCACAGAGAGCAAGGCTAGAGCATGGGCCCCCAAGTAGAGCTATTCTGACCTCTCAGTAAACTCTGTCAGTTCCCTAAGCTCTAATTTCTTGAGAAGAGAAGAGACAAACACAGGTTTCGACAAGACTAGAGTGTGAGAGGGTCTCAGGAGGGACCCCTTGACAAGGATCCTGTGCTGTCCAGCCGGTCTTTCATCAGCACCACTCAGCCAGGCAGCAGAGACACTGAGGCAGAGGTGGGGTTGACTGAAACAGGAAGTCAGCCCAGAGACTGATCCTCTTCCTTCAGCCCTTCCACACATGCAACAAGCCGATCCCACCTCTCCCCTTCAGCTCTTCCTAGTCCAAATGGGAGAAACCACATGCACTTGGCTCTTTTCCTCTTGGGTTCTCCTCCAAGTGAAGCCAGGGGAGTAAGGTCCCTCTGTCTCCGAGGACACCCCAGAAACCCTCTAGCTTGCCTGGCTTTTTGCTGAGGACTGGCCTTGAGTAATCATGACACTTTCCCTTACTGATTGCTCACGATGTGCAATCACTGGGCTGGACATGTCATACACCTCACCTCACTGGATCCTCACAGCACCACGTGAGGTGGCGGCTCTTATTATTCTCATCTTGCAGACAGAACTAAGCCCCAGAGTGGTTAAGCAACTCACACAGTTGAAGAAGTGATGCAGCCAAGGATTCTGACCAGATTACCTTGACAGCAGAACCTGCAGTGTTAACCATTACGCTCTCCTGCCTCCAGTGTCCACTCCGGCCTCCTCTGAAGACTGCAAGGCAGGGGGCGGGGGGCTACAGCACACTCAAGTTCTTTGATTTGTTGCAATATTCTTTAAGCCTTTTTGCTTTTTATTTTTAATTTTTTTGTGAGGAAGATCAGCCCCGAGCTAACATTCATGCCAATCCTCCTCTTTTTGCTGAGGAAGACCGGCTCTGAGCTAACATCCATGCCAATCCTCCTCCTTTTCCCCTTTTTCTCCCCAAAGCCCCGGTAGATAGTTGTATATCATAGTCGCACATCTTTCTAGTTGCTGTATGTGGGATGCCGCCACAGCATGGCCGGACAAGCGGTGTGTCGGGGCGCGCCCAGGATCTGAACCCGGGCCGCCAGTAGCAGAGTGCGCGCACTTACCCGCTACGTCATGGGGCCGGCCCCATTGCTTTTTAAATATTAGCGAAACAAAAACCCGTTGATCTTGGATTTTTATTTTGAATCTGAATCAAGTGAAAAATCAAATCTGCTTCTCACTCCTTGGCTCTTCATGCCCAACTGGCTGGCTGCTGTGGGGACCATTCATCCTCCCCTTGGCCCTGTTTCCTCCATCACTGCTGCACAGCAGCTAGGCCATCAGCAATATCAGGAGGTAGAGAGGCAAAAGGAGATTGTCTATCTGTGTAGTGTATGCTTCGAGGAGGGACACGATGCTGATGGACCCCAAAATCCAAGCATAACTGTAGTTCAGGTCCACTCCACTGTCAAAGATTAAGATCAGAGCTACAGAAATGATCTGGGCAAATATAGACGTCACGGTCCCCTCAAAGGTCTTTTTGGTTCCAGGCCAGCGGATCTCCCCCATAGCACTGCCGAAGATGGAGGCCACCGTGTCACCCACACCCACGGCCAGGACGCCTGCATAGGGGACTAGGGCCCTTGCTCCCCCTAGACTACCCTTCTGTGTGCAGGGTCTGGGGACTAGCCAAACGGGAAGAGACATGCCAAGGAGCAGGTAGATGTGTGTCAGGATGAGCGGTCCACTGTCTCGTTCATCCAGGAAGAGGGACAGGAGGCTCCGTAGAGTGTGGCCCAGGGGCTTGATGCGGAAGTAGCGTACATACTCCAGGAAGATGAAGACTGCCAGACATACGGTGGCGGCCACGTAGAGCAGCGTCCGGTCAAAGATGATACCTGGGACGTAGGTGGCCACTACAATGAAGTGGAAATACTTTCGGGCAATGGTGGGGGCCTGGTGCTTTTTGGACTCAGAAGATGAGCGCTTGGCATTCTGGTACAGCACCACCAGGCAGGCCAAGGTGGCCAGCAGAGTCCAGTAGGCTAAGAGGTAGATGCGGGTGTTTGTCTGGAGGAGGAATTGAAGAAGCCAGAGCAAGGGGTTCCTGCGGATGAGCCGGTGCAGCCAGGGCAGGACCACACCCAGACCCAGCACACAGGTCATGAGGTGGAAAAATATGGAGGAGGCCCAGGTACCTGAGTCCATGAAGACAAAGAGGGTGCTGAAGAAGATGCCCATGAGCACCATTCCCACTACCACCACTAGCAGGAAAAAGTCCACTGGGTCCCCCTGGCTTTCCACCACAGTCAGGGAGCGCTTGATGAGCTGGTTGAGCATGAAGCTGATGCCACCCAGTACCAGCAGTGCCTCCCCAGGGGTGAAGCAGCGGGGCAACAGGTACAGCAGGATCATGTTGAGATAGACGAAGATCAGCAGAACCTCCAGGACCTCGATCACCTCGCCCACACTCAGTGAGTGCTTCATGATATATATGATGACACCTCCAGCCAAGCCCGAGATGACACAAGTGTTGGTGGGCACCGGGCGAGTGATGCCCAGCGCCAACACTGATGAGAAGAGGGCCACTGCCATGCCAGTGGCTGCCACCACAATTCCAAAGCGTTCGAAGTATGGGTTCCCCGCAGACTGGCAGCGCTCCTTCATGACCAGTCCGAGCAAAGGCATGACCACTGAGGTGGGCAGTAGGCCACTGTTTGCGGACGTTCGGAACTGGAAGACAGCGCTCCCCTGCTGTAGCAGCCGGTCCCACTTGTACTGGACGTAGAAGGCCTGCACTGCGAGGGCTACGGCGCACCACGAGTATCGGTCCCACACGGCCGCGTGGATGCTCAGCACCACTGTGAACACCACTGCCGCCTCTGCCAGCACCGACCCGCTCAGCGGAGCCCCGGTTCCCGGGGCCGGGGGAGCGCAATCTCGGGTCATGTCTCTAGACCTGGGACCCCGGGGAAACCAGGGTGATTAGGGACTCCGTGGACTCTGGGCCCCTCAAGCCCCGCCAGGCAGAAAGCGGCAGCTTCACCCAGCCAGCACCTTCTCTCTCCGTTCTCCAGCTGCGAGGAGGAAAGCTCCACTGTAGGCCACTCTCTGCGGCCCGGGTGCTGGCGCCCGGTCACCCCTCACCGCCTCTCATCTACGTCGCAGACGTCGCCATTTGGCCGCCTTCCTCACAGCCTCGGCCGCCCTCGCCGCAGCTTCCTCACCTCTCAGGGCAGCGCCATCTTGGCCCCGCCCCGCCATGCCATCACGTGACGTAAGGCCCCGCCCACGCGCCAGCCGGGGGGGGGTGGTGGGTGGGTAGGTCACGTGGGCGCGGCGTCTGGGGGCGGGGCTGGGGCGCGCGGGCGCGCGAAGATGGCGGCGGCCGCCGGCGGGCCGTGTGTGAGGTGCGGAGCGGGCCGAATTGGCGGGGGTGGGTGTGAGGCGCCGAGTCCTAGCCGAGCGGAAGCGGGGCGGGAGTTGGGGCGAGATGTGGTGGCGGCGGCGGGCGAAGCCCGGCTAGGCGGACGGGCGCCGAGACGGGAGGCGGTTACGTCCAAACTGTCCCGGCGCGCGGGGATCTGAGGCGACTTCTCCGAGAGGCGGGCCGGTGCCTCACCCCTTCGCTCGGCGCCGGCCTCCTGTCTCCTCGCTCGGGCCCTTTCTCTCCTCCCCTGTCCCCGCCGGCGCGTCCCTCGGCGCCCCCCCGCGCTTCCTCGTCCGGCGTGACGCTCCCTCGAGGCGCCCCGGGGCGCTTCGCGGTCGCGGGGAGCCCCCGCCCCGGCCCGCCGCCGCCTCCTGCGCTGCCCGGCGGCGCTCCCCGGGTCCCCATGTGCTCGTGCTCGGAGTCGCCGAGCCCCTCCGGGCAGTTCTGCTCTCCATCCTCGCGCGGCCTTCCATTCATCCGTCTGTTCCTCTCGTGCGTCGGTTCCGTCCGCCGACCTGCCCGCGTTCTCGGGGAGGCCCCGGCGCCGTCCTGGGCTTGGGGACAGGGGGTGAAGTAGAAGCAGAAAGAGACAGTTGTTACTTCCAGGGCGCTTCCGAGCGCCGGCCCCCGCGCATGTCCCTGGAACTCTCCCGACTCCGTGGGCACCTTGGGTTTCACCGATGGCTCGCGGGTCCGGCTCAGAACTGGCTGAGCGGTCAAGCGAGCGTCCAAGCCCGGGTCCGAGGCTTTAGCCCGATCCCCGCACCTCCGTCTTCCAAGTTACAGCGTGAAGCGTCGCCCTTCTCCCTGCCGCCCTCCCTCCTGAAATGAGCTAAACGTTCCTGTCGCTTAGTGCTCCCTGGGCCCGCGGTGTTGTCCCGCTTCGTCTCTTTCGCCGCTGTATCCGCAGCCCCCAGAAGAGCGCGTAATAGCCTGTCAGTAAATATTTGTTATGAATATTGCTCGTCTTATCTGATGGCACTTCCTTCACCTCTCAGCTCGAGGTTTTCTTCTCCGGAATTTCCATTGAACTGCTTCTGCACCTTGTGAGGACCAGTCTGCTTTTTCCTCCTCTGCTGTTTCATGTCAGCTCTCATGTTGGGCAGCATTGTGGTCACTGTGCCCTCCTTTTCTTAGGCTTAGTCGTTGGGGAGCTTGGGTCAAGTTTAGCTCTTGCAGGGTAAGGCGCGTTCTTTGATGAAAGAGAACAAGGGAAGGAAGGCATTGGTTTGCCTGAAAGATGCTTTGATCATCCCGGGGAACCTACCAAACTCATGCCTGACTGCTTTGCTCCTAGCCCCTGTTAGGAGAATGCACTTTCTTTTTGTGCTGGAAGGCTCGTTACAACGACTGGGATTATACTGAGCAGCAGCCTTCTGTTTGAAATGCTTGGAGGTCTGGACTAGGAGAAAACTGAAATTCTGTTCCTGCTGCCTGCTGATTTGCAGATGACCGCAGACAGGCCAGCTTACCGTTTAAGCCTGTTTCTCCAAGTATTTCAGAGTAACGGTGAGGTGGCTCTGAAGCATGTAGGGAAATCATTGTGAAAAATAGAGTAATATCCTTAAATCACTCAGGGTTTTGGGAAAGTCAGGGTTTTGCAGAAAGTCAGTTTGAATATTGACATTTTTGGATGTCTCTTAGTGTGTGTTCTTCAGTTAGTGTGTTTGTAGAAGTCTGAGTGGTGTACGTGTGTTAAAAAAACAACTGTGGTTTGAAAAGGTTACTGCTAAGCTTAAATCTCAATTCATGCAAGAGAGTCATACTTCATCCTTGGAGTCAGAGGATCCATGGGCAGTGGGCACTTTTATTTATTATCTCCATGGGGAATATCACCATGTTTCTCAGAAGAACTATCTCAGAGTAGGTTGGCTGTGTCTCAGCCTTCTTACCAAAACGACTCAGTTGTAGAAACTTATTCCTAACCTAGAAGCTTTCACCCAAAGGTTTCCAACCACATGGATCTCTCTAAGGAAGATAACTTCCAGTTTCTGTTAACTCCAGCTCTTTTAGGAATGGAGTTCCATGTTGTCTGCTAGAGCATTGGACTGGAAGTCAGTAATTTTTTGTGTGTGTGTGTGTGTGAGGAAGATTAGCCCTGAGCTAACATCCATGCCAATCCTCCTTTTTTTGCTGAGGAAGATTGGCCCTGGGCTAACATCCGTCTCCATCTTCCTCCACTTTATATGGGACGCCGCCACAGCATGGCTTGACAAGCGGTGCGTCAATGCACGCCTGGAATCCAAACCCGCGCACCCTGGGCCGCTGCAGCGCAGCGCGCACACCCAACTGCTGGGGCCACTGGGCCAGCCCCTCAATAAGTTTTTTAACTTTACTTTTGAGGCGAGTTATTTAGTTTCTGTGCCTTAGTTTCTCCCGGAAATACTTAGCTCAGATTTATTTATTGTGCAAATAAATGAGCGATACTGTAGCAGTTACTTTGTTTCTTGAAAATACGTGTAGAAGATGTTACCCTGAGGCTTTGGATTGGAAAGCACAGTTCCATCCATGTCTGTTGTATCTTGAGAATCACCTGCTCAAACCTTCAGGCCCCAATTTGAGGTGAAGTTTTCATTGATCCCTGGATCGGTTCCCAGTGAGCTCTCTCTTCTCTGACTCTTTTCTGCCCCATGTGGTTATATTCCTTTGTGGTGTCTAATTGTTAGGATCATGCCGTTTATTACTTTATACTTTTTTGCTGATTGTGTAATGTGTGTTTAACATCCTTTGTCATTTGCAACACTAAGCTTATGAGCATTGTGAAGGTCTTAGATTTGTTTGTATTCCTATTATTCCTAGACCATAAATGTGTAGGAATTGAGGAACAAGTAACACTCATTTCCACAAGGATTCCCTTCCTGATAAACTACAATATTCTCCTTTATTCTGCCTTCTCTTGAGACTTCTGCATATAATGATTTGTTTGTCATAATTTTTCTGTTCCAATTAGGTTACAGGTCTAAAAGGGACTCATATTATTCTCCTTTAATGTATTTGTTCATCAGCATGTATTTTTTGAGCCTCTCTTGCTTGCCAGCCACTGTGTGAAGGGTATGGTCTGCCACTGTAGAACCAAAAGCTTCACTTCAGTCTTTGCTTGCTTGCAGGATGAATTCTTGGGTGCAACTTGAGGCAGTGTCATGTCGTGATTAAACTCTGGAGTCGTGCAAACCTCAGTTCAAGCCCATTATATATTAGCTTTGTGATCTTAGGCAAGTTACTTAACCACTCTTTTTTTTTTTTTTTTTTTTGGTGAGGAAGATCAGCCCTGAGCTAACATCCATGCTAATCCTCCTCTTTTTTTTTGCTGAGGAAGACCGGCTCTGAGCTAACATCTATTGCCAGTCCTCCTCCTTTTTTCCCCCAAAGCCCCAGTAGATAGTTGTATGTCATAGTTGCACATCCTTCTAGTTGCTGTATGTGGTTCGGGATCTGAACCCGGGCCGCCAGTAGCGGAGTGCGCGCACTTAACCACTAGGCCACGGGGCCGGCCCTTAACCACTCTTTTTTTTGAGGAAGATTGACCCTGTGCTAACATCTGTTGCCAATCTTCCTCTTTTTTCTTTTTTCTCCCCAAAGCCAGAGTTGTGTATCATAGTTGTAGGCTTGTAGCTCTTCTATGTGGGACACCACCTCAGCATGGCCTGATGAGCGATGAGTAGGTCTGTGCCCAGGATCCGATCCAGTGAACCCTGGGCCACCGAACTGAAACATGTGAACTTAACTGCTACGCCACTGGGCTGGCCCCCTTAACCACTCTTAAACCTTAGTTTCCTGCTGAGATAATGGGGATAATAACAGTATCTGCCTCATAAAGTAAGTTGTCAATGTTCAGTAAGACAAAGTGTTAAATACTTACTTAGCACAGTGCCTGACAGGTAACTGCTCAATAAATGTTGGCTGTTCTTATTATCAAAAACTCATTTTCAGTAAACATTGTTTTTTTTTTGTTTTTGTGAGGAAGATTGGCCCTGAGCCAACATCTGCCAATCCTCCTCTTTTTGCTGAGGAAGACCAGCCCTGGGCTAACATCCATGCCAATCTTCCTCCACTTTATATGGGACGCTGCCACAGCATGGCCTGACAAACGGTGCGTCGGTACGCGCCCAGGATCTGAACTGGCAAACCCTGGGCTGCCGCAGCAGAGTGTGTGCATTTAACTGCTTGCGCCACCGGGCTGACCCCCTAAACATTGTTTTTGACACCTTATGACAAAAAGACCATAACATGACATAGTTTTGCCAATGAGAATTTTAGTTTCTAAAGGAATAGCTATATTTCTGAAGTATAAAAGTTACTGCTTGGGGCCGACCCCGTGGCATAGTGGTTAAGTTCAGCGCTCTCTGCTTCGGTGGCCCAGGTTTGCGGGTTTGGATCCCAGGTGTGGACCTTCACCACTTGTCAGCCAAGCTGTGGTGGAGACGCACATATAAAGTGGAGGAACATTGGCATAGATGTTAGCTCAGGGCTAGTCTTCCTCAGCAAAAAAAAAATTACTGCTTTACTCTAGGGCAGTGATCTCCAATCTTGTTTAGTAGAAGAATCTCCCCCCATTCCCTTCCCTCGCTGAAAGCTAATATATCAAACATAAAAAGCAGAGAGCCTCTATACTGACCAGGTCTTTAAACCTGCTCCTCTGAGGCAAATTGATGCCCTAGAGCAGTGGTAATTTAGGAATTCATCTGGGTACTCATTTTAAAGTGTAGATTTCCCATGCCCAACCCCTGAGAAAGAGTAGCTGCGGGTAGTGACCAGGATTCTGAAGTGTTGCTGTGTTGTTCATACAGGTGATTTTGCTGTATGTGGTCTGGGGACCAACTACATTTTGAGAAACACTCTTTTAGGACATTGTATTTTTTTTTCCTCCCCAAAGCCCCAGTGCATGGTTGTATATCTTAGTTGTAAATCCTTCTAGTTCTTCTGTGTGGGCCGCCACCGCAGCATGGCGACTGACAGATGAGTGGTGTGGTTCAGTGACCGGGAAAGGAACCTGGGCCTCGGAAGCGGTGAGAGCGCCAAACTTTAACCACTAGGCCATCAGGGCTGGCTTAGGACATTGTATTTTTTTTAAAAAAAAAACTGTACAGATTTCGGTGTAAGAAATACCCACAGCTTGAATTTGAGAAAACAAGGAATTCTGGATCTTGGCAGCTGGTCCTTGAGTATGAGTGTTGGTCTTCTCAGTCTCTTCTGGGAATCACTGCTGCCTCACTAGAGATCTAAGTTCTGAAAGCAAATGTGGATAAATTAAAGCTCACAGATGCCCAGGCTTTTTGAAATTGGAAGATGTGTGATCAAGAAAGAGTGATTTAGCTCAGGCATACAGAAGCCTTCAATTATAATCTTAAGTTTCTTTCCATTAATTTTGACGTGCCATTAGCCACGTTATTAGCTATGTGTTATATAATAGGTATCTAATCTGTTATGTGTAAACCAGAGGCTATCCTTGGTAAATTATATGCCATTTTAAATAAAGCCCTTCCTTTATATTTTGCTAATTCAGATTTATCAAACAAATAAGTTAGGTGATAATTATTCTCTTTACAAAAGGCATTCTTTTAAAATTTACTATCAATTTCTTTAATCGGTGAGCTTGCCCCTATTTTTAATTACTTAGGGCTCAGTTTACTATCTTTTAATATATGTTATCAATATAAAGGGGCATGTTTGTTTCATTAAATGGATCTAATCTAATTTTTGATTAGTGAATGCTATTTTGTTATCAGAAAAATGATTAGTGATTCCACACTAATTTTCTTATTTTTTTAAAAGCATTAACCCTTAGGAAAGAGATTTATAATTTTTAGACGTGTTTAAACTCTTTTGATGGGAAGATCCTGAAAGACAATTTTTATGTAGACAGAATTAGTACTTTGTGTTACAGTCGTAATGAAGACATTTTCGGTTTATCCTCATAGTTAACACAGCTTGCATTCTTTTTGTTAAATGTTTAGTATGTTTTATGAGGATCTTTTCATCTTCTCTCTGCAGATAAGCTTTCTAAGCAGTGTTAATTATTTCAGGTTACTATTCTAGGGCTGATTTAGGTCCTCACAAAATATAATTCCGATGCTTTTTTTTTTTCTGGTGAGGAAAATCGGCCCTGAGCAAACATCTGTTGCCAGTCCTCCTCTTTTTGCTGAGGAAGATTGGCCCTGGACTAACATCCGTGCCCATCTTCCTCCACTTTATATGTGGGACGCTGCTACATCGTGGCCCGATGAGTGGTGTGTGGGTCCGTGCCCGGGATCCAAACCTGCAAACCCTGGGCCACTGAAGTGGAGCGCACATGAACTTAACTGCTATGCCACCAGGCCTGCCCCCCTAATTCCTTGCTTTTTATAACTCTTTCTTGAGAGAATTTCTTAATTGTTACATTTTTAAATTTAATTCTAGACTTAAAAAAAAAAACCCAGCAGTATTGGCCCCGTGGTGTAGTTTTTAAGTCTGACACACTCTGCTTTGGTGGCCCAGGTTTGTGGGTTCGGATTCCAGGCTTGGACCTACACCACTCGTGAAACCATGCTGTGGCGGCAACCCACATACAAAATAGAGGAATATTGGCACAGATGTTAGCTCAGGGCCAATCTTCCTCACAAAAAAAACCCCCAAAATATGTTTCCAGAAATTCCAAATGCATGTATTTGGGATGAGGTAAAGAATTGGGGTAAGCACATTGTGGGGAGGATATTTGAAGGGCTCACTAGGGCCAGGGGCTATATCTGATGTGTGTTTTTTAATCCTATGTTTGTAGTGCTACATGTGATACCTAGTAGGAATTCATTAATAAATGAACGAACATAGTATCATTCATAATGACTGTTAGACTTGACTTGGTTGAGGAAATGAATTATATCATGCATTTGGAAAATTTTCTGGAGGTGATGGGAGTCTTGAAATATACATAGTCCTTTTCTAGATTCTTCTTCCTCGTTGGTCACTACATTTTAATAAGGAAGGAGATAGAAATACTAAATTGAAGCATTTTCTTTTTTTTTTCTGAGGAAGATTGTCCCTGAGCTAGCATCTGTTGCCAATCTTCCTCTTTTTGCCAGAGGAAGATTGTCACTGAGCTAACGTCTGTGCCAGTCTTCCTCTATTTTGTATATGGGACGCTGCCACAGCATGGCTTGATGAGCGGTGTGTAGGTATGTGCCCAGGATCTGAACCTGTGAACCCTGGGCCGCCAAAGTGGAGCGCACAAACTTAACTACTGTGCCACCAGGCTGGCCCCTGAAGCATTTTCTTAGCATAGAAGACATACCATAATTCATTAATTACTGTATTTCATTAATTCTAAAATATACATTTTTTTCACACTTTTAATACCTCTGAAATTGGAATATGTTTTGTTACTGATGACTTATAGAAAGTAAATAATCATGTGTCCTGCAATTAATGGCATCTTAAATGCATTGAAATAGGGTGGCCATCCTCGTTTTTTTAGTACAATACCTGCTTGGTTTAGGTTAAAATCTTATATTTTAGTTTCTTAATTTTTGTTTTGAACATCAGACTTCGAAGAACAATATAACAGGATTACTGTCCAAAATTTTAACAAATTGTTTTGTACCTTGAGTTTTTTGTTTTCAGAGAGTAGACAAAATAGATGTGAGACAGCTTAGTCAAGTTTGTATAATCTAAAAGAGCAGAATTACCTCTGCTTTCTGTAATTTTCAGGAGCAGTAGAGAACTGTGGACAATTCTGCTTGGAAGGTCAGCTCTGAGGGAACTGGTAAGTGGTGGTGTTCTTGAGTGGATTCTGTCATTCTTTGTATAGCTTATATTACAAAAAAACCCTGCCTTCTCTTTGAAGTAGGAACTAAACATTTTTTAATTCCTAAAACCTTATAAACATTATGCATTCCCTACTTCTCTACTGAAATGTGGTGTGTCTTGTAGCCTGTCTGCTGAAGATTTCTAAATCTCCACCTTTCTTCTTACCTTAGTGATTCCTTTTCTGAAAAGATCCCAGTGCTGCTTGATCCCAGTACTGAGGGTAGGGGTACAAATACCGCTCCACTACCTCAGGCTAAGAAAGATTCTCAGGCCTTTTCTCTGTCTCATACTTCACTTGCCTCTTCTTCCTTTTCCCTTTAGCTAGCTCCTTAAGTCACAGAGGCTATGGTTTCTAGGACATTTCCAAGTATATAATCAATAAACAACAGTTCATGTTGATCCTTGGGTGTTCTGACCCTGTGAGGGTGAAGTGTTAAGATAACATTAAGTTATTACTCTTGTTATTGTAATTAACGTAATGAATGTTACATCTTTTTTTAGAGCTTTAACATTTTTTGTTATGTCTTCATCTGCTATTTCCACCTATAGGAATTTATCTTAGAAGAAAGAAATCCTCCAAAAAATTTTCTGCACAGAGCTCTTTACCATAGCGTTATTTATATTAATAAAGAATTACAGTCAGCTTAAGTGTATCTAACATTGGAGGGATGGTAAATAAATTATGATCTAGCTATCCTAGAAACGATGTTTATCAAAGATTTTCATAATAAGGTTAAATCATTATGTTAAAATGTTAAGCAAAGAAAAGGAGGCTACAGAATTCTATATTCAAAATGATTTCAACTGTGGGGGAAAACACATATTAAACAGACTCAAAAGAATATGTAATCCTCAGTGTGATCCTGGAATCTGATTAAAATTGCATTTGTATAATATCCTTGTTCTTTTCCAGAATCATATTGAGGCAGAACTGAATAAACATTGGCAGCGGCTGTTAGAGGGGCTTTCTTACTATAAACCTCCCAGGTATGGCTATTCCGTGCGTCTGGTTAGAGTAATTCCCCTGAGGAAGCTGGCATAGATGAAACCATCCTCATGTATGATTTTATGATATTGCTGAGAGAATACAATTTGGTTATCAGTGGAAAAGAGTAGGGCACATTTTTCTGTCTGTTGAAAGAAACGGAAATTCCTTCTAGAAATACGGTATTGTTGAATCTAATTATATAACCCTCGTGTCTGGGCATGAGGATTTATTAAATATTCAGTTAGTATTCCTAATATTTATTTTGGTCCATCATGTTTGTGTGAGGCACTGTCAGCACCAAATTCTAGGAGATAGCAGTGAACGATGATAAAAGCAGCTAACATTTATATAGTGTTTACTGTATACCAAGTACTAGTCTAAGCATAGACTTATGTTATTTAGTCCTCACAATGGCCCTTTGAGATAGGTACTATTTTTATTCTTTGTTTAAATATATAGATTTTTTTACTGAGCAGTGGAACAATAATAAAATATAAAGTGGTTAAAAAAGAGAATACACCTTGTAGGACTAGACTCTTTTCTTAATTCCTAGTCCAGATCTCATTCTATTATGCATCATAGTTCCCAGGCCACCCTCATTTCCTTTCTACTTCTAAACATCTGTTGATTTTATTACATCTTCACCTTCCATCTTCATCCTTTTAGGTTAGTGAAGAACTTTCTTTTTTCATTCTATTAACCCTTCCCCCATAATTATTTTGAAGTAACTCCTAGACATCATGTTATTTTATCTGTAAATACTTTACTGTGTATCTACAATATATGGACTTTTAATAGTTTTATTTATTTATTTATTTTTTCCCCCAAAGCCCCAGTAGATAGCTGTATGTCATAGTTGCACACCCTTCTAGTTGCTGTATGTGGGACGCGGCCTCAGCATGGCCGGAGAAGCGGTGCGTTGGTGCGCGCCCAGGATCTGAACCCAGGCCGCCAGCAGCGGACTGTGCGCACTTAAACGCTAAGCCATGGCACCAGCCCAATATATGGACTTTTAAAAAAGATAATCACTATCTTATCACATTTAGGTATTTTTATTATTGTTGTTTCCATTTTACAGATGGGGATACTGAGGCACAGAGAGGTTAAGTAGCTTGCCCAAGGTCACACAGCTAGTAAGTGGTAGAACCAGGATTTGAACCTGGCAGTCTTACTCCAGTGTCCGTATTATTAATCATCATTCTGTGTTGCCTCTTTCAGAACTTATTGTTTAACCTTGTTGTGTTGTGGATTTTCTGTGAAATGTGAAAGTCTCTGTAAAAAAAAAAATCGAACAACAACATGCTTTAATTCACAAAATGGACATTTGTGGCATTAATTTCTTTTTTTCAAGACAAAAGTTCCCTTTGTAAAAGATAGTGTGGGATTTGAAGTCTGACGGACATTTTTTTTTTTGTTTTTTGTTTTTTTAACTGCAGACTTTATTTGAATTTAACCCTTTTTTTTTTTTTCTTTCTTTCTTTAATGTTCTCTTTCTGTTCCAGGCTCCTGTCCAGGGTACCACATTGAGTTTAGTTGTCATGTCTCCTTAGCTCTAACTGTGACAGTATCTCAGTCCTTCCTTGATTTTCATGACCTTGAACAGTTTTGAGGAGGACTGGTCAACTGTTTTGTAGAATACCCTCAATTTGGATTTGTCTGATGTTTTTCTTGTTATTAGATTGGAGTTGTGGGTTTTTGGGAAGAATACACAGAAGTAAAGTACCATTCTTATCACATCATAACAGAGGGTACATTTTATCCATGAAATCAGTGGTGATGTTAACCTTGCTCACTTGGGTAGGGTAGCATTGCTAAGCTTATTCTCTGTAAAGTCACTTTTTTCCCTTTCCCTACTTTATTTTTTGGAAGTGAGTCACTAAGTGTAGCCCACTCTCAGTGTGAAGGTGTAGCGGAACTAAACTTCACATCCTGAAAGGGGTAGCATCTATGTATATTATTTGGATTTCTTTAACGATTTTTCCCTTCTCCCCCATTCATTCATTCATTATGTCATTATGGACTCATTTATGTTTATACTTTGTTCCAGCTTTGGCCATTGGGAGTTCTTTTAGGTCAGCTTTTGTGTCCTTTTGTCATGTCCCCCTCCTTTTGTTTTCTGAGTTTTTCCTTACTTTCTGACATTACAAGATGCTCCAGGCTCATCTAGTATTTTCCCCACCCCAGCTCTAGAATCAGCCATTTCTCCAAGGAATCCTGGTACCTTTTCTTAGAGAATGGTATTAGAAACCAAGATCTGGGTGCTGGGTGTGCTTGCTGCTACTGGGGTGTCACAGCTTCTAGCCTTTCTCAGTGGACAGAGCTAGATAATATATGCATGTATACTAACAGACCTGGTTTTAAATTTCACCTCAACTTTTTATTAGCTGTGGGATTTTTGGTAAGTTATTTATCTTTCTAAATGTTGGTAATTCCATTTGTAAAATGAGGATAGTAATATTTATCTTTCAGGATAGTTGTAAGGATCAAAAATAATTACTGTAGGGCCGGCCCCGTGGCTTAGCGGTTAAGTGCGCGCACTCTGCTGCTGGCGGCCCGGCTTCGGATCCCGGGCGCACACCAACACACCGCTTCTCCGGCCATGCTGAGGCCGCGTCCCACATACAGCAACTAGAAGGATGTGCAGCTATGACATACAACTATCTACTGGGGCTTTGGTGGGGAAAAAAAAAATAATAATAATAATAATTACTGTAACTTAATATATCTACAAATAATATTATTATAACTATAGTTTGTAATAGACATATGCTATGTTTATTACTTGGGCATAAATAGTTCTGTGTTATAAAGTCTGTAAAGATGAACTTGTGTGTGTGCGTATTTTATAGGCATCTAAAGGGCAGAAAAAGGTCTGTAGTAAAAATATCTTTAAGTGTTTTTATTTTAAACCCCTAGAGGGTCATTGAGAATGAGGAAATGATTCATTGTTTTTTTCATAGTCCAAATTCAGCTGAAAAAGTGAAAGCTAATAAAGATGTAGCTTCACCTCTGAAGGAACTGGGTTTAAGAATCAGCAAGTTTTTGGTGAGTAAAAATTAGCACTGGCTCAGTTTATTACCTGCAGTGTGGATGTACATGGGTTTATTGTTAGTGATTGTTAGTGAAAATTCAGTTTATTTCAGTTTTGGAGATTAAATTAAGTATATTGTGTTTCAAAAATATATTCCAAGTTGCAACTCTTCTTGCTAAAAGCCACAAATTAAGTTGCCTGACCTGTTTACTACATTTCGTAGAGTTTTCTTCAGCATATATGTGGTGGTCTTTAAATTGACTAGATTGTTTTTAAATATGTAGCCATTTAATTTTGGAAACCCAGATCACGCCTGCTGCTACATGCCTGCTGCTACATTAATGTGCTTGGTGAATAAGCACAGTTGTTTCTGACATGTAAATTACATGTCAGTGGCTGCCTCCTTTTTTCTCCTATTTGGGTTAAAATTGTTATATTGTATGAAATCTTTTGAAAGGATTTTTGCTTATTCAAGTTCTGTGTCCATTCCAGAGGATACCTCTTGAGAATGCTTTGCATGCTATGTGTGATTTCTGAGCTGAGATGGCTGTTCCTCACTCACAATCTCTGTATTTCAGGGTCTTGATGAAGAACAGAGTGTGCAGTTACTCCAGTGTTACCTTCAAGAGGATTATAGAGGTACTCGGGGCTCACTAAAGGTTTGTAGTTGTGTCCATCTCCCTTCTTCTGCTTTTTTCCTTTTCTTGTTGGTTTTAGATAATTTAGGGTTTTGGTACCAGTTCTTTGCAGCAGAGGTCTGTGATCAGATATAGCCATTCTCAGGAAAGACTTTCTAAAGGCTTAAAAAACATACTTAAACTGAGGTCTGTCCTCAGACTGGGAGGGATGGAGAGGTCAAAGATTGGTGTGTAAATTATAGAATCTCAGGATGTCAGAGCTGGAAAGGACCTGGGACAACATCTGGCCTGTTCAGGCCCTCATTTTACATATGAGGAAATTGAGACCAGAGGAGGGAGGCAGAGGTTTGAGCACAGACTTGGATACACTTAGGTAAAAAATGTTTCCAGAAACGAATGGGCAATTATAATCTTGAAGGGTGAGGTGAGGATGTTTACCTTTTTCTTTGTTAATTGAGTTTTGCTTATAAGATGGCTTCTTGACTGTTCTTTTGCCTTCAGACGGTACTGCAAGATGAGAGGCAGAGCCAGGCCTTAATCCTGAAGGTCAGTAGTAGTCACCATTTCCATTCTTTGGTGTAAAATTGGGTAGTGGCTTCTTGACCTTGTTCTCCCAAGTATTAACTGGCTTTTAACTCTTGTTGTGTTAGCATTGAGGCCTTAATGAAGAAGCTTATTAACTCATTTGTGAAATGAGGCTTTTATCTACTGGAGCCAGCTGAGGCCTTTTTCCAAAGGAGGTTCTTCAGCCACTAGGGGTCTGAACTGGTTGATGGATATTTTACCTCTAGGTCTAAATGCAGCAGGATTAATTTGTATTTCTTTATTCCTTTATATACTCCCCTGCCAGCCTCCCAAAGCAACTTTTTCACTTAGAATCTCATTTTAAAATGGTATTTGACTGTGACTTCTGAAGTAGTTTCCTATTTGGTATTTAGTGAGAACTAAGTACATTAGTTATAAACAATTACGTATACCAGTGGTATTTCTATATTTTCTTTCGTGTATGTGGCCTGTCAGTTTATAGCATTGTGTGTTACTTAAATGCTCTGAGAAATCATGCTAGAAAACTTGTTTATGTTATTAAATAATTCCTTTTATGTTGTATGACTTTACTTGTATCCTAGTTCATGAGGTCTTTTGCTTGCTTTTGGCCTAACGCTGTGCTTCCATTTCAGTGATTGCTTATATAAATCAAACTTTTCAATTCATATCTTTGAGTGATCTCTTTATGAGTAAATTTAAAATTGAATATCTTGTTTGCAAAGATGAGTAACTCATTTTGAAGCTTTGGGTTCTTCCCAGATTGCAGATTATTACTATGAAGAAAGAACCTGTATTCTTCGTTGTGTCTTACACCTTCTCACTTATTTCCAAGATGAAAGACACCCGTATAGGGTAAGCCCATTTAGTCCTCTTGGTTCTCTTCACCCTGTAAAATTCAACCCTTTTTAATAATTTTATATTATTCATATTCATGTTCATTTGAATATTTACCTTTTACTCTAGGCATAAGTTGCTGTGTTTTGGATTTTTTTTTTCAGGTTGAATATGCAGACTGTGTTGATAAATTGGAGAAGGAGCTAGTTACAAAATACAGGCAGCAGTTTGAAGAGCTTTATAAAACTGAAGCACCAACATGGGAGACACATGGAAACCTCATGGTATATGCTTAGTGGGCCTTCCTATAACTCTTAGGAGAATTGTATACTCTTGCTCATAGAACTCCAAGTAAATTATTTATACATTTAGTAACTTAAGACATTTATAGATTATCATTCTTCAGAAAAGTTTAAACATGTTATATGGATCAAAACATTGATGACTTCAACTAATGGTACTTAATTTTGTACCTTTTCCCTTGTCTTTGTCTATCTAGTTAATTTACTTTCTATTCTTACCTAAAATATGCTCTTAGTGGTTAATGATTAACTCTAAACCCAAAATTTCATCGTCTTTATTATCATTATCTGTTAAGTGTGTGACACTGGTCTGATTATTTTATCCTAAATCTTAAACCAATCTGCATTTATAGATTAGAACATAACCTTTTTAGTTTTGAAAATAATACGTGTTTATTAAAACAACTCAACCAAAACACAGGCAGTAGCTATTTAAAATATTTAATAGAAGGGCCCATTTACAGTATCAACAAAAGCATAAATTCTCAGGAATTTGACTGTTGACTTACAACAGTCAAAATCTAAATGAAGGGAACTTTAAAATACTATGGGGCCAGCCCTGTGGCTTAGAGGTTAAGTGCGTGCACTCCGCTGCTGGCGGCCCGGGTTCGGATCCCGGGCACGCACCGACGCACCGCTTCTCCGGCCATGCTGAGGCCGCGTCCCACGTAGGGCAACTAGAAGGATGTGAAACTATGATGTACAACTATCTACTGGCGCTTTGGGGGGAAAAAAAATTATAAAATACTATGAAGGGTATATAAAAGAAGTCATAACTAAACAGAAAGACATGCTACATTCTTGAATATAAAGACTCAGCACTGTAAAAGTGTCAGTACTTATATTAACCTATAAGTTTAGTGCAGTCCCAGAAAAAATACTAACAAATGTTTGTTTTGCCTTTTATTTTGGAACTGAACAAGCTGATTCTAAAATTCATATGAAAAATAACTAAGAATAGCCAGGAAATTTTTGAAAAAGGAAAAAGCCTTATTAGATAATAAGACTACAATAATTTAAAGTGTGGTATTGGCACATGAATAAATAGATTGAGAAAGACAGCATAATAGAAAGTCTTAGCTATGGACCAAAATACTGATAGAGAATTAGTATGTGATAAAGGTGGCATTTCAGATCAGTGGGGAAATATTGGATTATTCAATAAATTATGTTGGAACTATTGGGTAGCCGTCTGGAGAAAAATTGAACTGTATCTGTTTCGTACCTTCTACCGAAAGAAAATCAGATTGATGATTTAAATTAAAAAAAAAATTCAACTATAAAAGTACTAGAAGAAAACATGACAGGTGGTTTTGTTTTTATTTTTTGGAGTGTAGAAGACTCTTTTTTTTTTTTTGAGGAAGATCAGCCCTGAGCTAACATCCATGCTGTCACTGAGAAAGACAGGCCCTGAGCTAACATCTACTGCCAATCCTTCTCCTTTTTTATCCCCAAAGCCCCAGTAGATAGCTGCATGTCATAGCTGCACATCCTTCTAGTTGCCGTTTGTGGTACGCGACGTCAGCATGGCCGGAGAAGCGGTGCCTCGGTGTGCGCCCAGGATCCGAACCCCGGCTGCCAGTAGCGAAGCGTGTGCACTTAACCCCTAAGCCACGGGTCCGGCCCAGAAGACTTTTTAAAAGTAAAAGTCAGAAGCCATAAAAGAAAGAAAATGATCAACTCAGTAAGATCAAATCAAAAACTTTTGCAAGGCAAAAAAAAAGCACCATAAACAAAGTCAAAAGACTAACATCACAAAGGATTTTTAAAGTAGAAAGAATTCCTATAAATCGATAAGTAAAACCCAGTAGAAAAATAGGCAAAAGCAGTGAACATATTCACATGACAACACTCTTCTCCAAGGGATGGGATAATGGGTACTCATATTTTGCTGTATAAATTGGTATGTTTTTAATGGAAAACATTATGACAGGAGCTAAAAATTGAAAAGCACATATTTCTTGACCTAGCAGTTCCACTTTGAGAGTTTATGCTGTGAATACATTCACACTTATGTGAAATGACTTGTGTAAATGACAACTCTGTAGCACTTCCTCCTGCCAGCTTTATTCAGGTATAATTTCCATTCAATAAAATTTACTTATTTTAAGTGTACAGTTTGAGTTTGGGCAATTGTGTATAATTACATGCAGTAACCACTTGCATGATCAATATATAGAACATTTCTGTCTCCCCAGAAAGTTTGCAATCCATCTGTGACCTCCGGCCCCAAGTAACCACTAATCTGCTTTCTGTCACTATAGTTTTTTTTATAATTTTATTTATTTATTTTTCCCCCAAAGCCCCACTAGATAGTTGTGTGTCATAGCTGCACATCCTTCTAGTTGCTGTATGTGGGACGCAGCCTCAGCATGGCCGGAGAAGCAGTGCGTTGGTGCACGCCCAGGATCCAAACCCGGGGCGCCAGCAGCGGAGCGCGCGCACTTAACCACTAAGCCACAGGGCCGGCCCTATAGTTTTTTTTATTTATTTATTTTTATTTTTTTTTTTTTTTAAAGATTTTATTTATTCAGTTTTTTCCCCCCAAAGCCCCAGTAGATAGTTGTATGTCATAGGTTCACATCCTTCTAGTTGCTGTACGTGGGACTCGGCCTCACGTTGGACGGAGAAGTGGTGCCTCGGGGCGCTCCCGGGATCCGAACCCGGGCCTCCAGCATCAGAGCGCGCACACTTAACCGCTAAGCCACGGAGCCGGCCCTTAAGCTTATTTTTTTTATTTTTTTTTTTTTGTGAGGAGATCAGCCCTGTGCTAACATCCGCCAATCCTCCTCTTTTTTTGCCGAGGAAGACGGCTCTGGGCTAACGTCCGTGCCCATCCTCCTCCGCTTTATATGGGACGCCGCCACAGCATGGCTTGCCAAAGCAGTGCATCGGTGCGCGCCCGGGATCTGAACCATCGAACCCCGGGCCGCCGCAGCGGAGCGCGCGCACCCAACCGCTTGCGCCACCGGGCCGGCAGTTTTTTTTAATTATGATTTTTTTATTATGGTAAAATATACATAACTTGAAATTTTTCATTTTAACCATTTATAAATGTAACTGTCACTATAATTTTGCCTTTTCTAGAAATTCATATAAATAGAACCATACAATAGGTAGTCTTTTCTGTTTGGCTTCTCTCACTTAGCTTTATGTTTTTGAGATTCAGCCACGTCGTATTATGTAACAGTACTTCATTCCTATTTATGGTTGAATAATAGTCCATTGTATGGATCTACACATTTTGTTTATCCATTCATTTGTTGGTGGACATTTGGGTGGTTTCTGTTTTTTGGCTGTTTTGAGTAATGTGCTAGGTCTTTGTCTGGACGTAGGTTTTCATTTCTCTTGGATAAATAAATACCTGGGAGTTGGATTATTAGGTCATATTATAAGTGTATATTTTTATCTTTATAAGGCACTGACAAAACTGTTTTCTATAGTGGCTGTGCCATTTTCCATTCCTACCAGCATGCATGAGAATTCTTTTTGCTCCCTATCCTCACCAATATTTAGTATGGTCACTGTTTTTAGAAATTCTAATATGTGTGTAGTATATCTCATTGTGGTTTTAATTTGTGTCTCCCTGATGACTAGTGATGTTGAGCATCTTTTCACATGCTTATTTGCTTATATCTTCATTGGTGAAGTGTTTATTCAAATTTTGGTCCATTGTTTTTATTGGGATGTTTGTCTTATTATTTGATTTTTAAGAATTCTCTATGTATTTTAGAGACAGGCCATTTGACAGTGTTTTACAATTATTTTCTCCCACTTTATGGCTTGTTTTTTCTCACCTTAACTGTGTCTAAGAGCAAAATTTTAAATTTTGATAAAATCTGTTTTATCAGTTTTTTCTATTATGATTCTTGCCTTTTGGCTCTTGTTTAAGAAATCTTTGCTGGGGCCGGCCTGGTGGCGTAGTGGTTAAGTTCGCGCACTCTGGTTCCGTGGCCTGGGGTTCACAGGTTGAGATTCTGGGTGTGGACCTGTGCACTGCTTATCATGCCATGCTGTGGTGGTGTCTCATATAAAGTAGAGGGAGATGGGCACGGATGTTAGCCCAGGGCCAGTCTTCCTCAGCAAAAAAAAGAGGAGGATTCGCAACAGATGTTAGCTAATCTTCCTCAAAAAAAAAAAAAAGAAATCTTTGCCTAACCTAATGTCACAAAGATTTAGTTTTCTTCTTTATAGTTTTAGCTCTTATATTTAAGTCAGTTATTATTTTTTATTTAATTTTTGTGCATGGTGTAAGGTAAGGGACAAGATTCATTTTTTTCCCATATAGATATCTTCTTCCTGTACCATTTGTTGAAAAGACTATCTTTTCCCATTGACTTATCTTGGCATCTTTGTAAAAAATCAATTGATCATGTAAGTGTGGGTCCATCTGTGGTCTGTTGAACTCTGTCTTTATGCCAATATCATACTGTCTTGAGTACTGTAGCTTTATAGTTTGAAATCAGGTAGTGTAAGTCTTTCAACCTTGTTTTCTTTTTCAAAATGTTTTGACTCTTCTAGGTTTTTTGCTTTTCCATATCAACTTCAGAATAAGCTTGTCTCTTTCTTCCAAAACAAAACCAGCTTGCTAGGATTTTGCTTAGAATTTTATTGAATCCATAGATCAATTTGGAGAGAATTGCCATCTTAATAATGTTAATGAGTCTTCCAGTCCATAAACCTAGTATCCCCCGTCATTTATTTACTACTTCTTTAATTTCCCTAAATGGAGTTTTTGTGTTGTCAGCATTCAAGTATTACATTTGTTAAATTATTCTGAAATATCTATTTTCCTTTTTTTTGCTGAGGGATATTCACCCCCAGCTAACATCCATTGCCAATCTTCCTCTCTCTTTTTTGGCTTGAGGAAGATTAGCCCTGAGCTAACTTCTGTGCCAGTCTTCCTCTATTTTGTATGTGGGTCACCGCCACAGCGTGGCTGACAAGTGGTGTAGGTCCAGGCGGGATCTGAACCCGTGAACCTGGGCCGCCAAAGCAGAGCGCGCTGAACTTAACCACTGTGCTATGGGGCCTGCTGCTTATTTTACTTTTTTTGATGCTATTGTAAATGTTTGTTTAAAAAATTCATTTCCAGTTGTGCATTGTTAGTATTTAGAAATACAGTTGAGGGGCCAGCCCTGTGGCATAGTGGTTAAGTGCTCGTGCTCTGCTGCTGGCGGCCTGGGTTCGGATCTTGGGCACGCATCAATGCACCGCTTGTCAGGCCATGCTGTGGCGGCGTCCCATATAAAGTGGAGGAAGATGGGCACAGATGTTAGCCCAGGGCCAGTCTTCTTCAGCAAAAAAGAGGAGGATTGGCATGGATGTTAGCTCAGGGCTGATCTTCCTCACACACACAAAAAAGGAAAGAAATACAGTTGATTTTTGTACATCACTCTTCTATGTTGTGACTTTGCTAAATTCACCTATTCTAGTCGTTTTTTTCCTAATAGGATTTGCTAATATACATGATCATGTCATCTGTAAATAAGGACGATTTGACTTCTTTTCAAATCTGTGTGTTTTTTATTTTGTTTTCTTGCCTTATTATCTGATTAGGACCTCCAGTACAATGTTGAATAGAAGTGGTAAGAGAACCAACATTTTTACCTACCTTGTTTCTGATCTTAGGTAGAAAGCATTTAGTCTTTTACCATTGAGTATGTTGTTAGCTGTAAATTATTTTTGTAGCTGTCCTTTATCATAGGAAATTCCCTTCTATTCTTAGTTTGCTGAGAGTTCTTCGTTTTTGTTAGAAAGCGTGTTAAATTCTGTTCATTTTCTTTTGCATCTGTGAAATCATCTGATGGTTTTTCTCTTTTACTTTATATAGTGAATTACAGTCAGTTTTTAGATGTCAAACTAATCCGGAATTCCTGGCATAAACTCCACTTAGTCATGATGTATTTTGCTTTTTATATATTGTTGGATTTGACTTGATAAAATTTTGTTAAGGAATTTTGTGGCTGTGTTCATGAGGGATATTGGTCTGTAGTTTTCTTATGATGTCTTTGTCTTGTTTTGGTGTTAGGGTTAATATTGGCCTCGTAAAATAAGTTGGAAAATGTTTCTTCTTCCTCTGTTTTCTGAAAGAATTTGTGTAGTATTGGTATTATTTCTTCCTTAAGTGTGTGATAGAATTTACCAGTGAAGCCTTCTCAGCCTACAGTTTTCTTTGTGGGAAGTTTTTCATTCTGAATTTGCTTTTCTATAATTGATATAGAGCTATTCAAGTTTCTTGTTTCTTTCTTGTGTCAGTTTTTGTAATTTGTGTCTTTCGAGGAGTTTGTCCATTTTATCTAAGTAGTCAACTTTATTTGCATAAAGCTATTAATAATACTTTCTTATTATCTTTTTGCTCTGTAGGATCTGTAGTGATGTCTCCTGATTCGTTTCTGATAATGGCAGTTTTCGTCTTTGGTTTTCTCTGTTGTTTGTCTATTTTATTTTATTATTATTTTTTTTTGTGAGGAAGATTAGCCCTGAGCTAACATCCATTACCAATCTCCCTCTTTTTGCTGAGGAAGATTGGCCCTGGGATAACATCCGTGCCCATCTTCCTCTACTTTATATGGGACACTGCCACAGCATGCCTTGACAAGCGGTGCCTTGGTGCGCGCCTGGGATCCGAACCTGCAAACCCCGGGCCGCTGCAATGGAGCACGTGCACTTAACCACTATGCCACCAGGCTGGCCTCTGTTTGTCTAGTTTATTTCTCACTGATTTCTGCTCTTCGATATTTCTTTCTATTTACTTATTTTGGATTTAATTTGCTCTTTTTCTGATCTTTTATGGTAGAAACTTAGATAACAGATTTTAGTTCTTTTCTAATAAATAACTATAAGTGTTGCTTTAAGCATTGCTCTTAGCTGTATCCCACAAGTTTTTTTTTTTTTTTTTTTAAAGATTTTATTTATTTTTCCCCCCAAAGCCCCAGCAGATAGCTGCATGTCACAGCTGCACATCCTTCCAGCCGCTGCATATGGGACGCGGCCCCAGCATGGCCGGAGAGGCGGTGCGTCGTTGTGCGCCAGGGATCCGAACCCAGGCCGCCAGCAGCGGAGCGCGCGCACCCAACCGCTAAGCCACAGGGCCGGCCCCAACAAATTTTGATATGTTGTATTTTCATTAGCATTCAGCTCAAAATAGTTTCTAGTTTCCCTTGTAATTTTCCATGACCCTTGTATTATTTAGAAGTGTGTTTAATTTCCAAACGTTGGATATTTTCTTAGATATCTTATTGTTATTGATTTTTGATTTGATTCCATTATGATCAAAGAACACATTCTGTATCATTTTAGTCTTTTAAAATTTATTGTCCCATAGTTTATGGCCCATCATATGATCTGTTTTGGTGAATGTAACATGTACACATGAAAAGAATGTGTATTTGGCAGTAGTTGGGTGTGGTGGTCTATAACTATAAGTCTAGTCAAGATTGGTTAGATCTTCTGTGTCTTTGCTAATGTTTTTATCTAGTTGTTCTGTCAGTTGTATAACATTGATTTTAATGGCAAAAGATTGGTAATAACCTAAATGCACATCCAGGTGGGCTGGTTGAAATAAATTGTGGCATTTCCACGCAGTGGAGTACTCTGCAACATTAAAAATAATGAGGAGGGCCGGTCCTGTGGCTTAGCGGTTAAGTGCGCATGCTCTGCTACTAGCGGCCCGGGTTCGGATCCCGGGCACGCCCCGACGCACCACTTCTCCGGCCATGCTGAGGCCGCGTCCCACATACAGCAACTAGAAGGATGTGCAACTGCGACATACAACTATCTACTGGGGCTTTGGGGGAAAAAAAAGAGGAGGATTGGCAATAGATGTTAGCTCAGAGCAGGTCTTCCTCAGCAAGAAGAGGAGGATTAGCACGGATGTTAGCTCAGGGCTGATCTTCCTCACAAAAAAAAAAAATAATAATGAGGGGGCTGCCTGAAGATTACTGTGCAGCTCTAAAAAGGAATGAAAAAATAAGGAAATTCTTAATATACTATTAGAGGAAATAATCTTTAAGATACATTGTTAAGTAAGGTGCAGAATAGTTTGTGTAATATATTATTTGGTTTAGAGATGGATGGGTGGATAGATGGATAGATAGACAGACTATAGAATGAATGAATGAATGTGTATGGCATATTACTGGAAAGAGAAACAAAAACCTCTAACGATGGTTGCCTCTGGGGAAAGGTTTGGATGACTGGGCAATAGGAATTGTCGGGAGGGAGATGTTTTTTAACTTAAAAATTGTAAATATGGTTTTAAATCTGACTTATTTCCATTTATTTTTCTTCATTGGTTGTACAGACTGAGCGCCAAGTGTCTCGCTGGTTTGTTCAGTGCCTTCGGGAACAGTCCATGCTGCTAGAAATTATTTTCCTTTATTATGCATACTTTGAGATGGCACCTAATGACCTATTGGTATTAACCAAGATGTTTAAAGAGCAAGGATTTGGTAGTAGGCAGACCAACAGGCACCTGGTGGATGAGACCATGGATCCTTTTGTGGATAGGATTGGGTAAGTCTGAATGAATTGAGGCCATAGAACTGGTACAATGTTTAGAACATTTATATTATAGTGGTCCTGTGAGTGGGTGAGGAGAGGGAGTAAGGTATACTTTTCACTTAATGGGTGGGTAAATAGATGGGTGTACCACCACATTCCAGGTCATATGGGGAATAAAGACTGGAATTGAGAGGAACATATTCTCTCAAAATAAGTATTGCATTCTATTCTTTTACTTACTGTCTTCATCTAATAGATTCATCCATTCATTCAACAAAAAATTTGTTGAGCAACTGTTGTAGGCCAGGCACTGTGCAAATTCTGAGAAGATAGTGATACAGGCAGATGTGTTCCCTGCCCTCTTTGAGGTCATAGTCTGTGGACTTTGAATTTTATGGCAATGTGGATATATCCACATTTTGAGGCCTATTCTCTCTGTGAACAGAGATACACACTTGATAGTTTATCTGGGTCAGATGTCATTGGTGGCTGTAGCAACCTTCAGTACTAGATCTGTGCTTTGGAAGGCACAAGACACATATGACTATTGATCACTTAAAATGTGGCTGGTCAAATTGAGATGTGCTGGAAGTGTAAAATACATACTGGATTTAGAAAACTTAGTATGAAAAAATAATGTAAAACAACTCATTAATAATTTTTTTTGGTATTGAAGTGTCTTACATTTCACTTTATTCTCCAATGAGGTTCAGAGTAGCATTTATGACACCATGATGCCCTATTTCTTTCCAGCTACTTCAGTGCCCTTATCCTGGTGGAGGGCATGGATATTGAATCCTTGCATAAGTGTGCTCTGGATGA
Organism: Ceratotherium simum simum; assembly: GCF_057802395.1. NCBI lineage: Eukaryota > Metazoa > Chordata > Mammalia > Perissodactyla > Rhinocerotidae > Ceratotherium > Ceratotherium simum. Next base: position 7,849,451 of record NC_141928.1, on the reverse strand, counting down.
CAGGAGAGAGCTGCATCAGTTGGCCCAGGACGGGCTTATTTGTCAGGTGAACTTGGAACAGCCCCTTTTCTTTTTTCAGACAGTTTACAGTTTTAGTATGTTTTTAACCACTCAACTATATTGCTGCATAAAATTTTCCTTTTTGGGGAACTTGAGGTTCTGTCTTGTTGAGAAGTTAATTGGACCTGGAAGAAATCTCAGATTTGTCAGTTATCTGCACAGAAGTGATAGTTGAATCTGTGAGAATGAATGGAGTCACTCAGGGAGATGGTATAAGGACAAAAGAGGCCCAAGAACAGAACCTTGGGGGTTGTCTGCATTTATGAAGCCTGTGCAAGAAGAGGAAAGGGGAAAAACATTGAGATGGGATGGTTAGAAAGATGGAAAATGAGGAGAGATCAAAGAAAATTCAAGAAGGATCAGGGGATATTTTCTAAAAAGTCTCCATTTGAACATGTAGTTTATAATCTTAGATTAAGAATACTTAAAATCAGAAGGAAAAATTGTGGGTAAAGGGAAGAATAATTGAGGGTTTATTAGTGAGGTGGCTGGGGTTTGGGAAGAGTAAAGTATCAGAATGGGAGAGAGGGGCTACTATGGATGAATGGAAGACTTATTAAGCATGATGAAGGATCCTGTGGTGGGGTCTTGACTCTTTCTGTTTAGTGACGCAGACATTGTTTTTTCTTTAGGATATGGACCGTTTGATGTTGACCTTCGGGGACATTCCACATCATGCCCCAGTGCTTTTGGCCTGGGCTCTCCTCCGTCACACCCTGAATCCAGACGAGACAAGCAGCGTTGTCCGGAAGATAGGTGGCACAGCCATCCAGCTGAATGTATTTCAGTATTTGACCCGACTGCTCCGCTCGCTGGCCAGTGGAGGGAATGATGTGAGCCTCAGGCTATTGGTGTTTGAGTGTGAAACTGGGCAAAGAGCAGGACAGAAGCTCATTAATGAATCATGATAATAGTAATAATAATTGTAGTAGTGATGTGGATAATGGTGATAATGTTGTAACTAACCTTTAAAGAGCATTTACTATGAGCAGACACTGTGCTCAGCACTTCTGTACATTATCTTATTTCATCCCTACAACACTTCTTTGCGCTAGGGATTATCATCCTGTTTTACACATTAGGAAATTGAGGGAGATGTAGTTTTCCCCACAGGAACAAATAATCGCCAGTTAGTGGTGGATATAGTTTGAACCCTCTATGTTTGACTCTTTGCCAGTATAGTATACTGTGTCAGTGTAGTATATCTCCTAGAAGATAGCTTTGGCCATATTGACTGGGGAAATCTTTTTGGGGGGCTTACTCATTCAACTGTAACAGGATGAATTAGAAATTCCAAGTCTTGTGTTGGGGCTTAATTTGAGTGGCACAGTTTAGTCGGCTTGTTTTGACATGCTGAAATGAAACCTCAGCTGACAGGCCCCACTTGTTGGCAGTGTTTGATTTATCTTGGTTACAGTTCAGGCAGCTGCATCATTCATATCAGCACAGAGACTCTTTATCTTTTCTCTAGGCTGGATGAGGTTTTCTTCCCCACAAAAACTTTGATCATTTTGAAAATGGTTCTCTTTTGATTTTATTCTTGACTCTGTTGTAATATTTGTGGTTCCTGCTTTCTCTTTTTTCCTGTTTTCTTCCTGGTCTTGGGACTAAATTAGGAAAATTATGAAGCCTCAGATTCCCTTCCTGTTTGTTTAGAGACTATATTAGTGTGATAGGATTGTGCTGAATCTGGGGAAGAGTTGTGTTATTCAGAATTATTCACTGACACCTTTGCCTTTACAGTGTACCACCAGCACTGCATGCATGTGTGTCTATGGACTCCTTTCTTTCGTTCTGACCTCGCTGGAGCTGCACACACTGGGCAATCAGCAGGTCAGTATTTGGCTTTTATGAGGCTGTCTATACTGCCCAGCTTTGCAGTCATATCCGTAAGATACCCCTTTGGAGCTGATATAACACACACCCATATACCTCAAGTGTACTTTGTTTATTGCTGTTTGTTTTCATTTATTGTATTATACAAATGATACATATTAATGGTAGAAAAATCAGTTCTAACAAGAAAAAAGTGTAATCCCACCACGCAGGATAACCTCTGTAACATTTTGATGTGTTTCCTTCCAAACATTTTATGCATATATGTATACATAAAAATATGATAATTCTTATCTAGAAGTGGAATCCCATGTATATACTGTTTTGTAACTTTTTTTTTTTTGCTGAGGAAGATTTGCCCTGATCTAATATCCATTGCCAATCTTCCTCTTTTTGCTTGAGGAAGATTTGCCCTGAGCTAACATCTGTGGCCAATCCTCCTTTATTTTGTATGTGGGTCACCGCCACAGCATAACTGATTAGTGCTGTAGGTCTGCTCCTGGGATCCGAACCCACGAACTTGGGCTGCCAAAGCAGAGCGCGCCAAACTTAACTACTACGCCACCAGGCTGGCCCCTGTAACTTCATTTTTTTTACTCTGTGGTGCATCTATCCAAATGTCTGTGGGTACTAATAAATATTCTGCAATATTTTTAAAAAATGAAACATTTTTTTTTTTTTTTTAAAGATTTTATTTATTCAGTTTTTTCCCCCCAAAGCCCCAGTAGATAGTTGTACGTCATAGGTTCACATCCTTCTAGTTGCTGTACGTGGGACTCGGCCTCGCGTTGGACGGAGAAGTGGTGCCTCGGGGCGCTCCCGGGATCCGAACCCGGGCCGCCAGCATCAGAGCGTGCGCACTTAACTGCTAAGCCACGGGGCCGGCCCTAAACATTTCAAACTTATACCAAAGTAGACAAAATTGTGTAATGAACCCTTATGATCCCATCACCAGCTTCCAAATTATCAACTGACAGCTGATCTTACTCATTTCTGCCCCTTCCCTCCTTGATTATTTTGAAGCAAACCCTAGATATCATTTAGTTTCATCTATGAATATTTCAGTAAAACTTCACAACCATTATCACATCTGAAAAAACATTATCTTCAAATATCAAGTCAAGGTTCAGTTTTCTAATTATCTTTATAAATGTCATAAGTTTGTCATAAGTTGGTTTGTTTGGATCAGGATCTAAATAAATAAGATCCACACATTATTGGTTGATTAAGTCTGTGGTTTCTTTTAGTCTATAACTATGCTGTCCACTACGGTAGCCACAAACTACATCATTGTCTGGATCCATTAGTTCCTTAGGGGTTACAAAATGCCACTATTCTACTTCTGTCTTTCCCCTTTTGTTTTTTGGTTGGAACATTGCTATAAACAAAATTTGTTTCACAATATATACAATTATCAAATCATTATATTGTATACCTGAAACTGATATGTTATGTATCAGTTATACCTCAATTAAAAAAAAAAAAAAATTTGGTCTCATTAACTATTTGACACTCTGGTGGTAGAGTACTATACATGCTTCTTTTCCTATATTTACCAGTTTTCCCTAGCATCCTCCAAAGGTAGCTAATGAGATTTTTTATTTTCTACATGTCATTGTGAACTCATGGATTTAAACATACCAGCTGTGTTTTAATCCATTGCAATTATTGTTTTTATGCTCAGATTGCCCCATCTTTGGCCAGTAAGAGCGTTTTCAGATTAGCTTCTGAATCTGGTTGACACTACCCTTACTTACTTTGAATAGGTCTATTGCTTTCTAGAATGACAATCTGTTGCAGGATTATCTTATAAGATTCTTATCCCAGACCTGGAATCTGCCATTTCTCCAAGGAACCCTGGTTCCTTTTAGTGGGAAATGATATTTGAGGAGTTCTTTATAACTAAGTCATTGTATTCATTTTTAATGATTAGTGACTTGTTTTGGAAATTGAAGAAATTGATAAAGTTGATAAAAATGAAAATTTCTTATCATTAGAAAGAGAAGAAATTGGTGTTTATTGAAAGACTCAATTTCCAAAGCCCTTGGGGCATAGAACTAGCTTTGTATCCTTTGCCAAAATTCTGGTCACATTTGGACCCTACTATACATGTGGAGGATTGGTATTCACATATTGGGGTTGCAAGAGTCCTAGTGCTTGAATTTTTAAAAAAAAATCATTCCATAAGTCTTTATTAAATTCCCACTGTGTGCCAAGCTCTGTGCTAGGTGCTGAGGATAAAAACATTAAAAGGGCCTATTGCCCCCAGGAGAATAGTTTAGCTGAGCCTGGAAATACCTCACATTTACATGGCTTTTTAAAATTTACAGTCCAGGGGCTGGCCCTGTGGCATAGCAGTTAATAGTATGCACGCTCTGCTGCTGGCGGCCTGGGTTCAGATCCCGGGCGCACACCCACGCACCGCTTGTCAGGCCATGCTGTGGCGGCATCCCATATAAAGTGGAGGAAGATGGGCACAGATGTTAGCCCAGGGCCAGTCTTCCTCAGCCAAAAAACAAAAAAAAAAATGAGGAGGATTGGCATGGATGTTAGCTCAGGGCTGAGCTTCCTCACAAAAAAAAAAAAAAATTTACAGTCCATTTCCTCATACATTCTCTCATTTAATCCTTACGACAATACTGTGAAGCGGGTAATATCATCACAGTTTTACAGATGAAGATTTTGAAGTTCAGAGAGGTTAATTTGCCTAACATCGTACAATAGATATAACATATACCCTGGACAGGGTGTAATCTTACTTTTTAAACCCAGAGTTTTTTCTGACATACTACATGAAGGTATCATTGGTGTTTTTATTTCAACAGAATACAGTAAAAAAAGATAGACTGGTTCAACTAGGGAAAATAAGCCATTTTCTTCCTCCTCCCACAACAGGATGTCATTGACACAGCATGTGAAGTCCTGGCAGATCCTTCTCTTCCAGAACTATTCTGGGGAACAGTAAGTATGTCACAGGGAGTCATGCTATGGTATTCTCTGTAGCCAAAGAATTTATCAATCACTTACTTTGTGAAAGGTCTTAATACTAAGTTTTATGTCTATTTTCTCGTTTAATCTTTACAAAAATCTATGAAATAGATAGCATTATTATCATCATCATATTGCATATGAGAAAGGTGATGCTCAGAGATGTGAAGTGACTTGCTCAAGGTCATACAGCTAGACAGACAGCCAGGATCAGGATCCATTTCTCTTTGACTTGAGTCTGTAACCCACATTATTAACCAGCGTGTTCCAGCATGTTATCTGTTCTACCCACCAAGTCTTTTTTCCCATTGGGAATCTCAGGTACCAGTGTTGCTCTAACTCTTGAATGTACTACTGGGGGATTGTAACTGTGTCTCATGTCAGAGTACTGTAACTGGTTAGAGTAAGAATTTGGCTTTGGGGAGAACAGTTTCTCACCAGTACTTTGTCCTAGCGTTAACCGCCTCAAGCGTCAGGGTCCAGCTGATGAGTAAATCTGTTTTCCCTTGTACTGTGGCCTGACTGCTCTGCCTGTATATCTTATTCTCTTTTTTCTGAGAGGCTATCCAGTCTTACAGAATCAGTGTTCCTGGGAGAAAGTGGTATGAAACGATGTTTAGATTGAGGATCTGTTGCTCATGTGTTGTGGTAAATGCTGACATGTTGTTGGGTGCTTTTCACTAGTGGAAACGTGTCATGCAGAGGTGAACATTGTTGTTTTCCTCTAGAGAGAATGGTCAGGAAGAAGTCACTGGAGGCAGTAGTAGTCTCTTTTCAGGTTCTGACTAAATCAGTTGTTGATAGCCTTTTTCAGTGAAAATATGGAAGTTTTAAATTATTGGGGAGGAATGATGTCTGCCTAAAGGAAAGGATTCATTTTAGATTTTCTTAGGATTGCTAGGCAATCGGAGATGTGTTAATTCATGGATAATGTGAAGGTCAATGATTTCTTCCCTTCCACCATAGGAGCCAACCTCTGGTCTTGGGATCATTCTGGACAGTGTGTGTGGAATGTTTCCGCATCTTCTCTCCCCACTCCTGCAATTGCTACGAGCCCTCGTATCAGGGAAGTCTACTGCCAAAAAGGTAAGCTGTTCAGTTAGATGCCTCAAGAGAGTGGGAGATATTTTAGGAATCCTTTTAGCTTTCCACATTGAAATCCCACTGCCATGGCAAGAATTAGTCTTAAGTTGAATGAAAAATGCCGAAAAGATAGTGCCTCAATTCTATAAAGTTAAATAAAAATCTTTTTATTAAGTACCTATTGTAGATACTGTGGGAACCAGACAAAATATAAAGTTCCTTAGTATCTAATTGGAAGAGAATAATAGGTATAAGAAATAAGTAACTAATAAAGCCAGGTGGTATATAGTAAATGTCTTTTGAGTAGTAAAAGACCATTCTATTCAGGAGAGGCAACTGTCTGTGGAGTGAGGGGGACCTTGAGTTGGGTTGTTAAAGAATGGTGAAGATTTGGCAAGGAGTGCAGAGGCTATTCTAAGAAGAGTCACAGGGGTGGGTTTGTGAGAATTTTGAGGGTCAGCACATACACAGTCTGGCTGAAAGAGCGGAAAAGCAGATGTGGAACCCTTTACATGTACCCTAGGTAAACGTGTGGCTGGGTTTTTTCCTACATGTTGGCAGGTGTATAGTTTCTTGGATAAGATGTCTTTCTACAATGAACTTTATAAGCACAAGCCCAATGATGTGATCTCCCATGAAGATGGAACTCTGTGGCGGAGGCAAACACCCAAACTCCTCTACCCTCTTGGTAAGATAGAGATTCTGGTTCAGTAGCTGCTTTTCCACGGCCTCTATTTAGACCTCATCATTGCTGTTTTTTTTTTTTTTTTTTTTAAAGATTTTATTTATTTTATTTTTTCCCCCCAAAGCCCCAGCAGATAGTTGCATGTCATAGCTGCACATCCTTCTAGTTGCTGCATGTGGGACTCGGCCTCAGGATGGACGGAGAAGTGGTGCCTCGATGCGCACCCGGGATCCGAACCCGGGCCGCCAGCATTGCAGCGCGCGCACTTAACCACCAAGCCACAGGGCCGGCCCAATCATTGCTGTTTTGATTATTTCATGCAAGATGCCTTTAAAGCAGTTCCTTCACCTCTCCACTGTGCTTGTTGATTTGTTGATAAATTATTAGTTTCTCACTGTTTTACATCATTAGATTGCTTTATTTCAAAAGTAATGCATATTCATTGTAATGGGAAACAACACAGAGATATATTTTAAGAAGTTAAACTCTCTTCAGACCTGTCTCCATCAGATAATTAATGTTAAGAGTTTGGTGTGTGTCCTTTTATTTTTATTTATTTTTTTTTTTTTAAATTTTTTTGTGAGGAAGATCAGCCCTGAGCTAACATCCATGGCAATCCTTCTCTTTTTGCTGAGGAAGACTGGCCCTGAGCTAACATCTGTTGCCAGTGCTCCTCCTTTTTTTCCCCCCCTTTTTCTCCCCAAGCCCCAGTAGATAGTTGTGTGTCATAGTTGCACATCCTTCTAGTTGCTGTACGTGGGATGCTGCCTCAGCATGGCCGGACAAGTGGTGTGTCGGTGCGCGCCCGAGATCCGAACCTGGGCCACCAGTAGCGGAGCACGCGCCCTTAACTGCTAAGCCACGGGGCTGGCCCCCGGTGTGTGTCCTTTTACACATTTCTATATACTCTCATAAATTCATTCTGCAAGTTGATCTTATTACAGATAGATGTGACTCATTCTTTTTAGTAACTACATAATTATTCTTGATGTTCCACAATTTTTTATCTTTCTCCTTCTAAAGGACATTTAGGCTGTGTTAGGTTTTTGCCACTACAAACAATGCTGCATTGGGAACATATACCCTTTTATTATTTAAATATTATTTAATATTATTAAATATTTTATTACTTAAGTATTATAATTTATTTAAATATGCTTTTATTTTTAGTACATAGAATCCCCCAAGTGGGATTGTTGAGAAAAGGATATACACAATAAAAATTTAAATTACGTGTTCACTGACAGCTGAAATGGATAAACAAAATGTGGTGTATATGTATATATATACACACACACACACAGTGGAATATTATTCAACCTTAAAAAGAAAGGGAATTCTGACACATGCTGTAACATGGGTGAACCTTGAAGACATTATGCTAAGTAAAATAAGATAGTCACAAAAGGACAAATACTGTATGATTCCACTCATGAGGCACTTAGAGTAGTCAAATTCGTAGAGACGGAAAGAAGAATGGTGGTTGACAGGGGCCAAGGGATGGGGAAATGGGGAGTTATTGGTCAATGGGGACAGAGTTTTAGTTTTGCAAGATGAAAAAAGTTCTTTGGATGGATGATGGTGATGGTTGCAACACAACAATGTACTTAATGCCACTGGATTGTGCACTTAAAAATGGTTAAAATGGTAAATTTTATGTTGTGTATATGTTACCTCAATTTAAAAAAAATAAATAATTGAAAAGTTTGGAATAGAGAGTGTCAAATTAAGTTGTAGAAAAAAGTTGTAGCAATTTACTTTCCTACTGGCAGTCTGTAAGAGCGGCCCATTAGTACCTGTAAACCCGTGGGTATTCCAGGTGCTCCAAGAGTAAACCAGAGAAGGAACAGCCTTACTGTTCAAATCCTGCACCACCACCAACTTACCCGGTGCCCTGGGCACTGACAGTCCCATGAGCTGGTCTTTCTGTCGTCATCCTTTGAATGGAAAACCACTCTGCACTCAGCTGTTTTTCAGACACATGGAATGACTCCTTTCCCCAAATGACAAGAGAGGTTTTTTTTTTTGTTTGTTTTTTAATGGAAAAAGCTATAGCAGTGTTAGATACTAGGGGAGAGTCTGTATATCTCTGTGTGATTAAATATTGGTGTCTGGTATAGGAATTACGTCTTATTATTATGTCCTCAGATATTAGACTAATTTCTCTTCCTCCCTTCCTTAGGGGGTCAGACCAACCTTCGCATACCTCAGGGCACTGTGGGCCAAGTAATGCTGGATGACAGGGCTTACCTGGTGCGCTGGGAATACTCCTACAGCAGCTGGACCCTCTTTACTTGTGAGATCGAAATGCTGCTTCACGTTGTTTCCACTGCAGGTGAGGTCAGCTTTGGGAGACATCACTAAAGGGAAGAAAAATGGACATGCTTAGACGATTTGGAGGATAGACAGAGAATTTCATGATAAAATTCAGAACCATCCAGATTGTAATTAGTGTAACTTGTTTTTCTGGGTCTAAGATACTATTCAGTGTTTTGCTTGAGGTCACAGGCTTTCTTTCTTCTCAGATGTGATTCAGCACTGCCAGCGGGTCAAACCCATCATTGATCTGGTCCATAAGGTCATCAGTACAGATCTGTCGATAGCAGACTGTCTCCTACCCATCACGTCCCGCATCTACATGCTGCTGCAGCGGTGAGTATCTGGTCACCACCGCCTGCCCTGGGGTTAAAGTCCACACACGTTTCTCTGTGGGAAGCCCTGGTATGATGTCTGTCCCCAACTGAGGGCTTTCCTGTTTTTACATCCCTCCTGACGGGAGGGACCTGGGAAGAGAGAACTGGAAAATATTTGTGATGGAACAAATGGTATTATTCATTTTACTGTGTATAATGCACTGTTCTCCAACCAGGTTGACCACAGTGATCTCCCCCCCTGTGGATGTCATTGCTTCTTGTGTCAATTGCTTGACCGTTTTGGCTGCCCGGAACCCAGCAAAGGTAAGACACTAAGTCTTCCTAACAGCCAGAAAATGTTGCACTTGGTGTATACCTGAAGACACATGGACATTTGACCCTTCTTTCCCTTCTCAGGTCTGGACTGATCTTCGTCACACAGGCTTTTTACCATTCGTGGCCCACCAGGTCTCCAACATGAGTCAGATGATTAGGTGAGCCAGGTCTTAGGGTGGGGAGAGTGTATGCCCTGGGAGTGCCATATACGTTTCAGGTCTAGGCTAGCTTCATTAGTTTTAAAGAAGCTTCTCTATGCCCGTTTACTCTGTCTACTCCTTGCCTGTTCAGCCCTCTGACCCGAAATAGGAAGGATGAGTGAGGACAAGGCAAAGGAGACGATGGGACTTGGGGCACAGAGGCTGCTCTCCTCTTAGGCCAGCACTGATCGTTCACAGTCTTTAAAGCCTGAGAGAGAGAAAGAGAGGTATTTCTCATCCAGCAGCAACCACATTAGGTACGTGGGAGTTAACTTTCCAGCTAGAGAATCCAGAGGTGTCTGGATCCAGAGACTTGGCTTCCTTTTCTTAAGCCATAATCACTCTGTACTTTTCCTTGTTTCATGGCTACTCAAGCTTACCTGATAGACCAGTTATTAATACACAGGCTCCATCTTACTACCTGAGCATTCTCTCCTTGCTCTCTCTTGCTTATAAGACAAGGATGTTTTCCTGATGTTTATTTGATTTTTCACATTAAACCTCTTGATTTTGTATATCAATAAAACATGTTCTTAATGTTTACCCTGGGTATAAAATTGCCTAAATTTGATTAATTCCTTTGCAGAGCTTTCCTATTTTATGCCCAAGCCATCTAGACAATAATAAGAGTGCTCTGTGATTACAGTTTCCTGAAACTTTGAAATTGCGACATCATTTTTTTCCCTCTGCCTCTGTTTTTTCACAGTGCAGAGGGAATGAATGCTGGAGGGTATGGAAACCTCTTGATGAATAGTGAACAGCCCCAGGGCGAGTATGGGGTCACTATTGCCTTTCTGCGCTTGATCACCACTCTTGTCAAGGTAAAATCTGGTCAGATAGAATCATCTGAAGTAGTTTCCCTGCCCCCTGCTACTATAATCATCCTGTCTGCAGGCAGAATAGTTGTTGTGAAGTTATGGTGATAACAGTTTCTGTGTACCGACTATTTACTATGTTCCAGATTCTATAGTAGTGCTTTGTCTGTGTTATTTAATACTCAGAGGCAGTATGCTGTAATGTAGTGACTGTTAAGCTAGTTTGACTGTAGCCAAGGGTAATACATACATGTTATATCACATCCAAGCGTACACATGTCTATATGTATACTCCTAAAGCAAAGTTTCACAATACGATACTACTCTTACTATGCAAGACGCACTGTGATATTTTCTAATAAGCTGATCTCACAATCCATTAATGGATCACAGCTCAGTTTGAAAAATACTGGTGTAGCATGGATTTTGGAGTCAGACAGAATTAGGTTTATATTTCAGGTTGACCACTTACTAGCTGCATGACCTTGGGCAAGTATAGAATTTCTCTGAACCTCTGTAAAATAGGAATGATGAATGGTCTCTACCTCGTGGAGTTGTTGAGAGGGCCACGTATGAAAAGGACTCAGCACACTTCCTGCCTGCAGGAATCATTCAATAAATGCTTAAAAAGATAGAAACAGTCCTATATAGAGATAGGGCTATAGATGTAGATGTTTATATATAAATAAACAATCTCGTTTTTCAGTTAAGGAAACTGATGTTAACAAGTAATATTAGGACAAAGAATTTTGAGTATCAGATCTTTCTGGTATTCTAGTGATGGGATAGAGGTTAGGCGGATGGCTGGTGATCACGGCTGTGCAACTGGCCTTCTCCATCATCGACAGTCCTGTATCCTGCATGTTTAATGTGCCTCCCTTCTGCCCAGATTTAACCTTCATCCCTCTCCCTCATGTAGATGCCTTTGTGATATTGTCACATTGTTTTTTTAGTCCTTTTCTCTGTTCTAGAGAAACCCACCACTTGGACTCAATTGAACTAGAGTAGAGTGTTGTGATGTTTCTTTTTTTCACTGGTGCCAAGGTCTGCCCAGATTGCCTTTGGACCTGTGGTTTTGGAGTTAAATCTCTAGGAATTAAATGACTTTTCCGGGCCGGCCCCGTGGCTTAGTGGTTAAGTGCGCGCGCTCCGCTGCTGGCGGCCCGGGTTCGGATCCCCGGTGCGCAGGACACACCGCTTCTCCGGCCATGCTGAGGCCGCGTCCCACATACAGCAACTAGAAGAATGTGCAACTATGACATACAACTATCTACTGGGGCTTTGGGGGAAAAAAAAATAAAAAAAAAATAAAAAAAAAATGACTTTTCCTTAAATGGCATAAGCCCTCACAGCATGGTTTCTTGTAGGGGCAGCTTGGCAGTACCCAGAGCCAAGGGCTGGTGCCTTGTGTCATGTTTGTGCTGAAGGAGATGCTTCCTAGCTACCACAAGTGGCGCTACAACTCCCACGGTGTGAGAGAGCAGATTGGTAAGGAAAGCGTGGGCAGAGAAGATCTGAGGAATTTCTGGCTCCCTGGAGATCTTTCCCCCCCTTTCTTGGGATCAGGGTTATCACACAAGGCCACATCATTCCTGTGTCTTTTCTGGAGTCCAGGTTGCCTGATCCTGGAGCTGATTCATGCGATACTGAACCTGTGTCATGAGACAGACCTGCACAGCAGGTATGAGGGGCATGATGACTACAGCTTGTTCTCTTGATGCTGCCGCTCATCAGGGGAAGACATGGGCTTCTGTGGGCAGAGCCATTTCATTCTTCCAGAAAACTCACCTTGGTTGAGCCCAGAGCTCAGTACTCTGGAGGTTCTGATTTGTTTTCCACTGAACTATTGATCCTTTCTCTTTGTGGAGAGAGAAAAGCATGTGAACTGTATATGAGATAGTTCCCAGTGAGGTTGTACACACACAGACACACACTAATCATTTTTTATGATCTTTACAAGTTATGCATGTTCATTGGAAAATAGTGCAAAGTGCCCTTCATAAACCTCTTTCCCAGAGATGACTCTTAACAAGTTAGTGTGGGGCCTGCCTGGTGGCACAGCGGTTAAGTGAGTGCGTTCTGCTTCGGTGGCCCGGGGTTCGCAGGTTCGGATCCCGGGCGCGCACCAACGGTCAAGCCATGCTGTGGCGGCGTCCCATATAAAGTAGAGGAAGACGGACACGGATGTTAGCCCAGGTCCAATCTTCCTCAGCAAAAAGAGGAGGATTAGCATCGAATGTTAGCTCAGGGCTGATCTTCCTCACACACACAAAAAAAATGTTAGTGTGTATGCCTCTGGTTTTCTTCCTCTGCTCGTACTAACTGCTCTGTACCTTTATTTCCATACTACTACATGTAGATATGTCTTGTTTTAATGCTTCCATACATTCTATTGTATGGATTAATCATGATTCATTTCAGTAAACATATCCACTAATTGATAGACATTTAGATAGTTTCTCAGAATAGTCTTTAAGATCAGGTCGATTTAATAAGGAAAGTGATCAGAGTGCCTTCATCTGGCAAAGAGAGCTGATCTGTATCACTGAGGCCCAGTTGGTTAGGTTTGGACAATGCCCTTTCCTTCCAGTAATAAACTCGGTGGCTCCCTAGTAACTCGGAATATATCTGTCTTCCAGTCACACCCCCAGCCTTCAGTCTCTCTGTATCTGCAGCCTGGCCTATACAGAAGCAGGACAGACAGTTATTAATATCATGGGCATCGGCGTGGACACCATCGACATGGTGATGGCTGCTCAGCCCCGCAGGTAGGGCTCCCTCTCCACCTTCCCCCATTTATCTTTATTGTGCCTGCGCATTGTAAGAGCTCCAGGTTAAGGTAACATGCGGTCGCTTTTTAAAGACAACCTTGTTCTTCCTACGATATAGCCTTTATATAACCTAGTGGCTGCTATATAGGTTGGCGCAGAGCAAAGGGAGTTGATTGCTCCTCCTCTCTCCTAGTTTGGACTGGGGCCTCTAACAGAAGCTGTTGAACTCTGGGATTATTGTTGGAATCTATTTCATGAGAGCACATATGTTGCGAATGAAGTCATGTTGTCTGAATCAACTTTGGTTTCCATTTGGCACCCTAGTGATGGGGCAGAGGGCCAGGGGCAAGGCCAGCTGTTGATCAAGACAGTGAAACTGGCATTCTCCGTCACCAACAATGTTATTCGGCTGAAACCTCCTTCTAATGTGGTATCCCCTCTGGAACAGGCTCTCACACAACATGGTATGTATTTTTCTTCCAATCAGCAACATTTCTGCCCATAAGTACGTACGATAGGCTGTGTTTTTAGAGGTCAACAGTATTTTCTGCTTAACTCCTTGAGGAAATTTGGGAATGATCACCAGCTCTCATCCTGGACTTAGAAATAAGAGGACTGGATCATACTTCATTTCTGCCTCCTGTTGATGACAGAATAGTAGTAAAGAACCATATGTTCAAAGTCAGACTGCATTGGTTCAGATTTTGTCTCCAACCAGCTGTGTGACCTTGGACACATTATTAAACAATTCCTTTAATCTCTCTGGAACCCAGTTTCCTCATTTTCAAGTAGGTGTTTGCATAATGTCTAAGACCTATTCTAGCTGTATCATTTTGGGATTTTTATGATTTTTGCCAAGCTTCAACACAATGCTTCACTGTGATGTCTTTTTGTAACCTATTTATTAAAAGACTACCTATTTTCTTTAAAATGTATCTTTTTCTGCTTTTAATGAATTGCATTGAGCTGTTCACCCCCAAATCCTGCCTATCCCTTTGGCTACTGAAAGAAAGAGAATGATATGGCCCTCCAAGTACTTGAGAGTAAATTCCCTCGCATATACGAGCTTTTTTGAGCAGCAGCCTCCTAAGAGCTTGAGTCAGGCACTGTTGGTGTCTAAGCACCGTTTCCTGTGCTTCTTCAGGTGCCCATGGGAACAACCTCATTGCTGTTCTTGCCAGGTACATCTACCATAAACATGACCCTGCTTTGCCACGCCTTGCCATCCAGCTGCTGAAACGTCTGGCCACGGTAGGATTCCACTTAGCCAACCAAAGCCTCAGAAAACTGGCTTTGTGCTTAAGACCACTCTTGGTTTCTCCCAAGAGAAGTAGCTAACTTGAACTTTTAAAGTCACATGCACACACGCACACACACACACCCCCCTTGTGTTTTATGAGGGTTTTTTTTTCCTGATTACGAAAGACATACATAACTCACTTAAAAATATTTATTTAAGGGGCCAGCCTGGTGGTGTAGTGGTTAAGGTCATGTGTTCCGCTTCGGCGGCCGGGGTTCGCTGATTTGGATCCTGGGCCTGGACCTATTCACCACTCATCCAGCCATGCTGAGGCAGAGTCCCACAGGGAAGAGCTACAGCTCTACAACTGTGATGCACAACTACGTACTGGGGCTTTGGAGAAAGAAGACAACGAGAAAAATTAGCAAGACATTTTAGCGTAGGGTCAGTCTTCCTCAAAAAAAAAATTAAATGTTACAGGTAAGTGTAACATAGAAAGTTAAGGTACCCTATGAGCTCCTCATTCTAAGAATCCCTATGAGAAGGTTGGTATACATTGCTCCAGATTTCTTTTTATTTGTACTTATATAGTAAAGGGTGTTTGGGTGTGCACTTTTGTTCTTTACAGAAGTGGAATTCCACTAGACACACTGTTTTGTGACTGGTTTTCTTCGCTTAACACCATACCTTGCAGTCTTTCTGTGTGGGCACATCTGGAGCTACCTCATGCTCTTTATTTTTTGTGTGGCATGCCATAGGATGGATGCATCCTAATTTATTTGGGCTATTTTTTGTCTCTCACTATTGTAAACAGTGCTGCAGTGAACATTATAATCCATAAAACTCTGTGAACTTTTGTTTACAGTTCCCAAAACTTAGATACCAATGAATGTTTTAATTCTTATTAGATATTTCCAGTTGTCATCCAAAAAGGATTGTAACAGTTTATACTCCGAACACCAAGTCTTATATCCTTGCCACAATGTAATAGGCAAATCCATATTGTCCTATTTTTGGTTTGCATGTATTTAACCGTGAGAGAGGTTGCACATCTCTTTATGTTGATTACTGTTTCTCTTGTAAATTGTTGGGCATCTTATGCTGTAGTTTGGGGTGATGTCCCTTTTGACCCATAACTGTGTGTCTGGATGTTTCCCTTTCTGCCCATTTTCTGCGAGTTCTCCAGCACCCTTCTGCAGGAGCCTGTTGAGGTTTTTCTGGAAGTAGAACTCTAAGCCTGTGTATCCCGGTCTGCACCAGGTGGCCCCAATGTCAGTGTATGCCTGTCTGGGCAATGATGCGGCTGCCATTCGAGATGCCTTCCTGATCCGACTACAGAGCAAGATTGAGGATATGCGCATCAAAGTCATGATTCTGGAATTCCTCACGGTTGCAGTAGAGACTCAGCCAGGGCTCATTGAACTGTTTCTGAATCTGGAGGTGAAGGATGGCAGTGATGGCTCCAAGGTGAACCTGCACCTGGGGTGAAGCTGGGAGACGGCTTCCTGGGACGGGGGTGCTGGGCTCTGCGGGTGGTTGTTGGCAGCAGCTGTGGGACTGAACTCTTGCCTGCCCCTCCTGCAGGAATTCAGCCTTGGGGTATGGAGCTGTCTCCATGCAGTGCTGGAGCTGATTGATTCCCAGCAACAGGACCGCTACTGGTGCCCACCCCTGCTGCATCGTGCAGCCATTGCCTTTCTGCATGCCCTGTGGCAGGACCGTCGGGACAGTGCCATGCTGGTGCTCAGAACCAAGTAAGTCTGACTCCAGGAGTTACTTAACCTCCAAGGCTCGTGCTTGTCTGTAAGATGGGGGAACAACAGTTCCTATCTTAGAGGTTTATTGTGGTAGCTCACTGAGCATATGCATGAAAAATGCTTAGTGCCTGGGTCAGTGTGTGGGAGTTTTACTCTGAGGTATTCTCTTTTTAATGCTGCCACCAGCAGGTGTCATTTTTACTCTGAGGTAAAGATGTGTTTACCTTAGAGTTCCCACCCTTTGTGTTCCTGCCTTCTGCCAACCCCCAAAACCCGTTGGTCTTGAGAAACAGTAGGTTCAGATGAGAGTGGCTTGCTCAAGCGATGAACTGAATGAAACACCTTATTCTCATGGACCCTGTTTGCACAAAGGGAAGGAACGTTACAAAGGCTAAATGTGGGAGTCTGCCGTCCTTGTTTCCCTCCTCACTGTCTTCATCGCCAGACTTTTGGAAATGTACAGTGGAATGAATTGTGAGAGGTGTTTTTTTTTTTGAGGAAGATTGGCCCTGAGTTAACATCCGTTGCCCATCTTCTTCTTTTTTTTCCTTTTTTCTCCCCAAAGCCCCAGTAGACAGTTGTGTGTCATAGTTGTACATCCTCCTAGTTGCCCTATATGGGATGCCCCCTCAGCTGGGCTTGATGAGTGGTGTGTAGGTCCGCACCCAGGATCTGAACTGGTGAACCCTGGGCTGCTGAAGCAGAGCGCACGAACTTAACCACTTCGCCACCGGGCTGGCACCTGAATCATGAGAGTTTTTATTGGTCAACTCTGTGACATACAATTGTGTTTCTTAAGGGGAACACATAATTTTATCTATGGAACCCTTTACATTTATGTAGAAGCAAGTGACCTATGAGACACGTGTTAGGATTGGGACTGGTAAAATATGAAGTAACCACCAAAGGGAGGTGGAGAGAGGAGGGACTATGTGGGGGAAAGCGTGATCTCCAACTTGTCGTTTCTTTTTAGACCCAAGTTTTGGGAGAATTTAACCAGTCCACTGTTTGGAAGCCTTTCTCCTCCCTCAGAAACATCTGAGGTAAGCTGTGGTAGAAGGGGGGCTGTGACTGAAAGTCCCTAGGAGTAACGGCTGGGCTGTGAGACTGAGCTGTAGAAAATGATACCTCTCCTACTTACACACCTAGAACATTTTCTTCACTAGAAACTTCTTGCTTAGAGAAGTGCTTGTTTCCTCTCCCTTTGATGTCTTGCTTTGGAAGGAAAATGGCATGCCCTGCTCTGTGTTGATGGTGGCATGGTCTTCTCCACTCACTTGGAGACACTGTGGACCTGACGCTTCTGCTCTTGCAAGTTAGATGCCTGTTCTCATTCAATAGGGAATGTGCTTTCTTGTTTTCCAATTTTGGGTTCCTGCTCTGTTACCTTGTGGGAGGACACTAGGGAGAAGGTTCTTCTCATGATTGGTATCTGCTCTGCTCTCCCCCTCCATAGCCCAGCATCCTGGAAACCTGTGCCCTCATTATGAAGATAATTTGCTTGGAGATATACTATGTAGTTAAGTGAGTCCTTTTCCCTTCTGAGATTTTAATTCAAGGTTTTGGGGGAGGGACCGTGGTGGCCTACCACTGGGTGCATGGCCGTATGAGCCAAGGCAGAGGAGAGAGCTGGTGTGGAGCCATTTATGGAGGGCCACTGAGCTATGTCCCTGGCCAATCCATTGATGGCATTTATGATTGTCAGAAAGAGTTATTGTGAAGCAAACTCCATGTGCTCGGGATTTTATGGAGGAGGAATCCTGGAAAAGGCCTCAGCCTAACCCATTATGTTGAGCAAGAAGTATGAGCCCCACACATTGGAGATGATCCGGAGCCGACTGCCTTTAAGCCCATGTGAGGTTGCTTTCTCTGCCTCAACAAGGGTCTGTGCCCATCGCATCCCCATCTGCTTTCAAAACCTAACTGTAGGTTTTGTTTTCTCTTGACAACCTAGGGGCTCATTAGACCAGTCGTTAAAAGATACACTCAAGAAATTTTCCAGCGAGAAACGCTTTGCCTACTGGTCAGGGTATGTCAAGTCCTTGGCAGTTCACACGGCTGATACAGAGGGCAGCAGCTGCACCTCCTTGGTAGAGTATCAGATGCTGGTCTCCGCCTGGAGGATGCTTCTCATCATTGCCACCAGTCACGTAAGAACCTCCTGGGGCGAATTTTCACTTTGGTATCCTAGCAACGATGTGCTAGGATGCCTAGCAGATACAGCCGCTTGGGATAAAGAACGAATCAGGGTTTTTCCTTGAGGGTTAAAATGTAACAGGTTCTGTGCCAAAAGATGGGGGCTAAAATGGGGTATTTGAGGGTGTTGGGTCCAACACGAGATGCTAAGAAAAGTGCAGAGAAGTAATTTTAAATCCCTACAGATATTCATAAAAGCCTCCTGTAGCTGCCTTCGCAGCCTTGGATAGGTCTTAGGGACTCCCTTCCTTCCTCTACCTCTCATGCACATGTATAATTGCCTTCTCATGTGATGTGCTGTATGGACACTAGGTAAATATTTGTGACTAGTCAGCAGGTGGCTGTGACAGCTGCAGCAGCACCCTCTCCAGAGGGCAGTTTGTTTTTGTTGGTTCTAGAAACTGCATTTCCTGGTTGTCTTAGAAAAAGAATAGAGGCCATTGTCTCTGCAATGTGTATCTACTGCGAGTTGGTTTTTAGAGAGAGTTAACATCTGGGAAGAGTTTGCGTTTTTTTCTTGGTATTTTTTTGTGGTTTGACACCATCACACTGTGTAGTACGGACTTGGTGTTGAACTGTTCTTCCCTGGGGAATCCAGATTAATATCTTGACTTCATGAATAACTTCAGCTTGATAGATGCCCCTTGTTCCAAGCATACTCTCACATCTTCTGCAGCTTGTTCCCTAGTGCCAGACTGCCCATGGCCTTGGAGCTTTGCTATGGCACAGTGGTTTGAAATATTGATTGATTGATTGATTGTGTGTGTGTGTGTGTGTGTGTCAGAGGAAGATCAGCCCTGAGTTAACATCCTTGCCAATCCTCCTCTTTTTGCTGAGGAAGACTGGCCCTGGGCTAACATCCGTGCCCATCTTCCTCCACTTTATGTGGGACGCCGCCACAGCGTGGCCTGACAAGCGGTGTGTCAGTGCACGCCCGGGATCCGAACCCGGGCCGCCAGCAGCGGAGCATGTGCACTTAACCGCTCCGCCACGGGGCCGGCCCCCCAGTGGTTTTGGGCCCCTGAGACTTACAGACACTTCAGAAGGTTCAGCCGTCTTCGGGGAATGGTTGGTGCCCCAGGGAATAACTGTGTATCAGCTGCTTTTTAGGCCCCAGCTCGGCAGCAGTTCTTGAATTGTAGCTCTGAAAATCCCGCCATCCTCTTCCTTCTTAGGAAACCTGTCTGATTAAGTCCAGGATATTGATCCTTCATTCATTCATTTAATGGATATTAATGGAATGCTTACCTTATGCCAGGCACTGGGTATACAGCAGTGAATCAGGCAGATAAGGTCTTGATCTCATGGAGAGTGGCCTGGGAGGGAGGCAAATTGTAAACAAACTCACAAAGAAAGATTGTTGCAGACTGTGATAATTCACTGTGAAGGAAACAAAGAGAATGCTATGGTAGTGAATGCTGAGGCAGGATATGAGTAGTCAGGGAGGCCTTCTCTGAGGGGGTGATGTCCAAACCGAGACCTGAATATGCGAAGGAGCCTTCCAGGTGGACAGCCTGTGGAACAGAGTAGTCTAGGCAGAGAGACTCACTAGTGCAAGGGTGCAGATGTGGAAAGAGTTTGGTCTGTTCCGGAGGAGGAAGGAGGTCAGTAGGGCTGGAATAGAGTGAGCATAGGCGGGTGTGAGACCAAAATCAGTTGGACCAGATCCTATGGGTCCTTCCAGGTCTTGTATTTCCAGTGCACTGGGAAGCCTTTAAAGGATCTGAGCAGAGGAAGGATGTCGTGAGGAGGAGGAGGTGAACCAGGGCTTGATTCTGACCATATCTAAGGGTGGACAAAAGACCAGCAGGGCCCTTAAGCCCCGTTTTAATCAGGGAGACAGTGACTAATTATCTGACAGAGGACCCCACATTTCTTGACTTCTCAAGTCTGGGAACTTTTCCCAACTGACGTTTTTTTCTGTTCCTTTGCAGGCGGAGATAATGCACCTGACTGACTCTGCAGTGCGTCGCCAGCTCTTTCTTGATGTGCTTGATGGGTCCAAAGCATTAGTAAGTGTGTCTGGGAGATTTCACATTCCTCCCAGGGAGAAGGTCTCCGAGGTCAAATAGCAGCTCACGAGTCTGCAGCTGTGCAAGTGGTCAGGTCAAAAGGCTCAGTTGGCCTGGGAGGTCTGAGGCTGCAGTGGGGAGGCAGAAGTCGGCTGTTGCTGTGCCAGCCCCTGGCCTATCCCACTGTGTCCCACCCCTGTGAGTTCACTGGTAGGAAAGAAAGGCATGAAGCTAAAAGGTGCTCTGTAGGGCCGGGCCCGTGGCTTAGCAGTTAAGTGCATGCGCTCCACTACAGGCAGCCCGGGTTCGGATCCCGGGCACGCACTGACGCGCCACTTATCTGGCCATGCTGAGGCTGCATCCCACATACAGCAACTAGGATGTGCAACTATGACATACAACTCTCTACTGGGGCTTTGGGGAGAAAAAAAGGAGGAGGATTGGCAATAGATGTTAGCTCGGAGCCGGTCTTCCTCAGCAAAGAAAAAAAAAAAAGGAGGATTAGCACGGATGTTAGCTCAGGGCTGATCTTTTTCACAAAAATAAATAATAAATAAATAAATAAATAAAAGATGTTCTGTGGATGGAGCTGGAATCTTCCTGCTGTGTCAGCTCACAGGAAGCCTGACTCCTAACCAGTCTGCTGTCTCCCCTCAGCTTCTAGTCCCAGCCTCAGTGAACTGCCTCCGCCTCGGCTCCATGATGTGCACTCTGCTGCTTATCCTTCTCCGGCAGTGGAAGAGGTGAGCACTGTGCCAGGAGAGGTGGTCCGTGGCTGGAGCTGCCTCATCAGGGCCTGCTCGTCCCTCTTTGCTGACATCACCTTCCTGAGGGGGGAGAAAATGGGTGTGAAATGGGCTGGCTTTCCCTCATAGGGAGCGGGGCTGACAGCAAACCTAGGATGAGAGGCAGGGTGCCCCCTGGTTTCCTGAGATGGAGCAGGGCAGTTTGTGGCCTTTCTGTGAGATGTATTCTCCCCTCCCTCTCCACCCCATATTATTTCTAGAGAGTTAGGCTCTGTGGATGAAATCCTTGGACCCTTGACGGAGATCCTGGAGGGAGTGCTGCAGGCAGACCAGCAACTCATGGAGAAGACCAAGGCCAAGGTGTTCTCAGCATTCATCACAGTGTTGCAGATGAAGGAGATGAGAGGTGAGTGGCAGAGTGGAGTGAGGGGAGCGGTCTCCCCACCCCTGCTGGCAGCCAACCTGGGCAGGGCTTCTACCAGCTGAGAGCCAGACGTTTCTCCTGTGAGGTTTGAGTTTTCGGGTTGAGAAGTCTTGTCTTCAGGAAAACTCTTTCTTTTCTCAGTTGTTTCTCCTCCTCTCCACTGGGACAGATACTCTCCCTCTCAGCACCATACTACATTCCCAGCCGCCTGCCGGGGAAGGAAACCTTGGTGTGCAGTGAGAGTTGGCAGGGTGAGGTGCTAGTGTCCCCTCCCTGTCTGCTCTGCAGTGAGTGACATCCCTCAGTACTCCCAGCTGGTGCTGAACGTCTGTGAGACCCTCCAAGAAGAGGTGATTGCACTCTTCGACCAGACCCGCCACAGTCTGGCATCGGGCAGCGCCACAGAGGACAAGGACAGTATGGAGACTGACGATTGCTCACGGCTCCGGCATAAGGACCAGCGTGATGGGGTGAGGGAGCTCCGCCTGGGGAAGCAGGCTATGCTTCCCACGCACATCCAACAAATATGAACGGTCTGCCTGATCTGTGCCAGGCCCTGGGAGTGATTAGTGAACAAGTAGTCACTGCACTTACGGAGTTCACAGCTTGGTGGAGAAAATTAATAAATCAGAGACTACGCAGAGAAGTGTCAGAATTCCACTGTGGCAAGTCCTGCATGGGAGAAATAACAGGGAGAACGTATATCATGGGGTTCTTACCTAATCTAGGGCCTCAGAGAGAAAGCACCCTTTTAGCAGTAACTTAAAGCATTGGTAGAGTCAGACAGGCAGAGGGGGCAGGGAAGATTTGGGCAGCAAAAACAGTGTGTGGTGAGCCATGGGTAAGAGTCACCTGGTGACCTGGAGAAAGGCTGGTGTGAGTGAAGATGAAGTGGGGCCTGGAGAGCTGGGGGCTAGATGACCAGGAGCCTTGTCAGGGTCTTTGATCTGGGTCCTAAGTGAAATAGGAAACGATTTATGGATTTTAAGCAAGGGAGAGAAATGATCCGATCTAAACTCTAGAAGATCATTTTGGATGGACTATATAGAACAGTGTTTTTTATTTTGATTTTGTATTTCTTTTTTTATTGAGGTAACATTAGTTTATAACATTATATAAATTTCAGGGGTATATCATTATATTTAGATTGCTGTGTAGATTACATCATGTTCACCACCCAAAGACTAAAAGAACAGTGTTTTTTAAACTATGGGTCATGACCCACGTGGATCATGAAATGAGTGGGTCTTAAAATGAGCTCATTCGGTTATAACTAGCATTATTTTTTAATGAAGTTGAATAAAATGTGAAAGAAAATATCAGCCTGGGCCGGCCCCGTGCCTTAGCGGTTAAGTGCGTGCGCTCCGCTACTGGTGGCCCAGGTTCGGATCCCGGGCGCGCGCCGACGCACCGCTTCTCCAGCCATGCTGAGGCCACGTCCCACATACAGCAACTAGAAGGATGTGCAACTATGACATACAACTGTCTACTGGGGCTTTGGGTGGGGAAAAAAAAAAGGAGGAGGATTGGCAATAGATGTTAGCTCAGAGCCGGTCCTCCTCAGCAAAAAGAGGAGGATTAGCATGGATGTTAGTTCAGGGCTGATCTCACAAAAAAAAAAAAAAGAAAGAAAATATCAGCATGCTTTGCAGCCTGTAAGGGTAGGTACTGTTCAATGAAAATATGTAAATATGTGTGTACTGGGGCACTATGTAAAAAGTATTTATTGCTGTGGGTTGTGGTCAAAAATAAGTTTGGGGGGCCAGCCCCGTGGTGTAGTGGTTAAGTGTGCGCACACCGCTGCTGGTGGCCTGGGTTTGGATCCCGGGTGCGCACCGAGGCACCGCTTGTCAAGCCGTGCTGTGGCAGCGTCCCATGTAAAGTGGAGGAAGATGGGCACAGATGTTAGCCTAGGGCCAGTCTTGCTCAGCAAAAAGAGGAGGATGGGCATGGATGTTAGCTCAGGGCTGATCTTCCTCACACACACACACAAAAAAGTAAGTTTGAAAAGCCACTGGTATGAAGTATTGATCAGAGAGGTTAAAAGAGGACCATTTAGGAGGTGATTGCAATAGTGCAGCTTGAGGGGAGGTGACTGACTCCATGCAGTGGCAGAGTTGGGTGGAGTGGTGGAGTGACCGGATGTGAGACGGGAGGTAGCACTGACATGGCTTGATGGCAGTTGGGTGATGGGGAGGGAAGAGACAAAGGTAGTCCTCTCAGTGTGGGGTGGCTTGTTAGCGTGGATGGAGTTTCCAGTCCCTGAGGGGTGGACACGGAGCAGAGCAGGATTGGGAAAGATCACGAGTGCTGTTTCCATCAAGCTCACTTGGAGATGTGTGTGACCAAGTGAGGTCCTGGGCAGCCAGACGCAGTGAGGTCCAGGGCAGCCTGGGCTGGTTGTCCTCTTCCTTCTCCTCCTGCTCTTCCCCTGCCCTGCCCCGCTTCCTTCCCTTTTTCTCATCTTTGTTTCTGGGCCCCAGCAGGTGTGTGTCCTGGGCCTGCACCTGGCCAAGGAGCTGTGTGAGGTAGATGAGGATGGTGACTCGTGGCTGCAGGTGACCCGCAGGCTCCCCATCTTGCCGACCCTCTTCACCACCCTGGAGGTGAGCCTTCGCATGAAGCAGAACCTGCACTTCACCGAGGCGGCGCTGCACCTGCTCCTCACTCTGGCTCGCACCCAGCAGGTAGGAGGCAAGCCCGAGGGCAGGAGGGAGCCTCTCTGCTTGTGCTGGGCGGGTTCTGACATGGCCTGTGAGTCTCCCGGAAGCTCTGGTCCAGCCCCAGAGCTCTACCTGCCCCTGGATCGGGCGGCTGCAGGGACAGGTTCCCTTGCATTCGATGTCTTTCCCTCCTAGGGAGCCACAGCAGTGGCTGGAGCCGGCATCACCCAGAGCATTTGTTTGCCCCTCTTGAGTGTATACCAGCTCAGCACCAATGGGACGGTGCAGGTGAGTGCCGGTGGCCTGCCAGGAGGCCTGGACCGGCCAGACCGCAGTTCCAGCAGAAAAGTGCCTCCCTACCCTCTGTGCTTTCGCTCGCCCCAGAAGTTGTTCTCTTTAGTGGCTCATCTGATGCACCGATGGTACAGAACTCTCCCCGCCACAACACTGACTCTAGAAAGAGAAGCTCACACAGCTAGTTAGTGGCAGACCCGAGTGTAGAAACCAGGATTCTTGTATTTCTGCCTAGTGCTTTTTCCTTGTAACCCTTGGCCTCAGACCCTCTCTGGCCCTGCTGGTCGCAAGGCAGTGGCATTGCCCATTCCAGGACGTTTTCTCCTCCAAACAGCCAGGCTGCCTTAGCTGCTGTGCTGCAAGGAGGCCCTGCTGTACCTGTCAGCTGGGTTCCTTGGTGCCGTGTCCTGATCATGTCCGCTGTTTGTGTCTTAGACACCTAGCACTTCTCGGAAGTCTGTGGATGCCCCCTCTTGGCCGGGGGTCTACCGCCTGTCCATGTCTTTGATGGAGCGGCTCCTTAAAACTCTGCGCTACAACTTCCTGACTGAGGCCCTGGACTTCGTGGGTGTTCACCAGGAGCGGACCTTACAGGTAGGTGATGGGCTGCCAGCATCATAGGGATGGGAGCTTGGGACTAAAGGGGGTCTGGGCCATTCAGGGTTTGAGGCTTGGCAGTTGAGGGGTGTCCATGCCCCCATTTCCACAGTGCTCTAAGGACTGCTGGCTGACTGGTCAATTACTGCAGCTGCTCTGCTGAGTGAGAGGAATGCTCTGGGATCAGCTCAGACAGAAACCTCTTAGTCATAATGCCAAGCCATCTGTTGTGCCGTCACCTCAGCGTTTGTGGGCCCAGGACCTAGCCTTCCCACAGGAGGGCAGGAGCAGGCGTGTCAGGTCCCTGAATCCCCCCATCCTTCCCTATCTCTCCCCTCCCAGTGCCTCAATGCGGTAAGGACAGTGCAGAGTCTGGCCTGCCTGGAGGAGGCGGACCACACCGTAGGCTTCATTCTGCAGCTCTCCAACTTCATGAAGGAATGGCACTTCCACCTGCCTCAGCTCATGCGGGATGTCCAGGTGGGGCCTCAGACGTGATTTCTTGGAGGGGTCAGGGGAAATGCTTGGGGACAGGGGTCAGTGGGCACTCTCTAGGGCACCTCCAGTGAATTTCAGGCCTGTTCCTGGAACATGGGCTTTTTGCATAGGGAGTGCAGGGTTTGCTTTCATGTTTCTTCCTCTGGAGCCAAATTGTTCCCTCCCACAGCAAAGGGCAGCCTTGTAGTTTAAGAGCCTGGCCTGTATTGGACAGACCTTGGTTCACATCCCTGAGGAACAGGCTATATTATAAGCTAGAGACTGTGGAGAGGTGAGCATTAGGAGGTGCTCAGAGAGAGAGAGAAGCGCATTGGTGTCACATAGAGACCTGTTTGGTTCGTCTGGTCAGTTGGCTGAGGCTGCCGCTGAGAGAATCTCCCTCATCCTTCCTGTGTTTGCTCCAGGTCAATCTGGGCTACTTGTGCCAGGCCTGCACCTCCCTCTTGCACAGCCGCAAGATGCTGCAGCACTACTTGCAGGTAACAGCCCCTTCCTGCCCTGGCTGCCTGGAATGCCTCACCCCTGGCTTCTCTGTGCTCCACCTCCATTTCTTGCCTCTCCCCCAGAACAAAAATGGGGATGGTATCCCCTCGGCTGTCACCCCTCGAGTTCAGCGGCCACCCACAGCTGCCCCTCCTGCCCCTTCCTCCTCCTCCTCCGCCTCCTCCTCCTCCGCCTCCTCCTCCAAGCAGCCCACTGCTGACACAGAGGCGTCGGAGCAGCGAGCCTTGCACACAGTCCAGTATGGCCTTCTCAAGATCCTCAGCAGAACTCTGGCGACCCTACGCCACTTCACCCCGGACGTCTGCCAGATCCTGCTGGATCAGGTACCAGCCTCCCAGCACTGAGCCATGAAGGCTTTGCTCTGCTCTG
This sequence comes from Ceratotherium simum simum, assembly GCF_057802395.1. Taxonomy (NCBI): domain Eukaryota; kingdom Metazoa; phylum Chordata; class Mammalia; order Perissodactyla; family Rhinocerotidae; genus Ceratotherium; species Ceratotherium simum. Next base: position 7,822,744 of record NC_141928.1, on the reverse strand, counting down.
CTCTGCACTTAAGAGCTGTCTGAGGTCCTAGCTGGGCCCTGGACTGCTCTCGTCTTGCCTTGCAGTCCCTGGACCTTGCTGAATACAACTTCCTGTTTGCCCTGAGCTTTACCACCCCCACCTTTGACTCTGAAGTGGCCCCCTCCTTCGGGACCCTGCTGGCCACAGTCAATGTGGCCCTGAATATGCTTGGAGAGGTGAGCTGGGTGCTGTCTGGCCACTCAACCCAAGTCTTCCTCCCAGTCTCCCACTTCCTAACCATGACCTGGGGCATGTTTATGTAGCCTTCCCGAGCCTGTTCTTCATAAAATTAGTATGAGAGCCTACCCGTGAGGATTACTGTGAGGATTAAATGAGGTAACTGATAAAAATTGCCTAGCACAGGCCCTACCAATAGGAAGCTTTCAGTGAGTCAGAGCTGTTACTGTTACCTTATTTTTTACCTCTTGTTTCTCTTCCTCCAGCTGGACAAGAAAAAGGAGCCCCTCACCCAGGCTGTGGGGCTCAGCACACAGGCAGAAGGGACCAGAACAGTGAAGTAAGAAAGCCCTCCTTCTGGAATTGGTCTAGGGTTGGGGCGGTCATGGGCCAGCTATTCTCTTGACTCAGTGGCCCACCTCGCGCCTCCTAGCTTGGCCCTCTACCACAGTGTCAAAAACCTGCTCTTCTCCCAGGTCCCTCCTGATGTTTACCATGGAAAACTGCTTCTACCTGCTCATCTCCCAGGCAATGCGCTACCTTAGGGACCCGGCTGTGCACCCCCGGGACAAACAGCGGATGAAGCAGGAGCTCAGCTCAGAGTTGGTACGCACTGGAGGGGGCAGGGCCCGTGGGGAAGAGCCTCTTGGGGTCCCGCTCCTGAGGGTAGGGGGATGCGGGGACCTCATCAAGCTGCTTTTTCTCTCCTAGAGCACACTGCTTTCCAGCCTCTCGCGCTACTTTCGCCGAGGAGCCCCCAGCTCCCCTGCTGCTGGTGTCCTCCCCTCGCCTCAGGGCAAGTCCACCTCTCTATCCAAGGCCAGCCCCGAGAGTCAGGAGCCTCTGATCCAGCTGGTGCAGGCCTTTGTCAGACATGTGCAGAGATAGGGCAGTGGCATGCCACCCGCCTACCACTCTCCACCAGCCTGCACAGCAGCCCTGATGGGGCCCACCTGGGACTGAGACCAGCTCCTGTCACCCTTTCCCCAAAGCAGCCACGACTCCAACCACCCACCCACTGGCATTATTTTTGTAATAGATCAAGAGGTCAACAGCAGGGGCAGGGAGCCACAAGTCTGCCGCGCTCTCACACTCACGTTCAGAATGCCCCAAAGAGGTGTATTTCTTCCCTTCCTGCATTCCCCACAGCACTTGAGCCCGGCCCAGGGGAGGGGTGGGGGAGCCAGTGGCACGTGCAGCCAGGAGAGGCTGTACGCAGGGGTCTATTTTCCATGCTCTGTTCTTGCAGTTTTTTGGTAATACTGTGGTCTATTTATACAAATATTAAAATACTGTTTATAGACAGCTGCGTGACGTGTGCCTTCAGAGCCCAGGAATGACCAACTCTCAGAGCATCAAACAAGTCTTCCTTGGCCAGGGCCCCGGGAGTGGAGCAGAGCTTTGGGGAAGGCAGGGTATTTACTGATGGCTGACTCACTCTCATCCCTCCTGTTAATGTTCTGGGGATCGGGGCGGGGGTGCTGGGTGGACACTGTCAAATTGTCCCTCCCTTGGCCTGCCCAGGTCTCGTCCCCCTGCCACACACTTCTGTCTACCAGCTGGCTGGGCTTACTGCTAGGTGTAGCCTTTCCTGAAACTGCTCCTTCTTATTTATAGCTCTGTGCCCCTGCCTCCCCTCCCACTCCTCCTCCTGTCAGAAGCCCCAGCCATGGTGCCTACCAGCCTTTGGCCTCAGGACTCAATGACAGAGTGCTGGGCTCAGCCCAAAGGCCTTAATCTAAAACCTGGCTTGTAGCCCAAAGCCACCACTGGGAGTTTCTAGAATCAGACTGACCTGGGCTAGGGTCCGTGTGTGGTCACTTGCCAGTTATGGAACCTTGAGGGAGTGACTGTCTTTCTGATCTCTTCCCTCATCTGTGAGGACGACATAAAGGGTACATGTGAACGCAGCTGGCTCAATGCCAGGCCCACAGGACACACTGATGGCCGCCAACTACTTGAGCCTAAACCCCCATGCAGATTTTACAGTCAACTCCACTCTGCCCAGATTTAGGAAAGTTTTGCTTGGGAATAAAATGTCTATTACACAGCTTCATGTACAGGAACAGTACTAACTCCGTCGGAGCAGCTCGGGCTCTGTGGGAGAAAGGGAGGGCTGTGGAGAATGCACTGCCTGCTTCAGAGAACTTGCCGCTCCCTCTGCCCTCTGCCCCAGTGCTTGTGGGAGGGGGCCGAGGGCACTGCTCCCCTGCCCCAGGAGGAGGCATGGTGCAAGGTGAAGTCTTCTCTTCCCTCTCCCGCCCTCAGCGCCAGCCCTGTGAGGTCCGCGCCCCAGACAGGAGCCCAGGCCACATGCACATGAAGGATGGTTTATTCATCACTGGCTAGAGAGCAAGCAGACAGGCAGAGTAAAAAGATCAGTTAAAAAGTGAGTGTGGACAGGTGCAGGCTTGAGCGGTGGGGTGGGAGAAAAAGGGCAGTGCCGGGGAGATGCTGCTCCGTGGCCCAGCCCCGCCTCTCTGGCCAGGCTCCCCTACGCTCCAGATCGTCCTGAGGGGACGGCACCTGGCCACACACCTGCCTGCCTTCCCCCCTTTGCTGCTTTTGGCATCTAAAAGGCAGGTGCTCTCTTGCCAAGGGCGCAGCCCGGGGCTTCCTCAGGCCATCGGCGCTGACCCCTACCCGGGCCAAGGCAAAAACAGCTGCTGCGGCCAGCCCCGCCCTCCTGCGTAGGAGCCGGGAGAACTGGGATGCTCAGGGGATGCAGGCAGGCTTGGGGCTCCAGAACCAGGTCAGAAGCAGGGCTGAGAGAGGGGCTGGGATCATTTAGCCTCTGAGGCCCCCTCCCAGCTGGATGACCAGGGGCAAGGACAGGATGGGGTTAGTCTCCCCACCCTGAGCAGCTGGGTCACCAACAGACAAGTGGCAGGGCTGCACCCATCCTCTCTGCCCAGGCCAGAATGGGCAGGCGCCTGGGAGGGGGCCTGCTTAGCTGAGTAGTTCCAAGTAGGTGACAGGGACCTTGCCCTTTTTGTTGCCTCTCTCGCCAATGAGCCAGTCAGGGTCCATGCCAGGCAGGCTGTAGACAGTGATGAGCTGAAGAGGAGGGCAAAGAGGGGAGGTCACGCCCTGGCGAGGGCAGAACTGGCCCCAGGGCTAGGTGGGGACAGAGCTGCGATCTCCCCGATACAGGGGCACCTACACCTCCAGCGGCGGGCATTCACCTCCTCGTCTGCTCTACGGACACAGCACGCTAGAGGTCGCTTCCTTGGAGCTGCAGCTGCCTCCACTTACCCCCCTGGTCCTAGCTCTACCCTCAGGGCCCCTCAGAGACTCGAAGACAGTGGTGTAGGTCTGCAGGCCCAATACTCCCAGTTCCGGTTCCGGGGTGCTCCTAAGCCAGCCCTTTCCCGCCATCCTGTGGCACCCAGGCCCACCTCATCAGCCAGCAGGGCCAGCTCACTGCTGTCAGCTGCCTCGTAGTCATAGAGTACCCGGGCCTTCCGGGTTCCACTGGCAGGTGGGGCCACCTCCTCCAGGCAGAGAGCGGCCTCCCCCGCAGGGGCCAGGCCAGCCACAGAGGGCCCCACAGGCATGGTGGCCACGGTGGTGGTGGGCGAGGTGCTGCTGAGGGGCGGGGAGGCGGGCTCTGTGGTGCCCACGAAGGTGCCTGGAAATCTGGAGGGGGGGGACACATCTCAGCAGCCAGGAGCCATCTCCCCGTGGGAGTGCCAGGTGCCCCACAAAACACCAGCTGAGCCCACTGCCACAGAGGCAAAGAGACCCCCAGCTACTCACATGGCTCCCTGGGAGCTGGCAGCATGTAAGGCAGAGTGAAACAAAGGGAAAAGTGAGATCTCCTGCCCCGTCCGGCCCCTGCCATCCTCCCTGCCCACGCACTCTCAAGAAACCACTCTCAGAGCTCCCCAAGGCCAGCCACCTCACTGTCATCCTGATGGGGTGCCCGGGCCCAGTTGGCAGCCCTCTGTCCCACCCAGTGTGTCGTCGGGCTCTCTGAGCTCAGGGAGAAGGTTCTCGCCCAGGGGAGGTCGGGCTGCTCATTGGGTCTGGGAGCCAGGGGACCCCAGTGGGCACCTGCCCAGCTGTTTCTGTAAGTCCAGCATGTGGCGGTAGCACTGTGCATAGTAAGTTGTCTGAGACTCGACGAACTCATGGAGGCAGCGGAGGTGGTTCACCTGTGGGGAAGAGGCCCCTTGCTGACAGGAATGTGAGGCATCTCAGGGGACAAAATGTTCCATTCCCCACCCCGGCCTCTGCTAGACCGTGGCCCAGTGTTCCCATGTCATCTGCCCCAAGCCTCTTGCTCCTTGGGGGAGGAGAGAGGCACCCACCCTTTGGGACTTGCTCCGTCAGGCTGAATTCCACCTTACTGACCACGGGCTCAAGCACTGCCCTTCCCTGCCTGCTTCCGAGATCCAGGTTCATTTTCGGGATCCAGGTTCATTCACTGCCTCATCAGGGACTTTAGTGGGGACATGGGGCGGGGAGGGTGGGCAGAAGACGGGATGACGGAAGGAGGAAGCGGGGGCAGGACTCACGTGAGTGCTACTGATTCCCTCCAGCAGGAGACGGGTCACTTCGGCCTGCCGGTCAAACTCTGTCTGGGCCACTCGGAGCTCCTGCTCAGCCTGGGAAGGGCAAGGTGTGAGAGTGTGAGAGCGAGACGCGCCCCCTGCCGCCCTCCCGTCAGCCTTCTCCTGGGCCCCTCACTGCCCCTGGGGATGCAGAGACAGACAGCTGGGTGGGAGGCATGCACTTGCCACCCCTGACTTCAGGCCTGGAGCCCGGACCCCTGGAGGAGCTAGAGCCCCACTTGGACCCCCATGGGCCGGTTCTGTGACGAGCAGTCACAGAGACAGACCCTCGGGGACTGCCATGGGTCACTCATTCACCCATCTGACATCACCACCTATCAGGGGAATATCCAGCCAACAATTGCCTCCCGGGGGCCCACTGTGTGCCTCGAGGCATGTGGAGGGGAAGTGACACCCCCTACAATGACCAGGGGCGTGGGGCGGAGCCCAGAACCAGAACCACACTTGACCCTGCAGCAGCATGTGTGCTTGGATCCACCCCCAAGCCCCGACTCACCTTGTCCACCTCATCGTTCCAGAGCTGTGGAGACCACAACAGGACCGGTCAGCAGGGCAGGGAGGGAGGGGGGTACTGGTCAGCAGGGGAGGGACGGGACGGGGAGGGGGGATGGCTGAACCCCAGAGCCCTGCCCCAGCTCGCCGAGACCCTAACCTCTTCCCACCCACACCCTTCCGCACTGCCTCCCCGCAACCCACCCAGGAGCTGAGGCTGGGATGAGGCCTGGTGTGAGAAGGGGTGCTGACCACCACAGTCCAGTCCAACATGCCACATGCAGGGAGGGGGACAGCCAGCTGGGAAGTCCTGCTTCGGTTTCTCCTATAGTGTAAGCCCCCAGGCTCTGACTGGGGTCTCAAGGGAGACCGAGCGTCCCCCACCCCACCCTGACGCTTGGCTAAGGCTGGTGGGCTGGGAGGCAGGACCGTGTGGCCCTGGGCCAGGCACAACCTTTCTGTCCTTCGGCAGAGAAAGGCAGCCTCGTGCCCGAGTCACACTGGGGTTCAATGGCAAAAGAAAAAAACAGGGCAGTCTCCACCCTCCAGGATATTTCTCCTTCCACTCGGCCCAGGAAGGGGGACAGGAAGTGTCATCCAGAGTCTAAAGAAGAAAGACCCCCCTCCCCCCGCCACGACTTAGGAGACCCATTTCTCCCGCCCACTGCAGGAAAGCTCCCTAAGACGGTAACTGACATACAGAAACAGGCCGGCCCTGCGGACAGAGATGTCTTGCCACGGTGCCTCCCAACACGGGAAGCGACCTCCACATGTACAGACATAGGGGACCCAGCAATGGGGGCCTGGTGACTAAGCTGAGGTTGGCGCCCCCGAGGGACGATGGTCCAGCCATTGAATGACTGCACGAATACACCGGCAACATGCTTATGACAGAGGTGACAAGAGCCAGAAAAAGGCAGAGCAGTGGCTGTGATGGGCACGATGGGATTGACGTGATTTGCCTACTTCCCAAACTAAACAGTAAATACCAAATATCTCAACAGAGCTGTAGAAAAAAAAGATACCAAGATGTTCAAAGTCTTCACGAGCCAGCCCTGCCCACCTCCTGTCCCCACAACTGCCCCGGCCCCCGCCCCACCCCACATGCTCGGCTCCGGTCCCTCTCAGGACACCCCTGCTCTGGAACCTCTGGGCCTCAGCACAAGCTGCTGCTTCCACCCGCAATGCCCTGCCCCCCCCGCCCCCGCGCATTCTCAAGGCCTCCTGGTGCTCCCACAACACCTCGCAGATGTGCCGTGAAGGCAGCTGGGTGAACAGTGCCATCCTGGCCACCTGTCTTTAAGGGTCTGTGAACGCGTAGAAGGCCAGGCCCAGCCTCTCTCTGCTCGGGGCCACGAGGGCCTGGCGGTCACAATGGTGAGCGAGGCTGGGGAGGAGTATCTGTTTTGGGAGGGATCAGGGCTGTGGATGGGGCAGGCAGACGCTCAGGTCCCCTGGGGATGGGACAGCTGCCATCCTCAGTTCACCGTGCCATTCAGCACAGCTGGCCCGCCTCCACCTTCAGCATTTTGCAGGGAGAAGGGAGGCCAGCAACATGGTCACGGGGCACAGGGGACAGGCGGGTGGATAGAGGTGGGGCTGCTGCCTTCCCCCAGCCTCTCGGGACTCGCCCAGCCAGGTGGGCAATGCCCTGCCTTACCCTCTGGCTCCTGTTTGCTGTGGGAGGGGGTGGGGGGAGAGCCCAGGGATGGGGGGGTGCGCTTACCGCGGAGGCGCTGGCCGAGAGAATGTAATTACGAGGTCTAGTCTCCTGAAAGTCAGGCACCGTCTGGCGGGGAACAGAGTTCATGGGGAGAGGCGGGTCACGCGGGGCTGAGGCCAGGGCTAGGAGGCTGCCCCAGAGTCTCCCACAGGGAGATGCCAGGAGCCCCAGCCCCAGGGACAGGAGGCTACAGACAAATACAATACGGACCCCCTTCTCCCCGTGCCGACCACCTGGAGAGGAGGTGGGCTTAGGGACGCAGAGTCGAGACAAAGACCAAGTGGGTGGACACGCTGGGTAGGCCCGGAGAGCAGATGCGACGAGGAGACAGCCTGCAGCTGCTGTCACAGCACTTGCCTCTGGGCAAGCCACAGACGGGCCAGCGCCTGGCCCAGGGGTTATGGCCCATCCTCCCTGGACCCCAGTCTCACTCAGATGCCCCATTTAGACCCACGGTCCTCCAAAAAACAGCACGCCCCCCCCCCCCCGCTTTCTCCATCCCAGAATCTCTGCACACCACATCTCTCACTCCTGCAGCAAGGACCAGGCCCCTCCCCTACAACAAGGGTGGACAGATGGATGCATGGATGGACAGAGTGACAGGCTTTCAACATTTGCAAAAAGCTGACTCACAGGCTCCAATGCCTGGTGTCCCCCCAAACCAGAGGCTTCACATGGTAGAAGCTCTGGTGGGGAGACCAGCTGCTTGCAAAACGCCCAAGGACGTCCCCTGGGCCGGCCATGGCACTGCGGGCCCAAGGCCGCGATGGGCAAGCCCGAAGCAGCACAGCACGCGGACAGGTATACTCACATCTCCCTCACACTGAGCAAGTTACCCAAAGCAGAACGGGAAGGAACAAAAACAGAGAGTTAGTGAGTCCACAGCACAGGCGGGAGCAGGCCCCCCAGGCCCCAGCAGGAGGGGACGCTAGGCGGACGGGCGAAGGGATGCACACAGCCCCACCCTCTGGAAGGAGTCCTGATCTGTGTGTGCACAGCACATGAGTTTAGAGGGATGGGGATGAGGGAACCAACCGCTGGGCCTGAGTTCTCTGGGATGCTGTACCTGGGCTGCCCAGGTCCTAGCTTTGGAGAGGGTGTCCGGACGTAACCCAAGGGCTTGAGGTTGTCCAGGCCAACCAATTGGAGAAAAGGTTGTGCCATTCCAGTGACTAAGGAAAGGCTCCCCTGGCCTGGCTGATGGAGGAAGAGTTTGTTCTGGCTAAGTTACTCCAAAGAGGTTGTCCAGCCCCGAGTAATAGGGAGATTGTCCTGTCCAGGTAACTTAGAGAGGTCATCCCAATAGCCATAGGTCATCCTACCCAACCCCAACAAGACTCCAGTGGCTGAGCCCCTGCCTCCAATCTGGACCCCACACACCTGGATGAGCTGAGATCCTGCCCACGGCTCTTGCCAGAGGCAGTGCAGGCCCAGGCTCCATGGCCCCAGGTGGCCACACTGTGGGAGGGGAATGCAAGGAGGGTTTGGGGCCGGAACTCTTATGGGCAGCTGGGAGCCTGGGCTGGGCCTGGCCTTCTCGGCCGAGAGCCTGGGCAGGCACAGGTGGCAGTTTCTCTGGCATGCCCTGGACCTGGTAATTCCCTCCTCAGGGTGTGAGGTGGCCTTTAGGCCCCTAGACCCCGGAGCAGCCTGGCATGCCAGGAGTGTGCTCACCCTCAGGCCCAGCTCTCCCAATCCTGGCCTAGCCCTGGTCAAATTGTCCCATGCTGTGTCCCACTGGCCCAGCCAGGCCCAAAAGGCCTCAGTGGGCTGAGGGTGAATGGGGAGCCGAGATCACCCAGGCCTTATCCAGTCTGAAAGGGCCCCTCAGACATGCCCCTGAGCAGGCAGGCAGTACAGCTCCGGCTTCTCCACACCATGGCGGATGAGCCTGAGCACAAGGTGCCCTGGGACCAGCACGGGAGCAGCAGGTGGGGAGTTAGTAAAGGGGAGCAATGCCCGGGCAGAGCCAGGAACAGAGCCAGCATCCAGGGAGGGCAGGGCAGGGGCATGCGAGAAACTCCCACTGGCTGCCTGTCTGGGGAGGCTGTGGGGTGCCCTGAGCCCAGATTGGGGCACTGCTGGTCGGCCCGCCCCACAAATGTCTGCCATGGGACCCAGAGCTCTGGGCCACCAGGGTTCCTTGGGGGTGGGGACAGAGAGGCGTGACCTGAAGTGGCCAGCCCAGACCAGCGCCCTGCAGCCAGGCCTCTCCAGGCAGGGACAGGGGAGAGAGCTCATGCCAAACACCAGGTCCCTTCACACCCACCCCCTGGCTCCAACCAGAGTTGGGAGGGGCGGGAGGCCAGCAGGGACACCTACCGTGGCTTTGGCTTCTGCGGCCTTGGCCTTCTTCAGCCGCGCTTTGCAGGCATCCAAGTCCAGACGCCGGTTTTGGAGGAGCCGCCTCTCCTTCTGTGGGGTGGGGAGCAGAAAGCAGTGAGACCCTGGGCAGCCCTGGGAGACCCTCGGCCGTGGAAGGACGGGCCCACAGGGCCATCTGGTCAAGACAGGGAAACTGAGGCCCAGGCAGGGGAAGTCATCCACTCCAGGTCCCTCAGTCCGCAGAACCACGTCTGGGGGGTCCCCGCAATGCGGGGTTCCCAGCATGAGAGGAGAGCTTGTGCTCAGCAGCTCTAAGGAGAGGGCTGCCATGGTTACCAGGAAGCGGAATGTCCCAGGTCCCTCACCGAAATCGTCTTCCAGTCCCCTTCCAGGAAGTTGCGCAGGGGCGTGAGGAAGTTGATGGAGGCTGTGTGGATGAAATCCCTCTCTGCGGCTCCCAGGCGCTTCTCGGCTTCTGCCACCCTGGTCAGCGTCTTCCCTGAGAACACAGAGGTGAAGGGTGAGGAAGAGGGTCAGGCTCAGGCTGCTCTGACCCCCAGGAAGTAGGGGAGAACTCGGAAAGAGACGTGCTGAGGAGGCAACAGGAAAGACGTTGAGCGCAGAATGGCTGGCCTGGAAAAATGTGGACGCAATCTACATATCCCTCAACTGGGGACTTACAAACAATTAGTGGGACATCCAAAAAATGGAATACTACACAGCCACTGAAAAGACTAGGGGGTGGTGAGACTTCTGGAATGACAGTGAAAGGATCAACAAATCCTCTCCCCAAAAAGCAATAATAAAACTGGACACAGGGGCTGGCCCCGTGGCTTAGTGGTTAAGTGCGCACGCTCCGCTACTGGCAGCCCAGGTTCGGATCCCGGGCGCGCACCCACGCACCGCTTCTCCGGCTATGCTGAGGCCGAGTTCCACATACAGCAACTAGAAGGATGTGCAACTATGACATACAACTATCTACTGGGGCTTTGGGGGGACAAAAAAGGAGGAGGATTGGCAATAGATGTTAGCTCAGAGCCGGTCTTCCTCAGCAAAAAGAGGAGGATTAGCATGGATGTTAGCTCAGGGCTGATCTTCCTAAAAAAAAAAAAAAAAAACTGGACACAGGGGCCAACCTGGTGGTGCAGCATTTAAGTGCGCATGCTCTGCTTTGGGAGCCTGGGGTTTGCAGGTTTGGATCCTGGGCGCACAATGACACACTGCTTGTCAAGCCATGCTGTGGTGGCATCCCATATAAAGTAGAGGAAGATGGGCACAGATGTTAGCCCAGGGCCAATCTTCCTCGGCAAAAAGAGGAGGATTGGCATCGGATGTTAGCTCAGGGCTGGTCTTCCTCACACACACAAAAAAACAAAACAAAAAACTGGACACAGCTATCAAAAACAACCATTTCCAGACTCTGGAAATTGATCAAAAGCAAACAACAAATTGAGAAGCATTCATTCAAGAACTGCTGGACCTTGGTAAGAACAATGCCGTCTGTGGCTTTTCAGCCTTGAGGGTGTTCCCATCTCCCCAGGCTCTGTGGTGCTGTAGCTGTACCAGGGCGGGGCAAGCCCGAGGCTGGCAGCTCTGCTGCTGGAAGAGGCTGGCTTGATTTGGGCTGGAACACAGAAAAACCCACCCGCCCGGGTTCGGATCCCCGGCGCGCACCGATGCGCCACTTGTCAGGCCGTGCTGTGGCAGCATCCCACATAAAGTGGGGGAAGATGGGCATGGATGTTAGCTCAGGGCTGGTCTTCCTCAGCAAAAAGAGGAGGACTGGCATGGTTGTTAGCTCAGGGCTGATCTTCCTCACAAACAAACAAACAAACAAAAAGCTGGGCAGACTTGTAAGCTGCTGAAACTTTGAATGTGTTCCCCAGCCCACTCACAAATTTATAAGTAAAGTCTTAATGGTGCAAGGCATTAAGCACAACCTCTGACCAACTGCTGACTGATCATTAACATATGCTGACCTAGGAGCAACCTCCAGGAAGCTAGGCTTAAAAATAAAAAGAATAATTTAAAAAGAAAAAAAAAAGCAGAAACACCAGTAGCTGCATACTGCGGGGGACAGAGACTCTAAACAATTAGCTCAGGAAGTCTCTAAACAAACAGACAGCAATAATAACTCCCAGGGGGATCAGAATCCAGAGCTGCTATAATATATTATCTAAAATGTCCAGATTTCAACAAAAATTATGAGACATGCAAAGAAATAAGCAAGTATGGTTGCTACACAGGAAAAAGAAGCAATCAATAGACACTGTCTCTGAGCCAGCCCTGATGGTCTAGTAGTTAAAGTTCAGTGCTCTCACTGCTTTGGTGGCCCAGGTTCATTTCCTGGTCACAGAACCACACCACCCGTCTGTCAGTTGCCATGCTGTGGCAGCAGCTCACACAGAAGAACTAGAAGGACTTATAACTAGGATATACAACCATGCACTGGGGCTTTGGGGAGGAAAAAAAAAATAGACACTGTCTCCAAGGAGGCCCAGATGTTAGACTTAGCAGACAAGACTTCTGAGCAGCTACTACAAATATGTTTTTAAAAAAAACTAATAGAGACTATGTTTAAAGATTTAAAGGAAAGTATGATGATGATGACTCATCAAATAAAGAATATTAATAAAGAGATAAAAATTATAAAAAAGAAATGAAAATTCTAGAGTTGAAAAGTATAATAATTGATATGAAAAATTCACTAGAAGGGCTCAAGAGCAGATTTGAGTTGGCAGAAGGAAAAATCAGCAATTTTGAAGATAAATCAATAGAGATTATCTGATCTGAAGATCAGAAAGAAAAACAAATGAATAAAAATGAACAGAGCCTCAGAGACCTAAGGGACACCATCAAACAAACCAACATATGAGTAATGGGAGTCCCAGAAGAAGAGGAGAGAAAGGGGCAGAAAAAATATTTGAAAAAATAACAGCCAAAAATGTCCTGAATTCGATGAAAAACATTAATCTACATATCCAAGAAACTAAACAAACTCAAAATAGAATAAACACAAAGAGATCCACAGCCAGGACATCATAGTCAATCTGTTGAAAGACAAAGACAAAAAGTCTTGAAAATAGCAAGAGAAAAGCAACTTATCACATACAAGGGAGCCATAATAAGATTAACAAATGACTTCTCATCAGAAACAATGGAGGCCAGACAGCAGTGAAATGATATATTCAAAGTGATGAAAGGAAAAAACTCTCATCCAAGAATTTTGTACACCTAAAACTGTCCTCCAAAAGTAAACACAAAATGAAGACATTCCTAGATAAGAAAGACTGAAAGAATTCATTGCTAGCAGACCTGCCATAGAAGAGAGACTTCAGGTTCAAAGGGAGTGACGTCAGATGGTAACATGCATCCACATAAAGAAAGAAAGAGCACCAGCAAAGGTAATTATAGAGGCAAATGTAACAGACAATATAAATTTCTTTTTCTTTTCTCAACTGATCTAAAAGACAATTGTAGGGGCCGGCCCTGTGGCTTGGCGGTTAAGTGCGCGCACTGCGATGCTGGCGGCCCGGGTTCGGATCCCGGGTGTGCATCGAGGCACCACTTCTCCGTTCATCCTGAGGCCGAGTCCCGCATACAGCAACTAGAAGGATGTGCAGCTACGACATACAACTATCCACTGGGGCTTTGGGGGGAAAAAATAAAATAAATAAAATCTTTAAAAAAAAAAAAAAAAAAAAAAAAAAAAAATAAAAAAATAAAAGACAATTGTATAAAATAATTATGAAAACTATATTGTTGGGCTTATAAGATATAGAGATGCAGTATGCAGGACAATAACAACACAAAGGAAGTGGGAGAGAATGGAATTATAATGGAGCAAAGTTTCTACATTTTACTGGAATTAAGTTAGTATTACTCTGAAGTAGACTGTGATAAGCTAAAATGCATATTGTAATTCATATTGCAAAACCACTAAGAGAATTTTTTTATTTTTTATTTTATTTTATTTTATTTTTTAAAATTTTTTTTTTTATTTATTTTATTTTTCGCCCCCAAAGCCCCAGTAGCTAGTTGTATGTCATAGCTGCACACCCTTCTAGTTGCTGTATGTGGGACTCGGCCCCAGGATGGACAGAGAAGTGGTGCCTCAATGCGCACCCGGGATCCGAACCCGGGCTGCCAGCATCGCAGCGCGCGCACTTAACCACCAAGCCACAGGGCCGGCCCAAGAGAATTTTTTTAAAGTAAAAAAAAAAAGCGACAAAGAAATTAGAATGTTACACTAGGTAATACAGTATCTATTTAACACAAAAGAAGGCAGTAAAGGAGGAACAGACAAACAAAAATGACCTGCAACACAGAAAACAGTAACAAAATGGTATATATAAAGTCAACTACATCAATAATTAAATTAAATGTAAATGGATTAAACACACCAATCAAAAGGCGAATATTGTCAGACTGGATTTTTGAAAAAGATCCAAATATATGCTGTCTATAAGAGACAAACTTTAGATTTAAAGGCATAAATAAGTTGAAAATAAAAGGATAGAAAAAAGTATACCATACAAACAGTAACCATAAGAGAACATGAGCAATTGTATTACCATTAGATAAAATAGACTTTAAGACAAAAAAAAAGGTACTAGAGACAAAAAGCAGTATTTTACAAGGATAAAAGAGTCAATTCATCAGGAAGATAAACAATTGTAAACATACAGACCTAACAACAGAATCCCAAAATATATGAAGCAAACACTGCAGAATGAAGACAGAAATAGACTTCAACAGAAATAATTGGAGACTTCAGTTCGCTCAATAATGGATCGGACAACAACACGAAATCTGCAAGGATACAGAAGATTTGAACACCACTATCAACCAATTTGGCCTAACTAAGAACACTCTACCCTACAACACAATATACAGTCTTCTCAAGTGAACATGAAACATTCTCCAGGAGAGACCACATACTTGGCCATAAACAAGTCTTAATAAATTTAAAAGAAAGAAAATCATACAGAGCATGTTCTCCAACCACAGTGAAATTAAATTAGAAATCAACAACAGAAGGAAACTTGGAAAATCCACAAATATCTGGAAATTAAACACCATCCTGCTGGTGGGAATGTAAAATCACAGAGCCACTTTGGAAAACAGTTTGGTAATTTCTTAAAACATTAAACATAAATTTACCATATGAGCCAGCCAATTCCACTCCTAGGTATCTACTCAGGAGAAGTGAAAACACACGTCCACACAAAGGTACGTATGCAAATATCTATCTAATGATGAATGGATAAAGAAAATGTGGTCCATCCACACAACGGAATGCTATCCAGCAACAGAAAGGAAGGAAATCCTAAAACACGCTACAACATGGATGAACCTCAATGACATTATGCTAGGTGAAAGGAGCCAGATGGAAAAAACAATTATTGTATGATTCCATGCATATGAAATATTTAGAAAAGGCAAATTTATAGAGACAAAAGCACATGAGTGGTTGGCTGGGGGTGGGAGTGGGGACTGACTGTAAGTAGACACAAGGGACTTTTTACGGGTGATGGAAATGTTCTTTAAATTGGATTGGGGGGCTGGCCCCGTGGCTTAGTGGTTAAGTGCGCACGCTCCGCTGCTGGCGGCCCGGGGTTTGGATCCCGGGCGCGCACCGACGCACCGCTTCTCCGGCCATGCTGAGGCCGCATCCCACGTACAGCAACTAGAAGGATGTGCAGCTATGACATACAACTATCTACTGGGGCTTTGGGGGAAAAATAAATAAATAAATAAAATTATAAATTGGATTGGGGGGATGTTTGTACAACTCTAAATTTACTAAAAATCATTGAATCACACACTTAAAACAGGTGCGTTTTAAAGTAAAACTCAAAAAATAAAAAATAAAGATTGAGGTGGCTCTATTAGCGCTACTGGGAACAGATATGTGTAATGCAAGGCCAAGTTTAAAAATCAGGTTGCAGAATAGTACATACAGTATGATCCCATTAAAAAAGGCCCACAAACCAAACTGGGGAAGAGAGGCTTCCATTTTTTACTTTATTTTCACCTCCACTGACTGAAGTTTTTACAAGTAGAATGAATTTGTGTAATTAAAAACAACAAAGAGGGCCGGCCCCGTGGCTTAGCGGTTAAGTGCACGGGCTCGGCTGCTGGCGGCCCGGGTTCGGGTTCGGATCCCGGGTGTGCACTGATGCACCGCTTCTCTGGCCATGCTGAGGCCGTGTCCCACATACAGCAACTAGAAGGATGTGCAACTATGACATACAACTATCTACTGGGGCTTTGGGGGAAAAAAATAAATAAATAAAAAAAAAAAAAAAAAAAAAAAACAACAAAGGAAGGAAGGAAGGGAGGGAGGGAGAAAAATTAGAGCGTGAGAGACCCTGACCCCGACCCCAGCTGTGGGGCCCGGCTCACCATAGGGAGTGGTGGGCCCCAGCTCACTCGCCGCCTCCGCCATGTACTGAGCCAGCAGCTCCCCATTGGTGACCCTCGAGGGCACCTTCCTGTCCAGCTTCTCGTACAGGAACTCCTCCACTCGGGCACCTGTGGGGAAACAGCAGCCAAAGCCACAGGGCTCTTTGGTATAAGCCCAAGGATCAAACCCCGGGCAATAGAAACAGACCCAGATCAGGGCCTGCCCTCAGGAGCACCCAGCCTGTTGACTTCCAGAACATTTTCTCGCTGACGCCCACTTCAACCCTTGAGACTGGTACTCAACCCTGTGGAACCCCTCACTCTAGAGAGGAGGAAACCACGGCTCAGAGATATAACTGGGGTCACACAGCTGAGGGTGACGGGCCGAAGTCAAGGCCAGCCCACTTCTCCCTCATTACAATATGATTTAGAGAACATAACACACAGATGACAACGCCCTGGCTCTGGCCCCAGAAAGCTCTCAGCCACTCAGTTAGCTACACAGCAGACTTACAGGCAGACATGCATCTCGACCCCAAGTCACCCCCTCTGTTCTCATAGGTTCTCCGGCAGTTCTGCGTCTCTGTGCTCACGGTGTGACTCTGGGCAAGCCCTCTTCCACCTCTGACCTCGCTGCTCCTCTCAAATGACCCGGCTTGTGTTCTTCCTGCCTCTCCTCCCAAGTGTTTTGGTTTCCAGGCATTTCTTCAACTCCTCTGTGCAAAACTTAGCATTCCCATTGCCCCAGAGAGAGCGTCTTGGAGCCCAACACGGAGTCTGCTGTTTTCTTTAACTGAGACCCCCCATGGCAGCCTTAGGCCCCAAGGGTCTGACCCAAACCTGCCTGCCGCCCAGCCCCACTGCCCCACCTGCCAGGCCTCGGCAGCCCAGGCCTCCCACCCCTCGCCCCAGGACCAGCCCCACATCCACTCACTGGGGTTGGGCTGCAGGAGCACCTCCGTCTGCCGCAGGATTTTCTCTGTCCAGTTCTTGGTGCTGTCTGCCCGGGCCAGAAGGTTTTCAAAGTTGGCATCAAGCTCAGTCTTCTCGGCCTGGCCGAATTTTTCCTCTGTGAACTGTGAGGGGAGGGCTCAGAAGGGGGAAGAGAGGACGCCCCACCGCCCCACTCACCTACCCCTCCCCCTCAGCTGGAACCCAGGCCCCAAGGTCAGCAAACGTGCTCTGTCCCCAACCTGCTTAAGTTACAACTTGCTCTGGGCCTCAGTTTACCCCTCTGTGAAATGACGTGGTTGGACCAGAGTTTGGGGATTGTGGCTTCTTTTGGAAATCCAATGAAAGCTATAGACTCCCTCCCCACAGAAACACATACTTATACAAAATCTGGCACAGGACTTAGAGGGGTAAGGAACTGTTGGGAGCCCACCGCTAAGGGTCCTCCGAGCCTGACTCTGAAGGAAAGCGCTTGGTCGCAAGTGCTCAGGGAACAAACAGGGCACAGGTAAGGTCTGGGGTTATCAGGAGGCCCCAAGGGGGCTGGGGGCCGCTGGGGAGGGGGTGCCAGGGGAGTGAGTGGAAGGAACCAGGTTCCTGAATCAGAGAGCCCTGATTCAAGTCAATGATGGGCTGGGTGACCTTGGGCAAGTGGCTTTGCCTCTCTGAGCATCAGTTTCCTGAGCTGAAAAATGGGGATAATAAGTAATAGCACCTCCCTCATAGGTTGTGAGGATGCAGTAAGAAAGATGTGGGTAAGACATGAAGGCCAGGGCACATGGCTGGCCTCTGGTGGCCTGGTGTGACAGGCAGGGAACACCGCCAGCCCATCAGATCCAACTCTGGGCACACCCAGACCCCAGAAAGCTCGGCAGCCCCGCCCCAAAGCCAGGCAGGGGCCAGGATGTTACACGGGTCTCCCATCAGAGCTGGAAGAAGCCAGGTGGGCCACCTAGGAACAACTAGAAACCTGCCCAAGTCCTGGCCCCTCCGGTCTGGAAGGCCTTCTCCAGCCAGGGGAAGGAGCCTGCTCAAGGTCGCAGCCAAACAGAGAAAGTGAGAAGACCTGCCCGAAGAAGCGAGTAACAACAGATCCTGCTGACCGCACCCAGGGCGCCACCCTGTGCTATGCGGTCTACACCACCGACCCACCGACCCGCCAACAGCCCTCCAGGGCCGGTGGGTCAAGCTTCCCATTTCACAGACGATGCCACTGAGGCTGAGCAAGGGGCAGACTGTGCTGGAGTCACGGTCATCACAGGCTGGGGGTCTGGAGGCTCTTTCCAGACTACTTGGCAGTGATGAATCATCCAGAGGCCGAGGACAGGAGCAGGAGGCGGCCACCGATAGGCTGCTAGTCAGGCTGCTTCTGCTTGGTAGCCATCAATTATGCAACAGGGCTTGGGTTTCTCACGCAGGGCTGGGCGGATGGGGGCGGGCAGCTCCCGACCTGGGTGCCAGCTGCTCCTGGCTTCCTCCGACCTCTCCCCACTTTCCCTGCCTCTGCCTCCTCTTCCTCCTCACATTCCCCAAATTAGAGCCTCCCAGAGCCTAGCCCTGAACAGGCTCACCTCACCCAGCCCTTTCAGGGGGTGGCATTAACCCCAATTTCCAGATGAAGAAATCGAGGCTCAGAGAGGCAAAGTCACCTCTCTAGTCCTCAGTTTACCGCCTGGAGAATGGGGATAACAGGACCTATCTCATAGAAATTTGGAAGGTGCTTAACTCTATGGCCAGCACACAGTACAGGCTTGATAAATGTTAGCTAGTGTTATCATCACCAATAAAGGCCTCCCCCATGTCCCTCCTCAGCTCTCAGGAGCCACCTAGGGACCTCCTTACCCCAACGGTACCAGTCCAGGTCACCCTAAACGTGCCCCCAGCCTCTCCCCTCCTTACCAAGGTTCACGGCAGCACTCCCCACAGAGCCACCTGGCCACCCGTCCCTCACACCCCACATCCACTGGGTTCAACGTCCTACCAGGCTCTCCCGCCCTCTTAGGCATCCATCCCACGTCCACTGCTGCCTGCCTGGCTCGGATGATGACAATTCTGCCGCCTCCCTGGCTTTACTTTTATTACTTCTACCACCACTATTACTGTTACTGCAACTACTACGACTGGTTAGTACTCTCACTTCTGCCCACTCGCACACCCACTGGCATCTTACCCACATATGCCTTGATTTTCCTGCCTCAGTGTCCTTAGGTGGGCTGTTCCCACCACATGGACCAACTTCACAAGCCCCTCCTGACTTTCAAGGCACAGTTCAGGGACAGAGAAGCCATCCCAGAATCACCCATGCAAAAGGGATCCTGCCCCCGCCGGATTCTTATCCCATGGCCAAGGTCTGGTTCCCTACAGGATGGGGGCAGGGCGAGGCTCTTAAAGGTACCCCTGTTCTCAGAGGGGCTGAGTGCTTCCCCAGCATGTCCTGGGACCTAGCAAGGCAGCACCTACGGAGAGGAACTGCCCACACTTTGATAACAACCACTACCCCACATCCTTCTTGGCTGATTCCTATTGCCTGGACAGACTTGCCTCAGGAGGGTCCTCTGAGTGTCCTCTCCTGCCCCTCTCTCTTCTGGCCTGCCACCCTCCCCCATCCCTGCCAAGGGGAAGGGCCTGGTGCTTCAGAGGCTGCTCCCTGCAAGATGGCAGCAGCAGGGGGTGGGCGTGCAGAGCCAGAGAAAGCCTCTATTTATAAAGCTCCCAGCTCCCTCCTCCACTCTGGAGGCTGGGGCCTGGGCGCTGGCTCCCATTCCAGTATGGTGACCCAGTGAGCCTGCCCCCACCAGGCAAAGTGAGGCCAAAGGCCCCAAACCTCCCCACAGCCAGAGGCTCCGCAGGCCCTGGCCAGGTCAGGTGCCAGGGCCCCACAGGAACAGGAAACCAGCAGATCATGTTCTTCCCAGATGTGGGAGATAGAGCGGTTGCCATACCAACACCTTCCAGATTCCCCACCTTCCAGATGGACTGGGGCTGGCCAAGGGGCTCTGGGTTCCTGGCATCCCCACCAGGGCTGGGGTCACCTGGGGGCTTGAAACACTGAGCAGCGAATCCTCACTGGGGCACTAAGCCCCAATGAGATACTGCGCTTTCTAGTAAACACGGCCACATGGGCTTCCAAGAGGCTGTGTGCGGCTGGGCTCCTCCCAAGATCAACAACAACGCAAGGGACAAACAACAAGACTTGTTCCCAGAGCACTGCGACGCCAAGCCCCGAGTCTGCAGCCACCCTTGGTTACACCTGATTGACAGAAGGGGACATGAAGGCTCCGAGAGCAGTGACTTGCCCAAGGTCACATGCCGCACAGGTGCAATATTAACCACATTAATGCCAGTCAGTGAGCCTGCCTTTAGGGAGCACGTTCACGCAGAGCGCCACGGAACCCTCATCCATGCTGGGAGGGGGCAACTGCTAATCCCATTTTTCAGATTGAAAAACTGAGGCCCAGACTGGTGAAGCCCCTTCCCCAAGGTCACAAGAGGGAGCATCCACACCCACAGCTGACTCTAGGTCTTTACATTAAGCTGCCTCAGTTTCTCTCCTTGCCCCTAAATGGACAGGACTTGCTCCAATCCCAGCTTCATGGGCCTGGACAGCTTCCCAAGGAGGGCACCCAGCCAGACCCCAGCCCTCTCCCCACCCCCCAGGCCTGGAGAAATGAGAGGAAACAGGCCTCCCACAGAGCAGGAAGAAAACAACCACAGTCCTCTTGGCTCCGCTCCTGACTATCCAAGCGTGTAAAAGGGACCTGAGGGAATCATAGCAGCACACTGCACAGCCCATTGCACAGGTGCAGAGACTGAGGCTCAGAGGCGGGGTCGGGGCGGTGCATGAGTCCTTGGGCCTGGGACTCAGGCCTCCAAACCCCTGTCGGGAGGCAGAGTCACTGCTGGGCAAGGGCAGGGAGGCAGGAGCCGCCTGAGGCCCTTGCCCCTCCCCAGCAGAGCCCTCACCAGGGTCTGGGGCGGGCGCCAGGGCAGCGAGTAACTCAGCTGGTGGAAACGGTGGACACTGATACCTCCGCCCAGTGGACAGGGCCGAGGCCCGGCTCAGTCCCCGGCGGTGGGCCACGCTGAGGGCGCGGCCAGTGTGGCCGGCCGCCCCGGGCTCTCTCTCTCTTCTGGGCAGCGCATGAGGGGATGCGGGGGGCTGGGGTATTCCCGCAGCGGGGAAGGGGGCGCGGCCTCGAGGGGCTTCTCCTGCGCCCCCCGGGCTCTGCGGCAGGGTGCTCCCGGCCCGCCCCACATCCGGGCCCCGGGAGCCGGCCGCGCGGGGCCCAGGGCGCACGGCCTCACCTGCACGGCCCGGGTGAAGAAGATGCCCGCGTCCGACGCCAGCTTCTTCATGTTGAAGTCCATGGCGTGCCCACGGCCGGCCGCGCCCGGCCCGAGCGCAGCCTGGCAGCCCCCCGCCCACCTGCTGCCGGTGCGCCCGCCCGGCCGCCTGCAGCCCCCGCCGCCGCCGCCACCGAGCCGGCCCGAGCGCGCAGGGCGGGGCGCGGCCGCGCGGGCGGAGCCTCGGGCGGGGCGGGGCCGAGAGGCGGCCCCGCTCGCTGCTGCCCCTTGCGCTCGCCGCCGGGCGGGCCTCTCTGGTTCCTCGTCCTGCGGCCCCTTGCCCGTTTGTGCCTCTCCATCTCCGTTTGTCGGTTCCCCCCTTACTTCTCTGCTAGGCCCTCTGTCTCCCTATTTCTCGGCCTCTTTTGCCCTGGGTCTTTCTGTGCCGCCCACTACGACCACCTTGACCTCTCCAGCACCCCCTCCTCTTCTGCCCCGACCATGGTGACGCTAAGGACAACTGAGCCGGGGGACAAGCGTCTGGGGACTCGTCTTCCGCCGCTGGGGCACCGCTGTTTGCCCCTGGAAGCCCTCTGGTTCCCCAAAGTTGGAGGAGGGTGTGTGAGGGGTTACGGGGAGGGAGGGAGGAGAGGTTCTGCCCAGGTGGAGGAACGGGCTACCCCCAGGGCATGGACTTGTGCTGACCTTGAACCCAGCTCCTCACGGCCCAAGATAGGCAAGGGGATGGCCTGCAAGTACATCCCCCTCCCATGGGGCTCGGAAGGGGGCTTATTACCTGTCCAGAGACCACCTTTCGCTGCTCTTGACCTCTAGGCTTCATCTAGAGCCAGTGGAGAGCACTGTTCCTGCACTGGTACCCTCTCCTCCCTGGCTCTGTCCCCTGATACCTGGCTTTGTTTATCTCCCTACACTTACTCCAGTTCCCCATCGCCTACCCTAGCCTGTCCATGCAGGGTAAGCCTTGAGTTGACCTGGGGGTCAAAATCCAGACCCTGGTCCCACTCCCAACCCTGGTGCCCCTCCCAGCCCTGGTTCTCTCAGTGCAGGTGGGGCCCAGGCAGGTGGAGTTTCGAAAAGCTTCCAGGTGCTTTAAATGTAGCTGGGTTCAGAACCACTGGTCTGCATTATTGTCTCTATGGAGCTGTCATCAACTGTCATGTCACTCACACACCTGCAGTTCATCATCTCTGTGCGTTTCTATATGTTCACTATGTGTTTCTATTCATCTGTATTGATCATTGACTTATTTACCAATGTCTGTCTATAGCTGACTGTATCCTTCATTTAGCCAGCATCCAGTCATATCATCTTGCAATAGCCTCATCAATATAGTTATATGTTCATTTGATAACTCATATTGGGCACTGTTAAATAAAAAAGTATTCATGATCTTTATTAAAGACAGTGAAAAAGACTTCATTCAAGAGAGACTAGTGCAGTGGGTGTTTTGCAGTAGGGGTGAGAGATCGGGCTCAACTCCAAATACAGCAAGGAAAAGTGGAGATTTATAGCTAAGGAGCAGGATGGGGGTCAGTGGATGGAAAATGACCAAGAGGAAACATCAAGGCTAGCAGGATTTTTGCTGATGGCAGGCCAGGGTGATAAGATTGAGGATGGAGGATGAGGAATTTGATCAAATATGGAAGGTGATCAGATACCAAGGGTGGGGGATTTTTGCTAAACTGACTCAGCAGGATTCTTGCTACAACTGGACTCTACAAGGATGGAGATGGAAGCCCAAGGTCGAGCCTACTCGAGCAGAGGGCTCAGAGGAGCCTGACTCAGGTTTGGTCAAGGAGAAAGTCTTTGTAAGCACCTACTATGTGCCAGGCACTGTTTCAGGCACCAGGGATGCAGCAGGGGACAAAGCAAGGGCCCCTCCTCTCTTGGACAAACAAATATGTGTCAGGTAACAAGTCCTGGGAAGAGAAACACAACAGGGTAAAGAGGAGAGAGAGCAAGACAGGAGGTGCTAGTTATTGCTGATCTTATAGCTGTCCTAGTCCCTATGTGTCATCTATTTATCTACTTTCCACTTGTTTTCTTTTTATAATTTTATTTATTTATTTATTTTCCCCCCAAAGCCCCAGTAGATAGTTGTATGTCATAGTTGCACATCCTTCTAGTTGCTGTATGTGGGACGCCGCCTCAGCATGGCCAGAGAAGAGGTGCGTCAGTGCGCGCCCTGGATCCGAACCCGGGCTGCCAGCAGCAGAGAGCCTGCACTTAACCGCTAAGCCACGGGGCCAGCCCTCCACTTGTTTTCTAATAGCAATGGCCAAAGTGTCCTGAGCCCGTGCCAGGCTCAGCTCTGAGCACTTTTAAGTGAATAATCACCCAAGATTCTCATAAGAGCTCAGAAACCATCCTCCTCCTCATTTTAGGGGTGAGAAAGCTGAGGTTTAGAGACGTTAAGTGATTTGCCCTGGGTCACAGGGGAGGAAGTGGCGGATTTTGCCCAGAACCCAGGCAGTCCAGCAGTGGAGCCTCTCTCCTTTGCTCTGGCTCCCTCTTCCTCAGCTCATTGGCTGCCACTCTCCCCTCTCTCTGCCACCTTGAGTCAAAGGTGCCAGGTTCTCTCCTGCCTCTGAGTCACAGCCCATGCTGTTCCTGGAACACTCCTTCCTCTCTTCCACCCAGCTGATTCCTGCTCATCCTTCAGGTCTCCATTCGGACATGACAAGAGATTTCCACGTACTGAGGTACATGGGGTAACTATTCGGGTTCAAAACTGATTCGGCTTGAACTAAAAAGCCTGACTTATGACCTATCAAACATACATTGTACATTTGCTTAACCATGAAAGTAAAGAATGCACTCTCTTGGGGACAGCCCGGTGGCATAGTGATTAAGTTTGTGCGTTCAGCTTCTGTGGCCCAAGGTTCACAGGTTTGGATCCCAGGTGCGGACATACACACTGCTTATTAAGCCGTGCTGTGGCAGCGTCCCACATATAAAGTAGAGGAGGATGGGCACGGATGTTAGGCCAGGGCCAATCTTCCTCAGCAAAAAGAGGAGGATTGCCAACAGATGTTAGCTCAGGGCTAATCTTCCTCACCAAAAAAACAAAAAGAATGCACTCTCTTAAGATAAGACTGTTTCCCCTCCTACACCCTATTGGTAACCCCCTATTGGTAAGGCCTGGATTAGTCCCTGTCCTGACATCAGGGTCACGTTTACGTGCTAATTTGCAACTAAATATCTCTTTGAAACTTTGATGAAAATGTATCCTGGGTGTGTTTAATGTATGTTCTTTGTTCTAAAAACATATGGCTGTACTGAAAACATGCTTCTCTGGAACACTTTCAAAGGCCTTCCCAGGTTATAACCCTCACTCTGGCTCAAGTAAAACTCACCTTATTTCTCTTATCTATAGAATGTTTATTGGTTATTTTGAGTCAACAGATGTCCCTTTCTTTCTGGAGTCTCTCACCTCCCCATGCAAGCCCAGGGGTCCCCTCAGTATCCTCACATTCCTGGGTTTCCTCCATGAGAGCAATATCACACGATTGTAATTAAGTATCTTAATTACACATATCTGGTCCACCACTGTTCTCCCATGTCCAGCCAAATGGCTGGCATACATAAATATGAGTTGTTGAATGAAAGAATGTGACCTTACTGATACTTACATTTTAAAAACTTAGATGTGCCCAGCTCTTCGCAGTTATGAAAGGGCTGCCACACTCTTTTCCTCCGATTCCCACCAAAGCCCTGTGACTCGGGCAAGGCAAGCATTCCATTCCCATTTTACAGAGGGGTAAACTGTAAACTCCGGAGAGCTGAACTGGCAGAACTTGATTCCAACTCAGGTCCGCCTGATTCCAAACCCAGTGTTTAGTGCCAGGCACAGATCAGAAGTGAGTCACTCGACTCCAGCTCTCGGGGACACACTATCTGGTAGGGGAGACGAGGCACTTTTGCAAACAACTCCAGAAGAAGACGGAGAGTGGCAAGGGTGTAGGAGGATGCTGTGGGCATTTGAAAACGGGCGCTTGAAGGGCGGGAAAGACTTGTCCACGTGGGGACCGGTAGGGATAGAAGAGTCAAATAAGAGAGCTCAGACCGCCGCCGCCTCCTTCCACAAAGTCCCTTCCAACCTGATTGCTCCGCCTCAGTCCCTTCAAGAGCGGCCCCGCCTCACTCAGCCGCCCGTGTCAATCTAATCCCTATGGCCAATCATAGGAGAGAAAACAGGACTTCCGCGCCTCAACCGCACTTAGAGGGCGGGGCAAAGAGCTAGGAGAGGAGAGACCAGATTGGTCACGTGACCCACCCCATTGGTCTGAGGCCGGAGCAGCGCGGAGCGGTTCGGCGACGCTCATTGGCCAAAAGAGGATTGGCCCCTCGTGAGGCCACGCCCCCGGGCCCGCGAGGTTGGTTGCGCGGGCGCCGGGGACGGAGACGCTGCCCTTCCGCAGCGATGGGATCCCGGGTGAGTGGCGGCCCGGGTCGAGCCCGGCGGGCGGGCGGCGCGGCAGGGTGCGGGAGTGAGGCTGGCAGCGGGTGGGAGCCGGGCCTACGCGAGGCACTGGGTGCAGGCGCAGGTGTCGGGGCTCAGCCGGACTAGGAGGGCCCAGGTTGGAATGAGCAGGTACCCGGGCCGTGGGCGGCGCGAAAGGTGGAAGGAGAAGGTACCCGATCGGTGAGCAGATGCCCGGGCCTGGAACGTTGCGAGGATCGGGGCAGGGACGCAGGTACCTGACGCGGGCTGGGAAAGTACCCGGGATGGAAGGAGCAGGTGCGCCGCCGGCCGTGGGCGGCAATAGTGGGTATCTGGACGACCCTCAAGGATATTCCGGGGGTCGGGGCAAGAGAGGAGGAGGCCTGACCCTGGGCCGCGAAAAGAGATGTCTGGGATGGAATGAGTAGATTCTCAAGACAAGGATATTGCTGAGGTCCAATTCGGGAGTGCCCCGTACCTGGCCCCGTCGGACTGGTGAGGTGTCCAGGGTGGAAGGAACGGAGACTGGGCAGAAGGTGGCTCGAGGGAGTGCCTGGACCGGGGACATTGCTGGGGTTAAAGCGGAAAGGGGGGCTGCTTAGGCCAGAGTCATTAATGGGATTGTCCAGGGCAAGGGAGGAGATGCCCTGGTGGAAGGTGTGGGTGTCCAGGCTAGAGATGTTGTAAGTGCCATGGTGGGGGTGGAATGAAGAGGTTCCTGCCCAAGGTTGTAGGGCGGGAGAGATGACTGCCCAGGTGGGGAAGGCATTAGAAGTGTCCACGGGCTGGGGGACATTGCCATGGGCTTGTCATCCTGGAGAAGTGCCAGGGGGATGGATAGGGCACGATTGGGCTGGATCTGGCTCCATCCCTGGCGTGAAGCCGGCTTGGGGGTGGGTGTTGTCACCTTGTACCTACCACTCTTCTTCTCACTTGGGACAGCAGAGATCGCTCTTGTCTTTGCTGCAGACAAACGTCAGGCCTCCAGCCCTGTCTCACTCTTGGAGCGTGTGTTCAGGCTCATCTCCATAACTTCATATGGTCTTCTCACTTGAGGGCCCGGAAGTCCTTCTGGTGTGGCATCGAGGGAGAGGTGGTGGTTGTAGCAGGCAGCTCAGGGGAAACACCACAGCCTTGGGGTCCCCCAGAGCTGAGATCACATCCCAGCTTGGCTATTTACTCAGTGACCTCGGTCAGGTGGCTTATCTCTCAGAGGCCCAGTTTCCCCATCCTAGACAGTGGTTGTTGCAAGGGTTCTGTAAGTGACTAGACTAAAAGCCCTCCTTGGAGAGCCTGTTCCTAGCCTGGCCTGTAGTAAGTGCTTGGGAAAGAGTAGCTGCTGATCCTCTGATGTGCTTGTCCCTCCTCGTTCTGAGGCGTAGGCCAGGTTGGGGGAGTGAGGGGGTGGCTTATGATATTAACCTGGGCCCTGACCGCTGGAGGTCACTTAGCTCCATTTGTAGGCTCCTGGCAGGATGTCTCCTACCCTTGACAACAGGACAGATTCCTCAGCCCTAGAACATTTCTCTGCCACCCCTCTCACCCACACACAGCTTAGCCCTAGAGCTACACTGATGGGATTGTCCATCCTTCCCAATCACTGGGGATAAGCCGTTTCTCGTGCTGGTCCAGTGACTTTGGCCGCCGTCCCAGGTACACAGGGTCTGTCCCAGGCTGCATATTCCTTCTGCTTGAGGTCCCACGAGACCTTGCAGGCATCCTTGGCCTTGGTGGTGGCGGTTGGGGAGCGCCCTGCAGGCTCTTGGGGACTGGGCTATGTGTGGTCAAGCCACTGGTCAGCGAAGGCCATTCGCTGGCCTTGGAATGGGGCAGTGGGGTACCCTGGGGCTCTCAGAAGGCCCCAGGGGGAAGTTGCCCTTGTAGTCTGTGGTTCTGCTGGGGGCTTGCCACTTCATGCTCCATATTAAATTTAGCAAAAGGGTAGTATTGAGCACAGATTCTAAAGTCCAGTAGACCTTGGTCCAAGTCTTGATTCCACCTCCTACTAGCTGTGTGACTTTGGACTCCTGACTTAGCCTCTCTGAGTCTCAGTTTCCTCATTGGAAATTGGTGGGATTAGGGGGTTGGGGAGGTAGATAGCAAGTACTTCACAGAATTGTAATGATTCAGTGAAATAACATATGTAAAGAACTCAGCATGAAATACACACATAACGTGTAGTAGCTTAGTATTTGAGGAAATGCCCTGCTGTTTTCGTAATACAGTCTACTGGAAGTAAAACATTCCTGGCTTTGGGGGAGGTGAAAAAGAGGTAATGATTCTCCTCAGGGTCCTGACCCTTTAGAGGCCTGAGATTTTTGTTTAGCAAATGGGCCATGGGTTTAAAAAGATTGAGAAAGTGTGGCAGAAAGCCCCAAGTTTGAGAGTGACCTTTTCATCTCCCAGCCCTGGGTCCAGTCTTGGGCCAGCGTACCAGAGACGCTGCCTTCTGCTCCCAGGACTCGGGTGGGCAGGTCTCTGGAGCATTCAGTGCCTCCCTGCTGGCGGGTACAGAAGGCTGCGGCCTGGCCGCAGGCTTCGCTCTCGTCTCATTTCCCAGGGCACTCTTGTGTGCGTTTCTCTATGCTCACGCGCGCGCGTGCTTGTGTCTGACTTGGTCGTCTTTCTCAGCTCTGTGGAGGGAACCTCTGGTATGTGTGTCCCTGTCCACTTGGGCCCTGGATGGTGCCCGAGACCCAGCCAGCAGCCAGTTGAAGACGTTCTCCTTGGAAGCTCTCAGCCCCGAGGGCTCCTGCCTGGGGTGCTGGTCCTGCCATGGCGTTCCAGAGGACTGAGGGCATGTCCGTGATCCAGGCCCTGGCCATGACAGTGGCCGAGATCCCTGTGTTCCTGTACACGACGTTTGGGCAGGTAAACATTGGGGTGGGTTATGGTCTTCTCCTTCACTCCTCTGGTCCCTGAAACATTAGACCACTCATCCCAGGGTCCCTCAGCATCTGGGAAAGCTGCGCCCTCACTGCTGTTCTAGGCATCTGGTGTCTCTTTGATCAGAACAAGAAGGACTGGCTTAGGCCTCGAGCCTGGTCTTTACCCCAGGGCCATATGGACTCTTGACCTCAGTTTCTCCTTCTATAAAAGGGGTCAGTAATGCCCCTTCCTGCCAACCTCAAATGATTGAGGGCCTCTTGATGCTTCCTAAAGTGTCTGTCCTGTGGGATAGAGCTCCACCCCAGGGGCTCCCAGTCCAGAAGGCAGAGAGTGAGGGAGGAGCAGGGAAGCGTACAGAGGCAACTGTCGGGTAGAGTGAATGTCTCACCTTCGAGGTGTCATTAAGAAATGGGGTCGGCTGACCTGGGTTCAATTTCTTTCTTTTTTTTTTTTTTTTGTGAGGAAGATCAGCCCTGAGCTAACATCCATGCTAATCCTCCTCTTTTTGCTGAGGAAGACCGGCTCTGAGCTAACATCTATTGCCAATCCTCCTCCTTTTTCTTCCCCAAAGCCCCAGAGGATAGTTGTATGTCATAGTTGCACATCCTTCTAGTTGCTGTATGTGGGACGCGGCCTCAGCATGGCCGGGGAAGCGGTGCGTTGGTGCGCGCCCAGGATCCGAACCCGGGCTGCCAGCAGCGGAGGGCACGCACTTAACCGCTAAGCCACGGGGCCTGGGTTCAATTTCTGTCTCTCTGTCCCCTTGAGCATGTGTCTTAACCCGTGTGAGCCTCAGATTTCTCACCTGGAAGATGCCAGGCATTCAGACAGGCAACGCGGGTAAAATCCGGGTGCAGTGCCTGGCGTGGCAGGCACTCAGTCACTGGAGCTGTTAGGATCATGACTGATGGTTTAGGACACCTGCTGGACCCCAGATGCCATCTCCTTGGCATTGTCATTTTGTTCCCCCGAGTCCCCCTCTTTATGTCTCTGTGGTCCACATTTCAGAGGGCCTGGCCTGGTCCCCCCGCCGAGGTGGCTGCCTCTCCCTCATTCCTGGTCAGCAAATATCCCCCGGGTGCCCGATGCATTCCCTGCCCCTTTGGTGCTCCCCAGGGCAGCCCTGCCTGCCTCAGGGCTCTCCTGGGGACACGTAACCCAGCTGCCTCCCTCTTTCCTGCAGACAGCGTTCTCGCAGCTGCGGTTGACACCAGGCCTGCGGAAGGTCCTCTTTGTCACAGCCCTGGGGACAGTGGCCTTGGCCCTGGCCGCCCACCAGCTGAAGAGGCGACGGCGGAGGAAGAAGCAGGTCGGCCCCGAGATGGGAGGCGAGCATCTGGGCACAGTGCCCCTCCCCATCCTCCTGGCCAGGAAGGTCCCCTCGGTGAAGAAAGGTAGGTGTGAGGTGGTAGGGAAGGGCCTGACCCGCGGTCAGGCCCCAGCTGGGCCCCTATTAACTGTGGGATCTTGGGCTAGGGACTTCCTGTCTCAAAGCCGAGTTCCCCCCGTCTGTGAGCTGGGGATGACAGTAGAACCTCCCTCTCTGAGCCGTTCTGAGGATTCAGTGGGTGAGGCGGCCAATGCATGTGTCCATCGGTAGTGGTTGTTCTTGTTATCTGAGGACCTTTGGGAGCACCCGGGTCCAGAGGGGGCTGGTAGGGCAGAGCTCCTCTGTCCAGGGAGGGAGGTCCCCTGGCTTAGGAGCAGGAAGGGCCGTATGGTTCCTGAGCCAGATGGTATTTTCCTCATCTCCCTCTTTTTTTATTTTTTTTTATTTATTTAATTATTTTTTTTGTGAGGAGGACCAGCCCTGAGCTAACATCCAGTGCCAATCCTCCCCTTTTTTCTTGAGGAAGAGTGGCCCTAAGCTAACATCCATGCCCATCTTTCTCTATATGGGACTCCGCCACAGCATGGCTTCCCAAGCGGTGCGTCGGTGCGCACCTGGGATCCGAACCTGCGAACCCCAGGCTGCCGAAGCGGAGCGCGCGCACTTAACTGCTTGCGCCACCGGGCCGGCCCCTCCCTCTTTTTTAAGATTTTATTTATTTATTCATTTTTTTCCCCCCAAAGCCCCAGTAGATAGTTGTATGCCATAGGTTCACATCCTTCCAGTTGCTGTACATGGGACTCGGCCTCGCGTTGGACGGAGAAGTGGTGCCTCGGGGCGCGCCCGGGATCCGAACCAGGGCCGCCAGCATCAGAGCGCGCGCACTTAACCGCCAAGCCACGGAGCCGGCCCCCCTCCCTCTTTTTTAAAATTAAGGTTTACTTTGCATACAGTAAAGTCACCCCTTTTGGCATATAATTCTATGAGTTTTGACAAACACATAGTCATATAATCACCACCACAGTCAAGAACTGTTCTATCACCCTTTAAATCCCCTGCTTTGTAGTCAGCCCCGCTCCCCTACCCCCAGCCCCTACAGCTGCTGACCTGTTTTGTGTCTGCTGGCGTGGCTTTAAAAACCTCTCTGGCGCCTGTTAATGTTGTAACCCAGCAATGCAGTGTTTGCCATGCCTGAATGTCGTGTAGATCTCTTTCCGAGGCAAGGGGTTCGCCGAGGCTCTCATCTTGGGAGAAACCTGTTCTAAGAAGCAAAAGTCTCCCTGTGTGAAAATGGCTTTTAATTGTGAATTACCACTGCAAAAGGGAAGTTTTATCTTTATAATTAGGAAAAGAAGTTTTCGACTGGTTGAGAACAGGACCTGAGAAACGCGGGTGTAGCTGGGTTTCCACTTTGCATTGGCCCCTGGGAACCTGGAACCATTTCTGCACCAACCTCAGACCACCACCACCATCTCTGCTTTCACCTTATTTTCCCTTCCCTACGTTTCTCACTTAAAAAAAAAAAAATCTTTTGAGTATTTTAAAAAGTTGCTGCCTCAAATCCTTTTTTGCAAGGAGGAGAATTCCAAATCAGTCACTGGGTCGGCAACACGGGGGAAGCCGGGTAAGAAGGAGGTGGGGAGTAGCTGGACCTTATTCCGGCAGATCTGGCTCCTCCTCCGGCCAGGCCCTATGGCTGGTGACTGACACTGTGGTGATGAGCAGGATGACAAGCAGGGGCCAGCACTGTTCGGCCAAGTGCACGCGCTTGGGGTGCTGTGCCGTCACCCTGACTTAGAAGGTCGGGACAGGCTCCCAGATGAGGAGGAAGGGGAGGGTGGTCTGGAGTGGGGAACGGCCTGTGCAAAGGCTGGGTGGGACGCCTGCGTGACCCCTGCTCTCCTGCTCCTCACAGGCCACTCCAGCCGGCGGGGGCAGAGCCCCAGCAGCAAGAGCAACGACACCCTGAGCGGCATCTCCTCCATCGAGCCCAGCAAGCGCTCAGGGTCCTCCCACAGTCTGGCCTCGGTGAGGACCTGGGGGAGGGCGCCAGCGTACCTGTCACGGCCTTGGGGCTCAGTCTCTGTCCTCAGGGGGCTGATGGACTGGTAGGAAGGTGGGAGAAGAGATTTCATTCATTCATTTGTTCTTGCATTCATCCATCCACGCGTGCCTTCAGAGATTGCCCTTGATCGCTTACCGAGTGCCAGGCCTCGGTGAGAGAAAGGTGGAGAGTGCGAGGGAGAAGTTGGGGGTCTCTTGGGGAAGATACTGTCTATGAAAGTGCATTCATTCATTCATTCATCACACATTGAGCGATCACCTGCTCTGTGCCGGGGACTCTGCTGGGTGCTGAGGACATGGAGATAAATAAGACAAAGAGAAGTTTATTTTCTCATGGGGAATGACTTTGGCTTATTCACTCACGTAGTTATTAATTCCTTCAGCGAGCACTCAGCCCTATCTCTGAGCTGGGCACTGCCCTGGGGACCCAGGGGCGAGCAAGAGATGGCTCTTGTCCTGCAGGAGCCCACGGCTGGGCAGGGCGGGTGGCCGCTGATGTGGGTGAGAGCAGGTCCTGCTCCGCCCTGGGCGTGGTGGGTGCTGCCTCAGTCTTCCCAGTCTGACTGATAGGGGGCCCAGAGCGGGGACTGGGCCGAGGGCGGGTTTTGTAGGGGGCTGCTGGTTTCAGGGCTGAACGTTGGCCTCGGTATTGCCTCCTGCTCCGGCAGTTTTTGTGAGGTGTCCTCGGGAGCTTGGAGTTGGTGGAACCAGGCCCTGCTGAGGGCCTGGCCGCTGTGGCCAGGGGCACCTTCAGGACGGTATTTGGGGAGGGCGTGTGGCATGTGGTCAGGCTGTAGGGGAGGTTCAGGGGTCCTGCAGAGGGTCTGGGAAGACGTCACCCCTTGCCCTTGGGTCCTTGTGCTGCTTGGCGCCCAGGTGGTGGCGGTGAACTCATCCAGCCCCATGGCTGCGAGTTCGGGACCGTGGGAGGCCAGAGGGATGGAGGAGTCTGTGACCACCAGCGACGGCAATGCCGAGAGCCTCTACATGCAAGGTACAGGCCAGGAGGCCGGCCTCGGGGCTCTCCCGGGGCAGGGTGGGGGCAGGAATGGCCTCCTCCCAGGAGCCCAGGCGGGGCTCAGGACACTTCTCCAGGTCTGCTCTGCAGACCCCTTTCCCCGCCCCAGAACCCTCATTCAGTGGTTTCCAGCTATTTCTGGATGGGGCAGTCTCCATCTGAATGAAGGCCTGTGAACTGACCAGCCCTGAAAGAGTGGTCAGGACCCGGCCCACACGGTCCTGCCCGCGTTTGTCTTTTGGGGCTCTTCTGCCTCCTCGCTCTCCTGGGCCCCTCCTGAGTGCCACTGTGTGGGGTCCGGCTGTTCCCCGGCTGCTGGGGCCCACCTCTGCCTCCTCTCCCCGCCTGTGTTCAGGCATGGAGCTGTTCGAGGAGGCTCTGCAGAAGTGGGAGCAGGCGCTGAGCGTGGGGCAGAGGGGGGACAGCGGCAGCACCCCCACGCCGAGGGACAACCTCCGGAACCCCGAGACTGCTTCGGAGGCACTGTCTGAGGTAGGTGATCCTCCCCTGTGTCTTTCCTATCCCCGCCCTGGAGAAGGTTGGTGGCGTGGCAAAGGGGCAGCCAGACTTCGGGAGGCTGACTAGCAGCCCCACCTCCTGCTAGCCAGTCGCTTGTCCCCTTCGGTGGCAGTTTTCCCCTTGACCAGGATGTTGATCCAACCAAGTGAAATATTCTCATAACGTGCTTATTATAAGCACATGCCTGGCCCTGGGTCGTTACTCCATAAACCACGGTGATGATCACACCTGGTCCCAACTCTGAGGAATACGTGTGTTCAGGAAAGCCAGGAGGGAAATTGTTGTGCTCATAGTGGAGTGGCTTACACGGCCTTTGTCTTTACGTTTTTTGGCGTTGTCCAAGTTTTCTACAGTGAACATTATTTCTATATCAGGAAAGAGAAATAAAGTAAAAAGCTAAAGTAAAAAATTTTGATGAAGAGCACGTCAAATATATGTGGTAGGGTGGATGTTCACTGAAGCATTGTTTTGTAATAGTTAAAAGACATGAAAAACTGGACATTATCTAAATGCCTATCAGTAGCGTCTGGAATACTACGCAGCCATTAAAAGGCTGAGGGAAAGCTGTGTGGGCTGATACGTTGCTATCTCCATGGTATATCATGAAGTGAGGAAGGCAAGATGTATGATGTGTACAGTATGGCCCATGCATGTACATTTTTAAAAAGACACATCCGTGCAGATGTACGCCTGATGGTGACTGCTGGTGGTATGGACGCTTTTATTCTCCTCCGGACAGAGACACAGGATGTGTTAACAGTGATCTGTGGGGAGAGGGTCTGCAGGGAAAGGTGGACAAAGGCTTTTGTTTTACTCCTCTGTGCTTTTCAGTATCTTTCTTTACTGTTTCACTTTTGTAATTTCAGGCGCATGCTTTATAGGCAAGGTTTGTGTAGGTGGTGGTATTGTGGGCTGTTTCTGTTTTATTCTTTATACTTTTTTGTATGTAAAAAAAACCCCAAACCCCCTTGAGCTCCTGTCCTCTGCTGGAGCGAGGTCTGTGGGGGCACCTCTCTGGGGAGCAGTCTGACAGTATCTGGAGAGTCAGTTGGGGTCTAGCCAGGAAATGGGAACAACTTCAGATGTTGAAAAAGGAGAGAGTTTAATCCAGAGACTTGGTTGCACAAGTGGAGGAGTTGCTGAGAGGCCCAGGGCTGGAGGGGGCGTGCCCAGCTCGCAGGAGCTGGGCACCTCTTGTGGGAGCTGACACCACGGTGGGGGCTGGCCAGCAGGGGTTGTCCCCACTGGGGGAGTGGGGCAGGGATGTGGTGTGAGGCAGGACCAGGAGAGGAGAGTTACTCTGCCTCCCCCGCTCCACTCCCGGCCTCCTTTCCTCCACCTCTGCCTCTGTTGGCCTGGAGCCAGTTGGCAGGGGACATGCCTGGCACAGCCGGGAACAAGTTGAAGGTACATGTGCCCTCCACCCCATCTGGGGGCATTAGCTCAGAAGCCCGTCACCCAGGCATGACCGCTGCGGTTGTGGGCTGTGAAGGAAGTGTCTGGGGCTCAACGATGCTTCAGGGCCCGTGGGTGCAGCTGCCTCAGGTCAACTCTGCGTGTGGGCAGACGATGGGCGCCTGCAGGAGTGCCTTAGAGATGAAGGGAGGTGGCTTCATTGCAGACGTATCTGTTGCTGATACGAATATCTTAAAATTATAGACCTTTCATTGTTTTTCTTATTGTGAAAACAAGTAAATATTCTTCTTAGAATAGTGAAAACTACAGAAATAGAAAAGAGAGGGAGGCTCTGATCAGAGAGCTTGTGGTTGTGTGACATGGGCAGAGGCCCTCAACCTCCCTGAGCCCCGGTGTCCTCGGTGGGACAGAGTACCAGCCATGTGATCCTGGCCCGGAGTCGGCGCTCAGTGAATGATCTTTGTCATCAGTATTATTGATGCCTATAACTCTTCATCCAGACAGAACCTCTTTGTATCCTTCCAGGCATTTTTCTTTCTTTTTTTTTTTTTAATTTTATTTATTTATTTTCTCCCCCAAAGCCCCAGTAGATAGTTGTATGTCATAGTTGCACATCCTTCTAGTTGCTGTATGTGGGACGCGGCCTCAGCATAGCCAGAGAAGCGATGTGTCGGTGCGCGCCCGGGATCCGAACCCAGGCCGCCAGCAGCGGAGCGCGTGCACTTAACTGCTAAGCCATGGGGCCGGCCCTTCCAGGCATTTTTCTATGCTAAAGGGTTTTTAACAAGTTTATTGAAATATAATTCACATGGAAGTATAATTCACATACCATAAAATTCACCAGTTGAAATTGTGCAGTTCAGTGACTTTTAGTATAGTCACAGGGTCGTGTGCATCTTCATCACCCCAAACAGAAATCTCATATTCTTAGCACTCACCCCTCCTCCATTCCTTCATCCCACCCAGCCCTAGGCAACCACTAATCTACTTTCTGTCTCTATAGATTTGCCTATTCTGGGCATTTCTATAAATGGAGTCGTATAATATGTGCCCCTTGTGACTGGCTCCTTTCACAGTTTAATGTTTCTGAGGTTCATCCTTGGAGCATGGATCACTGCTTCATTTCTGTTTATTGCTGAATGATATTCAAGTCTATGGATAGTCTACATTTTATTTTCATTCATCAGTTAATGGACATTTGGGTTGTTTCCACTTTTTGGCTGCTAGGAACATTTGTGTACAAGTATTTGTGTGGACGTACGTCTTTAATTCCCTTGGGTATATACTCAGGAGTGGAATTGCTGGGTCATATGGTAACTCTATGTTTAACATTTTGAGGACCTGCTAGACTGTTTTTCCAAAGCGGCTGCACCATTTTACATTCCTACCAGCAGTGTACGAGGCTTCCAATTCTCCACGTCCTCACCAACACTTGTTATTATCTGACTTTTTGATTCTAGCCGTCTTAGTAGGTGTGTCTAGCCGTCTCATTGTGGGTTTTGATTTGCATTTCCCTGATGGCTAATGATGCTGAGCATCTTTTCATGTGCTTATTGGCCGTTTATATATCTTATTTGGCGAACTGTCTATTCAGATTTCACTTTATTTTTAAATTGGTGATTTATCTTTTTATTATTGAGTTGTAAGGATTCTTTATATAGTCTAGATACAAGTCCTGTATCAGAGATAGGATATGCAGATCTTTTCTCCCATTCTGTGTGTTCTTTTCCCTTTCGTGATGGTGTCCTTTGAAACACAAAAGTTTTTAATTATGATGAAGTTCAATATGTCTATTTTTTCTTTTGTCATTTGTGCTTTTGGTGTCATATCTAAGAAACCATTCCCTAATCCAAGGTCACTTCACAGAGAAAGAGCTGGCAGATCTCTGCCCAAGCGACAAGGCTCTCCTGGTCACATGGAGCAGGTCTGGCCCTGTCAGAGAACTGAGCAAAGTGGCCATTGGGCCTGGGGTCCTTTTTTTTTTTTTTTTTTTTTTTTTGTGAGGAGATCAGCCATGTGCTAACATCTGCCAATCCTCCTCTTTTTTTTTGCTGAGGAAGACTGGCCCTGGGCTAACATCCATGCCCATCTTCCTCCACTTTATATGGGACGCTGCCACAGCATGGCTTGACAAGCAGTGCGTTGGTGCGCGCCCGGGATCTGAACCTGCGAACCCCAGGCCGCCGCAGCGGGGGGTGCACTCTTAACTGCTTGCGCCACTGGGCAGGCCCGGGCCTGGGGTCCTTTGGGCCTGGGGTCCAATCCCAGCTCTACCAGGCTCTAGCTGGGTGGGCGGGGCCACTTAACCTCCTGGAGTTTTCTCTGTGAAATGGGGTCATAGTAATATCCTGCTTTGAGAGATACCATGAGGCTGACAGCGAAGTACCTGGTCCAGGACAAGCGCTCAGTGAAAGGCAGCCATTTCCATCATTACCGTCCAGGTCTGAGCTCTCCTGGCTCTTTCTCCCCAGTGGCCTCAGGCCCGAGTCAGCCCTTGTCTCCTCCCTGGGGTGTAGTTACAAGCAGGTGCAGGATCTGGCAGCCTCTGTGGAAAACAGAGTCGTTGGGCCTGCCCCTGTCTGGCCTCTCGCCCCAGAAGCTCCTGGGTTCAAAGGAGCATTGCCCTCTTCTTCCCGTGCCCTGGCCTGGAGGCAGAGGGCAGCGAGGAGGTCACTGAGCCACAGGCTGCGTGCCTGGGTGCAGTGCCTTCCAAGCGTGCACAGTTAACAGCAACGGTACGGTTTGAACCTGGCTCTTCCTGGGTTCCTGACTGCTCTCTTATTATAGTAGCAAGGACAAGAGTTACAATAATAGCTGGCATGCACCGAGTGTCACCCCGGGCCAGTCCTGTCTGAAGGGCTTTGCATACCTTATCTCCTTGTGTTTTCGCTAAAATCCTAGGGAGTAGGCCCTCTTATCTCAATTGACAGATAAGGAAACTGAGGCTCAGAAAGGGGAGGTTATTTGCTCGACATCACACAGCTCAGAACTGGTAGTGCCAAGGTCGGACCTCGGTCTGCTTGGATCTAGAGCTGCACTGTTCAGTAGGAAGCCACGTGTCTCATTGAAAAGTTTCTAGAGACCACGATAAAAAGCAAAAGGAAACGGTTGAAATTAATTTTAGTAATAGATTTTATGTAATCTAGTTATAACCAAAATGTTATCATTTCAACATGTAATCAACATGGAAAATCACTGAGTTATTGTGTTCTCTCTCTTTTTTTTTTTTGGTACCAAGTGTTTGAAATTGGTGTGTACTTTTACTTACGGCACATCTCAGTTGGAACTGGCCACATGTGGGCTCACTGGCCGTGCGTGGTTGGTGGCTCCTGTATGCAGCGGCTCAGGTCTAGACCTGTGCTCTTGCTGCTGGGCCCCAGAGCCTTCTGCCCTTCCCCCAGGGCTGGGACCCCCCCTCATTGGTGAGGGAAGGGTTGGTTAGCATCGGGAGCTTGGAGGGCCTGGGTTGACGGTCATCATTGTAACTGCAGCCAGAGTCACAGCGAAGGGAGTTTGCAGAGAAGCTGGAGGCCCTGCTGCACCGGGCCTACCACCTGCAGGAGGAGTTTGGGCCCACCTTCCCCTCCGACAGCATGCTGCTGGACCTCGGTGAGCTGGGCCCCGGGCGCAGGCTGGGGGTGGGGCGGGGGGGGGCAGTGAGCAAACAGGGTGTGGCTCCCTCAGTGCCTCAGGCAAACCAGAATCCCCAGTGCCCTCAGACCTCATCTGATCCAGTGCCTTATTGCACAGACAGGGAAACAGAGGCCCCTCGAGGGACAGAGGTGGCAAGTAGGAGCAGAGCTGGCATGAGGCCCCAGTGTGCTTTGCCCCATCCCCTTGGAAGCAGACCTGGGGACTTGGGTGGCAACATCTCTCCTGGCGGCTGTTCCAGCCTTTGGTTTGAGCCCTGTCCTGCGGGCACCGGGCGGGTGGAAGGGTTGGCTTGCATGGAGATTAGCCCAAAGCAGGCTGGAGACGAAGAACACAAGTCCTGCTGTTGCCGCCCCCTCGAGGGGAAGGGGCATAGCCTTGCTGCCGGGGAATGAAGTTCCTCAGCCAAACAGCCAATGTCGTCCTAGTGCCTGCGGCTGGCGGGACCCTGTGCGCCGAATGGGACCCCCAGGGTCCTTCCCTAGGTGCTGTCAGCCCCAGGGGGCACCATTAGACCCTGAGTGTCCAGCTCCCCGGCTCTGCCAATGGGGACACAGGCTCAGCAAGGGCTGGCCAAGGTGACACATCCTCCCCTGGCCTTTCCCCGAGTGGCTTTGCCAGTCGGAAGAATCCTGCTTCTTATGGCTTCCCCACGTGGCAGAGAAGGCTACTGGGCATTCAGGGCTGTGGCCTCTGCTTATTTGTCCGGCAAACCTTTGCTAAGTGCCCTTGAAGCCCTGGACCCCCTGAGCCCTTGAGCGGGTGGGGATGGGAATGCTGAGTGAGTGGCCTGTGGACTCCCTCTAGCCCTTTGGTATCAGTGGCTAAGTTTCAGCTTGTCCGAGAAAGGAAGCAGCTTGCCCAGGGCCACACAGCACAGCAGTCTGCCCCTGCAGAGCTCCGGGGCCACCAGGTTTCAGGGTCCAGTGGCATGGCCGTGCTGCCCTCAGCAGCCTCGTTTCCACACCTGACTGTGCCCACCTCCAAGGATGTGGTAGAATTGAAGGAGGTCACTCATTTGAGGCGACGAGCCTGGAGTCTTCACGCACAAGTGTTCAGTAAATGGGAGCTTTGCGGTCATCAGCATCGTCCGCCACAGAATTGGGCGTCGGTGGGCTTCGCATCCGCACATTCCGCAAAGCTTGGTGATCTTGGCAATCTTGGCTCAGCCCTTCTGCCTTTGCCAGAGCGGACCCTCATGCTGCCCCTGACTGAGGGCTCGCTGCGTCTTCGGGCGGACGATGAGGACAGCCTGACCTCGGAGGATTCCTTCTTCTCCGCTACCGAGGTGACTAGGGGCGGGGGGATGGGTGCAGAGGGATGGGGTGGAGTGAAGGCCAGCCCCCTGTGCGACCCTCGGGGTGAGCACCAGGTCGTGGGAACGTGAAGGCATTTCCTCCGGTGGGAGCAGAATGTGGCAGTCATCAAGTGCTGTTCCCCGGGGACTCCATGCAGTTGCTGGGGACAGAGAGGCCTGAGAAGCCAGGGGCCATAGGTCCTGTGGGGGATGGCAGGGGTCCCCTCCTCTACTGGCTTCAGCCCACACTGACCTCTCCTCCTCCAGACGTGCCCGTTGCTTGGCATTAGTCTCCTGCCACGGCCACATGTGTCAGCCCGGCTGTCCCAGCCTGGGGTGGGAGGATGTGGCCAAGTGTCCAGTACATGGCCCCTTTGGAAAGGGGCCCTGGAGATGGGGACGCTGAGGGCCAGAACTGGACTTGAACCCGGGCCTCCTGCCTGTTGTGCCAGCATTCCCTCGGAGAGGTCGGCCCCCAGGGTGTCTACTGGGCAGACGCCCTCCTCCCCCGGGATGCTGCTGACACAGGCTTTGACATGACCTTTCTCTTCCCCTGTGCCCTCCCCCAGCTCTTTGAGTCCCTGCAGGTCGGAGATTACCCCATCCCACTCTCCAGGCCCGCTGCCGCCTACGAGGAGGCCCTGCAGCTGGTGAAGGAGGGAAAGGTGCTCTGCCGGACCCTCAGGTGAGCGTGTGGGGAAGGAGGCAGGTGGGGTGGGCCCGTCTCCCTTGGAGGAGGCCAGAGAAGCCAGCAGTGCTGGTGAGGACGCAGCTGGGCTGGGCCGGCTGAGGGCCGTGGTGGGCTGGCCATGGCTCCTGCCTCAGTCGCGGGGGGCCTAGGATGGCCCCAAGTACCAAGACAGGTGGGTCTGGAATTAACAATGACAAATTAAGGTAATTAACTAATAAAATAACAACAGTTGGTACTTGTTCTGAGTTCTCAGAGCAGTCCAACCACAGAAACACGGTGGGCACTGTTCCTAAGCCCTGTGTCCTGATACACCCCCTTTCAGCGGCGGCCTGGAAGCCAGGCTCTAGGGACACACAGACCCGGATTCTCTCCAGCTTCTGCCACTTAGTAGCATGTGGCCCTGGACAAGTCACCTGACTTCTCCTTGCCTGTTTTCTTGTCTGTGGTAGATTCAGGTTTCTTATTCATCTTAATGTATGATGTGAAATTCAGAATTTGGCTTTTGGTCATGACTCCAAATTTAAGTCCATGTGTTTGGAGTCCCCGACTGAAGATGGTTGACAGCTCCAGCCGAGGCCTCGGTGATTTGGATAAAGGGGAGCCAGACCAGGGAGCCTCCCGCTGTCCAGAAAGCCCAGCCCAGAGTGGGTGGCAGCCCCTGCCCTGGCGTTCTGCCAGCTGGGAACAGTTGAGCCATTTTGGTCCTTTACCACTGAGGGTTGGGGCCTAAAGGAGGCCGAGGTCAGCCCGACCCCCCATGACCAGACCTGCCAGCTGCGCCCAGTGCCATTGAGGCCGACACGTCCTCAGAGAGCATCCAGTCAGCCTCTAACTTTGGTTTGGGGGAGACCGAGGCCTAGAGAGGGGCAGGCACCTATCTGAGGTCACACTGCCAGGCCGAGGCAGGGCCACCCACGGCTCCACCCTGGCCCCTGTGGGGCGTCACTGGGCAGGGCCCCAGTGGTGTGACTGTCTGTGCTTCCCCCCAGGACAGAGCTGCTGGGCTGCTACAGTGACCAGGACTTTCTGGCCAAGCTCCACTGTGTGCGGCAGGCCTTCAAGGTGCGTGCGGTCCGGGGCACCTGGGGAGGATGAGCCAGGAATGGGGGCCGTCAGGGCCTGCCGCCACACCTGCTCCTCTGTGCAGACGGGCCACCTACCCAGCCCATTATGCTGCCCTCTCTGCCGGCTCTGGGGACCTGCGGCCCGGCAGCTCATCCCCTCCCTGCCTCCCCCTTAGGGCCTCCTGGAAGACGAGAGCAACCAGCTTTTCTTTGGGGAGGTCGGCCGGCAGATGGTGACAGGCCTGATGACCAAGGCTGAGAAGGTAGCTGGGCTGGGGGCTCTTCCTTCAGGTTTTCTTCCCTCCTCGCCTTTTTCAATTTTTACTTTTTTAACTTTTGTTTGGTTCTATAAAAAAAAAAAAAAGCCCCATCTGAAATCAAGCCGAGGAGCTTTGACTTCATCCTGTAGGCGGTGGGGGAGCTGGGAAAGGGCTGGGGTTTTTTCCTGTGCTAATTTTGAAAAACACGGAACTGTATTGCTTTTTATTTCGGATTACAATGTAAAGTAGTTTTACAAAATTCACCGACCATGAAATGCAAACCACAGAAGGTCTCCCTGTACCCCACCTGCTGAGGGAACCACTGCCTGCCGTTTGATACATGTTCCTCCTGCTCAGTTTCATAGACTGTAATCCTTGAACATTGTTATTTAATTTCCAGAGCTTGGTTTGTGTCCTATAGTGCTCTATAGCTATATTTTGTCATGTTGGAGTATATCCCGTCCATCTTTCTGGGTCAGTAGCAGCAGTTACTTTTACTGACTGCGTAGTATTCCAGTCTGTGGTTTATCTGCTTCTCCTGTGGATGGGCGTTTGGGCTGTGTTTATCACAGACACCACTATGACAGTCAGTCTCTTTCAGTACCTGTGAGGTTTTCTGGGGGGCAAAGCCCTAAGATGTGGCACTACTGGGTCCTGGGCTCAGATATTTAGAAGGCTGCCAGATTTTAAATGCCTTGACAACTTACGTCCCCGCCAGCAGGATAAGAGTGTGTCCCCTTACAGCTTGGCTGATGCTGAGTATTAGTAATCTTTTAAATTTTTAGTTTATCCATTGCATTATGTTTCTTTGATTATTAATGAGGTCGCATGAATTTTCATGTTTATCAGCCACTTGTGTTTCTTTTCTTTGATGCGTTTGAGTAAAGCTCTTGAACACACCTCTCCCTTCTGAGTCCTTTCTCCTCACATGCCAGAGTCATAGTTCTAAAATGCACGCCTGACCTCGTCACCCAGCCACTTAAAATCCTCATTGGCAGCTCCCAGTGCCCTTGGTGTGAAGACCAAGCTTCGTGCCGTGGCCTGCTGCTCTGTGCACTTGGCCCTGCCTAGATGGAGGGCCCAGAGTTTCTAGTGCACATCGGACCTTCTCCCTGATCTGGGCCTTTGCGTGTGCTGGTTCCTCTGTGCCTGGAACATTGTTCTTCAGTTCTTCTCTGTTCCTGTTTACAACTTTATTGTGAAATATACATATAAGAGTGTAAAAATGTATCTGTAGGATTTAATGAATGAAAAGATGAACCCCTGTGTACCTGGCACCCAGGTCAGGAAGAGGAACATATACCAGTATCTGGAAGCTCCCTGGTTCCCCTCCCTGCCCCTCTTCCTTGGTCACCCGTCTTCTGCGTCCCCACCGGCCATCTCTTTCCCCAGGAGGATTTCACCTGACTCGTCCCCTGGGGCCCAGGAGCCCTTGGGCTCACCCCACCCAGCCTGGCCCCATAACCCCGTGTCCTGCTTGCGGGTTGGCCTGTCCTTTTCCTCATTACTCCAAGAGCTCCACAAGGGCCTGGACCACAGCGCTCCTGGCACAGGCCTGTGCCCAGCCCGGGGCCTGGCACGGGGCAGTGCTCCATAAACATTAATGGTTCTCCTCCCCACAGCTGCTCTTCACCAAGCAAGGAGCTCAGTGCTTTACTCACGTTTCTTTCCCGGTAGCTCACTCGAGCCTGCCCACAGTCTCCACGTGGTGGATAAGGAAGCCGAACCTGGGGAGGTAAAGGGCCCTGCTCGAGGGGAAGGGGCGTGGCCTCGAGTCACTGAGCAAGGGAAAGGTAGAGCCGGGACCTGAACCCAGCTCGGCC
Organism: Ceratotherium simum simum; assembly: GCF_057802395.1. Classification (NCBI taxonomy): domain Eukaryota; kingdom Metazoa; phylum Chordata; class Mammalia; order Perissodactyla; family Rhinocerotidae; genus Ceratotherium; species Ceratotherium simum. The sequence continues at coordinate 7,779,299 of NC_141928.1, read as the reverse complement.
TGGCGCCAGCCGTGCTCTTAGCCTGTTCCCTGTGGGCTCCCCAGGAGGGTGAGTGAAGAACAAGTGAGGGACAGGAAAGTGAGGCTGCAGTGGATGCCAGGAGCTTAGCAGACCGCCCACTCCATGGTGGCTCCCAGAGGGGTCTGGAGGCGTGACTTTCCCCTCTCCAGCCTCCGCCCAGTGCAGGACTTAGGCTTCATTCTTATTAAGAAATCAAGGGGGCCAGCCCGGTGGCACAAGTGGTTAAGTGCGCGTGCTCTGCTGCGGCAGCCCGGGGTTCGCCAGTTCGGATCCCGGGCGTGCACCTACGCACCGCTTGTCAGGCCATGCTGTGGCAGGTGTCCCATATAAAGTGGAGGAAGATGGGCATGGATGTTAGCCCAGGGCCAGTCTTCCTCAGCAAAAAGAGGAGGGTTGGCACATGTTAGCTCAGGGCCTATCTTCCTCACCAAAAAGAAAAAAAAAAAGGTAATTAAAAAAAAAAAAAAAATCAAGAAGAGGCTTAAATGGCTTGAGCAGCTCCTGAGCGCCGAGCCCTGGGAAGAGCCGTCACAGACCCAGCCCTGGCGGGTCTTTCCAGGCAGGCGGGGCCGGGGCAGGCCTGGTCTGAGAGGACGCTGGCTCTGCGGGCAGCGCCCCCGCGCTGGAGTTGTAGTATCAGGCCACTTCCTCACCGCGTGTCCCCGGGCCAGATGGGAATCCTTTCCTCGGTCCCTCGGTCTCCTCGTGTGTAGATGGGCGTGTCCCGGGGACGCTGTGAGATGAAGTCAGACATGCTGAGCAGCCCTCACAGTGTCAGCAAGGGCCAACTCTTATCTTCTCCGTCATCCTCGTTTACATATGAGGAAACTGAGGCTCAGCCCAGGGTCATCCTAGCAAATTCTCTTTAAAACTGAATGAAAATAGTTTTTTTTTAATGATTACAAAAATGATTCAGGCTCATTGTAGAAAAAACTATGACAAGACGAGAGTGAAAAAGGAAGACAAATTGTCCCCAACCCCACCTTGTTCACATTTTGGTGAACATCTATTCAGTGCCTCCTCCGCCCGTGGCTCCTGATGAACCTGCCTGTGCCGTTCTGTCAGCTCCACCCTTCCTGGCTCTGGGGCATACCACTGACTTCCCGAAGCCTCACTATTCCCATCTGTAAAGTGGGTGTAATCTGGAACGTCCCTCAGAGGACCGTATGCATTAAATGAGTTGATCCGTATTAGAACAGTCCCTGCACGTACTAGCTTTCCATGTCCATAAGTGCACGTCCACGCCTGCAAATCATGTCGTAAGCCCCAGCCGAACCTCACGGGCCCAGAGAGTGAGGAATTCGCCCCATGTGCTGCAGTCTTAGCACCCTGCAGCAGCTGTCTGTTACACTATTCATTGCTTCGGTCGAGGCGCTGGGCTGATTGTGTTACATCGTGAGCTCGTCGACTCCCGCAGAACAGCCATACGAGTGTGGGGCTGTCACTTCTCCCGTTTCACCAGTGAGGCCCAAGGTCGTGGAGGTTTGACTCTTTGGCTGCCTGGCTCAGCCTCATGTCCTCACGCATCTTTCCAAAGTGAGCTCATGCTGTAGCGTGTGCGCGTCTCCTGGAAGGCGGTCGGCACTCAGTAACGAGCTGGTCTGAGACAGCTGCGCCCTAGTGTCGGGTCTCTCCCGGACATCCCCTGGTCTCTGCACAGGCACATTGAGGTGGGCAGGGGACACTTCTTGCCTCGTGTTCTCCATGGCTGCTGCTCAGGGATAGGCCCTGGTCCTGCCATGGTGTGTCCCCCACCCGTGGGCCAACCTGTCCCTGAGGATCTAGTCCAGCAGGGTCTGGGACCTCTCCCATGACCAGCACAGGCTGTGCTTCTCCCCACAGAGCCCCAAAGGCTTCCTGGAGAGCTACGAGGAGATGCTGAGCTACGCCCTGCGGCCGGAGACCTGGGCCACCACGCGGCTGGAGCTGGAGGGCCGTGGGGTGGGTTGGTTTGTGCTGCGCCCCAGCATCCTGGGGACCCTCGTACCTGAGATCCTGGAGCAGGGAGGGGGTGCCTGTGCTGAGCTCTGCCTTGATTCCGGGGTCTGAGATGGCACCATCATGCTACAAGCCCCCAGTTCCTGCCCTGCCCTGCCTCAGGCTGGGAGGGAGATGGCCCCAGTTGCCCCCATTGCAGATAGAGATGTGTCTGCTCGCCCATGTGTTCCCACCCAGGGCCCCCGTCACCCTTGCCTGCTCTGGCCTCAGTCTTCCCATGTGCCAGCGGCCCTGCAGCTCGGGCGCCACAGGCCTCAGAGCGCCCCTGCCCTCTTGCAGGTGGTCTGCATGAGCTTCTTCGACATTGTGCTGGACTTCATCCTCATGGACGCCTTCGAGGACCTGGAGAACCCCCCGTCCTCCGTGCTCGCTGTCCTCAGGAACCGCTGGCTGTCAGACAGCTTCAAGGAGACGGTGGGTGCTACCCCCACACCCAAGTGCACGCACACTCAGGTGACCCCATGCGTTCACATCGACCCCACTGGCCTCCATCCCTGGCTTTGGCACCACGGCTGGGCTCCCCACCCTTCAGGCAGCAGTCACCCGCTGGGCAGGCTCCTGCCCGCTGCGATCTGGGGCTGCCAGGCCTGGCAGACTAGGCATCTGCCCTGGAGAAGCTTCCCAGGGGATCCCACTGCTCTGCTGTGCACCAGTTTAGAACCAGTGTGCTGTGCATTTTCCTTCTGTACTATGGTTTCACTGAGTAGTTAATTTGACTCATTCTGTGCTGGCATGAATTCTCTTCAATGTTAATGCATCCTAGTAAATTAAGTTAAAATATGAGGAAGAAAAGAGGACCAGCAGGAGAGCAGCCAGCACAGGGACCCCACAGGGCAGCTGTGCTGTGTGGCCTGGCGGGGTCTGGAGGGGGCGGAGCTGGTCTTTTACAGGCAGTAACCATGGATCCCCACACTGAATGACGTGGGGGTGCCAGGTCATGGCCATTTTACAGAAGAGGAAACTGAGGCCCAGAGAAGTTCAGTGGCTAGTCCAGGGACCCACAGCAGTAAGAGTTGGAGTCAAGATTCAGATTTCAGTATGTCTGATTCCTGATCGAGGGGCGGGAAACAGCAGAGCTCAGGCACCAAGCCCCGTCTTCCTGCTGGGGTGGGGTGAGCTGGGGGTGAGGGCTTGGTCCAGGGCCGGGAGATAGGTAGGGGCTGCGGGCCCAGCCTGTTATTCTGACACCTGGTGGGGTCTCGTCTTTGATTTAGGCCCTGGCCACTGCTTGCTGGTCAGTTCTGAAAGCCAAGAGGAGGCTGCTGATGGTGAGTGACCCACAGGGTGCCTGGGGAGGCCGTGCTGGGCCCTGGGTGTGGTGCCCAGCTCAGCTGACCCTCCGTTCGGCATGTGCTGGCCCCCGGTCTGGGGGTAAGACAGGACAGGGTGGGGAGGAATGGGGCTGGTGCAGGGAGGCCTTGCTGAGCCCCCACGCCCTGCTGCACGTTTTGGCCTCTGTCACAGCACTGGCACCCATCCTGCCATGAGTCCCCCTTGACCAGGAGGCCTCAGAGGCACCGGTGGATCCACTTCATCTCCTCCACCAGGGCCTTGCACAGAGTAGGCCATCAGGAACTGGCGAAGGGATCAGAAGAGGGGAAGGGTGTCCTCAGAGGGGGGCAGGGCACATGCAAAGGAGTGGCAGCTGGCTTGGCAGAGGTGGCTGGGTGGGGGCAGGGTGCCCCCGGAGCAGGCAGAGCAGCCTTCCTCCCGCCCACTGGGCTGCTGTTATCTACACTCGCAGGCGGCGGCTGGCCGCGCTCTCTGGGCTACAGTCCATGTTCCCTCTGTCAGCCAGGCTCTGCTGCCTGGCTGATACCAGCTGCCACTGCCATGTGCACCGGCCACTTCCTGTGCCGAGCCCGCCTCGGGCCCCTCCACGTGCGGTCCTCACAGCAGCCCTGTGGTTCCCTGTCCAGCAGAGGTGAAAACTGGAAGTACAGTCACTTGCCCAGGGTCACCCGGCAAGCACGTGAGGGAGCCGGGCCTCCCTTAACACGACCCCAGCGCCTGGCCGCCTCACCCTGCCCGTCCCAGCCTCAGCCTTGCCGCCCCCCACAGGTGCCCGATGGCTTCATCTCCCATTTCTACTCCGTATCGGAGCACGTTAGCCCCGTCCTGGCCTTCGGCTTCCTCGGGCCCAAGCCCCAGCTCTCTGAAGTCTGTGCTTTCTTCAAGGTAAACAGGGAGCGCAGGGCTGCTGCTGCCCACCCAGGCTCTGCCCGGCCCCTGGGAGAGGAGCCCCGGGGGGTGCAGGAGTGCAGCGAGGGCCTGGGCCTGCTCCCCGAGACAGGGCCGGGCGGGGGAGCCTGGAGAGAGCTGGCTGCTCCTCCCACGGGGGGCCTGGCCCAGGTGGGTCCAGAGGAAGCACTGGGGGGCAGGAGCCCGAGGACAGACGAGTCTGAGTTGGGACTCCAGTGGTCAGGAGGGGGCCCTGGATGGAGTGGAGGGCCCTGGTGGCGGGGAGCGGGGCCCCATGCCAGCCCTGTGCCCCAGCACCAGATCGTGCAGTACCTAAGGGACATGTTCGACCTGGACAATGTGCGCTACACGGCGGTGCCGGCACTCGCGGACGACATCCTGCAGCTGTCCCGGCGCCGCAGTGAGATCCTGCTCGGCTACCTGGGGGTGCCGGCGGCCAGCAGCGTGGGCCTGAACGGCGTGCTGCCCCGCGAGAATGGGCCCGTGGACGAGCTGCACTAGTGACGACGCGGGCTTTGGGGGGCAGAGGAGGCTGCTTCCTCCCCATCTTTGGGTTGGCATCGAAGGGCTGGGGTGTGGCCATCAGCAAAGGCAGAGCCCAGGCCGTGGTGGCCAAAGGCAGTTGCCCCTGACCTTGTCCCCCATCACCTGGGAGTCCCCAAGGCCCAGGGGGCAAACTTTCTTGGAGAGGGATGGAGCCCCTAGGGGCCTGCCTGAGTGCCCTCACCTGTCCCTGGGGGAGGCAGAGGCTAGACCAGTGGCCACTGGGGCCCGAGGGAGAGGAAGGTAGCGAGAGAGAGAAGGTGTTGTGAGGAGAATTGGGACAGGCAGAGCTGGGTGCCCTGGGTGTGGGACCCTAAAACCTCCCCAGGGCTGCTGACACGTGGGGCTGGGGGGGTGGCGGTGAAAGGTGGGGGTGGCAGGGCTCTGTGGTGCAGGTCACGGATGTTCTGAGCTAGAAGGAACCTGGGCTGGATGGTCTCAGAATCTAATCTAATCTGGCCAGTCCTGATGGCCCCGCATCCCTGCCACCACCCTAGAGAGTTTGCAACTCCAGAGAGTGAAGCTGGGGGGCACCTTGGTGGGTGGCAGGCCTGGACCACCCAGAGTGGGACAGAGGTGGACCTGCTTTCCTTGTGCTCACGTCTGGGCAGGGACCAGGAGGCTGTCCTCTGACATTCCCTTGCCCTGCCAAAGATTCTCATTTCTCTTCCCACCTCTGCCACCACCAAAGATGGAGGAGGTGGGGCTGGTCCTCCCGTCCCCAACCCCTCCCTCTCTGAACTGGGAACTCCCTGGGTGGTGCTCAGCGCTGAGCTGGGGGCTCTGACCAGGGGTCATCCTGGGCCCGTCACCTCTGCTACCATTGGCAGTTGCCCCAGGAGTGAGGGGGTCCAGGGACCACGTGAGGGGAGATCAGAGGATGTAAGTGGCTGGACCAGCTCCCCAGCCCTCATTGGGACAGGAAACTTGCCTGGCACTTTTGCCTTCAACTCGACGCACAGATGCTCTCGGGCACAGACGCTCTGGGCCGCGCAGCAGTGTGGGCCCGCCTCCCTGCTGCAGGCAGGCTGTGGCATTTGTCCCCACGCTGAGGGTTTCTGTCAGCCCTGCAGGCGCACTTCTCACAGTGTTTTCACCCGCACTGGGGTGTTTTATTTATTGCCTTAACACTTTATTTTGAGGGTCTGCCCCTTCCCAGGTTGAGAGGCCTGCGAGAGAAATAGATTCCTCCTGGCTCCCCGTACTCTGGAGGTGGAGGACTGGCCTGCAGGCTCCCCTGAATGGCAAAGGGGCCCCAGGGGCGGCAAGCTTGCCCATATGGAGGAGCGGGAGAGGGGAGATGGGAGGGGGGATGTGGGGCGGGGCCCATCCTCTCTGAGCCCACCCCCCTCCCCACATCCTCCCTCCCGCTCCCCAGGCTGGAGGACCGCTGTGCACTAACCCTGGTTCTGGCTCCACATCCACCTCCCCGAGGTCGATGCCCAGGAGGGAGCAGCCTCCTGGGCAGGAGGGAGCTGGGGTGGCCCTCCTCCATCCCGACATTCCATTCATTTGCACTTACCCTGCGCTGTGAATGTAATCTTGGGCCTGTGCCCGGCCTGTGCTGATTTGCTCCCACATCACACAGAAGTGGCATTTTCATTTCATCTTTGTTTACACGTCCATGCACTGCCTCTGGCACGCGATTTGTTGCAGCTTCCAACATTTGTATGGTAGAGCATGTGTGCGTCAACTTTGAGTCAAATAAATGGTTTAAACAATTTCCTTCCATGTTGCTGTGCTGCTGGGTACGCGTGGGGCCATTTGCTTCCTGGGCCAGAGCTGGGGACCCGCTCTTGGGTGCGGCTCGTGGAGGTTCCAAGACAAAGGTTGAGGGCGGCCTGCTGGGGGCTGTGAGTCCACTTTGTGCCACTTGGCAGCCTGGCAGGATCCACGTGTCCCTCAGCAGGGAGGGCCCTTGCGGATGGGGGTGAAGGGAGAGAGGGGCCAGTGCAATACTTAAGGACACAGGTGTGGCGGGCAGCCTGCGTGTGGATCCAGCTCAGGCAGCATCCAGGCAAGGCCGCTCCTCTCGGCCTCCGTGTCCACATCTCTAAGATGCAGGGGCTGCACCAGGCGGGAGTGTAGACTCGGGCTCAGTCACTGTGAACGCCTGAGCTGGTGAGGGGCTGGGACAGGTGGGAACGGAGCAGATCCGAGCCTGCCAGATCTCAAGTGTTTTCACGGGTAGTCGGACATCGCAAGTTTTATTTGAAAGGTACTTTTAAAAAAAACTTCACTTTGAAAATTTTAAATGTACAGAACAGCTAAAAAGAAAACTATATAAAGAACACCCATAAAACCAACACCTCGAGTCAGTAATTAATATCTTGCCATATTTATTTCATGTATATATTTCTTTCCTAAAAGGTTTTAGAGTAAGTTTCAAATATGTACTTGTGGTGGAAGAGGGAGAATCCCCCTCTGCTCCTTCCCTTAAGGTTCTTATGGCTGGCCAAATAATTAACAAGACAAGTTAGCAGGAGAAAATAATACCAAGTTTAATAACGTATACATGGGAGAAACCAGGGACACTGCGTTTCTCAACACAATAGCAGAAATTCTCGTCTTAAATACCATGTTCAGCCAATGACAAAGGAGGATGTTGGGGGTGGGGGGAGTCAGTTACAGGAGATTACCACTAAAGCACAGTAAACTAGAGTAAGGTTATTATGCAGATTTAAGGCCTCACCTTCCACACTGATAAGTCTCTAGAAATGAGGCCATCCCCCCTCTTCCCAATACAGAGAGGAGGATACCTTTACAAATGGAGATTTCCCTTATAAATGTAAATGTTTGTCTGGCAACTCCTCGCAGGGCCATCCAGAGAATGTGGCCAGAGAGACATAAGATGGGCTTGTTGGTGCCTCTTCTATTGTAACATCTATTTTACATTATATTCCAGCCATCAGATAGAAGGTCTGTTCCAGGAAGGAGTTACTGTGTCAAATTCCTTAGGCAGGTAGTGGGGGAGGTCAGATGTCCGTCAGAGAAAACAATCAAGGTAAAGAGATATATTTCAGGGTGGCCAAATCTTGATCTCCCACATACTTTACCCCTAAACACTTGAACAAGCAGATCTTAAAAACAAGATAGTTCTCTGGCATAACCACAATACCACACTCACACCTAAAAAATGGATCAATAATTCTCTAATACCTGCTGGGATTCTGAAAGGAAGAGCTTTTCCTGATGACCTGGAGATGGACTCCAGTTCCACCTGAAAAGGATAAATGTTTGACTCTTTCCCTTTACCAATTTTAGAGCCACAAGCTGATATAGTCACCTCCAGTGCTGGCAAATAAGTGTTTGGTTTAAACAGCTTTGGCAAGGTTTAATTTGTTTGCCATGAAGCACACTAACTTTAATATTTTTTTTGAGTAAATTTACAAAGGTGTGCACCTGTTACCACAATACAGTTTTAGAACATTTCCATCACCCCAAAAAGACTCCTCATGTCCATTTGCAGTGAATCCCCCAGGCCACCACCACTCTACTTTCTCTCGACTTGCCTTTTCTGGACATTTCCCGTAAGTGGAATCATACAATATGTGGTCTTTTGTGCCTGGCTTCTTCAAGTAGAATAATGTTTTTGAGATTTGTCCATTTTATGGCATGTATCAGTATTTTATTTCTCTGTTGCTGAATAGAATTCTGCAGTGAGTTTTCCCCTTATTTTTTGAACACCACGATGGACTCACAGGTTTTTATTTATTCGCTATTTAGAGTTAGTTACAGTCATTCTTCTGATGCTCAAATGGTCACAGATTTGGCCAGTGGGAGCCCCTCTGAGCTGGCTCCTGGGTCCTTTTGACACCGCCCCAATCAGTCTTGAGCACTTCCTTTCAAGCATAACGAGATATTCCAGGGAGCTCAGAGTCTCCCAGACCAGAGCTGGGAAGGCCCTGAGGGGAACCCTGCCCCATTTCTGTGGCAGACAGTGGACTGTTAGAATCATGGCCCCCACTGATCATGCCTCTTGGAATCCACGATCTTGGATAGTCCTCTCCCGTATCGGCTTGGGGCTTGGCCCTGTGACCTGCTTCAGCCAGTGAGACAGAGTGACGGGATGCGAGCAGAGGCTTGAAGAGCCCTGGGGCGCTGGGACCTGCCCTCTTGGGAAGCACTGCTGCCATGAAAGGAACCTGGCTCCTCTGCTATGGAAGCCACGTGGAGGAGAACACGGCCACCCTGGCCAGCAGCCTCAGCTAAACCCAGACTGGGGGGCCCCTCTCGGACCACACATGCCCAGCCGAGGCGCCCGCTGCATGAGGGACCCCAGCAGACCTGCCCAGCTGAGTCCAGAATTGCAGATCTTGAGCAGTAAAACGGTGATGGCTTTAAGGCAGTCGGTTTTGGGCTGGCTTGTTACACAGCAGTAAATGACAGACTCCAGCCCCCTTGTTGATGAAAGGGGAAATCGAAAAGTGTGGGGGTGGGGGACCACCCCGGTGCATTCAGCGAGTCCACAGCAGGTCCAGGATGGACGCCCAGGTCTCCTGGACCCAGCCCAGTGCTCTGTCCACACCCCGTGTCCTTCACCTTGGAGTGGTTGTATCTCACTGGGTCATGAGCAGCCCTGGGGCATCCGTTGCATCCCCCACGAGACCCATTCTCGCCAGCGTGAGGGGGCCGTGGAAGGTAGATGTTGTAGTGCCGTCTTTGGCCCGCGAGGGGGCTCACACACCAAGTGCTCAATAAACAGTGGACTGAATTACCATATAAATGGTTCCCAGGACGGACGCATAAATGTGACAGGACAGTTGGAGAAAGCTTATGCATCTGTTCACCAAGTATCTATTGTGCACTTACTGTGTACCAGGCACTGCCCAGGTCCGCACAGGCGGTGGTGGAGTGCTCTGGGGCTGGCTTGAGAGAGCTGACCACGCATCTCTCCCCATCTCCCTGTCACTCACATCATGGTGGTACTTGAAAGAGGCCCCAGGAGACAGTATTCACACCATAGATCAGCAAACGCCATACACCAGGGGAGCTTGCAGTCCCGGGAATGAGCCTGACAATTTGTCTTGAGGACTTGGCCCCATGGTGTTTGGAACCCCAGGCCCTGCCTTCCAGAAGCTTCTATCCTAGGAGACAATGAATGGCTCCTCACAGAGGTTTTGACAACCCAACCTGTCACTTCTAGTGTGAGACCATTTGTCTTTCTCACTGGCATCTTCAGGATCCGGGAGTTCCACAACCGCTGCGGGAACGAGTTTCTGGAAGGCAGTGCCCCGCTGCTCCTGTTCTCTCTTCATCCCACATATGGAGGCATATAGGGTAGCTATTCTGGCTTAAACCTCATTCAGCCTGAACTAAAGAAACCTGACTTATGGGCTGTCAAACACACATTGTACGTGTGCTTTAACTATTAAAGATAAAGGATGCATTAAACATTATCTCAGAGTAAAAGAATGCACTCTTTGCAGATCAGGATGCAGAATTCCTTTCCTATGATGCCAGTATCAGTATTCTCGAAGACGTTTCCTTTCCGGGACAGCAGGGTTGTGTTGACCTGCTAATCTGTAACTAAATATCTCTTTGAATATGTATCCTGGACACGTTTGATGTATGTTCTTCATTCTTTTTTTGTTTGTTTTTTAAAAATTATTTTATTGAGGTCATATTGGTTTATAACATTGTGTAATTTCAGGTATACATTATTATGTGTTAGTTTCTCTATAGATTACATCGTGCTCACCACCAATAGTCTAGTTTTCATCCATACATATATGCCTCTTTACCCCTTCCCCCCACAACCCCCTTCCCCTCTGGTAACCACTAATCTGTTCTCTTTATCCATGTGCTAGTTTATATTCCACATATGAGTGAAATCATACAGTGTTTGTCTTTCTCTGTCTGGCTTATCTTGCTTAACATAATACTCTCAAGATCCATCCATGTTGTTGCAAATGGGATGATTTTGTCTTTATTTTTATGTCTGAGTAGTATTCCATTGTCTATATATACCACATCTTCTTTCTCCATTCATCTGTTGATGGGCATTTGGGTTGCTTCCACACCTTGGCTATTGTGAATAATGCTGCAATGAACATAGAAGTGCATAAATCTTTTTGTATTGTTGATTTCATGTTCTTTGGATAAATACCCAGTAGTGGGATAGCTGGATCAAATGGTATTTCTAGGGCCGGCCCCGTGGCTTAGTGGTTAAGTGCGCACGCTCCACTGCTGGCGGCCCGGGTTCAGATCCCGGGCGCACACCGACGCACCGCTTCTCTGGCCATGCTGAGGCTGCATCCCACATACAGCAACTAGAAGGATGTGCAGCTATGACATACAACTATCCACTGGGGCTTTGGGGGAAAAATAAATAAATAAATAAAATTATAAAAAAAAACAAATGGTATTTCTATTTTTAATTTTTTGAGAAATGTCCACACTGTTTTCCATAGTGGCTGCACCAGTTTGCATTCCCACCAGCAGTGTATGAGGGTTCCTTTTTCTCCACATCCTCTCCAACACTCATTATTTCTCATCTTGTTAATTATAGCCATTCTGATGGGTGTGAGGTGATATCTCATTGTAATTTTGATTTGCATTTCCCTAATAATTAGTGATGTTGAACATCTTTTCACGTGACTGTTGGCCATCTGTATATCTTCTTTGGAAAAATGTCTGTTCATATCCTCTGCCCATTTTTTGATTGGGTTGTTTTTTTCCTTTGTTTTTTTGTTATTGAGTTGTATGAGTTCTTTATATATTTTGGAAATTAACCCCTTGTCGGATATATGATATGCAAATATTTTCTCCCAATGGATGAGTCGTCTTTTCATTTTGTTCATGGTTTCCTTTGCCTTGCAGAAGCTTTTTAGTCTGGTGTAGTCCCATTTGTTTATTTTTTCTTTCGTTTCCCTTGCCTGAGTAGACATGGTATTTGAAAAGATGCTGCTAAGACCGATGTCAAAGAGCGTACTGCCTGTATTATCTTCCAGGAGTTTTACGGTTTCAGGTCTTACATACAAGTGTGTTTTTTTTTTTTTTTTGTGAGGAAGAGTGGCCCTGAGCTAACATCTGCCAATCCTCCTCTTTTTGCTGAGGAAGACTGGCCGTGGGCTAACATCCATGCCCATCTTCCTCCATTTTATATGGGACGCCACCACAGCATGGCCTGACAAGCGGTGCGTCAGTGCACACCCGGGATCCGAACCGGTGAACCCTGGGCCGCTGCAGCAGAGCGCGTGCACTTAACTGCTTGTGCCACCAGGCTGGCCCCTTACATACAAGTCTTGAATCCATTTTGAGTTAATTTTTGTGTATGGTGTAAAATAATGGTCTACTTTCATCCTTTTGCATGTGGCTGTCCAGTTTTCCCAACATCATTTATTGAAGAGAATTTCTTTTCTCCATTGTATGTTCTTGCCTCCTTTGTCGAAGATTAGCTGTCTGTATATGTTTGATTTTATTTCTGGGCTTTCAATTCTGTTCTATTGATCTGTGTGTCTGTTTTTGTACCAGTACCATGCTGTTTTGATTGCTATAGTTTTGTAGGATATTTTGAAGTCAAGAATTGTGATGCCTTTGTTCTTTTTTCTCAGGACTGCTTTGGCTATTCAGGGTCTTTTGTTGTTCCATATAAATTTTAGGATTCTTTGTTCTATTTCCATGAAGAATGTCATTGGGATTGGGATTGCACTGAATCTATAGATTGCTTTAGGTAATATGGACATTTTAACTATGTCTGTTCTTCCAATCCATGAGCATGGAATATCTTTCCATTTCTGTACGTCTTCTTCAATTTCTTTCAATAATGTCTTATGGTTTTCAGTGTATACGTCTTTTACTTCCTTGGCTTATTCTTAGATATTTGATTCTTTTTGTTGCGATTGTAAATGGGATTGCATTCTTGACTTCTCTTTCTGCTAGTTCGTTATTAGTGCATAGAAAAGCAACTGATTTTTGTAAGTTGATTTTGTACCCTGCAACTTGGCTGTAGTTGTTGATTATTTCTAGTAGTTTTCTGATGGATTCTTTAGGATTCTCTATATACAGACTCATGTTGCAGCAAACAGCAAGAGTTTTACTTTTCCTTTCCAATTTGGATAGCTTTTATTTCTTTTTCTTGCTTGATTGCCCTGGTCAAAACCTCCAATACTATGTTGAATAAGAGTGGTGAGAGTGGGCACCCCTGTCTTATTCCTGTTCTCAGAGGGATGGCTTTCAGTTTTTCACTGTTAACTATGATGTTGGCTGTGGGTTTGTCATATATGGCCTTTATTATGTTGAGGTACTTTCCTTCTATACCTATTTTATTGAGAGTTTTTATCATAAATAGATGTTGGATTTTGTCAAATGCTTTCTCTGCATCTACTGAGATGATCATGTGATTTTTATTCCTCATTTTTTTGTTTTTTAAAATAATTTTATTTATTTATTTATTTTCCCCCCCAAAGCCCCAGTAGATAATTGCATGTCATAGCTGCACATCTTTCTAGTTGCTGTATGTGGGACGCGGCCTCAGCATGGCAGGAGAAGCGGTGCATGGGTGCGCGCCCGGGATCCGAACCCGGGCCACCAGCAGCGGAGCGCGCGCACCCAACCGCTAAGCCACGGGGCTGGCCCTATTCCTCATTTTGTTAATGTGGTGTATCATATTGATTGATTTGTGGATGTTGAACCATCCCTGCATCCCTGGAATAAATCCCACTTGAACATGGTATATGATCCTTTTAGTGTATTGCTGTATTTGATTTGCCAATATTTTGTTGAGGATTTTTGCATCTATGTTCATCAGTGATATTGGCCTGTAATTTTCCTTCTTTGTGTTGTCCTTGTCTGGTTTTGGTATCAGGGTAATGTTGGCCTCATAGAATGAGTTAAGAAGTGTTCCATCTTCTTCACTTTCTTGGAATAGTTTGAGAAGGATAGGTATTAAATCTTCTTTGAATGTTTGGTAGAATTCTCCAGAGAAGCTATCTGGTCCTGGACTTTTGTTTTTTGGGAGGCTTTTGATTACTGTTTCAATCTCTTTACTTGTGCTTGGTCTACTCAGATTCTCTATTTCTTCTTGATTCAGTTTTGGGAGGTTGTTTGAGTCTAAGAATTTATCCATTTCTTTTAGGTTGTCCAGTTTGTTGGCATATAGTTTTTCATAGTATTCTCTTAAAATCCTTAGTGTTTCTGTGGTATCCATTGTAATTTCTCCTCTTTCATTTTTAATTTTATTTATTTGAGCCTTCTCTCTTTTTTTCTTAGTGAGTCTGGTTAAGGGTTTGTCAATTTTGTTTATCTTCTCAAAGAACAAGCTCTTAGTTTCATTGATCCTCTCTATTGTTTTTTTAGTCTCTATTTCATTTATTTCTGCTCCAATTTTAATTATTTCCCTCCTTCTGCTTACTTTGGGCTTTGTTTGTTCTTCTTTTTCTAGTTCTGTCAGGTGTAGTTTAAGATTACTTATTTGATGGGGCCAGCCCCGTAGCATAGTGGTTAAGTGCGCACGCTCTGCTGCTGGCGGCCCGGGTTCGGATCCTGGGCGCGCACCAATGCACCTCTTGTCAGGCCATGCTGTGGCGGCATCCCGTATAAAGTAGAGGAAGATGGGCACAGATGTTAGCCCAGGGCCAGCCTTCCTCGGCAAAAAGAGGAGGATTGTCATGGATGTTAGCTCAGGGCTGATCTTCCTCACACACACACACACAAAAAGGATTACTTATTTGAGATTTTTCTTGTATGTTGAGGTAGGCCTGTATTGCTATAAATTTCCCTCTTACTACTGCTTTTGCTGTATCCCATAAGAATTCGTATGTTGTGTTTTCATTTTCATTTGTCTCCAGGTATTTTTTAATTTCTCCTTTGATTTCTTCATTGATCCAATGGTTGTTCAGTAGCCTGTTGTTTAGTCTCCACATATTTGTGAATTTCCTAGCCTTTTAGTTGTAGTTGATTTCTAGTTTCATAGCTTTGTAGTCAGAAAAGATGCTTGATATGATTTTAATCTTCTTAAATTTTTTGAGGGCTGCCTTGTTTCCCAGCATATGGTCTATCTTTGAGAATGTTCCATGTGCACTTGAGAAGAATGTGTATTCTGCTGTTTTTGGATGGAATGTTCTATATATATCTATTAAGTCCATCTGGTCTAATATTTCATGTAAGGCCACTGTTTCCTTGTTGACTTTCTGTCTGGGTGATCTAAGTGGGGTGTTGAGGTCCCCTACTATTATTGTGTTGCTGTTGATTTCTCCCTTTAGGTCTGTTAATAGTTTCTTTATATACTTTGGTGCTCCTGTGTTAGGTGCATATATATTCATAAGTGTTATGTCCTCTTGGTGCAATGTCCACTTTATCATTATATACTGCCCCTCTTTGTCTCTCATTGTCTTTTTTATCTTGAGGTCTGCTTTGTCTGATATAAGTATGGCTACAATTGCTTTCTTTGCGTGCCATTTGCTTGGAGTATCATCGTCCATTCCTTCACTCTGAGCCTATGTTTGTCTTAATAGCTGAGATGTGTCTCCTGGAGGCAGCATATTGTTGTGTCTTGTTTTTTAATCCATCCTGCCACTCCGTGTCTTTTGATTGGAGAATTCAATCCATTTACATTTAGAGTGATTATTGATATATAAAGGCTTAATACTACCATTTTATCTCTTGTTTTCCAGTTGTTCTATATTTCCATTGTTTCTTTTCCCTTGTATTTCTGACTGCCATTTCAGTTTGGTGGTTTTCTGTGATGGTTTTATCTTTATTTATGATTTGTGGCTCTGCTCTGATTTTTTGTTTATTGGTTACCATGAGGTTTGTATAAAAGATCTCATAGATGAGATAGTCCATTTTCTGATAGCCTCTTATCTCTGTTAGCCTAAGCAGGTTCCATCCCTTTCCTCTTCCCCTTCTGAGTTATTGTTGTCACAACTTGTTCTTTTCTGTGTTGTGAGTTTGCAACTAAATTGAAGTGTTTCTAGTTATTTTTCTTTTTTTGGTGAGGAAGATCAGCCCTGAGCTAACATCTGTGCCCATCTTCCTCTATTTTGTATATGGGACACCTGCCACAGAATGGCTTGATGAGCAGTGCATAGGTCCACACTTGGGACCTGAACCTGTGAACCCTGGGCCGCTCAAGCGGAGCATGCTAACATAACCACTATACCACCAGGCCAGCCCCTATAGTTATTTTTGATGCTTTCCTTCCCTTTGTCTTTTATGTTATAATTGTTTACTAACCTATTCTGATATAGAGCTACAATTTGTTGATTCTGTCTATTTATCTCCTTGTTCAAGATTTTGTAAACCTTTCCTTTTTAGTTTCAGATGGGAGGGCTTCTTTTAACACTTCTAATAAGGCAGGCCTAGTGGTGATAAACTCCCTCAGCTTCTGTTTATCTGAGAAAGCTTTTATTTCTCCATCATAACTGAAGGATAGTTTCACTGGATAGAGTATTCTTGGCTGAAAGATTTTGTCTTTCAGTATTTTGAATATATCATTCCATTCTCTCCTAGCCGGTAAGGTTTCTGCTGAGAAATCTGCTGAAAGCCTGATAGAGGTTCCTTTGTAGGTTATTTTCTTCTGCCTCGCAGCCTAAATATTTTTTATTTGTCATTGACTTTTGCGTTTTACTATTACATGCCTGGGAGAAGGTCTTTTTGCACTGAAGGAAATCAGGAGAGACTGTCGATCCAAAACACAGGTCTGTGAGGGCAGCTAGGAAACTGTTCCGGAAGCTTTTGTGCGCATGCTGGGCTGCCCCTGGCTCCTCTTACAGTTGCGCTGGCCACTGTGTGAGGACCTGCGACCTAGATCATTCCTGCCAGGGAGGGGGGGTGTCTGCTCACCTAGTTCCACTGTTTCCCAGGGATCCAGTCCACCCACCTTCAGATGTATGGCTGTGTGGATCTCTTAGACGTCCTGTTGTGCCATGTAGGGAATCCTCTGTTGGTTAATGAATGTCCATTTAATGGAACTTAGAGGGGAGAGACAAAGGGAACAACTCACTCCTCCATCATGCTGATGTCACCTGTTCTTTGTTCTAAAAAGGTATAAAACTGTACTGAAAACCATGCTTCTCTAGAATGCTTTCTTCATTTGTGGAGACTGCCTTCCTG
The DNA here is from genome assembly GCF_057802395.1 of Ceratotherium simum simum. Lineage (NCBI taxonomy): Eukaryota > Metazoa > Chordata > Mammalia > Perissodactyla > Rhinocerotidae > Ceratotherium > Ceratotherium simum. The sequence goes on along the minus strand of NC_141928.1, from coordinate 7,762,478 downwards.
GGCTAGTTCTCAGCTTGGCTCAAGTAAAACTCCCCCTATCTGTCTTATCTATAGATAGGTTATTGGTTACTTGCATCGACATCCCTGACACTCATACATGGTCTGGCACTGCCTAGGAACTCAGATAGTTCCTGAAGTGAATGAGTGAACTTCTAATCTAGAGGGCAGCAGCTGCCACATTTTGGGGAAACGGGCCCAGAGAGGGAAAGAGAGTTTCTGAAGGGACTGTGAGCACAAGCCAGTGTGGCTGGGGTGTGGTGTGCTGAGTTAGACTTTGTGCCTCTAATCTTGGGGCCGCCCTGTCTCTGAACTCCCTGCTGGATGAGAGGCCAGAGCGAATGGCCAGCCCTGCCTGGGGCAGCTGGGGCTCTGGGAAAGTTGGGGTTCTGGAAAAGCCTAGGTCTTGGGGCTTGTCCGAGGACTCCTCCAGGCAGTGGGAGGAGGCAGCCAGCAGTTGGGTTCATGGGGTGCAGGGAGGTTCAGAACCTGGGCCTGTCTATCGGGCGCACCAGGGTTCAAATCCTGGCTCTGCCAATTACTAGCCAGGTGACCTGGCAAATGATGGGGCACTCTGAGCCTTACTATCCTCAGCTACAAACTGGGAACATTAAGAGCTGCTTTGCAGGCTGTTGGGAAGACAAACTGAGTGACTAAGGCTGGAACACCTCCCACGATGCTCAGAGCAATACCAGGGGCATCATTGGTCTAACTCTCAGCTCAGGGAGGAGGCAGGTTCCTCCTACAGCTTCCCAGGGGTCTCCTCACAGCATTCACGCCTGCACTGCCCAGCCCCTTGTCCACACGGCAGGTCTGACCTGTCACCTCTGCCATCTCATGGGACCCTGCAATAGCTCCTAGACACATCTCCATCAGAAATGCATCCATAAGTACACCAAAGATATGCACAAGGATGCTCCTAGCATCACTACTTGTAAATTTAAACACTCCAAATGTCAAATGGACAATAAACTGGTGTGTTCATAGCATGGAATACCACACAGTAACGAGAGAGAACAAATTACAACTAGAGGCCACGACATGGATCAATCTCACAACATGGATCAATCTCACAAACACAATGCCAGTGAAGGAAGCCACACAAAAAAGGTACACACTGTAGAATACTGCTTATAGAAAGTACAAAATCAGGCCAACCTAATGTACAGTGTTAGAAGTTGGGATGGTGGTCACCTTGAGGTGACAAGATGGGTGTCGGGGGCTCCTGGGGCCCTGGTTCTTGATCTGGGGGCTGCTTACACTTTTAACAGAAAGGTGGTCAGCTTTGTGTGACAAGCACCCTCTTGATCAGGGGGCTGCCTGGTATGTTTTGTTTGTGAAACTTCATCAAGCTATACACATTCGACTTCTGGAATTTCCTGTATGAACGTTATATTTTAATTTTTAAGAAAAGCAAAATGATGCAGAAATAGACGTATAATGATGTACACCTGAAATTTTTACAATGTTATAAACCAATGTTACTGCAATAAACAAAAAATTAAAAAAAAAAAAAAGAAAAGCAAAATGAAACCAACCAACCAACCTATCCTTCAGAGCTCCCCCCTGTCCTCACCACCAACAGTGGCCCTCAAAGTTTTGGGAGCCCAGGCCCCTGTCAACCTCCCTCCTCCCTCAGCACCTCCCTTCTCCCTCTCTCTTGCCCTTTTCACCCAGCCACACTCCTGCCTCAGGACACTTGCTTATGCTGTTCCCTTTGCCAAGAAAACCCACCCTGGATAACTCCCTCTCATTTTGCACTTGCTCATCCTCGTCACTTCCTTGGAACGCCCTCCCTGAGCTGAGAGGACCCCAGAGTCAGACAGGCCTGGGTCTCAGGGGTTTGTCTCTTTAGGCCTATTTGCTCATCAGCGAAATGGCCACTAACCAGGGGCCATGCAGCCAGACCCAGGATGGCTGCCCTGTCCCAGGGAACTATTCTGGGAAACTCACAGCCCACTCCTCACACCTCCTGCTTCTCAGAAGCTAATAATGGCAGTGCCTGAGGTAGCTGAGGGCAGGTGACAGGGAAATGGGGCCAGCTGACTCAGACAAGCCCAGGCTGGGCCAGGTGGGGAGCTGAGCACAGCTGAAGGGGGCCAGGGGGCCCTCCTGGCTCACTGGAGGGTTCTGAGTCACCGTCATCACCCCAGCTCTCTTGCTCGAGCCCACAGTCCTGGCCCCAGCTGTCCTGCAGGCTCGCAGAGAGAGCCATTCTGGTCGGTGGGAGTCCCTAGTTTATTTTCTCTCCTCCTCACCAGCATTTATGTTATTTATCAGGCACTTGTTCTAGGTCTGGCCTGGGCCAGTCTCAAATACATAACAGACCCTTCTTCATGTTGCCCTGGGCTTCTCCAGGTGTGGCTGGAACCACCTGTATCAAAACCCCCAGGGGCCGGCCCCGTGGCTTAGCGGTTAAGTGCGCGCTCCGCTACTGGTGGCCCGGGTTCAGATCCCGGGCGCGCACCGACGCACCGCTTCTCCGGCCATGCTGAGGCCGTGTCCCACATACAGCAACTAGAAGGATGTGCAGCTATGACATACAACTATCTACTGGGGCTTTGGAGAAAAAACAAAAGAGGAGGAGGATTGGCAATAGATGTTAGCTCAGAGCTGGTTTTCCTCAGCAAAAAGAGGAGGATTAGCATGGATGTTAGCTCAGGGCTGATATTCCTCACACACACACACAAAAGAACCCCCAGAGCACAGAAGAATGCAGACTCCAAGGCTCCATCCGTGATCTGGACCAACCCAGGCCTCAGTGGGACCCAGGAATCTGCATTTTATACAAGGTGATCTCAGTGCTGCATGAAGTCAGAGAACCATTGCTTACTGAGACAGACAAGGAACCGATTATAGTCCAGTGTGGTCAGTGCTGAGGTAGGAGAGGGGATGCATCTGTGGGAGCCCAGTGGAGACCCCTCACCTGGCCACGAAAACCTCTAAGTGAGAACAAAAACCTGAGCCAGACTTGGCCAGAGAAAGTGGAACAGGAAGGGTGATGTATTCCAGGCAGTGGACCAGCATGTGCAAAGGCTAGGAGACAAGAGGAGGACAGGGTACTTTACTTGGACTGTGAGTAATTCAATCCAGCCTGAGAGAGTGGGGGTAGCGGAGGGAGAGGTGGGTGGGAAGGTGTGGCTGTTTACGCAGCGCCTTGTAGGCCAGTGAGAGGAATGTTTTGGGAAAACGGAGGTGTAAATGGAAAACTGGCTTTGTGTTTAAAATGCTCCCAAGATGCCTCATTAAGCAGCATAAATGTGACTGAATCAATAAATCTTTGTTAATTGAATGAAAGGAGGAAGGAGTCTAACTTCAATTAAGCTTCCTTTCTGTAAGGCGTTTAGGGCGCCGACTGTGCGCCCCGCCCCAGGAGTTCCCTCCCCCACCCCACCCACGTTTAACAGAAAGGTGGTCGGCTTTGTGTGATTTGCCCTGTCGCCGGTCAGTAAAGGGCAGAGAAAAGGCCCCTCTGGGTCTCTGGCCTCAGTTTACTCATAACTAAAAGTGGGTGGTTTTAGATCCTATCGTGCCAAGGATGCGTCCCCGCTTCGAGCATGCGCTCTGACCGGCGCCCAGGTCAGGCCCACCCGGGCCGCCTCCGGGTGCCGGGGAAGCCTTCACTCGGCGCAGGTCCCAGCCAAACCAAAGCTCCCACCAAAGTCCAACACGCCCCCCAAGCTAGCGCCTGATTGGCCTGCCCAACCCACACTGAGAGCCGGCCTCACCTTCTGACTGGCTGTTCTGCTCTCTGTTGTGTGCTGGAACCCTCCTCTTCCCTGATTGGCTAGGCAGCTACCTGCGCTCGTCCCGGATTGGGCGCCGGTTTGGCCGGCTCGCAGGCTCCAGGGGCCCCGCTCTCTGATTCGCCGCTCGGGCCAGCCCCACGGCCTGCACGCTGAATGGCTGCGCCGCTACCTGTAGCGGCCTCCGATTGGGTGCGCGGCGCCTCCCCGGCGTGATAGGTCAGGACCACCGCCCCCCTGACTCCCCATTGGCTGCTCGGAGAAGCCCGGTCTCCGGGTAAGATGGCAGCGGACGGACAGTGCTCGCTCCCCGCTTCATGGCGGCCGGTGACCCTCACCCACGTCGAATATCCTGCAGGTAAAAGGCGGCCTCGGCTCCGAGCCCTCCTTCCCGGGGCCGGCCCCTCAGCCCCGGGCGCTCGGGCCCGCGCGAGGCCGCGGAGGGGGCGCCGGGGGGCCGGGGTGAGAACTGTCAAATAGTGAGCCGTGGAGGGGCTCGGCCGGCGCGCGCGCCGCGCAGGCGCAGTAGCGCGGCGATGAGCTGGGCGAAATTGTGAGCGGCTCGCTCGCGCACTCTGCGGCTGCGCGGCCGGGGCGCTCCCCCGGGTCCTGGGGAGCGGGTGGGCTGCAGGGGGCCGGGGATCTGTGTGAGGCGGGAAGGGTTCACTGGCCTGGACCTGGGCCCTTCTTCCCCGCCCTCCCCGGAGCCAAGGAGGCCGGCCTCCCTCCCTGGCGTGCAGGGAGTGCCTGTTTCCTTCAAACAGCGCTTTGGGGCTGCCTGCAAGAGAAAGAGCTCCCCGTTGCTGGGAGTGTGCAAACCGAGGCCAGGCAGCTCTTCGTTGTTTGAGCACTTCTGGTGCTACGCCCTTAGCAGGGCATTGCTCCACGACAGTGGGGACCCGGTGAGGGGGCAGGCAGCCCCCGGGATCTTGACTTCTGGAGCTTCCCATCAGACGCGTCTCTAGCAGCGCAGGGTTATCCAGCTGGGAGGTCCTTTAGCGACCTTTCTGGAGGCGGTCTAGTAGAGTGATGCAGAACTTGGGCCTTGGGGTCAGAGGTATCTGGGCTCACGATCAGGCTGAGGCCTTGTGCGGGTAGCTTCACCTCTCTGTGCTCCATTACTTGACCTCTAAAGTGGGACTCATCGCAGTGCCTCCCCTGTGCTGTCGTGTGAGAATCTAATAACAGGAAGCATGAGAAATGCTGAGTGCAGTGCATGGCAACAGTAAACATTTAATAAATAACTCAAGTTAATGTTATCCTACTCTCCCAGGATCCTCTAAAGCGCCCCCCCCCGCCCCCGCCTCCCGTAGGTTGGTTGGGTGTGGGGTGAGCCCCTCATTGACCCTCACTGAGTTGCTTTGGGAAGGGCCTGCTCATGCTGTGCTCATGGGCAGAGATGCAAAAATCTGGCCCTGCTGAGGACCCCAGGCAAGATGCCAGGGAACTTTATACTGGGAAACTGGGTGCTCTGGGTTATACTGGGGGTAGGGTTGCCCTGTCAGGTACTGGACCCTACTTGCCTGCCTGCTCACCCGCCATTCATCCATCCATTCATTCAGCCAGTGTCCGCTGAGCACCTCCTGAGCGCTAGAACCTGGACTGGCTCTCGGTTTAGAATGATGAACAGGCTGGTATGTCCCTGCAGTCCTGGACTGTGGGAAAAAACCCCACTTTACAGGAGGGAAACCATGACCTGGAGACTGGAGGGACTTGGCTAAGGCCTCAGCGCCTTCATGACTCCATCCCACCCCTGGGCCTCAGAGTGGCTTCTCTGAGTGCTCACAATCTAACAGGCAAGAAGAAGGAGCCTGGCACTTGTGAGCAGTGTGAGACAGGCTGTGATGAGGGACCTTTGCAGGGACTGTGGGGGCCCGGAGGAGGGACCTGGCTGAGCCTGGGGGCATCTGGTGATGCCTGGCGCCCTGCTAACTCTTCTATGGCCCCCTGCGCTTCTCCTCCGTACCCTCATCACACTGATGCTTGCTTCCTTCATCCATTCACTTAGCATCGTTTCTGAGCTCTGCTGGGCTTGGGGGATTGAATGGGGTGTAAAGAGACCCCTGTCCCTGCTCTCAGGGAGCCTACCGTGTGGAGGGAGCGGCAGACACTGGCCCGATGTCTACACTAACAAGCGTGTTGTGAACAATGCCCCGTTACAGGTTCCCCCAGACGGAGAGCTCCGCAGTGGCAGGAGCCCATCTGTTTTTGCCACTCTGGTGGGTACTTAATTTATGTTGAGTTAACCCAGACAGCGTCCCAGGCGGAGGAAATGGTGTATGCAAAGGTCCAGAAGTAGGACAGAGCACCATGTGTTTGGGGAACTTGAGTTCAGTCCCTGGAATTGGAGCAGAGAGTGGGAGGGAGGCAGGGCCGGGAGTGCAGGGCCTGATGAGCTGGGCTGAGGTGGGACTTATCCCAAGGGCAGAGGGAGCCACGGAGGGGCTTGGATCAGAGAGTGGCGAGGCCAGAGTCGCTGACAGCGTCTGCAGGAAGGCCCAAGGGTAGCGCCGGCTGTGGGACGGGTCATGGAGGTGGTCAAAGATTTGGGGGCACCAGCTACACCCTGTCCTTACGGCCCAATACCCCGGGCATCAGCTGGGCAGCTGAGAGACCCAGGATTGCAGGGCTGGAAGGCACCAGGCTGTTGTGTGGATGAGGAGACAGAGGCCCAGAAGAGGGAAGGGCCTCACCAGGGGTCACCTCGCGGGCCTGTGGCAGCACCAGCACTTGGACCTAGGTTGCTGGCCTGTTCTCCCAGGCCAGCTCCACACCAGCCCTGCCCTGGGTGGGTGGGGGTAAGGCCAAGTGTGTGCCGATCTTTTCAGCCTGGAGTCTGGGCACCTCCCTGCTGCCTGCGTGAGGCCAGGCGGGTGTCGTGGGCCATTTCCCACGCTGGGTCCTCCCAGCCTCTGGGTGAGCAGAGCCCCCAACATGGAAGTGTCCTGGGTGCCAGGGACTGAGCTGGGTGTCAGCCAGGCCCTGTCTCATCCGAGCTCACACAGCCTTAGGGGGTGGGCACTCGTATCCGCGTTTCACAGGTGAGAGAGCTGAGGCACAGAGGTAAATTCCTGGCCTGAGGCCCAGGAATTGAACCATGCCCTCTGACCCCAGCGTAGCCAGGTAGCTGCCCTATCTCGGATGGTGGGGGTGGCCTTGGACTCGGTGTCACCTTGCCCTTGGGCAAAGGGGAAAGTGGCTCTTGTCTCTGGGCTTCAGTGTCCTCATCTCTCAGAAGGGCTGGTGGTCCTCACACTGCCTCCCTCCCAGGCCTGTTAGGTGGGGAAATTTCTTGCCCGTAGGGAGGTGGGAGAAGTGGGGATGGCACCAGAAGGCCATATTGGGCTATGCAGTGTCCTCCTCTCCCCTGGCCTTGGTCCCCATCGGAGTCTGCAGTGTAAACCCAAATCCGTGTGGAGTCCAGAGAATCCCAGGTTCCCCTGGAGGCTGGGGCGGGGCTGGGATGGCCTCAGCACAGCACTGCGGTCCAGAGGCACCCATGTGCCCGCCAGTCTGCCTCCTGGTGCCGGGTTCAGACCAAGCCAGGATCCAACTCCTGCTCTGGTGGGGTGATGGGTATAGTACCAGGCCACAGACTTGGATTTTAGTCCAGATCCCACCTTCTTCTTCTGGCTCGGTGACTTTGGGCAAGACATACAACCCCTGTGGGACTCGGTTTCTTCATCTACAGAATGGGAACGGTGCAGGCGCCTGCTTTAAACGCGTGGTCTGTGAACTTCAGTGCTCAGTAGACAGACAGCGGCACGTTGTGCCCGTGACTGAGTTGCTCCGCCGGCTGGTCGATGAGGCTCCCACAGCTGCTTGGCCCCCACCCGGTCCTGCGGGGGCTCCTTCCTGGCTCAGGCCCCTCTGCTGATGCCCGTGCCCCATCCTCGTCCTGTTCTGTCTCGCCCAGGTGATCTCTCTGGCCACCTCCTTGCCTACCTGAGCCTCAGCCCTGTATTTGTCATCGTCGGATTCGTGACCCTCATCATATTCAAGCGGGAGCTGCACACGGTGAGTGGATCTGTCTCCACCCGCCCCTCCACTGCTCCCCAGTGCCCCCAGCCCAGGGAGGAGGGACTGCACCGTTTCATCCGGGTGCTTTGCCTTCCCTTCCTTGCTTCCACCTTTCTTGGGGTGTGGGGAGCCTCGTGGATGCTTCCACATTGTTTACCAGTTGGGTGGGGAGGTTCAGGCGGAGGCTACCGTCTTTGGGGCTGGACAGCGGCCAGCGGGCACTCAGAGTCCCAGCTGACCATGCATCTTCCTGGCAGATCTCGTTCCTCGGGGGTCTGGCACTGAACGAGGGGGTCAACTGGCTGATTAAACACGTCGTCCAGGAGCCACGGCCCTGTGGAGGTAGGGCCCAGGCGGCAGGGGCCTGGAGGTCCCCAGGTCGGGGCTTCACTGGGAAGCCTGCGTCCTCCCATGGCGCCCTGTTCCCCTTTCTTTCCCAGGCCCCCACACGGCACTGGGCACCAAGTACGGGATGCCCTCCAGCCATTCGCAGTTCATGTGGTTCTTCTCCGTCTATTCCTTCCTTTTCCTGTACTTAAGGTGAGCTTCTCTCCCACCTGGGGTGGTCCTGCACTGGCCCCTGCACTGCCAGGGACTCACTGCCAGCCTTCTGGATGCCTCTCTGGGCTTGGCCTCTGTGGGGGTGGGAGGAGCTGCAGCCAAGGCAGAAGGTGCTCAGGGAGCTTTTGGATGGGGCCAAGGGCTATTTGGGAGGCCTGGGCTCCAGGCTCTGGGCTGAGGCTGTCTGACAGGCCTGTTTTCCCAGAATGCACCAAACGAACAACGCCAGGTTCCTGGACTTGCTGTGGAGGCATGTGCTCTCCTTGGGTCTCCTCACCGCGGCCTTTCTAGTCTCCTATAGCAGGTATGGAGGGAGGGAGAGCCCCCACCCCACACCTGCCCCCTGGAGTCTCACTGGATTCTTGGTCCCTGTTGGACCCCATTGTGGACCCGTGTCCCAGAGGCTGGAGGGCGGGGCTGGAAGGGGTCCCAGGCCTCTAGTTTTAAAGGGGTGGGGCTCCCGTTGCCCCTTCCAGCCCAGTCCTTGCTCTCTCCTCCCGGCTGAGCCCAGTGTTCCGAGGACACCTCCACACACCAGCCACCTGTTCCCAGCACCCTGGAGGAGCTCCTTGTGGAGTTCCAGGGCTGGACAGAAGGGAGCAAATCCCACCCTAGCCATCCCTTCACTTCTAGAATCAGGGGAGCCCCAGTGGGGTCCAACCCCCTGCCTCCTTCTGGAAGTAGATCTGAGGCTGTGTGCTCCCAGGAGCCTGTCCTGTCTGTGTGTATCACCTGTGTGTGCACAGGTCCCTGGGAAGCTGGTGCTTGGGTGTGGGGGATTGTGCAGGCCTGCCTCTGGCTGGCTCTCACAAGCTTCCCTCTGTCCTTGGCACAGGGTCTACCTGCTATACCACACCTGGAGCCAGGTGCTCTATGGGGGCGTCGCTGGAAGCCTCATGGCCATCGCCTGGTTTGTCTTCACGCAGGAGGTCCTCACCCCACTGTTCCCCAAGATAGCAGCCTGGTAACTGCCTCCTGTCCCTGTTGCTGCCCCTCCCGCCTTCCTGGGCACTGTGGTCTCTGCCCCTCCTGCGGATGGAGCCGTCAGTGGGAGGACCCAGGCGTCTTGACCCCAGCCTCGGTCTCGCTGGGAGGACCCTAGTGTCCAGGCCTCTGGTGGGCATAGGATACTGGCCTCGCTTGCCTGGCTTCCACCTCCCACAGGGGTGCCATCCCAGGCCCAGAAGCCAAGGTGCCATCCTCTGTCCTTGCCTCAGCTCTCAGGGCCTTAGAAAGCAACCTGAGTCCTCCTGGGCTGAGTGTACTGTGTGGCAGTGCCCCTGCCTGAGTGTCACACAGGTGGCACGTCTGGATCTCCCAGTGGCTCTGGGGTCTAGGGCCAGGCAGAGACTCTCTGAGCGGTGGGGGAGGGTGCAGCACTGGCCCCAGCACTGGTGGAAGAGTCTGGCTGGTGACAGGCTCATGTCCTGATGTGGCCCTGGCTTTCTGGGTGTCTGTCTCTCCAGGCCTATCTCTGAGTTCTTCCTAATTCGAGACACGAGCCTCATTCCCAACGTACTCTGGTTTGAGTACACAGTAACCCGGGCAGAAGCCAGGTGAGTTAAGGGGATAGCAGTCACTGGGTCCTGGCTCAGTAGGGCTCAGCCCCAGGGCAGCCGCTGCCTAAGCCGTCTGCCTAAGCACTGTTCTTGCACTACCTCATTGAATCACCCCCTAGGCCCCATTTTACAGATGAGGAAACTGAGGCTCAGGCGAGGAGGAGTCACTTGACTGAGGACTTGCAGATTGTGGGTTGGGGAGCTAGGCTGTGACCTAGGCTGTCTGGTCCAGAACCAGAGAGCGGGCAGCCCAGATTCCTGGGGCGCCTGTGTGAGGGCTCCCCTTGGGGCTATTTAGTCCAGACACTTTCCTAGAGATGGGTAAACCGAGGCAGTGGGTCAGGGGCTGCCTGTGGCTGCACAGCAAGTGAGGGCAGAGGTGGGCTTTGGAGCTCCTGACTTGGATCTCCCCCTCCACTTACCCCAAATCCGGGGTGGGTTGCCTCCCTAGTTCAGAGAGGGAGCTGAGGTGACGTCAGGCTCCAAAGCAGGCGTGGGAGGTTTCCCAGGAGCTGGTGAGAGGAACGGGGGGTAGGGGGGGTATGGCGGAGCGTCGCAGCAGCTGGGAAATGTGTCTAGTCCATCATGGTCCACATTATCCTAACGAGTTTAAGGGTGAAGTCCCGGATCCGTGAGGAAAGGGGATTTGAGGGCATTAGGGCAGGCAATCCCATTATTGGTGGAAAGGCCCTAGCTGGCCCAGGCCGAGCTCTCCACCAGGCCCCGCCTCCCCCCACCTGGCTGGCTGCCACAGTCTCTGTGCGCACCTGCTCTGTGCCCGGCGGTGTGCTGGGGGTAGGCACAGAGACAGACAGCCACAGCGGGCAGGGGGACACAAAAGAGGCACCTACCTGTGTGATCAGTGCCCCAGGCTCGAGAGCTCGTGACAGGAACCTGAATGTGGGGGTGAGGTGGTCGGGCCTGCTGCCCTGGGGAGACAGACCTGAGTGAGGAGAAAGACCAGGCCTGTTGAAGTTGGGGTTTGGCCAGGAGAGGGCCCTCAACAGAGGGAACAGCATACGCAGAGCTGAGGTGGGAGGAAACTTGGCGAGTCCACCAGACAGACAGACAGGCTGGTGTGGCTGGAGCCCAGGGAGCAAGGGGAGTCGGGGACAAGGCTGGGGCCGCATCGTGCAGGTCCTATGGGCACAGTTAGGCTTGTGGATTCTAACTGGGACCCTAGATAAGCCCCATTCTCCTTTCTGAGCCTCAGCCAGCCCCTCTAGAAAATGGGGTGATTATCCCTGCTTCCCTCAGGTTCCTGGGCCCATCATGGATGTAGCCACACCCCCAAACCAGGTATTCCGATCCCCTCTATAACCTCCCTCAGTCATTCTCCTACCTTTGCTTACATACGTCCCAGATGGAGAACTCACTACTTTCTTGTCTGTTTTTGGTAATAACAGAACCCTGCTTGTGCTGGCTTCTCTGTAAAGGGGAACTCCCCATCATTTGTTGGAATCCAGCCGGGGCCCTCTTGTTTTCGCATCCTGGCTCGCACTCCTGCCCCAGTCTCTTGGCTCTGTTCGTGGACGCCAGGGCTTAGAAACCTGTGATACAGGCCCAGCCAGAGAGATTGACCCTCTCTAGATCCCAAGTCCCGAGTCCAGGGCAGGAGCTCTGATTGGCCCAGCTCGAGTCAGTCACTGGGGCTCCTGGGGGTGGGCATTCACCCATCTCGAAGGGACTGTGGATCGGGAGGGACAGGTGAGAAGGCAGGTCACTGAATGCCAGGAGGCCCTTCATTTGACCCCTGGGCATTCTCACATCTAACCCCCACGCCCATTTTGCAGGAACAGACAACGCAAACTGGGGACAAAACTGCAGTGACCAGTGAGTGTGGCTGAGTCCAGCCTGCAGATCTGGCCTGCACGATGCCTTGCGGGATGGACGGAATGACAGACAGAGGGACAAAGCAGAGACCTCTACAGACCCAAGTCACCAAGTGGAGCCTTTTTTTTCCTTATTTTAATTTTAATGAACAAGGTGGACCAAAGGGCCGAGCCAGCCCCTCAACCAGGACCCTGGAGGGCCTGCTGCCAGGGGGCCACATGGCCAGAGAGCCTCGCTGTGCTGCTGCCAGCCCCCGTCGGGCAGAAAGTGCCCTTAGCATGGGCACTGGGGTGTGGGGTAGAGGAGGAGGGCTTGCACTTCTGGTCTCGGGGCCAGGAAATCCAGGTGGCGTGAAAAATACTATTTATTTTTTGGTTTTGTCAAAGGCAGATGGGATTTTGGAGATGGGGCCAGAAGAGCCTGCTCTGGTGGCTGCCCTGTGTACGGAGGGGTCCGGGTCAGCTTCCCAGGCTCTGTGCCCTGAGCCTGGGGGCAGGCTGCCTCTCCCTGGGCTGGAGAAGTGGCCTGGGGGCCCAGGAGGAGGGGAGCACCCCTGTGCCCTCCCTGCCACCATTGCCATTCCAGAACTCGTTCAGTGTTTCCTTGTCTGGGGGCCAGGGCCCAGAGAGAGCACGCATCTGGTGGCTGCTATCATTGCGTTCTACCCCGTATCAACCCTACACCACAAGGGCTTTTTCTGGTCCCCTGGCCCCGAGACAATGGTCCCTTTCTGACAAAAGAGCCTGCACATGTGGGTGAGCAAACCCAAGCTGTTTACAGCTCTTTTGCCCTGCCATCCAGTAGCAGTTAGTCTTCATCTCCACTCGAACAAAATGCAAAGAACCAGGAGCCGGCTGAGAGGAGTGGGGCAGTGGGTGCCTGACGTCCCCACCCTTCCCTTCCCTCTGTGTGCTCTGAACATTCCTTGTCCTTCCTGACCCCCTTCCAAGTTGCTGGGAACCTGCTCGGGGTCACCCCTGAGTCTGGGGTGTGGGCTCACAGATCCCCACTGTCCAGCTTGGAGGACGCCTCTTCCTAAAGGGACCTGATCTCTAAGTTGCTCTGAAATGGAGTTGTGGAGAGGAGATGCTTCCAGACTCTCGGAAGTTTCTAGAACTGAACCAGGCTGCTTGGGTCCTGTGTTCGAATTCCTCTCCTCCCCCACCTTTTTCTTTGTGGAGGTTCCTAATCTGCTGCTGAAGCACAATATTTTGGTGCTTTCTTTTCTCATTTGTTAAAGACAGTGTCCAAAAGCCATTCCAGATGCCAGGACCAGGGGCCTATTTCTGGGGAAGGTTGGTCAGTCCCCACATTTTCCTCCCCTTCCTTTCTTATTTTTATTTTTTACTTTTTGCCTGAAACAAGCCAGGTGTGAGGTGATTTAAGAAAAATCAATGAAATTGTTTACTATTGTTTTAAAATAAAATCTTGAACTCTGGCGGCTTGAGCGCACGTTGACTGAGCTCATGGGAGGAGGCTGGGGGTAGTTGTGGGGACATGTGATCTTCAGGGGCAAGGATACGGTAAAGACCATAAAATCATGAGCATCTCCAAGACATCCAGTCCCTTCCAGCCCCCAGAGCTGGGGTTTGAATGGCCTCTGCGACATTTCCCTCCAGAGTCTGAGGACCTCACTGCCATTCAGTCAGGATGGTCCCCCGTTTTCAGTCCAGTCTGGCTCTCCTGTGGTCCTGGCTGGCTCTGCCCTCAGTGAGCCTCGTTCCTCCTCCATGTGACAGCCCTTGAGGACGGGGACAGCCTCTGCCAGGATGAACACCTCCACTCCTTGTTTAACTCAGTGTTACTTGAGCACATGGACAGGTGAGTATCTTGCTTTGGAAGAAGAAACTGCAAACTGAGCCAGGTTTTTGGAGGCCTTGTTGGAGCAAGATGATAAGTGAAACCCAACAGCTGGCCTGAGGCGGGGAGTCTGATCCTTGATGCATTAAACAGATGCAGAGCACTGCACTCGCAGGGTGAGGGCGAACCCCAAGTGATCCCGTCCTCACCTGCTTGCAGGCTGGGTGTGGGTCCTGCACGGACCCCTGAACCTCAACATTCATTTAAGGTGGCTGCACTCCAGGTGTGGGGCAGAAACGAACCCATCTCTGGAGGAGGGAACCTTCAGCCTAGACTTCAGTTATTTGTATAAATAGTTTTTAAATGACAGTGAACAAAATAGAGACACAGATGGCCGGGTACAAAAGGAAAGGATGGCGTGACTGAGAACCAGCGGGAGACAGATAATAGAAACAGACCCCCAGATGCCTCAGATCCTGGAATGATCAGGCACAGGCTGTACATTATTTTACTGTTTTAAAGAAATAAAAGACAAACTTGACCATTTCTGTAGAGAACAGGAAACTTTAAAGTGAGCCCTGGCATATTTTACAGTGAATCAAAACTGAAAAATACAATGGCTGAAAAACAAGGGCTCAGTAGGGAGGTCTGACAGCAGACTCAACACAGCCCATGAGGAAAACTGGAGGATAGGTCAGAAGAATCCAGAACACCTCAAGGAGGGAGGGTGGGAAGGGGCTGTCTGGTGAGCCCTGGGTTGTTCTGAGTCCCAGCTGAGCTCGTGGCCTTCACTCCAGTGGGCACCCACCTGCACACCCCGCCCCCTGCCTTGCACTCTTGGAGAACCGACAAGCTCCCCCACTTGTGAGTAATCCAACCCAGCCTTTCCCATTCAGTCAGTCACCAAGTCTCCTTCACTCCAACTCACAAGTGTCTTTGAAATACTTTCCTCCACCTCTCGGGCCACTGTGGGTCCAGGTCCCACCTGTCACTGCCTCCGGGCAGCCAAGCCTCCCTACAGGTTTCCGTCATCTCCAGCCCTGTCAGGCCCCCTTCCAACCATTCCTCAGCATCTTCCTAAAACACCCTCCTCCGTGTCTCAGGATAAAGCTCAGGTCTTTAATGTGGCCCTTGTCTGGGGCTCTGCTCCAGGCCTTCCCTTGATTCCCACCACTGCACTTTCCCAATGAAGACAGCCAAGATCAAGTTCATGCCAAGGCAGACAGACACACTGTAGGAGATCGAGGTAAAAGCCAAGTAATTTTCTTTTTTTTTTTTCCCTTTTTCTCCCCACAGGCCCAGTAGATAGTTGTATGTCATAGTTGCACATCCTTCTAGTTGCTGTATGTGGGATGCCGCCTCAGCGTGGTCTGACAGCAACGCGTCAGTGCGCGCCCGGGATCCGAACCCGGGCCGCCAGTAGCGGAGCGCGCGCACTTAACTGCTAAGCCATGGGGCCGGCCCCCCAAGTAATCTTTAATTCATTAATTTTATTACATTCTCAACTTTCAAATGATGTGTTGCACAAAATATATTAATTTAGAACAGTTCTTTTCCACCACATTTTGCAAAAAAAAAAATCAAATCAGTTCTTCGTCTGTGTCTGGGCATCAGGGTCTGGCTGCCCCGGGACCACCTCTGGGTCAGCTGACCGGATTCTCCTGGGTCCACTCACTGAGCAGTCTGAGAGACAGCAGCACCTTCTGGGTTGCATGGGCAATGCTGTCACTGGAAATTTTATCTGAAGCCACAAGTGCCCACTGGCATAACGTTCAGGCAGTTGGATTTTAAAAATCGATGGTGTAGGAGTGTGTGACCCCAATGCCTCTCTCCTGTGTGTTCAGAGACCTTGAAAGCTCTTGCTTGTCCTGCACCCACTGTTGCAAAGTGTGAGAACACAGGTCACACCCTCGGGAATACTGACTAAATCTTTACTGTTTCTTTGCCTTTTTTCCCCCACCTGTTCCACCAGGGGCCCTCTAAGCAACCCATCTAACACTGATCGGGGTTGTGTACGTGCTAAATGTGTCTTCCCCGAACAGTACTGAGCGGCTCTAAAGAAGTGAGCGAGTCTCCATATTATGAAACCTGTAACAACTCCAATGCAAGGAGATGCTCTCACTTCTGAAAGGTAATTTTTTGGGGAAAAAATCCTGCTTTGTATTCAGACCCAGAGGGTTCTCAGAACTTGAGTTTGGGGAGTCCTGGGTGTCTGCCCACGTGGCGTGCTGGCCTGGATCCCTCTCCCCTCCCCTGTTGCCCAGGGCTGGGTGGGGGGCGGCCCCACCCTGGCACAGCTCATACAGCACTCCCTCAACTCCTGCTGTGGGCCCTGCTCCTGGGACCCCCAGGAGCCCCCAGAGGGAGCAGCACACCTCCACTGCACAGATGAGGAGACCCAGGCTGGGGGACACCAGGGGCCAGCCTAAGCTGAGCAAAGCCTGCGTGCTGTCACGGTAGAATTCTCTTCCAGGTCCTCCTGCTCACGGCCCCTGAACAGGCACTCGCGTCCTTCTTGCCCTGGCCTCACCCCACCCTGCTGGCCTTGCTGGGGTCCTGAGGATCCGCCAGGCCTAGGACAACACCCACTTCCCCCATTGTCTGGGCTCCACTTCTTGTTGCCTGGGACTTTGGGCAAGTGGCATGCTCTCTTGGAGCCTCAGTTTCCTCATCTGAAAAACGGAGAAAACCACTAGACCCTCTCTATATGACTGCCGCAGGTCAGCCAGGCCTGAAGCACCTCACTCACAGGCGACCTTTCCCACCCTTATCACCTTGGTATCTGCTCTTGGGTTTCACCTGTGCCTTCCTTAGGGCCAGAGCATCCCTCTGAGGGAGACTGTTTTCTCTACAACAGCCCAGTACACTTTGGCAGGACACCCTGCCTCTGCCAGGTGCATGGGGCTGGGGGCAGATACAGGGTTCTGGTCAGGTGGCCACATGGCCACATAGGCAGTGGCTAGGGCTGGGAGTGAGAGTGCCCGCTCGGCCACCACTCCTGCTGGGCTCAGTGCGGGGCAGCAGGATGAGGCCTCGGGCCCTGGGTATCCGCCAGACTCCAGTTCACCAGACCCGAGGCTACAGGGCCCCACAGACCCCTGGGGGAGTTGTCCCCACCCACAGCCCATGGGACTGGAGATGCCCGAGTCACGGGTAGGAGGGAGTTGTCTGTGAACACAGCCCTGGGTCCGGGGCCATTCTGGCCCAGAGACCTGAGGTCGGAGCTGGCCCCTTGCTCCCTGACCCAAGCCTGAGGGCCCTTCCTCTTGGCTCCTCTGGGAGCCCTTGGGCCCACCGGCTGCTTGGACACCAGCTCCCAGATGCAGGGAAAGCTGGAAGGCAAGGCCAGGCTTCTGCCCCCACCCTGCCCCCTCCTCGGCTGAAACACCTCTTCACCAAAAAATGTCCCCTTTATTAATTACCTCACATGTTACTATGGTACAACCCGGCACGTGGGTCAGGGATCGAGCTGAGTGAGAGCAAGCGAGCTGGGGCTCGTGAGCCACGTTATCCACAAAAGCATGGCAGCCACGCGGGAGAGGGCCCCATGTGCAGGGCGGGCTGAGGTGAGGCCTTGGGCTACCCCTTCACCAGTACCCCTCACACCCTGGCCTCTCAGCCTTGGCGGGCCTGGAGCCCCCAGCTCCAGATAATCCTGTCTCCAGGTCCTTTGAGAGCCTGGGGATTGGGGAACAGACCCCAGGCG
Organism: Ceratotherium simum simum; assembly: GCF_057802395.1. Classification (NCBI taxonomy): domain Eukaryota; kingdom Metazoa; phylum Chordata; class Mammalia; order Perissodactyla; family Rhinocerotidae; genus Ceratotherium; species Ceratotherium simum. The sequence continues at coordinate 7,745,256 of NC_141928.1, read as the reverse complement.
TGCAGATGGCAGGGACTGGGCAGAGCTGAGCTAGCGAACAAAGGACCTCCCAGTGTCCCACCCGGACAAGGGATGGGCTCAGCTGGTTCCTTTCCCTGGAGGAGTCCTCGAAGGGTGATATGCCGGGCGCCTGGCCCTACGTCCTGCTCAGCCTCTGAACTCAGCCCCGGACTCGGCCCTGGCAGGTGCTGGGGATGATCCACGGAAGGCACTTGGCTCCGGCCTGCAGGCCCCGCCGGGGGTTGCTGTCTCTGGTTCAGTCAGATCTGCGGGGCCCGGGCGAGAGGGAACAAAGGAGTGCAGCCCTGGGGGCGGCCCACCCCAAGGTGGCTTGGCTGTGGCATTGTGGGCCCGAGCCTGGGAGGCTCAAAGCTTGGCCCGGGGGTGGCTCTGCAGCAGAGCACGCATGTCGAGGAGCGCCTTCTCCAGGTAGTGCGCCAGGCGGACGGCATTGGTCTCCGCACAGCTGTTGTAGGCCGACACGGAGAAGTTGATGTGGGCCTCCATGGGGTTGTAGCAGACACCATAGCCGTCGGGGACCACGGGCCCAAACAACATGACACAGTCTGTCTTGGCGGGGACCTAGGGATGGCACAGGACCGAGGCTCTTGTCCCTCCCCTCCCCTCCAGCCCCATGGGAGCACCAGCCTGCCTTTCCACGTCTCTGCTCCCACTGTGCTCTGCCTGAGATGCCCTTTCCTCTCTGCCAGCAGACGGGTTACTCCCTCTCATCCTTTAGGGGGCAGTTCTGGTGTCACCCCTCCACGGAGCCCTCCTCGACATTCTGGGGAGGGCTTGAACTGCTCCCTCCTTGGGGCTCCCCTGAGCCCCCAGCATGTCCCAGGGGGCCGTCACTGCCTCAGTCCCCGTGCTTCCTGCTAGACCATGAGCCCCTGGGGGCAGGAATGGTGGTCTGTCCCTGCTCTATCCCGTGCCCAGCACAGGCTGGCATGGATCAGACGTTCCTTTGTGTCTGACTAGTGAATGAATGAAGCAGATTCTTCCAGGGGGGCCCTGACTTCCCCTCAGCCTGCCCGAGCTGCACTGAAGCCCCCGACCCCAGCTCCTCTGCAGAATCAGCTGCTTCTCATGGGCCTGTGGTGGCCCGGGCGCCCACGTCGCCACCAAGGTCTGCCCACATTCTGGACTTGGGCTCCACCACTGCAGCCTTTGTCCAGCTCTAGCTCCAGTGGGCTCTGTTCCAGCCCACCCCAGGCCCCTGGGGCAGGGGCAGAGGCCTGGAGGGCAGGAATCCCCAGATGGCCCTGGGGCAATGGCCCACCTGGCTGGTGGAGAGGTTGAAGTGCATGGCGATGGCGTAGGAGGTGTCCATGAAGATGTCCGGCATGCTCACCAGGTCCTCAATGGCCTGCAGCTTCAGGCCCAGCAGGTGCCGGTCGAAGGCCTCCCCACGGATGGCCTGCGGGAGGGGGAGCTGTCAGGAGCGTGGCTGCAGGCCCACAGGGCACCGCCGTCCTCCTCAGAAGCCGTGGCAGCGACACCTCTTCCATTTGCTGGCCCCTTGGACCCCTGAGACCAGAGCATCCAGGCAGGAGAGCCCTCACTTCACAGACGGGGAAACTGAGGCCCAGGGAGGCAGGACAGTTCAAGAGTTAAGAGCACAGGCCTGCAGCTGGGTGGCCTGGCTCCGTCCTGGCTGTGGGACCTTCGCAGGTCACTTATATCTTGGAGCCTCAGTGTCTCCTCTGTAAAATGGGAGCCGTCACTGAACTCCCCTCACAGGACGTCTGCATGTAACATGGGCAGAGTCTGGCACACACAGGCGCTTGGAGCCTGAGCCGGATGGGAACCCAGACCTCGACCCTCTTGACTACAGCCCAAGCTGTCAGAGGGCGGGAACCCTGCTGTCTGCCAGACCGTGCGCACCCTCATCCTCCTGGGCTCCAGGCCTCAGGGAGAGCACGACACAAGACCCAGAGGCTAAGCCAGGACCAGGGCAGTCACTGGGCTCAGCCTCGGTTTCTCCAACTAAGAAATGGGGACATTCAGCCTTGCTCTGGGTGCACCAAAGCTCAGGGGAGGGGCAGTTGATGCTAAGAGCAGCTATTTGCTGCAGGAATGGACAGATGGATGGACAGACAGGTGGGAAATGCCACAGGTCAAGCAAGTAGGGACAGAAGGGACTCACTCACCCGGTCAGTGTAGGCTCGGTGGGCCTGCACGGCCTTCCGCAGCAGCTCCACCTTCTGGTGCTCCTAGGGGGTCCGGGTAAGAGGGAGTTCAAGTCCCTTCCTTGTTCCTGCCACCCACCTCAGTAGCCCACTCCCCACCCAGCACCAGATTCTGAGCTCCTTGAGAGCAGGAACTGGAACTGACATCTCTCTAGTGAGTCCCCAGCCCAGGCCTGACATAGTGCAGATGCTTGCTGCTGATGAGTGAATGAATGAATAGTTCCTTTTTCTCTTTGGCTGCCAGGAAGCTCAGGGCTAAATTCATGGCTCCATCTTCTGTTGGATTCCCCTCGCCCAACATAGGGCTGGAATACGGTAGGTGCTCAATCCAGGTGTGTTGATAGAATGAACAAGAAGAGAGATGGCTCAAGCCCAGCTCACCTACCCTCACCCTGGACCTCTCACCGTCACATTGGAGTCATCCATGGCTTTGACGAAGTTCAGTGAGTCCATGGAGGCTGAGCGGATGGTGTCAGTGCGGCCCAGGTGAAACATGCGCAGGGAGGCGCTTTCATACGTGGCACACGCCTGCCCGTAGATCCTGGGATGGGGGGAGATGGGGCTAAGCACAGCCCTGGCAGGTTGCCCCCACCTCTGCCCCCAGGGCTCACCCCTCCTTCGTGGGCGGGCGCGGCGGGTGCACCTGTAGTAGGCCAGCTGTAGTGCCATCTGGATGAAGGCGTCTGGGCTCAGCTTCTCCGACTTGGGGAAGTCTTTCCCAAAGTGATGGAAGAACATCATAGTGATGTCCAGGTCCTGGATCATGCTGGGGGGGACGTGGGCAGGTGAGGAGCGGGTTCCTGGTGGCCCCTGTCAATCCCAGGGAGGGCCCAAGAGCACTCTCAGAACCAGCCAGGTCGAATGGTAGACCTGGAGCACCAGCCCGGCAGCTCTGCCGCCCAGCGCCCGGCACTCACATGCTGAGGTTCTGCTTGGCCTTGTCGATGTCGCTCTTGATCTCAGGGGTGATGTTGAACCGTAGCTTCTTGGGCATGGGCAGGGGTACCATGGGCGACCGCACGAGCTCAGGCTTCTTCCTGCATGAGACAGGGGGCATCAGGCTCATGCTGGTGCCTCGGGAGCCTGGTCCACCCCTGGGATGAGGGTGGGGAGGACGGGTCCCTGAAGCTGGAGGGGGCCAGCCCCGGGAGACTCTTCGGTTTGCTTTTCTGAAAACTGTTTCACTCCGTGGCCAAACAGAAGACGCCTAGAGAGGGGAACAGACTTGTCCAAGGTCATGGAGCTGGGAAGTTTCCGAGCCAGAATTCCAACCCTGGTCTGAGCAACTCTAAAACCTATGCCCTCTTCTGGCTTCCTTTGAAGAAACAGATTCCCAGGCATAAGGGAGAAGCCAGTCTGCCACCCGTGTGTCACCTGTCACTGGAGCTGGGGGCTGGGTGGAGGCTGGGGGACCCACACTCACGTGAATTCGATGACGTGGTCCACAAGGGCGATGATGGGGGGCCCCTCCGCTGTTGCGTGCTCGTAAACGAGCCCACAGGAGCCATCCTCTGCCACGATGAACTGTGGAGGAAATTGGGCACCCGTCAACCAGGTCCCTGGAGCCACTCTCTGGTTGGGTCCCACCAGAGAGGGGAGGGTCTCTCTGAACCGTTATGAATAACAGCTAACACTCATCAGGGACCCATCCCAGGCCACACCAAGCATGCCCCGTGCTCATACACCTCATTGAGTCCCTGCAACTACCCTACCGGGGAGTCCTGCCACCCCCCCCATTTTACAGGTGCAGAGAGGGAAAGTCATGGCCAAGATCGTGCCTCTTTGCCTGGCCCCGCATCCCAGGCTCTCTCTGATGTGCTGAAGGGGTGTGTTGGGGGTGACAGCAGTTTCTGGGCCAGGCCCAGTAATGACAGGCTGACTGGCCGGTAATGACAACCGCGTCCACCTGCTGGCTTCCCACCAGCTTTACAAGCTGGGAGGCTGGGACGCCCAGGCGACGGGCAGGAAGTCCCGAGGCTGCAGGGGGCCGAGTTTGGGTGTGTGTCTGGCGTGGGAGTCATGGCCCTGCCGGGTCCTCACCTGCAGCGTCTTGTCGAACCAGCGGTTGCCACTGTTGAGCTTGCTGCCCCCGCCGTGGAGCATCTGGCCGGCCACGTGGCTGCGGTACACGTCTTCCGAGACCCGAGGCACGGGCGCGTCCAGGCACACGGTGAAGATGCTCTTCTGGATGGAGCGCACCGAGTCCCGGTTCACCTTGTCTGTGGAGACGCGGTAGGGGAGGCACAAGATGGGGGTGTCAGGCCTGCGGAGGCCTCCAGAACATTCACCAAGTGCTGGGAGCTGGCTTCAGAGCTGAACACTCGCCCGGGCCCTGCAGCCCCACAGCACCCCATGAGGCAGGGCCCAACACCTGACCCACTTTAGAAATGAGGAAACAGAAGCCCGGGGTCACCGGAGAGCCAGTGCGGCAGACAGGGATCCAACACAGCGGTCTGACTCCGGGGATGACACCCTTGACCGACAAAGGATGTGGGGGGAATGTGGAGGTGGAGCTGGGCTCCTCAGCCAGAGGACTGGACTCGCATTGCAACTTGCTACTTAACAGAGGGAAACTAACTTAACCCAGCTGAGCTGAGTCTCCTCAGCTGTGAGATGGGGCCAGCAGCACCCACCCCGAGTGGACAGGACTCAGGGCCTGGTGTGGGCAGGGGCCGGGATGTGGGCTTCCCCTCATTCCCGGGGGCACCTCTGATGAGGGTGTTGTACGCCTTGGCCCAGGAGTTGCGGTGGTTGGAGGTGAGGATGCCCACAGGCTCTTTGTTGGTCTGCAGTGACGAGTTCCAGATCTTCTCGAGCTGCGTGAAGATCTGATCCGAGGTCAGGGGCGTCCCATCGCTGTGGTACACATCCAACTCAAAAAACTGTCGGGCACAGGCAGGTGGAGAGGAGGGGACTGCTGGGGTCTCAGACTGGCAGCAGTCACCTCCCACCCCAGCCTCCTCCTGGCCTCGGCGGCCCCGAGGTCAAGCCAGCGCCATCCCAGGCCCAGCTGAGGGGACGGGGTCAAGCCAAAGGTGAGACAGGGGAGGAGATCTTTGCATTGCTTTCCCCAGGCTGGGCAGGCCCACAGCTCCTCCTGGCCTCCCTCAGGCAGGGGCCTAGCCGGGCACCCAGTGGAGATGCCCAGGGCACGCCTGTTCCCGGGGGCACACAGGCATGTGAGCTGGGGAAGCTGACTTTTGGCCTTGCCCCTCCCCCCGTGTAGCAGTGTGGGGGCTGAGGCCACGGGGGCCCACCCACTTGGTAGTTGTGCACCACGGTGATGTGCATGGGCGGCTTCTTAGTCTTGCTGAAGTTGGTGACCGAGTCCTGCTTGGGGCCCGGCAAGCGGCAGGAGGACAGGATCTGATAGTACTGGTTCATGCACAGCGGCTTCCCCCCCAGGTACTCCACGGGCAGGGTCTCGCTGTGGGGGCAGAGGGATGGTAAGTGGGGAGGAGGGCAGGACCAACGGGGAGCTGCTGGGCATGGCTGGGGGCTGGGCCAGGCTTAGTGGAGGCTCACACAGCAGCATCGGGCCCCTCGTGTCCCTACTCCCACTCAGCATGAGCAGGGGGTCTGACAGAGCTGGGCTGGGGTCAGGAGGCCTGCATTCCACCCTGGATGGGCCCTGCTTGTGAGTCACCCTGGAAACTTCCTTCCTCTCTCTGTGCTTCAGTTTGCCATGGAAGACACGCAGCCGCGAGTGAACTTCCGAGGTCCTCCTTGGCTGGGATGCCAATTCCAGGGGTCTCTCGGATAATGTCACCAGGAAGAGGTCCCAGCAGCTGGAGCAGAGGCCCGAGGCGTCCCAATCCCCACGCTCTGTCTCCCCAACCCCAACAGAGGCCAGACCAACAGGAAGTGAAAGGGACTGAGCTCTGGGCCTGCCCAGCACCCAGGCTGACGTGTGGGGCCAGGGCTTGGGGTCGGGCTGCCCCAGGCTGCAGTGGCTGTAGTAATTAGGTAGGCGGGGCAGGGGCGGGACAGGGCTGCTCACTTGTCAATCATGGCCTTGAAATCCAACACACCCTCGATCAATTTGGCAGCGAACCTGGAGGGACCAATTAGAGATCAGAAGCTGTGTGAACACCCCAACAGAGGGGGGGGTCCCTGGGTCAAAGACCCCTGCTGGGTGAAGGGAGAGGCCTGGTCGAGGAGGTGATCAATCGCTTCACTCCTCACTCACTGTCTGCAGAAAGCCAGAGGCAGTTCAAGCACAGGACCCATGTTCAAGTCCCAGCTCACCCTTCTGAGCCTGCCTTCTTATAATTTCTCGAGGAAGGGCTGCTGTGAGGGTTCAGGGAGATGCTCTTGGCCAAGCATCTGACAGGACTTAGGTGCTAATAAATGGCAGCATGATTATGGCCAGATTATGGGTCAGTGCTGGCTGATTCCACCCACAAAGGGCCTGAGGCCCTGATCCATATAGCCTGGAGTCTGGAAGGTCACCCTGCTCTGAAGCATCAGTGATGGAGGGACCTGGGACCTTGGGGCAAGGGAGTGTGAATGGGAGGGCAGTGGCTTGAGGTGTTCCCTTTGCTAGGTCCCTTCCTGTTTCTGGGCCTCTGTGTCCTCCAGGCCACCTCCCTCAAGCTGGCCGTCCTCCCTGGACTGTCTGGGCCACACCAACCACGCCCAATGCCTGGGGCTGCCCCTGGCCCCCAACATGGGGACCAGGAGCTAGAGTTCCCGGGCCTGAATCGCCCCTTCCTGGGGAGCCCTGGTCCCTTTAAGAGAAGCAGGTGGTGGCCATGAGTGGCTGCTCCTTGGGCAGGAGATCCCTGCCACTGGTATTTTTATCCTAGGTAGGACTGGAACAGAGGCCAGGGTAAGTGACACGACCGAATGTGGAAAAGGGGACTGTGTACAAAGGTCACTCCTGTGGCCAGCTAAGGAGAGAGAGAAGGAGGGGGGAAGAGCCAGAAGTGGGGTGAGGGGTAGCTGCAGGGTTAGGGGGAGGCAAGGGACTCAGGCCACAGTTTGGTGGCTAACAGTCATGAAGCTCTGGAGCCGAGAAGACCTTGCTTCCCGTCCCGGATCGGCCAATCCTGAGCAGTGATCTTGAGCAGGTCCCTTCACTGCTCTGAGCCTCAGTTTCCCCATCTGTATAATCGGGATGATGCTCCCTACTTCACGAGGCTATTTGTGGGGAGGGAAGATAATGAACAGGGCTGGGGCCCCTCCAGTCTCGTGGGGGAAGTGGACTGCAAGGCCCTGGCAACGCCTAGAGCCCTGCTCCTGCTCCTCTGGGCCTGCCCCAGCCTCAGCCGCTCACCGGAGCTGTCCCTGCAGATCCACAAAGTCCTGCTTGGGCAGCACGACACCAGGGCTGGAGTGGATGACCAGGGGCTGGCGGTACTGGAGGTAGGCCGTCTTGAGCCACCACTCGGACAGCTGGAGGAAGGACCAGAGTCTGTGAGGACGGGTGGGCAGGGACCTGGAGCCCCATCCCTACTAGAGCCAGGGGATCTGGCTGGGCCCCCTCGACCCCCTCTATGGGGGGCAGATTCTCAGGGTGAATGCTCAGATCTAGAACCCCCACTCCCTTAAACCCACCAGCAGCATCCCATCATCTTCCCCTTAGCGTGAGCCAATCAGCATTAGCAAGAGAAATCAGACGACACTGCCGAGCAAAGAAAGCGAGAGAAAAAGTGCTCTCAGGAAAGCCGGTGGCGGGGAGGCAGGAATGTGGATTCTTTTTCTTTATCTTATAAATCTTTGGTCAATGATTTCACTACTTTTAGAAATAAAAATGTACTCCTGATAGACAGAAAGGCAAAAAAGAGAAAGATACATAAAAAGAAAGTTTTTGCCCGTCCCAGGTGGGCATCCTCCCGGGAGGCAGGAGCCCAGGGTTCAGTGCGGCCCTCAGGACCCTGGTCCTCTGTGGCCTCAGTTTTGTGGGTGTGGGAGTGGGGAGTGGACACCCACTTGGATCTCAAGGCCAGGGCGACCTGGAGGAAGCTCACTGTGAGGATAAGTCATCGCACTAGTGATAAGATGTGGGTCACCCACTCTGTAGCTCCACCCGGCGGTGTGTCCTTTGCCCGGGGTGGGGCTGTTTCCATCAGGTGAGCAGTGTCTCTCTGGTGACCAGCCATGGACATGCTGTTAAAGGCTCCTGTCTTGGGGCTGTGCGGACTCCCAGGTCTCACCCTTGAGCCTTCCGTGCTGACTGCAACATCCCCCTCACCGCAGCCCCCAAGTACACGGCCAGTACGCCTCTCCGGCAGGTCCTCAACCCCTGGAGACCGGGCCCCCACTGTGTTTCCTCACCCCATCTGAAACAGCAGCGGGACGCGCCTCTTCACCACACAGATTCCCCTTGGGGAACTGCTGGCCTGTGGCACCAGGCCACTAGCCTTGGGCCTTTGGCAAGAGGCGAGGGAAGGCTACGTGCCCAGGTTGCACAGCAGGCCAGTGAGCCTGAGGACATGGCCCCTGATCAGCCAGACCCTCCTGTGTAGCTTGGGGCCTCCGAGAGCCGCTGTGTGGCTCTGGGCTTTCAATCTACCTCCCTGGGCCTCAGTTTCCTCCCCTTGGGGACAGCTGGGCTGCTCTTTAGCCAGGAGCCCCCTCACCAGGCATCTCAGATCCTCTGGCCAGAGCTTGGGAAACAAAGGGAGACCCTGCAGACATGGGCATTCCCCCAGTGAGAATCTGTTGGGCAGTGGCAGAGCCCCTTAAGGGGCCCTGTGAGTAGAGAGGGGGTGCCCCAACCCCTTTAGCCAGAAGCTTCTGTTTGAAGAAAGAGTTCCAGGCTAAACAAAGTTGGAAAACTGCTGGATCCCAGACTCTCTAAGCACCTTCCGGGGCCAGCAGCCTGATTCTGGAGCTCAGTACATGTCGCCCACCAGTCACTGACTCTCCGTCCTCCGTGCAGCCCCCACTGTGCCACCTGCTCTCCTCATAGCACCTCCCACTTTATAGGGCCAGAACCCAGCTCCGGGTCTCTCCCGCACACCTGCTTCTCCCCCGGTCAGCCCCATCTCGGCAAATCGCCCTCTCCCTTCCCCCAGTGCCGTTAAGTTAGGCGAGGACTGCCCCTCCCCAGCCCCCATCAGCAAGTGTCATTGGTGCCGCCTCCAAAACATATCCTGGCCCGAATGCCCTTCCACCCTCTCCCTGCCAGCACCTCCCTTGGGTGATGGCACCTGCCTCCCACCAGCCTCCCACCCCACTCTCGCTTCCCTCCCAGCAGCCAGGGCCATCCTTTGTCACTTTGTGTTGAGGTATGAGACTCATACAGAAAAGTGCATGGAGCATCAGTGTAGACATATTTTCACAAGCTGCACACACCCGCGTGACAGATTGAGACACAGAACCAGGGTTATCCATCATCAACAACACAAATCCCCTGCCCGAGCATCGACTGAGTCCTTCTTGCTCACTCAGCACCCTGCCTGGTGCCAGGCACACAGTAAGTGCTCAAGAAACTCTGGCACAAATGAAGGCACCAGAACAGCAGGTATTGGAAAATTCTCTGTGTGCAGCCAGCAACAGGCCATGGGGGGATGCTCACAACCACCCGGAGCATCCGGGTCCCCTGTTCCCCCCACCCTCCGTGAGGATTTGGGGGACCCATGGAGCCTCCCTTCTTACCCAGTTCTCTGTCTTCCTGGCCCTGCGCTCCAGCCCCTTCTGCAGGCGCTCCCCTACGCCCCCGGAGGTCTGAAACTCCTCCACCAGCTGCCTGGTCTGGGCCCACTCCTCCTCGCTCACGATGGGCTGCAGCGCCTTGAGGTAGTGGTCCAGGGACTGCCGGAGCGGGGGCACGGGCAGCCGGGGCAGTGAGTCCTGGTGTGCCTTAAAGCGGCCGGAGACCCTCGTCAAGGAGGAGGGCTTGAGGAAGCCCAGGGGCTTCACCTGCAGACAGAACATCCTGCTCATTCTCTTCCGGCTCTGGGGCCATCCCAAAGCTGCAGTCCTGGCACTTATGTGCCCATCCGTGGGGGCAGGGACAGCCTCTTGGGTGGTGCCCGCCCTGGCTTTCCAGCCCAGAAGCTGTGGTTGTCTCCGCCTCTCAGGAGCCTGGAGACACAGGTGGGGATGGGGGGTGGGGGAGCGTGGCCACCGATCTTGGCAGGGCTCAGGGAAACCAAGTCAGGACGAATGGCACCTGTTGTGGGTGGCACAGGTGAGGGACCATCCTGGGGTGAGGATCCAGCGGGGGGTGAAGTGACTGCTCCCTCCCAGAGGTCCCCACCTCCTTTTCTCCCACCCTTGCCAGGTTGAGAAAGCAGGGGGAAGAAGAGAAAATCAGAGGGAGCCAGATGACGACAGCACCTTTGGGCGAGGGCGAGGCCTTGGACTTTCTCCTGTCTGTGGGGTGGGGGCAGGGGTGGCATGGGGGCAGCGATGCGGCAAGAGAGAGCTGAGTGGCCTGGCAAGGAGGGTGAGAGGTGGCAGAGGGAGACAGGGTGACAGGGTGCCCTGGGGCGGGCAGAAAGAGAGATGGGAGGGTCTAAGGCTGCTGGCAGCAGTGGGCAGGCAAGCTGCAGGGGTTCCGTTCCATACCTGCTCCTTCTGCTGCCCGTCCTCCATGGCAGGACTGAGGTTCTGAGCCCTGTCTGTCTGCCTGGGGCTGGATCTCTAAGCCTAACTGTGCTACCAAGTGGGCGAGCAGAACCTAGCAAGACACAGCCACTTGCCCCGGCTGGAAAGAGAAGACAAGAGTCCAGATTCAGGGGGAGGCAGAGGTGGCAGTGGCGACTGGCTGTCGTGGCTGTGGTGGCATCTGGGGTCGTGGCAGTGGCAGGAGCAGTTGCTCCACCTGTCCCGGCTTCCACAAGTGGAGGAATCGGGAGTAGGTGAGAGGACTGGCGGTGGGCACTGGAGTGGGTGGAGACCTGGAAAACTTTCTTCTCTGGATGGGCCCAGCACCAGGGAGACAAGCCCAGAGGTATTAAAAAATCCACCTGTTGAAATGTGCAGAGATCTGTTTGATGTGGGAAAACTTGGCTGGGGAGAGAAACTGCCTGGCTGCTGGGGTTAAACCACAACCCTGAAATCAGTCCTGAAAATTGGGGTTGGTGCAAGGGAGTAGACACTGGAAAGGCCATAAGTGCACAGCGGCTGCTAAGAGCCCTGTGCATCCCCCATTTCCCTCCTGCACTCTTGGGGGCCCTTCTAGGCTACCCTCCACCAAAGACTGGTTCTCTCGAACTATGGCTTATACAGCTGGGGGCCAAGAGTGGAGGACTTTGGGCATTAAAAATAAACCAAAGGTCGCGCACTCTGATTCGGCGGCCCAGGGTTCATAGGTTCGGATCCCAGGTGTGGACCTATACACTGCTTGTCAAGCCATGCTATGGTGGTGTCCCATATAAAGTAGAGGAAGATAGGCATAGATGTTAGCCCAGGGCCAGTCTTCCTCAGCAAAAAAGAGGAGGATTGGCAACAGATGTTAACTCAGGGCTGATCTGCCTTACACACACGCACACAAAAATAAATAAATAAATAAGCCAAAGGATGTTGGCTTTGGGATTGGGCTAGATTTGAGTCACCAGACCCAGGGCATTCTGGCCAAGTCTCTCTTTGCCTCAGTTTCCCTGGCAGTAAAGTGATCAGGCCAGCCCTGGTGGTCTAGTGGTTAAGATTCGGTGTTCTTGGGCCGGCCCCGTGGCTTAGCGGTTAGGTGCGCACGCTCCCCTGCTGGCGGCCCGGGTTCGGATCTGGGGCGTGCACCGACGCGCTTCTCCGGCCATGCTGGGGCCACGTTCCACATACAACAACTAGAAGGATGTGCAACTATGACACACAACTATCTACTGGGACTTTGGGGGAAAATAAATAAATAAATAAATAAAATTAAAAAAGATTCGGTGTTCTTGACCCCGGGTTCGTTTCCCGGTCAGGGAACCACCCCACCCGTCTGTCGGTTGTTATCTTGTGGTGGCTGCATGTTGCTGTGATGCTGAAAGCTATGCTGCTGGTATTTCAAATACCAGCAGGGTCACCCATGGTGGACCAGTTTCAGCAGAGCTTCCAGACTAAGACAGACTAGGAAGAAGGACCTGTCTATCCACTGCCGAAAAACTGGCCATGCAAACCCTATGAATAGTAGTGGAACATTGACATAGTGCCAGAAGGTGAGAGGATGGCGCAAAAAGGCTGGGCAGCATAGCACTCTGCTGTTCTCAGGGTCACTAGGAGTTGGAATTGACTTGACGGCATTAACAACAAAGAAAGTGATCAGGCCACCCAGCAAGTCCTGGATGATGACCTAGAAGCTGTCTGTGGGATGGGGGACACAGCTCAGGTGGCAATGGCAAGGGTGGGGTGGAGCCTTAGGGTCCTGGAAGACCTGGAAGAGCCTCTCTCACAGCGGCCAGCAGATGGGTATCCTCAGCCCTCTGGGCCTGGAACATTCTTCTTGGCATAGGGGGCAATACGAACAGATATGCTTGGAGTAGAGAGGAAAGGAATCCAAATCAGGATAGCAGCCCCGCTTCCTCCAGGCTGCCCTCTGAGGAGGAGTGGGGGCTGGATGTGGACAGGTTGGGGGAGAGACTGGTGGAGAGGGAGGGCATGGAGCTGCCACCTGCTGCCTCCTGCTAGTTCTGAGGACTTTCTGAGCAGCCCAGCTTGATGCCTCCACGTGAGTTTCTCTGGCCACACACAGTTGCCCAGGGGCCATTTGATAAGCCCAAGGAGGCTGACCAGCTGGATGGGGTTGGAGAAGTGGCTCAGGCTGAGTGTGCGAAGGGTGTGTGAGTCGGAGAATAACCGTGAGCGAGGCACTCCCTGTCTCTCAGCTCCCTGGCTCCGGGTCTAAGGGTGCTGCCTGAAGCCAAGGTGCTCTCTTTTCCGGGTCCTTGGAATTTAGCACCATTGGCCGTGGGTTCCATCCAGCCTCTGACCTTGAGCCCCAATCTCTTCCCCTGCCAAACGGGGGAAGCCCACCAGTCGACTCCGCCCCCGCACCTGCAGGCGGGGCTGGACCGCAGCTGCCCGGCCGCGTCGCCTCGATGGCAGCTGCATGGCTGGCCCGGCCCGCGACCCGCCCGCCCCGTCCAGGGCCCGCCAGGCCGGGCTCCCGGCCGCACTCACCACGGTCCTAGCTGCGAAGGCCAACATCCCTGCGGCCCGCCCGCGGACACACGGTCCGCTCCGCCCCCCGCGCTGGACAAAGTCCGCGCCTCCGCCGCCGCCGTCGGTGGGTCCCCTCTAGAGCTTCCGGGCCAAGATCGCCGAGTCACCGCCGCCACCCAGGAGACGCGGCCCCGCGCCCACCCTCGGGGCAGGGCGGGCGGCGGGCTGGGCGCCCCGGGAGGAGGACGCTCGGGGCGGGGCCTCCGCGGGCAGCGAACCCCGGCGGCCAGCCGCGAGCGCGGGGCGGGGCGGGGGGCGGGGCGGGGGGCGGGGCCGGGCGCAGATAGCGGTTGGGGAAGCCCGCGAGGCGGTGGAACCTCGGGCGAGGGGCGAGGCGGGGCGCCGTCCAGCTCGCTCTCTCCCGCTTCCCGGGGCCGTCCAAGCTGTTGGAGGCAGTGGTGTGCGCCCTTCTCATTCCGCTACTCTCAGAGCTGTAGGAAAACGCAAAAATATTAGAGGACATTGACAGGACATTGACAGGGCAATGTCCTCTAATATTCTTCGGGATAGGGTCAGGGGCACGCACTAAGATGACAGCTGGGGACCGCCCCGCAAAAGCATGGCTGCAGCGCCGGCTGCCCTCGCCTGCCCCGCAAAAGCATGGCTGCCGCGCTCCCGGGGGAGGGGCGTGGTGGGCGGGCATTAGTGCGCATGCGCCCAGATGCCCCGCACCAACATGGCCTCCGCCTCCCCGCGAGCGCGGCCGCGCGCGGCGGCCGTTGCTGGGCATGCTCCCTGAGTGCCCCGCACCAACATGGCGGGGGTCTCTGAGGGGGTGACTCTAATTTTCGGTTTTCGGTTATAGCCGGCCGGTGCTCATTACTCTTCAGAAAGCTCTGAGCGCGTGGTGGAGCCGGAGAAAGGAAGGGTCGCTTCGAGGGCGAAAGGTGAGAGGGCACTGCAGGCATCCGGACCGGCTCCTGGCGGGAAGATGGCAGAGGGCGAGCGGCAGTCGCCGCCAGGTAGGGCGGGCCGGGCCGGGCCGGGCCGGGGGCGCGGGGGCGGTGCCAGGCGTGGGGGCGGGGAAGGGGTGTGGTGTGGGGGGCTCGGCAGGGGGAGGTCGGGAGATGGAGGAACTGGAGGGGCGGGAGCTGGTGGGCCCCGAGGAGGGACCGGGGTTGAGGGGCCCCGAGGGAGAAGTGGTGGCGGCTCTGGGGGGAGAGCAAGAACCCGGGGCTGCAAAGGGGTGGCGGGTGGGGCTCAACACCCGGACTTGGGGAGCCCGGGCTGCCCGAGGGTCGTGTGGGCAGCCCCGTGGCCAGAAGGGGAGGCCTCGTCCACATCTGGGCTGCTCATACCTAAGTCAGCTCTTGACCTGGTGGAGAAGCTGCCGGGGATGGGGGCTACCTTCTTTATTGGACCGTGCTCAGTGGGTGGGGCGTGATGCCCGGTAGACCTGGGCCTCCTCGACCGCATTTCCAGCCTCCTACACGCCCTGCCACCCCTCATCCACCTCCCCTCTCTCCCTCTTGGAGGCAGGGCTCTGGAGTTTCAGTGGCTGAGAATTTATTGAGAGAAACTGCCTTTGATCGTCTAAACCACTAATTTAGAAAGGCTGATTGTGCAAGGAGATGAAAGAGTCTAGAGAGTCTCTGGCATCACCATCTGTAACTTTTATTTACACTGTGGCTTCTTTCTAATTCATTTCAAATGACTTGGATGGAGATGCTAGGGAAGGGATCTTATAGAGACCCCTAACCTGGAGAAGGGGCAGACTGTTTGCCAACCCCCTCTTGACCTAAGAAGGACTGATCATAGATCAGTTTTAAAATTCTGTCCGAGGAGCAAATAGGTTGGCCAAACACAGCTGATGTTTTGAAAGCATTCGTTTTTCCTTCTACTCTATCTTGCATTTTGTGATCCCTGGGAAGGTCTTAGGAGGGAGAAATTTTGAAGATCAAAAGAGGCGTCCCCTCCAACCCCAGAAAAGTGGGCCAACAAAGAGCTGGCTATGGTCTGTTAGAGCGTTCGAAACCAGACATTTATTTTATTTGGTGCAAAAACTTTGTGCGTGTGTCCTCAGAAGTTCTGGTAATGACATCAGGAGCTACAAGGCAACTAGAATTATCAGTGTCTCTGAAGATGGGTGGTAGGAGGTAGGGTGAGGGAGAGAATCTGTGCCCTGAGAGAGATGCAGGCTCAGGGAGGTTGTCTATGGCTGGGAAGATCCAGGGTCCCTGGAGGTGATCTGTCTTCGTAGTTTGAAACAGGATGGAAAGAACTACTTAACTCAGACAGTTGTGAAAACCTTGGGTTTTGGAGTTACACAGACTTTGCCTGGCAAATCGCAGCCTCTGTGAGCCTGTTTTCTTATCCCTTAAAATGAGGCTACTATACCTTCTCCAGAGTCGTAGTGTGTGTTCCATAGATGATGTGATTGAGACAGGGGATGGGGTGAGTAGTCAGTAAGTGCAGAGTTACTGTTACCCTTCTCAAAGGTGGTACAGGGTGAGCCTGTAGACCAGTTCCCAAATGGTAGATGATAATACATTATACTCGCTGGGGTTTTTTTTAGGAACATCTCTAAAACTCTGGAGATTTCCATCTTTTTTTTTTTTTTTTTAAAGATTTTATTTTTATTTTTATTTATTTTTCCCCCCCAAAGCCCCAGTAGACAGTTGTGTGTCATAGCTGCACATCCTTCTAGTTGCTGTATGTGGGACGCGGCCTCAGCATGGCCGGAGAAGCAGCGCGTCGGTGCGAGCCCGGGATCCGAACCCGGGTCGCCAGCAGTGGAGCGCGCTCACTTAACCGCCAAGCCACCGGGGCCGGCCCATGGAGATTTCCATCTTATCCTGAGAGGTCATGGGGGGGATCCAGCTGTCCTGTGGCACCTTTGTCAGAGACAGAATCTGAGGCTGGGGAGACTGTGGGTCTCACTTCGTTTATCACAGTCCCGAGTTTGCAGGCTCATTTTTTTTCTGATTTGAAATTGTATGTTGTGGTGACTTGTGTGTGAGTGTTTCATCAGTGATTTGGTGCAATGCTTCCCACAAGGTAGCCTTTCTCCTGGGAACATGTTGGGTCTGGCCTGGAGGTTTTCCTCTGTGAAATATCCCCTTGTAGGTTCTCTCAAACAGAGAAAGAGACAGTTCCCTCTGACTTTCAAAAGGACTCTGTTCCCAAGGATCATTTGCAAGTTGATTATTTGAAATGTGGAACATATTTTCCCATAAAAACAATGCAGTTAGGTTACCAGCCTGACTTCCAAAGCCTTTTATTTAGCATATTACTTAAAGTAGCAATTTACTAATAGTAGGGTCCTCAATTTTGGGTTCTGGGATCAGGGCTTGCAGAACAGGTGGGAGGAGGAAGAGAATTTCTGGTCTCTTTTTTGGGCCCTGGTTTGAATTTTAAATTATGCAGAGGTTTACATGGCTCTTATCTCAGATTCTCTGTCCGTCTCCTGGCGCTTTTCCTTTCCTCAGGGCCTCTCCAGGCAGGCTCTAGTCCCCCAAATGTCATGTGTTCCAGAACCTTCTTAGGTCTCTGTCCTCTTTTCTCCATGCAGCTGATGTCAGGTTTTAGGAGGATGGCAGTGGGACAAATTTATACTACGTTGTGAGTGACCGATAGTCCTTTACTCTTCCTGGAGAGTTTTCTTCTTTTTTTTTTTTTTGTGAGGAAAGTCAGCCCTGAGCTAACATCCGATGCGAATCTTCCTCTTTTTGCTGAAGAAGACTGGCCCTGGGCTAACATCCGTGCCCATCTTCTTCTACTTTATATGGGACACCGCCACAGCGTGGACTGATAAGCGGTGCGTTGGTGCGTGCCCAGGATACGAACCAGCGAACCCCGGGCCGCCAAAGCGGAGCGCGCGCACTTAACCGCTGCGCCACTGGGCTGGCCCCAAGAGAGTTTTCATTTTTAAAGGAAGATGCCTATTAATCTAACAAATCTCCAGTAGTCGATTCAGGTCCACAACTCCCAACCCAAAGCCCTTGGGGTCAGGTGTATTTTGGAATTCAGAGTTTTTCACATTTCAGAAAGCAGTGCCCCATAATCAAAAATACTTCTGCAGCAAAACATAAATTCCCTAAGTGGGATGTGCAAAGCATGTAAATGTTCTCATATAGGTTTAGGTTTAACTTTTGTACCAAATGAGTTTGTGCCAAACTCATTAAAAAAACCTTTGGGTTTTTAAAACATTTTGGATTGTGAAATTCTGGATAAGAGATTAAGGCTTGTGTTTCCTGGTGTCACAATGTGAAGGGACTTCGAAGTGTGGGAAGATATTTTCTGCTGGGGAGGCCACTGGTCGTAAGCAGTCGGCTTTGGTGTGAAGTGTGCATCCAGGTTGGCCCATTGAACTGCCCTGTGTTTTCCTTTCCCTCAACTTCTCAATATCTAGAAACTCCATTTAAAATAGTTTTTTTCTGATTACAAAAATACTATATACTATTTTTAATAGTAATATGTAGGGTAGAAAACGGAAGTCCGTTATAAATCTTACCTCCTAGAGACAACGATTGTTAACTTTGGAGGTTAATCCTTTAGAGTTTCCCAATGCATATGCTAATAGGTATATGTGTTATTTATATTAGTATGTAGTGTTGTTTTTACAAAAATGAGATTACATTATATATAATGTAGTGCAATTTTTTTTCATCACTTATTAAGATCTAGGCTGTTTTTCCTATGTCAGTAATTTACATTTTATTCTTTTTAAAAGCTAGGAAGATTTCCATTATATGGGCATATCATTATTTACCCATCGCCTTATTGATTGGCATTTGGGTTGTTTCTAATGTTTTTTGATGTAGTAAGCACCTTTATATATGTCTGTGTCTGTTTCTGTGGGTACATCTGAAGGGTCGATTCCTGTAGGTAGAACTGTTGGCTCAGTGGGTGTATGCAGGCAGTGCTGAGTTGCCCCCTCAGCAGATTCTGCTGATTATACTCCCACCAACAGTGCAGAATTCGTGTTCGCCCTTCCCCAATCAATGCCAGATGTTTTTAATCTGCCAACCAGATTTGGAAAAGTGATCTCATCTAATTTACATTTCTTTGCTTATTTGGGAGGTTGGTAATTTTTTTCAAATGTTTATTGGCCATTTTTTTTTCTTCTTCTTTGAATTGCCTGTTTATGTCCAAAAGGTCAACTTGGTTTTATTTTTCTAACCGTTCTGCCTGTCTGGGAGCAGGAGGTGAGGGCATGGCAGAGCTACTGAACACATCAGCTGTTGAGGGGGTTGCCAGTACTGCCCGGCTCCTTGCAGAGTAAGGAAAGGCAGGCCAGTGGGTTTGGCTTAACAAGGCATTATTACTCTGTCCTGCGAGTACGTGTCTGGTTTATGCTGGGCTCGGGTTTTGGAGTCTTGGTTTAAAAGTGTGTATGTGTGTTTGTTGGGGTGTTGGGGGAGGATTCTGTTTACCTGTTTGCTTTTTCATTTTCTGTGTCAAGATTCTTCGGAGGATACCCCTCCGGCGACTCAGAACTTCATCATTCCAAAAAAGGAGATCCACACCGTTCCAGACATGGGCAAATGGAAGCGTTCTCAGGTACCAGCAGTGTCTGCACTATAGGGTCAGAACCGGGATGAGAAACCTGGGCTTTTCCAAGGCAGTGGTTTTCTAGGTATGACTGGGTGGCCCTTCTTGCTCTTGGAGCCAGAGCTGTTAGAAGCCAGGGAGAGAGGTGACAGGGGAGCTGGCTGTCTCTCCTCCTCAGGGGCAACACTCAGAGATTTCCTTTAGTGGGAAACTCTCTGGAGGCTGGGGCCGGAGTAACCCTGGAGAGTTCTGCTCCTGGTTCTCATAAACCATTGCCCCTTGAGTGTTGTATTGGCTGAACATGAGTGTCCTCAGTCATGGTGTGGGTCACTTTGATTCTTGGTTGCAAGTAATAGTAAGTCTGGGAGCCAGCGTATCAAAGGGAGAGGTTATCACGTGGAAACCTAGGCCAGGGAGGAGACTGAGCCTAAAAATGTCTGGGAACTGGGGTTTAGAGCACTGGAGGCAGACCAGCCTTCTGTGCTGCTCAGTCCCTGGGGGGGCAGAACATAACAGCTTCTGCCGCCCAGGCTTCTGGTACCAGCTGTGGGAAGACTGGGACTAAGGAAAAGCATGCCGACTTCAAATTCCCAGGGAAGGCCTTGGGTCCCGTTCCAGCCAGGTGCCTCCACCTGGTCTGGTCAGCTGGGGTGGGGGCTGCCACTTGCACAGAAGGGCAGGCTCGGGGCCCTGGCAAGCTCGGCATGTGCTCTGTGAGGAGTCTGCTGTGCTTATGCCAGCCCAAACCCCGCAGCTGTGGTGTCCTGTTCTCCCTGGGCCTTGGGGCCATACAAGCCTCTCTTTCACAAGCTTGCCCTTTAAATATTTGAAGATAGTTATCCTGTCTTTTCTGAGGTGTATTCTCCCCCAAGTCTTCACCAAGATAAACACTTTAGTCCCTTTAGTTGCTCAAAGGACATCATTTGAATCCTTTCATCATCTTGGTTGCTCTACTGCAGGGTTTCTCAACCTTGGCACTGTTGGCATTTTGGGGCGGAGAGTTCTTCACTGGCCTGTGCACTGTGGGATGTTTAGTAACATCCTGGCCTCTACCCACTAGATGTCAGTAGGCACACCCCTCCCCGCCCCGGTTGTCACAACCAAGAATGTCTGCAGACATTGTCCGCAGTCCCCTGGGAGCCAAATTGCTGGGTTGAGAACCATGGCTCTGTCCTGAACCGGCAGGTTTGTCTGAACCCAGACGTGGCTTCAGTTCCTTGCTTTGCCCTGGATGTTTTCCAAAGAGGACTGGGTGTTTAGGGTGTGCAGGGTACTTTAGCTCATTTACTCCTCACAGAAACCCTGAGAGATGGGCTCTCTGGTCATCTCCATTTTGAAGGTGAGAAAACTGGGCCCAGGACGTAAAGAAATTTAGCAAGGTGGCACAGCTAGCAAGTGGTTGAGGTGAGATGGCAAAGATTCCCACGCGGGTCGCCTGGCTCTGGAGCCCGTGGGTTGAGCTGCTATGCTTTAGGCCGCGGGTCAGCAGATTAATGCCTGTCCGTCTCATCTGGCCCATGGCTCTTTCTGTGAATCAAGTTTTATTGGACCGCAGCTCTGCTCATTCGTTTATATATTGTCCATGGCCACTTTCACACTGCAAGGGCAGAGTTGAGAATTTGTGAACCAGACTGCATGGCCTGTGGAGCCTAAAATATTTACTCTGTGGCCCTTTGCAGGCAAAGTTCTCCAGCCCTGCTCTAGGCACCAACACTTTTTGGGAAGTGTTGGTCACTTTTAATTCTGGCGTGTATGTTCACTTGCTAAGAAGCTCATCATTCAAGTGAATGGACCTGTTGCAGCCAGACAGATGACTCTGTGCAGTGGCCGAGAGCATGGGCCTAGGGTCAGAGAGGTTGGGGTCGAAGCCTAGGGTTCCCAGTTTCTCCTCTTATGACTTAGGCAAGGTGCTTAACTTGGCCAAGCCTCAGTTTCCTCTACTATAAGATTGTCTGGAGACTTCAGTGCTTCCCAGAAGCACGTGGCCCAGCGCTCGGCCTCCAGTGAGCCTTTCTGAGCAGTGGGCGTGATTGTTATTGCTGTTGTGATGATGAAGATGGGGTCTGTGGAGACTCTGCACACAGTCGTGTTCATAAGAATGTCCTGAGTTTTAGTCACCAAGAGACCTGGACCCATGTGGGAGCAGGGACTGTGGAGGGTGACACCGCCCCTTGCTGCTTCCTCTCCTTGTATCCCAGTGTGCTTTGCAGGAATGATTGTGAACACTGGCCGCAGTCAGGACGGGGGCTCAGACCTGCCCTGAGCTGGGCGAGTGGCTGTGGGTGCCCCCTGGGCCTGCCAGGTGACCCCTCATTTCCTCCTGTGGCCATTCCATGGGCTGGCAGGAGGATCCTGGTAGATGAATGCTCCCTTCTAGATACTGAGTGGTTGGTGCTCAGGGCTCATCTCAGGGCTGGCTCTGAATGTCCCCAGCTTCCTTAAGGCTTGGACAAGGAGGAAGGAAGAAAGCGAGAGGCAAAAGGGATAAAGAAGAAATAAGACCGAACAGAAGTCACTTGCTCCTGGGAACTGCCTCTCCAGGGGCCTGTACCTTAGTGCTTTCTTATCTCTGTGCTGGGTGTGACCTGCAGCCCAACAGGGAAGAGAGTGCCCACTTGGAAGCTGGTGGGTGTGCTGGGAGACCTGGTCATGGGCAGAAAACAGCTTCTCCTCCTGGGAGCAGGGCGTCTGCACTGCTGTGGTGGGGGAAACATCCGGAAGATTACTGGGGGAGGGACCCTTGGACTCCTGGTGGTATAGTATTAATGGTGGAGCACTCGGCCACTCTGCTGTGGAGTTTGGCCGGCTGGGTCCTAGCTCCACGTCTGATAAGATCTTGGTCTTCAGAGACCTTGGGCAAGTCACTTCTCCTGAAGCCTCGGTTTCATCTGTGAAATGGGGGCAGTGACAGTGTCAGCCTTGTGGGGTTGTGTAATGCTGGCAGCAGTAGTGAGCACAGAGTAAACTGACTGTGGGTCCAGATGTCGTGGTCATTGGCTTGCCAGTGGTTTTGAAGGGAGGGTAGGAAGGGAGGAGTGGGGTATTTGGCGTTATCTTTCTGCTGCTCCTGCTACCGGGTTGGGAGCCAGGGGCAGCTTGGAGCTCTTTGGTAAGCTGGTGGAGCTGGGGGATGGCCGGGGTGTAGAGAGTGGGGGTCTGACACCCCTCTCCACACCCCGCTCCCCCTTTGTTTGGCAGGCGTACGCCGACTACATCGGATTCATCCTCACCCTCAACGAAGGTGTGAAGGGGAAGAAGCTGACCTTCGAGTACAAAGTCTCTGAGGTAGGCACAGGCTGGCTGGGCTTTTCCCAAAATAGCTCCAAAGAGTCCCCTGCGCTTGTTGCCCACAACGGGCTGACGAAGAAA
This sequence comes from Ceratotherium simum simum, assembly GCF_057802395.1. Classification (NCBI taxonomy): domain Eukaryota; kingdom Metazoa; phylum Chordata; class Mammalia; order Perissodactyla; family Rhinocerotidae; genus Ceratotherium; species Ceratotherium simum. The sequence continues at coordinate 7,723,105 of NC_141928.1, read as the reverse complement.
ATAAGATGGGCAAACACTTGTGCAGCCGACATTTTGGTGTCTATATTGCTAATCCTGTCTTATCTGTGAATAGATGTGTAGTTGTAAAATTGGAATCAAGGTAAATATGCTGTTTTAGCTTGCATTTTTGCTAACTGGTGTCTTTATATGACTTTTTATTTATTTTTTTAAATATTTTTATTTTTTTTAAGATTTTATTTATTTATTTTTTTCTCCCCCAAAGCCCCAGTAGATAGTTGTATGTCATAGCTGCACATCCTTCTAGTTGCTGTATGTGGGACGCGGCCTCAGCATGGCTGGAGAAGCGGTGCGTCAGTGCGCACCCGGGATCCGAACCCAGGCCACCAGCAGCAGAGCGCGCACACTTAACCGCTAAGCCACGGGACCGGCCCGTATATGACTTTTTAAATTAAAAAAGATCACAAAGAAGTCAGCGTGCTCACTGAAGAGATGACTGATAGAAATGTGCATAACATTAACAGAGAAGCTGACCCCCCCAGACTCCCCCACCTCCCTGACTCCCAGGGGCAGCCCCTGTGCACGGTGTGGGCGCTGTCACCCCAGCCTGCCCCCTGAGCTCCTCCCCTCCTGCTGTGTACCCGGCGGCCTCACTGAGCCAGGCCCCCGTTTGTTTCGGCAGCCCCTAACTGTAGACTTTTAGGTCGTTTCCCTAGGCGTTGCTGCCCTGGACAGCCTTGCACGTAGATCTGTGGGCGTTCTTTCCTGAGGATTCGTTCCTGGAAGTGGAAATGCTGAGTGGAAGGGCGTACACTGCTGGGCGTGCTCTGTGGCTGTGCCACAGAGACAGGCCTGTCTGTGGAGGGAGAGCAGGAGCTGTGAGCAGGCTGATACCTGTGGGGAGGTGTGGTCTTGCAGGCCATTTGCTCTTGCTGGTTCCCGTCTCCCAGGGCTGGTTCCAGGCCGCCAGAGGCCTCTTGGGTTCTGTCCCAGTTGGCCAGGAGCCACCTTGAGCCTCTTATCTCAGACATCGGGGCCTGAGCGGTCTCTCTCAGTGCCTGGGCCTACCCAGCTCTCTAGCCCTAGCCTCGGCCTGTTGGGTAAGGCCTGTCCTGGCCCAGGCCCTCCACCTGCCCCAAAGCTAGCACTGCCCACTTAGCCCTCCTACTCCTGGGCTCTAACTGGCTGCTGGGTGGCTGAGGGCCTGTTCTGTCACTTGTGGGAACCAAGCCTGTGCCAGGGATTGACAGCCTTCTTTTGGGAGCTGGCCCACCAGTGACTTCTTGGGTTCCTCCTGGGCCCGCCCAGCGCTCTGGGACTTTGGCTCTGGGCACAGATGGCTGGGGAGAGAGCGGGCTCCTCCTCTAGCCCATGGTAAGGGCAGCCCAGCTGTGCTCAGTGGGCTGGGGAATGTGGTGGGGAGGGCTAATTAAAGGGGAATGCTGTAATTACCCCAGCTGGTCCTGAGCTGCCAGATCCCTCAGGTCCCTTAATTGCCCCCGAGGCTTTGATGGCAGGCTGTCCACGCCCACCAGGTGTTGTCTTGGCTCAGGAGCTGCTCTTTGGCAGGGCCGCAGCGTGGTTAAGCGCTTGGGTTCTGGAGGCAGACTGACTGGGTTTGGATAACCTCTCACTTCTGAGCTGAGTGGCCTTGTCCCCTCTGACCCTCTGTTTCCTCATCTGTCGGGTGGGAAGAGCCGCAGACCTACTCATGTCCCCTGAGAGGGTTCACTGAGATCCCACCTGTAGGGCTCTTCTTGAGCACAGCGCCGGGTACATACTAGATGATGTTAGCATTGTTAACTGTTGTTATTGTGAACTCTTGTTGAGTTCTCATTTCCAGCAGCGTTGTTGTTGCTTCAGTTGAACTCTTCCTAAGCTGGGGTTCATCCGAGCCCACTCGGTGGACAGAGGTGACTAGTTTGGTCTCCAGAGGTCTCCTTGCTTCTGCGCACAGCTGGCTGGGGCGGCAGGAGCAAGGCTGGCAGCATGAGCCTCTGCCCGCAGATGGGGGCTCTCCTTCCGCCTGGAGCAGCTGCTGGGGCCTCCCGCTGGGATGGCAGCTGCAGCTGGGGACGGGGCAGAGTGGCCTCAGGTGGTGGCTTCCAGACCGCCAGCAGCCAAGGGAACAGGCAAGGGCGATGTCATGAGATTGTCCAGGCCCATGTTTAGAAGGCTCTCCTTCGTTTTGAGTAGTCTGTCTTATTCTTTGGGGGTTAAAGTTTTTGATTTTTGCAAAATAAAGGTGATAGAAGATAGGAGGCTTATTTTTTGTTGTTGTTCTGTTTGAATTTTTAAATGAGGACAAAATTAAAAATTGGCAAGTAAAGTTTTGGAGAAAACTTTACTGGTCCGTGAAATTCAAAAGGGAAGCGTCGGTCTGGAGAGGAGGGGAGCTCAGATTGTTCTTCGCCTTCCTAGGGGTTTCAGCCCACTGTTCCCTCCCCTCCAACCCCTTTGCCCCAGTGAGCCAAACAATAGAGGCAGCCCCCTGCCTTCAAAAGGCCCTCTCCAGAAAGAGGAGTGGGGAGCCTTTCATTATTCATTGGCCAGCTGAGCCAGCAGCTGGGGCGGCCTCCAGAGCCTTTATCCCCTCGGTGCCTTGCCCAAGACTGACATCTCTGGGGAATCAGGCCTTGCTGGTGCCTCCTGGGGCCAGGATTATTGCACCATCCCCCCTAAGTCCTGATTGCTGCATGGGGTGGAGTTTGCTCTGTCCTTAGCAGCCGTTCCTGGTGACTTGGTTCTTCACAAAGCCAGGCTTTGGCAGCACTTTCTGTCGCGTTTCATCAAGGCCGCTTTATGTCACCCTGGCCGTCTGCTTCAGCCAGATGTAGATGGAGCTTTCTTTCTCTTACAGGTAAGGGGAGGTGAGGGAGGGCAGCCTTCAGGGCCATTGTCGTGTTGCACAACGCCAGGGGGCGCTATGTACATGGACTGCAATGTGATTTGTGCCTCCTGGAGCCATGCTGCGGGGGGCTAACCTGTATGGCATTAGCTCAAGCTTGCCTTTCCCCTCCCCGCAAACACACACCCAGCTCTCGGAGGCTTCTCTGCAGAGTCTCTGCAGTGGCAGACCTGACCCAGCTTGGCCCTCCTGGTCACAACTTTTGCTGTGCACACCGCCCTGCTGGTTCCCGCCAATGTCAGGGGCTCCTGGAGGGGTCTCCTTATACCTTTTGTGCCAGTAGACACAGGCATGATCCACTGCTTGGCAGGGTCCCTCCTCCCAGGGCCACCTGACTCCGATTATCCTCTGTATCTGCACCGTGAGCTCCCCGAGTCCTTCGTTGCCCTTCGTTTTGGCCTGTTTCTGCCAGCTCCATCTGGAAGGAACACTTTTGCAGCTGCCCTCACAGGCCTGGGTTTTGGATAGATAGTCTCCCCTGATTTCCTCACTGAGTGACATTTTGTGTACTCGTGCACAAATTGGCCTGTGACACTGATTCCACTCCTTAGTCCCTGCCTTCTGTGGGAAAGGTGTGGATGAGAGATGAGAGCCACCTCTCAGACACTGCCGGCCCTACAAAACGATACCCACGTTCATTCCTCTGGCCTAGCATCTCCACAGAGGGCGAGTTGCCAGATTGTTTAGCACAGTGTTGTTTGTGGGGGTGAAACAACTCAGACACTTAACACTGAGGGATTTGGTAAATAAATTGCAGTACATTGGTACAGGGAAATATTATTCACTTATTAGAGGCTATCGTAAAATTATGTTTACATGTTAATGTGGAACGAGGTTCATGAGGCAACTGCAAAGGAGCGTGTGCCCTGTGATCCGTGTTTTCGAGTCTTTATGTGTATAAATATACACCATTACCCTGTGCCAGGCACTGTGCTAGGCATTCTTTTTTTTTTCCCCCAGAAGAAAACATCAAATGTTTTATAATCTTGGAGTAGAGAAGGTATTTCTGAGCATGTCACAAAATGGAGAAGCCATAAATGAAAAAAGTAATAGTGATGAATAGTGATTTTAAATACCTGGCAAAAATAAATAAATACAAATAAACAAACAAACAAACAAAACACAATCCAAGTCAAAGACAAAGAAGGACAGATTGGAAAAAACACTTTTAACAGACAATGGGCTAATTTCCTTAATATGTAAAGTGCATCTAGAAAACAATAACACCAACAACCCAATAGAAAAACAGGCAAAGAATATGAAATACGAATGGCTTTTTTGTCTGTGTGTGTGTGAGGAAGATTAGCCCTGAGCTAACATCCATGCCCATCTTCCCCTATTTTATATGGGATGCCGCCACAGCATGGCTTCACAAGTGGTGTGTCGGTGCGCGCCCGGGATCCGAACCTGCGAATCCCGGGCTGCCAAAGCAGAGCATGGGCACTTAACCACTGCGCCACTGGGCTGGCCCCACGAATGGCTTTTAAATACATATGTGTTTATAAAAAACATAGATTTTTTTCCAGTTTCAAAATGATTATGTTAGTGGTAGAGATGATCACTATGAACATAAATCAGATGAAAGCATTGCGATGTTTGATTATACTTCTAGGAAACACAAATAAAGCTAAAATGAAGTATGATTTTATGCCTGCCAGATCTGCAAGATCAAGCATTGATTGGCAGTGAGGGGCAGCAGCTCCCTCCTTTGCTGGAGGAGGGGTTGCTTGGTACGATCTGTTTAGAGATCACTTACCGTTTAGAGATCCAGGGAAAGCCCTCTGCACTAGGGATTTAGCCTACAGAAATATTCCTCCTTGGGTACAAAGACACGTGTACAAGGATAGTCAATCCAGCACTGCTTGTTACAAAAGACTGGAAAGAACCCAAATTTCTACCAATGGGAAACATAAATAAATTATAGTACTAATAAAATACAGTGCAGCCATTCAAACGGTTGGGTCCAATCTATATTTGGGAACGTGGAGAACACTCTCCAAGCTATGCTGAATGAAAGGATCACATATAAATACATTAGATGTACGTGCACAGAGTTTCTTTGTGACATGTGAGAAACTGGTTTATCTCTGCCCCAGGGGAGGGGAACCAGGCCTCAGAGGTCGCGGGTGGGAAGGACACAGAGTTTTCACCCAACACCCTTTCATATTCTGAACTTTTTACTCTGTATCTGAAAACATTTTTGTTCAATTGTAAGCAGTAGCTTTGAACTTGCTGTGTTGCGGAGCCCCGGCTCTCAGGGAACTCACATTCTGATGGGATGAAAAGACGGCATGCTCTGTGACAAGCGCAGGGCCAGGGGTCAGTGGGAACTCAGAGCAGAGGGCTCAGGAGGGGGGTGCTTCAGGGAAGAAACACCGTATCAAGAGACTGAGAAGAATTCAGACATGTTAAGGAACATTAGCCATACTGGGGGCATCAGTACAAGACCAGGATGTAACGAGGGCACATCAGTCACGAAGACCAGCCTGTGCAAAGGCCCTGTGGTGAGAAGGGCAGATGAGAGGTAGGACAGATGTTCTCTGCTCCAGTGAGTACACACTGTAGGGGGAAGAGGGAGAATCTCCCTCTGCCCTTTCCCTTAAGGTTCTTCTGGCTGGCCAAATAATCAACAAGACAGGTTAGCAGGAGAAAATAATACCAAGTTTAATAACATGTATACATGGGAGAAGCTCAGAAATGAGCAACTCGTCCCTCTGTCTAAGCTGCTTGCTTAAGTATTGCAGCTAAAGGCGAAGGAGCGTGTTGGGGGTGGGTAGTGGCCTGGGACTTCAGAGGGCAGGAGGACAATTCTTTTCAGGGTCATCTATTGATAATTTGGTCAGGGAGAGATAGAGTTTTTTTGATAAAAGGGGCTTGGTGCCCCTCCCATTGCAACATCTATTTTACATTATCTTTATAGCCATCATGATAGAAGATCTGTTCCAGGAATGAGCCACCATGCCAGATTCTCTAGGCAGTTAGTGGGGGAGGTCAAATATCCTTATTGTCTTCAGCTCGAAATAATCCGCATACCAGAGTGGTGCTTCCTGGGGCAGCTTGCCCTGAGCACCATCAACACTCACGTTCAGTTTTGCTTCTAAACGTCCTGCATTTTCAAAAATGTCCACAGGCTCCCAGCAAGTGGGGCCCTTGGGACTTGGGAGGGACAAAGACACCAGCAGCTTCACCGCCCACTCCCAGGCCAGGGCACTTCCCTCTGTTAGAGATGGGTGGGCCAGGTCTTCATGGGCCCAAGAGCTGGGTCAGCCCAGAGGGGCCTGCCTAGTGGATGGTGGCGGGAGGGATCAATAGGAGGGCCCCAGGTGGGTCACCTCCCGTCTGACACAGTGACAGCAGTAGCACAGTCATGCGGTCCACTCTTTTATGTGCTTGGCGGCCATCCTAAGCTCTTTGGGCACCCGAGTCCCAATTCCCAATTGCAAACAACAAAAAGCTCTGTGTTCCAAAGTGTCCGGCAGCCAAGCCTGGCCGGACTGACGCAGAGCAACCCACCACCACCCTGTCCTGCCTGGTGTCAACAAAGACCACCCCTGCAGTGGGGGCATGGACACGCTGCCTCCTGGGCCTTCTTCATGAGGGTTATTCGCTTCTCGTGCCAGTTTGGGGAGTTCTTGTCCTCATGCCCGTTTGAGATGAAGAAACAGGCTCTGAGAGTTCAAGTCACTTGCTCAGGGTCTCGCAGCAGCTAAATGGTGTTTTAGCTGGGGCTTGAATCTGGGTCCAGCTGCCTTCAAAATTCTCACCGTGATAAGCAATAGAAAACACTAGAAAAAGACGAAATAGAAGACTATGTGAAAATGTTAGTAGTGTTTGTTTCTGGGGTAGGATTTCTGGCCATTTTCGTTTTCTCCTTTGTGCATCTCCGTTTTCTGTGATGAGTAGGGGTTGTGTGCTGAAGAGAAGACCCCAGGAAAGTCTATTCAAGAAGGTCATGGCTGCAGTTCACGCCTGTCCAGCAGCTCCTGGGTAGGCTGGCTGGAGAGCCAGCGGCCAGGCCTGTCCCTTCAGCCTAGTGCATGTCCCTTTCAGTAAGGCTCGCTCTGTTCCCCCGGCCCCTCCTTCATATTCAGAGTGTTTGGGAAGAAAGGGGGACAGCAAGGAGAATGCCGGCTAGTGCCACGCCTTGAGATCACTGGCCGGCAGCTGTTGGGACTTCCTCTTCGGCTTTAGCTTGGGGCCGCTAGTCATTGTGGCCGGGCCCCTTCTGTTTTGCCTCCACAGGCCATTGAGAAACTGGTCGCTCTTCTCAACACATTGGACAGGTGGATTGATGAGACTCCTCCGGTGGACCAGCCCTCTCGATTTGGGAACAAGGCCTATAGGACCTGGTATGCCAAACTCGACCAGGTGAGGCTGCCCCAGGACAGGCTTGGGGGCGGGGATGGGGGGAAAGCTTGCAGACATTTCAAAATCCCTGGGGAGTTTGTTAAAATGGCAGTGCCATTTACCAAAAGTACAAATGCATTTACCCTCTGCCCCAGCCGTCTTCTGGGAATCAGCACTGTGCATGCACAGTCCTCTGCTCAGGGCTGTTTATTAGGTCACTGTTTGTATTAGCAACAGATTGAAATGTCCCAAGTGTCTGTTCCCAGGGGATCAGTTAAATAAACTGATAGGGGATCGGTTAAATAAAATCCACCCAGCTGGCCACAGAGCTGCCCATGGCCCCTGGCCACTCTCCCCTCCAGGGTCTGTAAGAAAGAATAAGGGGGCTGACTAGGGAACTCAGGGGAAGGGGCTCTGCGATTTACTGTTGGGTTAAAGAGGAGCCAGGGCATGATGCACACGGCAAGCTGCCTTTTGGTGAGAAAGAAGGAAAAATAAAAAGGTCTGTTTGTATTGCTCAGTTTGCGTAGAGCAACATCGCTAGAAGGATACACAAGATACACAAGTGTGGTTTCTTTTTGACTGCAGGGGAGAGGGGGGTGGATGGGGGGCAGGGGTGGAGTGAGACTTCTCATGCATCCCTTTTATAATGTGTTTACTTTTGAATCATATGAAGGTGATGCCTGTTCAAGCAAACAAAAAATAAAAATACAGGATTGCAACCCCATCCTTAGAAAAGCAGAATCTGTAGGTCTGCGATGGGGCCTGGGAATCCAGCTTTTCACCAGGTCTCCAGGCCATTCTCACGCCAGGTGTCCATAGACTGAACTCAGAGAAACTTGGGTCCTAATTTCTCTGGCCCAGTGTTTTCACGTGGAGCAGAGGGGAGTCCCAAGGACCCAGAAAAATGCTGTTCCTACCTAAGAGTGGCCTGGGGCTGCCTCTGGACTCGAAGATGGCACATAGTCTTGTTTTTTTAAAGATTTTTATTGAGCTATAACTTAAAGCTGACAAATCATAGCTGTACAGTTTGATAGATCTTTTTTTTTTTTAAAGATTTTTTTTATTTATGTATTTCCCCCCAAAGCCCCAGTAGATAGTTGTATGTCATAGCTGCATATCCTTCTAGTTGCTGTACGTGGGACGCGGCCTCAGCATGGCCGGAGAAGCGGTGTGTGCCCGGGATCCGAACCCGAGCCGCCAGCAGCGGAGCGCGCACGCTTAACCGCCAAGCCACGGGGCCGGCCCCTTGATAGATCTTAACATATGTTTTTACCATTGCACCCACCACCCATATTCAACTATAGAACATTCCAGCACTCCAGCAGGGCCCTCCTGCCCCCTGTTAGTTGATATCCCCCAAACCTTTCTGATTTCTGTCCTGTAGATCGATTTCGCCTGTTTTTGAACTTCATATAAATGTCTGGCTTCTTCTGCTCGATGTTGTCTGTGTGATCCGTCCACCTTGTTGTGTGTAGCAGTGGGTCTTGTTCATTGTGGTGTAGTATTCCGTTGTAGAATGTATTACAATTTATCCATTCTACTGTTGATGGACATTTCAGTTGTGGGTTGTTTCCACGTTTTGGCTACTATAAATAATGCTGCTATGAACATCCTTGCGTACGTCTTTTGATGAATATATGGCACAAACTCCCTTACTGGGAGTGTGAAGAAAGATGACGTCTCTGGAGGTGTCAGTGAGTTACCAGATAGAAGAGTTGAATGGCTTCTTTTCAGATCCCTCCTGTCTTGCCCCCAGAACCTTATCCTCTGGAGAAAGTATCAGCAGACGAAAAGCCACCCCAGGGGAGTCCCTCTGTTGTGTACAAATAAATGCTCTCCCTCCTCTTCCTTCTGTGACCAGTCAGGGCGGGGAGCCAGGCCCGCCTCGCGTGGCATCCTGGGCCCCAGCCAGATCCTGCCCCTGGGTGCTTGCCCATCGGGTGCTGCCTAATCTGCTGCCACCACTTTGTGTCTCTTGTGTTATCAGGAAGCAGAAAACTTGGTGGCCACAGTGGTCCCCACCCATCTGGCAGCTGCTGTGCCCGAGGTGGCTGTTTACCTAAAGGAGGCAGTGGGGAACTCCACGCGCATCGATTACGGCACAGGTACCTGCCTCGCTGGGATCTTGTCTGGGGTTGCGGCGCTGCTCCTGCGGCTCTGGCATGGTCCACCAGGGGGCGCTGATGCCGTATGCATGGTGCCTGTATGCACAGAGCCGATTTCTGTTCTCTGTAAAGATGGTCTCTCTGTGAGCTCATCATCACCCAAATAATAATTTGCTGAGCACTTACTATATCTCAAGGCAACCGCTTACAGAAGCCTTGAGAAATGGAAGAGCTTGGGAGCCTCTGGCAGTATTGTGGTGCACCCTCTCCCTGTGCCCCTTGCTCTTAGCCATGTTCTCTGTGCTCTTGAGCTCTCGGGGAGAGGAAGAGGACTGGACAGGCACCGTGGACCCCTGCTGTGGGAGGCCTGCCTTTCTTTTCCTTTCCACCCACAGCGAATGCAAGAGCTGCTGCTCTCTCAGGCCCTCCCCTTACCTGGGGCTCCGGATCCTCCAGGTTGGGGAGAAGTTTTGTCATCTGCCCCGCTGTTGCTGGGGAACAGGTGTATCAAGGGTTTTGAGACTTTAAGGGGTGGGGCTTTGACTAAGACCAGCAGGGGAGGACCTGGAGGGCGAGTGGCCAGGTGAGCGGGGCTGGGTTCCCTTCACTCTCAGGTGCGGGAGTGAAGGTCTGCCCTGAGCAATGGCAGCTTGGACTCTGGCTGGTCATGATCGGAAACTGTGCAGGTGAAAGTATCGGCTCACAAGCTTTCCCTCCTTGGAGGGACCTTTGTTCTGCAGAAATAGGACAGGAAGTCACTGAAATATTCTTTCCCCACCTCCCTCAAAAGATATTTTTTATGATGTTATGAACCATGGGATTGAGTCCAAAGTGCAGTCTGTGGTTTCTGTAGTGCTGGCCATTCCTGTTTGACATGACTGGGAAAGGAAGGGAGTGCCTTCTGACCCTGTAATGTGGCCATGCTCACAATGGAACCTGCTTAGAAGCCTTCACTGGCTCCCCACCGCCTAGGGATAAAGTCTGAGCTTTTTACTCTGGCCATGAAGGCCTGTCTGGTCTCCAGCCTTATCTTGTTACACCTTCTCCCCTGCTCTCTCTGCTTTACTCATGGCCGCCTTAGGGTTTTTCAAATAGATCAAATTTTTTTTTTTGGTCTCAGGACTTTTGCACATACTGTTTCTGTTGGCTAAAATACTCTTCTTGCTTCCCTCACCCCCTGTGCCTTGCCAACTCTTATTCATCTTTCAGATTTCAGATTAAATATTACCTCCTTAGAGAAACCTTCTTGAACCCTTATGTCAGGGTCCCCCTGTGATTCTCCAGTTATCACCCTATCCTTCTGTAGAGCTAGAATCCTAGAAGTGATTGTATATTAAATGTCTGTCACCCTGGTAGATCACAAACTGTCGAACAAGGGCAGGGACTTTTTTGCCACTGTCTCCCTGCTGCCTGACGTGGACAGTGACTGTGCCCACTATAGTAGGTGCTCAATAGGTGGGTGCACTTGATGGCTGAGTTCAGCCTACAAAGTACAAGGTGAATGCCTATTTAAGAAGTCAACAGCCTGGGCCCTTTAGGAGTAGAGTTACAGGACTGGCAGTTCTTAAGAGGGCCTGGGTCTTTCTGGATAAGGAAGAGGCCCCATGATCTCCGTGTTGACCTGTCTCCATAGAGGGCCAGTCATCAGTGACTCGGACTCTCGTGGGACCCAGAACAGTCCCACTCCTTTTTCTGGAAGACTGTCAACCTCAGCTGTTTTTCCTCCCCAGGACATGAAGCCGCCTTTGCTGCTTTCCTCTGCTGTCTCTGCAAGATCGGGGTGCTCCGGGTGGACGACCAGATAGCAATCGTCTTCAAGGTCTTCAGTCGGTGCGTGAGAGGAGGGCAGGGGCAGCGGCCAGTGGAGGCAGAGCGAGGGCTCTCCTCCTCGTTGCTGTCCGGCCGGAACAGGGTGCCGGAGGGTCCTCTTGTCCTGTCCTAATTGAGCTCTGGCCGTGGGCGGGGTGTCCAAGACCCTCCTTCCGCAGGTTCAGAGTCAAGTACAGACAGGTGAAGGAGATGTCACGTGATCACGGCGAGTGCTTCCGTGGCTTGGCCCTGTTGCTGTTCTGTGGCCACGTGGAGATGCACTCTAAGCGCTTTACGTGCAACTCGTTTAGTTCCCACAACAACCCTGAAGAGAAGCAGCAGCTGTCGTTTGGGCACAGAGAAATCAGGTCTCTTCCCTGAGGTCACACAGCCAGCTGAACCCAGGCTGTCCGCTTCTGACCTGCTGCCCTCAGCACCCAGACCACCTGCCCGGCAGCACAGCTGTTTCAGTCGCCAGAGTGACAGTGCCAGTCCTGGGCCCCGCTCTGGCGGTGCCGGCGCTGGAGCTCCTGGGGGCGTCTGACGCACATTTGATGACACGGAAGGTTGGCGCTGTGAGGACCTGGGAGAAGATCTGCTTCTCGCCAAAGTTAGAGAAGCTGAGGCTCCTGCCAGGGTCTTCCGTGGTCAGGACTTGATGGCACTACAGCCCCCGTCCCGGTCGGTGTTGGCTCTTTCTGGGGCCGGGAGGAGGCTGAGTGTGGGGAAAGACCTAGAGCTGCAGTATTTGCAAGGACAGCTGATGCGTACCTTAGGAGTGTAGGCTTTAATGAAGTAGAGGCCGCTTCCACTCTGAGGGGTTATTTCTGGCCTCCCCGTGCTCCCGGTGACAGAAGGGTTGAGAGTGTCTTTACTTTTTGCTTCCTCCCCTCCCTTCCCCCCGCTCCTGTGCAGGTACCTGGAGGTTATGCGGAAACTCCAGAAAACATACAGGATGGAGCCCGCCGGCAGCCAGGGAGTGTGGGGCCTGGACGACTTCCAGTTCCTGCCCTTTATCTGGGGCAGTTCGCAGCTGATAGGTACTGAAGGGGGGCGCGTACCCTCTGCCCACCAGGGTGTGTTCTGTACCCCCCCAGCCCTTCTCTCTTCCCTCCTTCCTTCTCCTCCTGCCCAGGGCAGACAGTGACAGCTTGTAAAGCAGCTATTAGACCAACTCTTGACGGAGGCTGCTTGCTGTCAACCTGCTGCTGCGAGCCCGTGTGGCAGGCTAGGGGAGGCGGCGGCAGAGCGCCTCCGAGATAATGGAAAGTGACACGGGCGGGAGCAGGGGCGCTCGCCTGGCGCATAATGGACAGGTGTGAAATGCGCCCCGGCTCCTGGCAGCAGCTGCGGGGTTTTATGTTGAAAACGAGGGCCTCTTTTGCCTCGGTCACCAGCGTTATCCACTGTTATTATTGAGCTGTGTACAAGGGGCCCATCAGGGAGCTGCCGCCAAGGGCTGGGCGGTGGGCCGCTTGCCATGGGCCCGCTCGGGTGGTTCCCCCACTTTCCACGGACAAGCCGAAGTGCGTGAGGGATCTACCGGTGGGCAAGGGCAGGTGGTAACTTCTGTTTTGGCGTGGGATTAACTGCCTTCACAACAATACTGATAAGTGACCACTTGTTGAGCCTTGCTCTGTGCCAGGCACTCTCTGAGGGCTTCAGGTGGGTTGTCTCCTGAATCTTCTCAGTGGCCCTGGGAAGGGTCTTGCCAGTGTGAGACCAGCCACCACTGACCGACACGTAATGTGCGGGCATCATGGCGGCTTTATGGTGGCCGTGATCGTCAGGTGCTGCTCCGCAGCCTATGAGGGAGGTGCTGGTCTTAGCCCCACTGCACAGATGAGGAAACTGAGTCACATGGCGGAAAGAAGCAGAGCCAGAGCTTCTTACACTAGAATACACACGCACAAGGCCATTTGTTGTTCCCGCGAGGTCAAGTGTTGAGGGCACGTGGGCAGGGCTGTGGCCCTGGGGTGGGTGTGGACCGCGCTGGGCCGAGGTGCTGTGGTGGTGTGAGCGCCTGGTTTTGAACCTGGGGCTCTTTGCTGTTCCCAGATCACCCATTTCTGGAGCCCAGGCACTTTGTCGATGAGAAGGCTGTGAATGAGAACCACAAGGACTACATGTTCCTGGAGTGTATCCTGTTTATCACTGAGGTGAGGGGTGGTGAGGGCAAAGCCCGCGGCAGCTTCGGCTGAAATGCGCTGAGGCTTCTGGCTTTGGACAGAGGGGCCAGAGTGCTGCCTGAAGATGACAGCCTGGCCACAGAAGGCGGGTTGCTGAAAAGGAAGCCTCTCTGAGAGGTTAAACCAGCTTCTGACCATCCAGCATCGCCTCCCTGAATCAGTGGTCTGGGGTTTCTGCTTGAGCTGAGGGACGAAGACTCAGTCACTAGCTGGACTTGGTTAGTGATACAGCAGGTCTGGGGGGAGGGTGGGTGTTGTTGGGTGTGCGTGGGTATCAGCATCTTGTGGGGAGGCCCACAGGTCTGTGGAGCTACGTGCGTGTGAATGTGTAGGATGAACCCACCGCAGGAGATGGCGAGACTGGGTGGGGCAGGACAGGTTTCTGCTGAGGGGGCACATCTCTGTCAGTGCCGGAGGGTGAAAACGAGCAGGCCTGGACCCTCAGCCCACCCAGTGGGGGTTGTTTACCTGGGCACTGTTGTCCTGCTAAGGCAGGGTCTCCCACAGTGCGGCCCTGGACCACTTCCTCAAGATCGCTGGGGGAGCTTGTTAAAATGCAGGTTCTTGGGCCCCACCCTAGCTTTCTGAGTCAGGATCCTGGGAGACGAGAGCCAGGAACTGTATTTAAACACACTTGCCAGATGACTGCACATGGCAGTTGGGGACCCCCCGTTCTCAGGGCCTCTCTTTCGGGAGGTGCCGGGACCTTTCGTCCTCCCTGCCCGGTACCACCCCCCAAACTTCTGAAGGGCACCCTGGCTCTGCTGTCTGTGGAAGGTCCTTCCCCCATTCTCTTTCCTGATGCCTGCATGCGTGCCTGCTGGCCCCAGGGACAGCCCTGGCACACCCATGGACCCCCACCCGTGGGGCTGCTCTCCGGGCTGCCCATTCTGAGCCTCTGGAGAGGGGAAGGAGCCTGGTTAAGCAGCCGTAGCTTCAGGCTCCTGGTCAGCATTCGGCTCAGGCCTCCACCAAACTCCAGAGGCCGGAGGGGAGTGACACGTTTCTCTAAGTCAGCACATGGAGCCGGGCTGATGGCTGGGCGGCCACCACTTCATTCTGAGATCTGCTGCCTTCAGCAGTGTAGCCAGCCCAAGGTCGGAAGGACTCCGGGCGGCCTGGCTCACTGCCCTGAGAGCCAGTCACGTGCCGCTCTCTCCAGACTGGAATGTGGGGGTCTGCGGAGCCCCGGGAGACCCCAGGAGGAGCTGGAGGAGCAGGGTGGGGAGAAGGGGTGCACGTTCCAGGCGGAGCTGTGGCTTCCCTCAGTTGGGGGTAAAAGGCTGCACTCTGTGGCTCCCCCTGGTGGCTGGCCAAGCCCCTGGGTGCCTGTCAGTGACTGACAAGGAGGAAGGCGAGGCTGGGCCTCAGGGAACGTGGGAATTGACTCCAGGTTAAAACTTTGTGTTTTTGTCTGTTTGGTGTTGAATGCTGGTATAAAAACCTAAAAGCTTCCCCAAAGTTTGGGGCCCAGTTCCTCTGCTGGAGGAAATCCTACAGTGGCCACTAGGTGGCCCTAAAGGCACATTGAACTCGGAGAAGGTTTTTGTGACATTTGCTTGGGGAGAGGCATGAATGGGAGGAGGGGTCAGGCCCTAGAGTTCTTGGTGGCTCTGCACCCTCCCTGCGAGGCCTGGTTTGCACTTAGGGTCTAGGTGCTCGGGCTTGGTGGTACACCATTGGATGCTAGCGGCGTGCCCCAGAGTGGAGGTGACTGCAGTGAGGCCCCCCTCCCCCGCTGGCCTGGTTGCCCATTGCAGCTCACGTTGTGCTAGTTCTCAGAGCTCCGTCTGTGTTCCCCCCACCCCACCCCTATCCACCTCAGACCAGTGTTTTGCAGCCCCTCGTCGGTGAGTGACCTGGTGTGGCTCACGCTGATAAACGGAGGCCGAGGGCCTGACACTGGGGCCCAGGGACCTGAGGCCTGCATGCAGTTCTGTATGCTAAGGTCGGCAAGGGGGCGGTGTTGCCTCTGCAGACCTGGAGATCACTAGTGCTGGTGCAACTAGGGGATTAAACAAAGCAAGAAGAAGTTGGAAATGGAACCCAGCTTCTCCTCCTGGTCTCATGCCGGGGACCTGTCCTGGTAGTCCTGGGCATCCGGGTGAGGGACCCCACCTTGTAAGGCTTCTGCCGCCTCAGGAAATGCAACCCTGGCGCCTTTAAGAGCCCCGGGCAGGCAGGAAAAGAATTTCAGTTTCAATCTGGCTTCTAAATTTGGAGTTTTGGGAAGGGAGGGATCAGATTTCAGCTGGAAGGGAAGGAGCTGACAGGAAGGAGCTGTGCAGAGCCTCCCCCACCCCCCCGCCCCATCCCCCTCAGTTACTGACAGAGGAACCATTTACAAAAGGCCGATTCTCTTGGGAGTGGAGAGGCAGGAACGCAGCGTCTGTGAGTAATTTCCTGCTCAATATGGCTGCTCTGACTCACACGATTCCCCTGGGGTCACTGCGGGACTGCAGCTTGCTTGCTCCTTCTCGCTCTTTCTCTTCTCCCTTTGTGGCTAGAATGAGCTAATTTTTTTTTGTCTTTTCGCCCCCCGATTCCTTTTTTCCCCGTCTGTTTTCCTTTTCCAGAGTCGCAAAGTCTCCTTCTGAAGGACTTGGAGACCTTGAGACACTAAAGGACTGGGGGCTGGGGGTGGGCAGCCGCTCCAGAGAAATAGCACCTCTGGCCTTTCCATGGGGGGGGCAGGGCCACTAGGGCTCCGGAGCTCGGGCCTCCCCCTGGCTCTGCCAGTAGGCCAGAGAGGCCTTTTGGGGCCCTCCTCCCGCACCCCGAGTGGGTGAGGTTGGCCTTCTGGTTTCCCTGCATCCATCCTCTGGCCTCAGCCTCGGAGCCCTTCCCTGGAGCTGCTGCTGTGGGACGAAGCCAGCGGAGTGCTTCCTGGGCGGTGTGTCACAGGGCCCTGTCCAGAGTGAAACTGGTTACGCAGCTCCCAGGATTGCTGAGCTTCTCAGGGCCTGGAAGTGTGCAAGAGAAGGCTGGAGCCTCTCGCCGGCTGCCAGGGGCAGAGATCCTGGGGAAGGGGCGGGGCGAGGGGAGGGTGGAGCCTGACGGAGTGGGACAGTTGGAACAAAGCTCGGGGAGGGCAGGCCCCTGTAGGCCTGGGGCGCCTGGCTGCCCTCCTGGAGGGGGAGCCCTAGATAGAGAGGAGGGCAGGATTCTGGGTGAAGGGCCTGGCCCAGGAGAAACGCTGCGGGGACCAGGGTGGGTTTGTCTCTGTCTGGTGCCTTGGGCTGTGGCCTCTGCTGGAGGAAGGTGCTTGATGTCCTTGCTACTGAACCTGGGGGTTGAGACAGGTTTTTTGGGGATTTGGGCTGGGGGAGGCTGGTGACGGGGGTAAAATGGCAGCTTTTTTGACTTAAATCTTACAGTTTTGAAGAGTTGCCCTTACTGGAGAAGTGAGAGGCCCGTGGGAGTGGGTCACCAGATAGAGACCACAGCCAAAGGAGTGGGGGGTGGTTTATGTGCTCCTGGGCCTTTATACTTATGATGCCCAACATGGAGAGAGAGCTTGGGCCCATCCTTTCTCCCTGGACCAGCTCTCCCCCAGCCCCACCTCCACACACAGCCTCTTCTGGAACCTTCCACCCACTCCGGGTCCAAGTCTCTGCTTCCTTGCCAGCTCAGCCTCTTTGCTCTTCAGACTCTTTCTTCTGAAGCCTGGGCCTCAGGGTGCTGAACCCTGTTCCCCCAGCATCAGTGCTGCTTATCAGCTGGCAAGGGGATGTGTCGAGGGGGATTGTGAACTGCTTGTTAATAAATGCAGTGTGCTGCCGCGTGCTGTCTGAGGGAACACTCAGGCACACGAGCTTCCCTGTCTCCTGCTGTGGTTTCTGATGTCGTGGGAACTCCACTGGGCTCGCTGCAGAGTTTCTCTCTTCCTTCTTGGAGGGTCAGACCAGGAGTGGAGCTGTCTTGGCTCCTGCCTGTCCCTTGTCTCCTGGTTGCCATCCCCCGCCCCCACTTCCCCGCCAGGTCAGCCTGGCTTTCTAAACAGCCCTTCCTCCCTAGTCTGCTGCAGGTGCCCCCCCGGCCCACCTCTGCCCCCTCTTGTCCTCCCTCCCTCTGCCTGCAGTGCAGAGGGCAGCCAGATGCCTGGCTTTGGTCTTACCCACCTTGACCGTCCCCCAAACCTTGGCCTCCCTCTGCTCTTCCAGCTCAGCCTGTGGCAGATGCAGACCAGGCACCCTGCTGCAGAACCCACCGTGTGTGGGGCTGCGGGGTCGGGGTCCAGGCTGCTGCTGCTGCTGCTTACCTGCGTGGGAGAGGGTCCCCGTGCTGGCGGGCACTCTGTTTCTCTGGGGAGTGATAGGAGCCGCGCCAGGAGCTTGAGTGGAGATTTTATTTTTCTGAGGCTGCTGGATTTCATGGGCGGTGGGAATCAGGCCCCCTTTTTTTGGCTGTGGAAGAAAGAGGGTGACTGTGGGGGTTATGTTTTCCCAGTGGGTCTTGCAGGCCAAGAGGGTCCCTGTCTCTGGCACTTATGTGTGCCTGTGTGTGCGTGTGTACGCACCCCACGGGCAGATGTTGTGGCCTGGTCCCCATGTGTGCGTGCATGTGTGTGTGTATATGGGTGTGTGCATCTGTACGTGCGTGTGTGTATGCACACACAACCTTGCTGCAGGGGAGCAGGGGCTGGGCTCCCAGGCGGCCCACTCTCCAGCTTGTGGACTCTCTTTTCCAGATGAAGACGGGCCCCTTTGCGGAGCACTCCAACCAGCTGTGGAACATCAGTGCGGTCCCCTCCTGGTCCAAAGTGAACCAGGGCCTCATCCGCATGTACAAGGCTGAGGTGAGTGGGGCCTGCGACACTCTGGGTCCAGGGGCTGCTCCCCCACCCCCACTCCACTGTTTTGCTCTGACTCTTGGGCCAGCCCCTCTGCCACTTGAGGCCTCAGTCTCTGTCTGTGGGATGGGCTGTCAGAAAAGCCCTGGACTGAGGCCCAGCTCTGCGCTGTGACTGAGCAAGGCCCTGCTGCTGGGGGTGGCGGGTGGGGGGCCGTCTCTGTTCCCACCTGGTCCCTCGTGGCTCTGTCTCCTGTGGGGACATGAAAACGAAGACGTGCTCGGGAAAGGGTTTTATCCTTTGGAGGCACCATCCAGAGTGGTGCTCCTCAGCCTTCAGTGTGTCCGATGGCCGGGCAGGTGGGAGGTCTGGGGGAGGCCGGCCAGGAACTCTCAAATCAGAAAGGCCGGGAGAGGTCGGGCCTCCCAGAGCTCCCCCTGCTGGGTGGCGGCTGCCCGGCTCCTGAGGGAGTCTCCTGCCCTCCCTCTTTGTCCTCCTTGGCACCCTTCTCCCAGCCGAGGACGTGGCTTTTTCTCTTGCAAGTAGGGAGGAGACATTTTCTTTCCATCCTGTCCCTTCCGCCAGCTCCTTCCACATCTTGGGCAAACCAGTCCTGGAACTGCTTAACCTTGGCCCGGGAAGGGCCTGGGTGTGAAGTCCGTCACCTGGAGCAATGGGTCCCCAAAGTCCCTTCTTATCGCCCTGAGGCTGATGGTCTCAGATGTTGTCCGGGGGGTGCTGGTCTCTCGACCCTGGCCATCCCTCTCCCGCGGAGGGAGGGCGGTTCCTGCCTGCTTCCTTACACCCAGAGCTTCTTCAGAGCCCATCTGCAGAGGCAGGGGAGCAGCGAGGAAGGGGTGTTAGAGGGTTGGGTGTGGTTTGGTAGTACAGATGCTTCCAGTGGCTGGGCTCCCTCTGCGTGCCCTGAAGGGGTTAACGATGCTGGGCCTGGCCCGCTCTCCCTTCCGCCCCCTCCCCCTCCAGTCCCCTTCCTCTGGACTTCACATCCTGTGTTTAGGCTCCAACCTACATACCTCTCTAATCTGAGAGGAGCGTTTGCTGGGGCTGCGCAGGCTTCTTCCGGGCTGCAGCCGCCGGCCGCCACTTGGGCTCTCCTGCCTGGAGAGCACCGGGTCACTGTCCTCTGAGTGTCCTGTTGTTCCTGAGACCTCCACTCCCACAGTGCCACAGTGGGTGCTGATGGGAAACTCTGTCACATGAGTGCTCCTCATTGCTGGGGGCTGTGTGCAGCGTGAGAGGCCCCCTCCAGCCTCCCCTGACACCCGCACCCCCTGTCTGTCACAGTCAGGGCCCTCTGGTGCCTTTCCTGCTTGGGATCTTACATGCTGTCCTTCCTGCAGCTCTAACTTGAGTGACTAAACTTATCTTGACCTGGGCCCCTCAGGGCAGAACAAGAGACCCTGCCACCTTTCCCTGCCTGCCCCTTCCAGAGGCACAAGAGGTCCAGGCTGACAGGATGGGTGGCGCAGATTAGGATCCGAGATGGTGATAGGACAGCAGGGCCAGAGCGTTCCCGGGGGTAAGCCTTGTCAGTATTTCTGCGGATGTTCAACGTGAGAAGGGCTTCGCCCAAAGACTCCCCGCAGCTCAGGGCCAGACAGGGAGCACGAGTAGATGACCAAGCGCCCTTCCTGAGGACAGGGGAAATTCCAGCTCTGGGTGCACGCAGGCGCAGTGCGAGCTTGCAGCCTTGCCAGGCGCTGTGTGGCGGCCAGACTCCTTTGTAGGACCATGCCGGAACTCACTGACTTTAGTTTAGGAACACCAAGTCTCTGGGATGTTCGGCACTCGTTTGTAAGTCGCTAGCAGGTGACCCTTAGTCTCTGGTCCCCGAGAGTCCATGGGGTCACATGCTTCCTGCCCACAGGGCTGAGGAAAGGACTTGCTTTTTCAGACCAGTTCTCAGTCCATGGGGAGGACCTTCAAGGCCCACCAGTCTAGAAGTCCAGAGGGGGTTAGCAAGGCTGGGAGAGTTGCTGCTGGAGGAGAGTTGTTTCCCTGAGCTGTCACAGAGGCCTGCGCAGGCCTGACATTAGGTGGCCTCAGGGTCTGGGACCGGCTGTGCGCATCTCCACGCTGCCTGTCCTGCCCTCCCTGGACCGAAGAACCGAATGCCTTCAGGCCCTTGTGGGTGGCGGGGCCTGTCTTCCCCAGGCTTCGCTGCGCTGGGACTCCTTCAGAAGGGCCTTGTCAGGGCCCGGAGAGCCCCTGGGAGTCCCCGGGACCTGGACGGGCCTCCGGTGGAAGGTCTGTATGTGGACAGGCTGAGGCTGTTGCTCTGCCCGGTACACCGTTAGCTGGGAGGAGGGCCTGACCAGAGGCCCCCTTCTGCTGTTCTCCTGAGTCTCGGCCTTGCTTTGCCCCAAACAGCCTGTTGCCTTTAGCCCAGCTCCTTGGCGCTCATGTGGCCCTGGGGAAGCTTGTTCCGGTCCCTGAGGGCAGAGTGGAGAGAACTTCTGCCCCTGTCCCCTCCCCCAAGCCTCTTGCCTTTGCAGCCTCTCTGAATAAGAGCTAGAAGCAGGTTGACCTTTGACCCTTTTTGGAATTCCAGGGCCCTGGGGGGGCCCCCCTTTTACAAACTCCCACCACTTCCTCCATGACATAAGCACAATGGCAGCTGCCTTTGCTCTGGCCTGATCTGCCGCTGCTCCTCCTCCCCCCCAGGCGACTGTCCCTGGCTGCCTCCTCCCCACTTTCTCTGCCCCAGGGCCAGGAGCCTGGCTGTGGCCCGGAGCTCTGCTCCCGCTCTGAGCTTGGTTCCCTCTGAGCTTGGTTCCTTCTTCACTGCACAGAAAGATTTCCCTTTTCCTGCTCACCTCCTGGTCCTTGTGGACCATCCCCACCCTGACACAGCTGGCTGTTGAGGTGAGGGAACCCGGGCCAATCATGGCATGCCTTTGTCCCTCTAAGTCAGTTGGCAGTTGAAACCACAGTCACAGAATGGGACTCTCACCCCCTCTGAGGCCATAAGTCTCATTCCACCCCAGCGAGGAGGTGCCCAGCACTTTCTGTTGTTTTTGTGGCCAAAGGTGTGAGGGGCAGATCCTCCCATCCTGGGGCTGCCGCCTGTGAGAGCTAGTTCGTGACCAGGGCCTGTGTGGTCGGCACAGCAAGGCTGGTGCAGGGGGCTGGGAGCTGGGCCCCTCCTCCCCTTCCTGGTCCTAGGTGGTGCTGAAGCAGTGCCCGGGCCAGAGGGCAGAGGGTCAGGCTGCCTGTGGACCAGGCCAGCTAGTGTGGTTTAGGCCCTGCCTATCTCTCCATCTCCCCTCCTCTGCCAGAGCCCTGGGGGCTGGGGCCCCTGCTGGGCTGGGTTCAGGGAGTAGGGCCATCCCCCTGCTCAGCCGTGTCTCCCCCTACCCCCACTGCTCTTGTTCCCTGCCCCCTGCACAGGGCTGCTGGGAATTGCCCTGGGGGTGGGGGGCTGTCAGCTGGTTCTTATTGTCTCGCTCTGAAGTGCCAAGATGCCTTTTTCAGTCCAGAGAACTGAAAATTGGAGAAAACGGACCTTGGACTCTTCTCAGGCTTGTGTCCCAGTGTGCCCACACCTCTTCTCCAGGCCTGGACCTGGGCTCCAGGGTCCCCAATGATCCGGAGGGTTCTTTTCACCTCTGGTGTCCAGCTTCTCCCTCTGGGCCGAGTGATGTCGCTTGGCCTTCTCTCTTCTTGGCTTCTGCTCTGTGAGGTTGGGCTGCCTTCTCTCGCTCTCCTCCGTCACTTTCCCTCTCATTGTGTGGTGGGTCTGATTGTCATGGAGTGGGGGTCTTTGGGTGGGAGGCTGTGGTCGAGAGCAGGTAGGGAGGCTTACTCTTCCCCAAAGGCCTGGGGGCTGCTCTGAGACAGCCACTTCCTGGGCCCTGCATGGACACCTCCTGGAGCTGCGCTGGACGGAGCCTCAGGGCTGTCCGGGGTTCCTTGGAGGCCCGCGAGGCCGAGCAGGCCTCAGCAGGGGTGTAGCACAGCCCTCACCCCTCTGCTCTTCCCCTCCTTCCGCACAGTGCCTGGAGAAGTTCCCCGTCATCCAGCACTTCAAGTTCGGGAGCCTGCTGCCCATCCACCCCGTCACGTCGTGCTAGGAGGGGCTGAGCAGCTGGAGCCATCCAGGCCGCAGTTCCTGTGCCTGCCCCAACCCCAGCCATGGCCCCCTCCCGACCCCTCCCACTGTTCTTTCTGTTTGACGAGAGGCTGTTTCCTGGGGTGGGTGGGGAGCATGGGTGTGAGGGAGGCTGAGCGCATGAGGCTGAAGGACCCAAGTTGGGAGAAGTGACCGAGTGACTTCCCCGATGGTGGGCGGGCAAGAAGACGGGCAGGGACGGGACCCTGGGCCTGCTCCTGGCCTCCCCTCCCTTCTGTCCAGCGCACCCTGAGGCCTGGGCTGCTCCGCGCCTCTGGGGAGGGCCATTCCGCTGTCCTGGTTGCTTTCTTCCCTTCCCACGTCCCCTTGTCTTTCTAGGGGGTGGAGCAGTTGTTCCCCGCAGGGTGGGTGGGTTCCCAAGCCGTGTTTGGTGGGCGCCAGGTGTTCTCAGGGCTGGAGGCTGGGGCTGGCGGCAGCCTGGGGTGGGGTCAGGTAGGGAGAACCGTTGGCTGTTCTGGCCGGGGACCCTCCCAGCTCCTCACGGCTGCCCCCGGGGCCTGCGGGCACCTGTGTCCAACGCCTCGTCCTGGCTTCTCTGTTCTGACTTTCCTGGCGCAGCCACGCCTGTTTCCCTCCCCAGGGGTAGCCTCTGGAAGCTGCCCTTTGGGTGGACCCTGGGCTCCTGGGAGGGCCCCCCAGGGCTTGCTCACCAGCTGACTGGGTGAGACCTGCCTTTCCAGAGCTCTCCCTGGCTGGGAGGGGGCAGAGACTCGGGGAGGGGCTGGGGGCCACTGTGGTTGTGGAGAACCTGGATTCCTCTCAGCAGTCTTACATCCAGCCGCTTCTGCTCCCCCCTCACTGCTGCTTGCTTCTCTGCCTCCCAGCCCCTGTGGGCGGTGGGTGAGCAGGCCACGGAAGGGCCCAGAAAGCAGCAGCCCGTTCCCTTGTCCCCCAGCCTCCCTGAACTCGCCTGTTAGCATTCCGAGGTGAGGGAGTGATGGCCTCCTAAGCCCAGGCTTTGGCTCTGAGGATGGGCAGGGGCTGGGTGGGGCAGGCCCACCCGAGGGGTGAGGGGGTGCTGGCGGCAGTATGCCAGTTCCAGAATATTCTTCTAGGGCTGCTCCCGGGCCTGGCTCTTGCAGACTCTCTCCTGCCCAAGCCCAGGCCTGCCCTT
This sequence comes from Ceratotherium simum simum, assembly GCF_057802395.1. Taxonomy (NCBI): domain Eukaryota; kingdom Metazoa; phylum Chordata; class Mammalia; order Perissodactyla; family Rhinocerotidae; genus Ceratotherium; species Ceratotherium simum. Next base: position 7,699,727 of record NC_141928.1, on the reverse strand, counting down.
CTCCATTACCCTGTCCCCCTATCTGGATCCACATACCCTTTGGGAACGCGGAGCACCCGAGAAGCACAATTCAGGGAATTGACCCTCGGATTGGGCCAGTGGCTGGGGCAGAGGCTGGGACAGGAGCCACAAGAGTCACAGAAATTGTTTTCTGAGGAGAGGCCAGTGCCTGCCTCCCTCCCCGGGTCCAGACCACCGCCTTCCTGGCTCCTCCATCTCCGTGCCCCCTCGGGCCCCCCCAGCCCCTTGCGCCTTCATTGCTGTTCGGATTAAAGCCTCTGTTTTGCACCTGTCACTTGTGTGAGGTGTTTCTTTTCATGCCACATGCTTGTTCCAGCTCCATGTGACTGTTTGTCCCCCCATCAGGTCCCCTTCACTGGGCCCTGGAGTCCGGGGCTTGAGCGGTATCGGCTGGGGTCTGGGTTGAGCCTTTCGTGGGCGGCGGAAGGCACCTGACTGAACCTGTGATGGTTGCTCGAGCCAGCTTGGGAGCAGAGGCCTGGGTTCAGATCGTGGTGGTCTCCACCCCCAGCTGCAGGGCCTTAGGGAAGTTATTGAACCTCTCTGAGCCTCGGCTTCTTCATCTGTACAATGGGGACCCGTCACAGGGTGACTGCAGGGGTGAATGCAGGGTGTGAGTCCTCAGCCCAGGGCCTGGCGCACAGCAGACCCCTGTGGTCACTGTGGCTGCTCTGGCTGACGGCAGCCCTTCTGGACTCCTGGGTCCTCCCCAGACTGGTGGGATCCTTGGCCTGGGCCTGGCTGTGAAACATGCCCCTGCGGTCCTTAAAGGGGGCGCTGTCTGGTTTCCCTCCACCCGTGTCCCTGTCGTGCTGGAGTAGGGTGTCTCTGGGACTGCTGTGCCCCAGACTGGGACACTTCCTTGGAAACTCCTGTTCCTGGGCTTCTGTCTTCAGGCGAGTCTCCTCCTCAGACAACAGGAACGTTCTCCTGGCCTTGGAGGCCGTACACGGGGGTCAGGAGAGCCTGGGGCCCAGCCCCTGCCTCTGGAGTCAGACGGACGAGTTCCCCCCGAGGCCCGTCAACTGGTAGCGAGGAGACCCTGGTGGTTGACTCGTCTCTGAGCCTCAGCTTCCTGATCTGAAAAGTGGGCACGATGACACTTCGGTCACAGAGTATGAGATTCATTCATTTCGCAAGTGGGGACTGCGTGTTCTCGTTCTAGTGTAGATGACAACAGTAATCCAAAAATACCAGAATGTTAGGGAACGGTGCGTATTTTATGAAGAAAATAACAGCAATTAATTAGGGTGGTAAGGGTGGTTGAGCTACAGGGGTCAGGAAAGACACCTGGGACAACACGTGAGCTGAGACCCCGAAGAGGAGGAGCAGCCATGGGGAGAGCTGCAGGCAGAGGGGAGCCGCTGGGGCGAGGTCAGGGAGGGCCAAGAGGTGGGGTCCAGGAGGCCAGGCTCCCAGGCAGCCGGCCTTACTGGCTCTGCTGAGGGGCTCAGGGTCTGTCTCCAGTGTTCTTGAAGCTGCTGGAGGGTTTTATACGTGAGAAGGGCTTGGGGTGTGTGGGGCAAGAGGGGGTGGCGGGCCCCGTGTGGGAGGCTGGTGGCCTGGAGTAGGGTTCAGAGAGTGGAGGTGGTGAGAGGTGGTCTCATTCAGGCTGTTTGGAGGTATCGCCAACAAGAGGGGAGGTGGGAGAGGGTAAAGAGCAGCTAGGAACACCCCAATTCCTCTGCAGCTTGATGCCACTTACTGCGACGGGCAGACTTGGGGAGAGGCGGGATGGGGGCTACCTATTAGCTCCTGAGAGGAGGGGTGGAGGAGGCAGCTGATGTGCTGTCTGGAGCCGGGCAGCTGCCGCAGTAGATCAGGGAGTGGTCGCAGGGCTGTCCAAGGGAGGAGTGGGGATGGGGGAGAGAAGAGGGCTGACTGGACAGACCTGCAGGGGAGCCGGGGAGGGGGGAGTGGGGGGGCAGGGCAGTGAGGTGGGGGGTGCGAGACCCTAAGGTCAGAGCCCTGGCGGTGGTGGCGACCTGCTAGACAGAGAAGGGGGCCTGGGTCTTCGTGCCCTGGGCTTCAGTGGGGTGCGGGCAGGGAGGGAGCCCTGGAGAGGGCTGGAGAGGGAACGGGAATGAGAACACGGAGGTGCAAGTGAGCACGCGCCTCGTGCCAGACACACGAGTGCTTCCTGTGTCCTTGTGACGCCCCATGAGGGCTGGAGGAGGCACAGAGGTGGGTCCCCATCCACCAGCCTGGAAGGAGGCCTGTGGAGCTGGGCCGTGTGTTTGCCGAGCCTCGCTCTTTGCCACGACACCTCACGTCCCTCTTTGGGAGTTTGTTGTTAAGGGAGCGGCGACCAGGAGAGTGGATGGGGGCTCGAGGTCAGGGAAGGCTGCGGGAGGGGGTGATGTTCAGGCCCGTGTGCACGCTGTGTCTGCTGTATGCTGGGAATGCTCCAGGAGAGGGGCAGACTGACGGCAGCGAGTCCTTGAAAATGTGCCCGGCTGCTTGTCTGTTGTTATGGGAGGAAGGCAGACCCTCGGTACCAGCACCGTTGTACTGTATTTACTTCTGCAGAGAGATGTGAGGCAAGGCCATCAGCTGCCTGTGGGGCGGGGAGGGGCAGGAGGAGATGGGGAGTCGGGGCGGGGGGATTATGGAATGGTCCGAGGCAGCGGTGGGACACTGAGGACGTGGGCAAGGGCTTCAGGGCGGGGTGGGAAGCCCACTCAGGACCTGGGAGATGGGACATGGCAAGGCTTCCCACCTCCTGCTCACGCTGTGCTCGGTGAAGGATGGCTGCACTGCTGTCGTCCCCGGGGGTCAGTGAGTCCGAAGGGAACCCGAGAGCAGGCCAGCCCCAGGGCTGGAGGCTTCTGGCCAGCCATTGGGACCAGAGAGCCCCAGAGAACAACGTGAACTCCAGCTGTGTTCCTTCCTGGTGCGCAGGGGCCGTGGCCAGGGCGTGCTCTCGGGAGGTGAGAGCAGAGGCCTTTCCTAGGAGGAAACCCGGGCAGGAGCTGGGGTTGGAAGGAGAACATGGTGAGGGCTCCGTGTGCCCAAGGCTTGCACCCAAGTTGGGGGACATGTTTTTCTTGAATCCAACCAGCATTAGGCTACAAACAAGGCATTTGGGGGAATGTGGAGATGAAAAAGGTGAGAATCCTGCCTTCCAGAAACTTCCAACCTAGTGGGGGAAGCAGAGACCATGGACCAGCCGTGGAGGAAGGGGGATGATGGACTCTAGGGGGAGCTCAAGGAGGGCTCTGTGGAGGAGGTGGCATTTGAGTGGGGCCTCGAATGATGGGCACAGATGGAGGGCATTCTGGTGGGGGCCTGTGTGAGTGGAGGTATGGGGGGGTACCACAGGAGGCAGAGCTGGAAAGGCAAGTGGGGGCTGGCCTGCAGAGGGCTCTGTAAGAGATCTCTTCATATCCCCTCCACACGCAACACAACTGCTTTAATTATCTGCAGAATGTGGGCGTTGAATGTCTTTCTGCTCTGCTGGAGGACAGGCCACAGGAGGGCAGGGACCACTCGCTGCTGTATCGCAGTGCCAGCAGAGACTGGCACAGAGAGGCACCCGGTATATGTTGAATCAGTGACCAGGGAGGATGTTTGATGCCTCTGTGTGTGTGTGCGTGTGTGTGCGTGTGTGTGTGTGTGTGTGTGTGTGAGAGAAAGAGAGAGAAAGGGAGGGAGGATGGGGGGGAGAGGGCGAGAAAGAGAGAGAGAGAGAGAGGGAGAGAGGGAGAGAGAGAGAGAGAGAGAGAGAGAGAGAGAGAGAGAGAGAGAGGGAGAGAGGAGAGAGAGGGAGGGAGAGAGGGAGAGAGGGAGAGAGACAGAGACAGAGACACCCAGATTGGGTTTCAGGAACTCGGGCAGATGTCTGGGTGTTGGATCGGAAGCTGGGTGCCAGCGACGGGGCTGGTACTTGGGCCCAGAGGTGTTGACAGCCCTGTGCAGGGCAGAGAGATGCCCTGGGCTGGGAAGGGGGAGATCCGGGTAGGATTTGGTTGGTGCCGAGGGAGAGGGAGGAGTTCTCAATGACCCTGGGGACTCCCCTTCTGTGCCTGGGAGGACCTGAGGGGAAGGAGCAGCCCCCGGGGAAGATGCTGCGCTCAGCTGGGAGTGTCGACTTTGAGGAGCTCTGCTGGGCCTGGCTGATGCTGAGGCTGGCAGGGCTGCTGAGACCCAACCCCCAGAGGGGTGGGGGAGCCCGGGCTGCAGAGACTTCCAGAACCTCCGCCCCCCAGGCTCCCTTCCCTCCCCCTGCTCTGTGGGTTCCAGCACACTGGCCTCTCTGTTCCTCAGACTCTCTGGGCCACTGAACAGGTAGGCCTTGGCCCTCTTCCCAGAACCTTTTTCTTCCCTGGGAACCCCTGATCATTCTTCAGGGCTCGGCTGAGGCCTCATGCCCTCTGACCAGGGTGAGTGTCCTGATGTGCTCGCATGGCCGCCCGCCTGTCCCTGCTCTGAGGGCTGGGCACCAGCTATGGGGCTGCCTCCTCCGGGATCCTTAGGGAGTGGGTGGGGGAGGGGCAGCCACCTAGTTGGAAGATGGGGGTGGTAGGGGGGCTGTTTGCAGACACAGCTTCTCTTTACTTGGGGTTCCTTGGTAGGGGGCTGAGGCCTCCCCTACACTCAGCACCCACCATCGCTGCTCCCTGCACGTCTGTTCTGTCTCCTGCGGTCCCCAGGAGGGTGCTGCACACTGTAGGTGCTCGGGACAGGTCTGTGATGGCTGTGATCGAGTTAGGGGCCTTCCCTGTGGAGGGACGATGGAGGCGCAGAGTGGGCCAGGTCACCCAGGAGAATTTGGTGGAAGAGAGGAGGCAGGTGGCACCCAGCCTGGAGACAGGGTGATGCTGCTGAGCGGTGGAGGCGGGTGCTCAGTGTGTCCACTGCTGCCGAGGCCAGACAGCCAGCACTGGAGTTGGGGTGTGCGGGGGACCTCAGAGAGAGCGGGTCTGAGGGCACTGGGGCTGAGGCAGAAGTGCAGTGGGCTAGGGAAGGATGAGGGTGAGGTTAGGGGGGCAGAGAAACAGGCAGAGGGAGGAAAAAGCAGAGTCCAAGGCAGACTGTTGGAGCAGCCCCGGGAACCTGGGTGCAACTGCAGGTGAGGGCCCAGAGTCCTTGTGGGGATGATGGGGCCGCAGAGGCCGGGGCTGGGGCTGAGCTGGGAGGCTGCTCGCTGTGGCTCGTCTCGGTTCACTCACCAGCAAACACCGCTGGAGCCCTCTCTGCTCCAAGCCCTGCACCAGGCGCTGGTGTGCGAGTGAATGGGACAGACAGGGCCCTCCCTCCTGGCGCATATTCCAGCATGACTTATCCTAATGAAACATTGGAAATACCCTACGTGTCCAACAGTTGGGGATTGTTAGAGGCCGGATGGAGCAGTCATACAATGGGCCAGCAGATGACACGCTTATCCGTTTAGTCTTCTGGAAAGATGCTTATGACCTATTGTTTTTTTGTTTTTGTTTTTTTAATATATATTTTAAAGCTAGTCAGTTTATTCAATTTCCCTCTGCAAACATATTTTATTTATTTATTTATTTATTTTTTATTTTTTTTCCCCCAAAGCCCCTGTAGATAGTTGTATGTCATAGCTGCACATCCTTCTAGTTGCTGTATGTGGGACGCGGCCTCACCATGGCCGGACAAGCGGTGCGTCGGTGCGCGCCTGGGATCCGAACCCAGGCTGCCAGCAGCAGAGCGCGCGCACTTAACCTCTAAGCCACGGGGCGGGCCCGCTTATGACCTATTGTAAAGTGAGGATAACAGCTACAATGACTGTAGATGAAGTATAACCCATTTTTGTAAAAAAGCAAAAATCTACATTTTTGATCTGTCTGTCCATCTCCATGGACAAATGACCAGAAGGCTGTTTCTCCAGGTGGTAATGTGCTTGTCTCTGAGTGGTGGGGGTGTGAGGTGTTTTTGGGAAATCCTTATTGCTTCTGCTGCTCCCCGAAGATGCTTATGAAAATGGTAAACATTCCTGAACCACAGAAGAAACAGAAAGTGATTGTGGGTATGTTTTAACTTTGCTTTTTATTTTTCATATTTGGTTTTTAAATCTTTCTACAGTGTCCACATATTATTTTGTAATAAGAAAAAAAAGAAACTGATTTAAAAAATTTCTCCCTAAAGAGCATTGGAGTCTGGTGTACCTCTGGCCAGGAGGCAGGAGGGAGAGAAGGGAGGGGAGGCGTGCTCAGATCTATCAGGATAATGGATGAGGAGGGAGTTCTCAGCCGGGGGTTGGCTCAGAGCCTCCCTGAGAGGGAGGTGGGCAGGGGGCTTCTGGGAGTAGAGCTGCTGTGGGACCAGTGATGGGGACTCCAGCAGGCAGGACCCAGCGAGAGGAGGCAGCCGGGATTCCTCAGGGAGCCTTTGGATGGGGAGAGGTGTGGTCCCTGGTGGGCATCTGCAGCCTCCCTGGCCTGGTGGTGACCTCTGGGACCTGGACCCTGCTTTAAGGAGCCCAGCAGACATGGATTGTACAGAATTCAATCCCAGAGTCGAGGTGTACTTTCTCCTGCCTATGGCCTGGATTGGGGGTGCTTATAGACCAAGGGACCAGTGGTTCCATTTTTTCCAACACTTGCAGTACTGCGGGGGGCGGTTTCCCGTGTCCCAGCAAAGGGCAGAGCCCCGAGTCCCAGCTTCATCCACCACCCTCCTCTGAGCAGGGCACGTTGAGGGCACTGTGCCCAGCACCGGGGACACAGGGGACAGCACGAGGCCTCTAGGGAACGTGGCAGTGGGAAGGACCCAGGAATCAGGCAGACCACCGCGACCTTGGACAAGGGTCTTCACCTCTCTGAGCCTCTCCGTTCTCTTATCTGCACGTGTGGGTGACAGTCGAGAATCACAGGTGATGCTGAGGTGGAGTGTCCACGGTGCCTGGCACGAAGTCGGTACTCCACGAGCAGAGAGAAGCGGGAGGTCGTGCCCTCCTGCGGGGCAGCCAGCAGTGTCCCTGGTTCTGGTCTCAACGCTCTCCCCTCTGTCCGCTGCCACTGCTCCGGGACACTCAGCACCCTCTCCAGCTGGACCTTGCTGACCTCTAAACAGATCTCTTGGCCTGGGGGTGGACAAATCCCTTTTTCCTCCTTACCTGCTTGGGACTAGTTTGGGGCTTTTCTGAAGGACACTGCAAAGGCAGGCAGAGTGTAGACGCCTTGTCCCCAGAGAACCAGAGTCCAGCCCCAGCGGGAGGCTGCAGGTGGATAGACTGCTCAGACCTCCACGTGGGGACATTTCGGGGGGGCTCTGCTGCCTGGGCAGAGCCTTCTGGAGCTGCCCCCTAACCTCTGCGAGGGGTGGGGAGTGTCGTGGTCAAGGCGCGCGTGGGCTCTGGAGTCAGCTCTTGCCCTTCCTGCCGTGTAACCTTGAGCCACTTCCTTAGCCCGTCTGAGCCGCAGTCTCTGCGTGTAGAAATTGGGGGTAAATAAACACGGCCCTACGGGGGTTATTGCACGACCCATGGAAGGAAGCACTCAGCTCAGGGCTTTGCCTCCTGAGCTCACTTCATCTTCACAAGGCACCCTAGGGTGGGCATGTGGTGCCGAGGCACAGCGGGGTGATGACCACCTCGGTGAGAGGTATTCCCACCTGGCCATTGGGCCCCAACGCACACATTCTAACCACTGAGCTCAACCACGGCCTTTAGTTCCTCGTGGAGACTTCAGGAGGACACCTGGGGGCCTGCAGGGGGCTATGGGCGCTGTAGAGGACAGGGGTGAGGGCCCAGCAGCGAGGACCCCTTGGGAAGGCTCTGAGGTATGGCTAGGGGGTGAGCATCCCCATGCTGGCTGCTGTCCCCAGGCCCCGCCTGCAGCCTGGAACCTGCTGGCCTGGTGAGTCCTCCTGGCTGAACGAGCTCCTTTAAGAGCTGCTTCTGCCCCATTCCTTGCAAATTCCTGCCCCCTCATGTCCTCATTTGCCACTGCCCTTCAGGTCCCAGAAGCTGCCGGCACCCTGACTCCTGGGGGTGTCACCAGAGACCTCAGAGCTGGTGGCTCCTGAGGCCAGCCTCATGTCTGGCCCCGGGTGAAGTGCTTAGAAGCTTGTCTCACCTCATCGTCACCATGGGCCTCCTGTGTCCCCATTCCACAGAGGAGACTGAAGCTCAGGTGGCTCAAGTCACTGGCTGGACAGGGGAGGCGTTGGTCTCTTTCCCGCTAAAGCTCACACACCCGCAGCCTCTCCCTGGGCCTGACCTGAAGCCTCAGGGGGGCCCCTGCTGCCTTGTGCTGTCCCCCTCAGATGGCCCAAGAGCCCCCCTCCTCCTCCCGCTGCAGAGCCCATCTCTCCAGGACCGGCCCGGACCCTGGCCCTGTCTGAGAGGCGCCTCCTCCCAGAGCCCAGTTTCTTTCCGGGAGGCAGGGCTGGTTCTCACCAAGATGACGAAGAGATAGGATAGCAGGGGCAGTAATGGCAATTGTGGCTGATAGCCACACGTGTGTCAGCCTGCAAGACACGCTTTCCACGTGCCCTCGTGGAGTGCCCACGGCGAGCCGAGCAGGTGGCATCACTTTGCATGTAGGGACGATGAAGCGGGGGCTTGGAGGGTTCAGGGGCGGCCCAGGGTCTCCAGCTCCTCCTGTGGAGTCAGGGTGTTCCCGGGTTTGTCTGACGTGGGTCCTGGTGGGTCTTTCCCGCTCTGTGTTCAGCGAGGTCACACTGGTAGCTTGAAATTGCCACGGTGGGAGCGTCTGCAGCACAGAAAGCGCCTAATGCTACAGACGAACTCTGCCCGCCGCGGGTTTTCAACAGTTAGACTCCTGGGAAGTTTTGAGTTGGGGAGTGCCGTGATCTTAAGCATGTCCAGATATGAGAGAAGGGACAGTAAGGGGAGTGAGAGTGGGCAGACGGGTGAGCAGGTTAGTGCAGTATCCAGGCAGAGGCCTGTGGCTGGACCCGGGGAGCAGGGGCACTGATGCTGGGGAGGGGTGGGTTGTGAATCTCTTCTGAAGGAGAGCTGCCAGGATTTGCCCAGGGACTGGATTTGGGTTTCTGGGAAAAGAAACAGTCGAGATGTTCTGAAGTTTTTGCCCTGAGCCACTTGCTGGTTGGTGGTGCCCTCGACTGGATGGGAAAGACTGGGGGAAAAGCGGTGCTGGGGTGTCTCTCGGGGGCCTGGGTTCAGACAGGCGAGCTCTGAGATGCCAAGTACCCAAGAGGAGAGGTCAAGCAGGGCCGGGACCCCTGAGCTGCATTCGGCATAGGGGTCCCAGCTGGAGATGGAGTTGTCCATGGGTTGATGGGACTGCACAAGCTTGTCCAGGGGATGGGGCAGGAAGGGAGAAGGAGACCAAGGCCCGAGCCAGGAGCCTCCCTGGCATGTAGAGCAAGGGGAGGAGGACCCTGCAAAGGAGACTGGGGAGATGTGAACCAGGAGAGTGGAACTAAATTGCTCTCCTGCCCACCTGGTATTTTTGTTTTTTCTTTTTTAAACCAAGCATGAGGGGTGTGTAGAGGAAGGATGGCGGAGGTTGGTGGCTGTGCAGTCCCCATTCTTCTGGGAATAGAATCCCTCTTCCCTATGGAGAAACCATTAGAAGGGGCTGAGGCGAGCTGATCAGCTCACTAGTCTAAGGGCTGGACACAGGCCCAGACCTGCCTCCCCATCTGAGCATGTGACCTGGGCTGTGCCAATGAGCGTCACCCCTGGTACTTCCTGTTGGAGCTGTTGGGCGATGCCCTTTCTGCCAGGGTTGCCAAGCTGGGAGGATGTTGTCCTGGGGATGCTAGTGACTGGGCCAGCTGCGTAATTGTGGGACCCAGTGCAAAATGGAAACGCAGGGCCTCTTGCTCAAAAAGCAGGAAAAAGGGCCATTAAAGGTACATGGAACACTTTTCCTTCCTTTCACAGACTCCCTATCAACTTGACATGGTGTTTTTTATTTGCTATTTAATGTCATTCTAAGTAAAGAAAAATTAAAATTTTAAATGATTAGCACGAATATTACCATTCATCTTTATATTGTGCAATACTGGTTTTAAATGCAGATATCAGAGCATTTAATTTGTGTGCAGAATCACTGAAATTATACAATTTGTATTTTGTGGCTTGTCCCTGAGGACAAGGCACCTGAGGGTGCCTTGAACTGGCCAAAAAAGACAAACATAAGCCAGACTCAGGAAGGTTATAGGAGGAGGGGAGGGTCCCCAGGCACGCGGAGCTGCCGAGGGAGTGCTCCCGGGCTTGGGGATATGGCAGACCCTCCCAGGCACCCCCCACCCTGCCATGCGTGCCCATGTGCATGCTCCCTCACTCCTTTAGACCTGACAGTTGCTGAATTACCCCTCCCACCAACCACTGGTCTGATGTCCTGAGCCCCGGCCCGGGGGTGGGGCCTGGGGAATTGACCAGGCACCTCCCCTTCCCACAGGCCCCCACCTCAGCCTACAGCAGAGGGGTGATCCCCACGGACCTCAGGCTCTGGATCGGGGGTAGGTGACACACTTGCCCCTGCCCAAACACAGTCGCTGGTTGGCTGCAGACAGGCTGTAGTGCTGCCAACCCAGGGCAACGGTGGCTGCCACCACACCAACGATGCAGCTGGGCATGAACACCTGACCCCCAGCCCGCCCTGTGCCCGTGCCCAGGGTGGAGGGTAGCAGTGGTCACGGGAAGGGGGAGGCCAGGTAGGGCTAGGGTGCCAGGAGATAGGGTGGTGGGGACTGAAAACCTGTCCCAGGGAGGTGGGGAGGTGGCAGCAGGCAGGATAGCACACGAGTTGACACTCCAAGCCCTCGGCGCAAGCTCCATTGTCCCATCCCATCAGTTTTCACTTAAAAACACAGATTCAAAGACAAAATGATGATGGATTTTAAGACAGCAACTGCAGAGCATTAAACCTCAAGCATGGGGTCCTTTGAACACGAGGCCTGTGGACTGCTCTGGTCACATGCCTGTGAGGCTAGCCTTGGCCGGTGGCCATCTTGCTCATGCCCCAGAGAAAACCTAAGAAGAGGCCAAGGAGAGGCGGGAAGAGCCAAGAAGCAGTGAGCAGGCCCTGATGACATCATGTGAGCCTCTGGGTCCAGCTGTGCCTGGAGCCGAAACACCCATGAACTTCCCAGTTCTTGAGCAATTAATCCCTTCTTTGCTTACGCCAGCTTCAGTGGAGTTTCTGAGGCCCGAACAGTGCAGGACCCACAGAGGTGAGGGTCCCGGCCTGGGAATCTGGTCGCCCGGATTCCTCTCTTGACAAAGAGTTTTGGAACCGTCCATCCAACTGGAATGTTTGCAGGTCACTTAGAGATCCAACTGACCCTCCCCATGTGGACCTGTTCTGTTCTCAGCCAGGTTCTTTATCTTAGGCCTCCGGCTCTTTCTCCAAACGAAGGGAAGCTTTATTCCTCAGCCTTCCCAGAGTTCCCCAGGCTGGTTGATGTGGGTGTCAAAGGAGACCCTCCAGTCCCACCCTGGGATGGGGTGTGTGTGTGTGTGTGTGTGTGTGTGTAGTGGCCTGGAGGGTGGCTGGGAGCTGGGGAATGCAAGTGGGAAAGGTGCCTGGGAATTTTCATGAAACATCAGGAAATGGCTGGGTCAGGGGCAAGAGTTAGAGACCCAGGGGATGGCGGTGGGGAAGAGCCCGATTGCAAGGGTGGCAAGCAGACAATCTCTCACCAACTGTTTCCCCATTAAACCACTCCCTGGAAGGAACAAATATTCCATTCATTCATTCATTCATTGACCCATTCATTCATTCATCTACCCATTCATTCATTCATTCACTTGCTAGGCAAATGTCCCGAATGAAATTGTTAGACATGCACTGAGTACATGTTGCCCAGCAGGCATAGCCAGGCCCTGAAGATACCGAGACACCCTCCTGGAGATGAACTGTTTTTTAAAACACGAGTGCCAACTTACAGAAAGACAAAAAAAAATCCAACGAAGTATTAATAGGGTACTTCCTCCGCTCTCCTTCCCCAGCTCCAGAGTAGAAAGATCTTGGTTGGGACGCTCTGGAAAAAGGTGCATCTTCTTACTTGTTAGGTCATCAATTTTCTCAGCAGGAAAACTGTCCTGCATTTTGCAGTGAAGTTATTATCCAGGCAGAGCTGCCCATGACAATATCACAGCTCTAGTTTATTGGGCACCTACTGTATGCCAGTTGCGGTGCTGTGGAAGGCTCATTGCACAGGTGGATACTCATGCGCAACCTTGTTTTGTGGACAAGAGACCGGAGACGCGGAGAGGGGATGAGAAGAGCCCATTGTCACCTAGAAAGCAGCAGGGCCCAGTTTGTTCTCAGGCTGTGTGGCTCTGGAGCTGGCTTGGAGGCAGGAGCCTGGGCTCTGGGCGGCGCCTCCAGTGGGGGTGGCCCTGGGAAGCCCTCTGTGCTTGCCCTTGTGCCCGCCGGTCCACATTCTCCAATCTGATATTAACAACTTCCAGGGAGGGATGTCGCACACGGAATCCTCATGTGGCCCTGGGACAAGCCCCTCACCCTGCCTCTTCGCTGATGGATGTGTCCATGGGGCTCAGTCCACTGGGAAGACAGGCAGAGCCCAGACGGGCCTGGAGCCTCAGCCTGCCTGGTGCGCGTGAGTGACTGGGGAAACTGTTGGAGGAGCTGACCCAGACTGTGGTTATACTGGTTTATCCTCTCCCTCCGCCCGCGCCCCAGGCACCAGCCCCCCACTGACCTGGGGAAAGGAAGGAAGTTCCTATCACACCAATAAATGCTACCATTTCTTGAGTGCTTGCTGTGTGCCAGGCACAGCTCGAAGTCCCTTCATGGGTCATAACCGAATCCTCCCGTCCCTGCCTTCCTTTCCGGCCCCATCTCCTGCCACTCTACCCCTTGCCCTCTGCCTCAGCCATGCTGCCTGCATTCAGGTCCTTGAAGACGCCACATTAGTTCCTGTGTTTAGTCTTCACACTCGCTGTTCCCTCTGCCTGGAACACTCTCCCACCACTGTTCGTCCAGCTGGTGTGGTAGAGACTTTTAGTGCTTGCCCATCTGCACTTCACCTCTCCTTCCCAGGCACCCAGGAGCACTGCCCTTTGCAGGCCCCTTGTAGTTAAGGGGTCATGGGACTAATTCTGGCCAATGGGCTGAGTGTGAGTGAGGAGCATGGCTTCCCTTGCAGGACTCTGGCTCCTGAATCCCTGAGTCACTGCATGGAGGACAGCGGCCCAGGACAGCTGTCCGATTGAGTCGGACTTTGCACGGTCAAGAAATAAATCTTTGTTGTATTAAATCTCTGAGATTTGGGGATTGATTTGTTATGGCAGCATAGTCTCTCCAATACTGACAGATATAGCTGACCCATTCAGGTCTCAGCTCAAATGTCACCTTCTCTGATCACCAAATCTAAAGAGATGCCACACACACCCACCAGTCCTCTCGAGCCCCGTTTTTATTTTCCCAGAACACTTACCTAATTGTTTGTTGGTTCACTTGCTTATTGTCTGTCTCCCCTGCTAGAATGTGAGCACCGTGAGGGCAGGGCCCTTGTCTGTCTTGGTTGCAGCTGTGTCTTTGGTGCCTACCACAGTGCCTGGCATATATAGGTATGCAATAACTATGAATGAATGCATGCATGCATTTCTTGACCGAGTGAGTGACGTAGGTAGATGGCCATGCTCACAGGTAGACGTGGAATCTGATATTGCCACCTGCTTTTTTCTTGCTGTGGTTGGACACAAGATTCGGATCATCAGATGGCTGGAAGCAATGGTTGCTTTTGCAACTTTTAGAGCATCAACGCTGGTCTAGGACTTTACTTCTCTCCTCTATCTCTGCAGATGAGGGAATGTGGGCCTGCTGGGAAAGTGACTCATCCCAGGTCCCAAGGGAAGCCTGTGGCAGAGCCAGAACCTGCCCCCAGGTCTCCAGACTCCTGCCCCTGTGTTCTTCCCACCAAGCTTGCCACTTGCCTTTTAGTTTCAGCCTGGGGTGTTGAGAACATTTCCCAAGAGCATTTGCCTCTTCCTACCCACCCCACCAGGTAATCTAGCAGCTCTGAGCCACTCACTCTGCGATGATTGGTGGGTCAGACTGGGCGGGGCTGGGATGGGGTTGGAGATAGGAAGGAACAAGGCTCCCTCTAGAATGCCTCCTCAGACCAACATCCCCGAGGTGAGCCTGTGTCACCCATCTTTAACAGAGACGGGGTGCAGGAGGGTGAATTCTGGGGAATCCAGGCTTTTAGGTGGAGTGTTCTGCTTCTCAGGGGTTGAACCTGCCCCAGACACGTTGAATATAGCTGCTCCCCCCTCGGCTCTGTAGCACGCTGTACATCGATTATACCACCTGTCACGGCCCATTTGAAAATGTTGTGTTAATTTTCCCTTCTAAATAGAAAAGTGATACATGCTCATTGTAGAACACTTGGAAAATCTAGAAATGTATGAATGATAGAAGTCGCCTGTAATCCCCCCACCTAGTGATAACCTTTTGGACATTTTTGAGCTTCTAGTCAGCCATTTTTATCTGTACATGTGAATGGGTAATGTTACCTGTTCCTGGATGTCCCCTGACCCCACCAGCTGGTGGCCCCTCAGCGTGGCCCCTCTACCTCCACCCCACTGGCCAGCACCTCGGCCTCCGCTCGAAAGCCTTTGAGTCATATCTGGGGGTGCCTGGAGGAGCCACATAGGAGCTCCGGCCAAGTTCCTCCCCTTCGGCCTCCCTGAGGATGTCCACTGCTCTAAGTCCCCTGAGAGTGGCCCCTGGCACTGTCTCTGCCGGGGAGCCTGCTGGGAGAATCTGGCCCCCTGCCCCACCCTAGAGATGTCCGAGTGGCAAACCTGGGAGGCACCAGATAGCCCTGGAGCCTCATTATCCTGGCTGGGAGCAAGGAGAATGTTTCTTCCCCACAGCTGTGTTGGCTGCTCATAATCACCCAGGCCTTGAAGCCGCCATGCCTGTGCCCTGGGTCTCCCCCAGCCCCATGGGCAGACGGCTCATTTAGCTTGGCTGCAGCCCCTCTTTCTGGAGGACATCTTTGGCCTGTCACCCATTACCACCCTTTCCTGAGAAGAGCACCTCTTCTCTGCCCATAAGCTTCTAGTGGGGGGCTACCAACCACTCTCCAACCCTGGCCACAGGTTTGGGACAGGACAGAGTCCTTCCCTAAGATTTTCTGAGTTGAAAATAAGAGAAGAGGACAGTCCCTCTTGGGCGGCAAAGCTGTGAAATGGGAAGCCGGGAGCTGCCTCCTACGGCTGTAGCGAGAAGTGAGTCTGCAACAGGAGAGGGGAGCCCACGTGCAGAGAAGGAAGTCACAGGAGACAAAGAAAGAGAGAGAGCATCCTGGAGATTTGTCCCGGCATCCAGTTGTACCTGAAGCCAGATGCACAACGCCCACTGCACAGGTTAGTGCCAGGAGCCAGGAAATCCCACCTTTGGCCCAAGCTAGTTCCAGTTGGGTTGCTGTCCCCTACCATAAGAGTCCTGACAAATACCAGGAAAACATGCTGGGTGGGGCGGGACATAGACATCACTGTCCTGTGTGTCTCTTCATCCCTCGTCCCTGGGACCTAGAGCACGAAGCATTGGGGTGTGTGTGTGTGTGTGTGTGTGTGTGCACGCGTGTGCTCCCAACCAGCTAGTTCAGGCTAACCAAATCCCAGAACCCAGTTTAGGCTCAGCTGGAACCTAACATTATTATTTAGACAACATCAGGGTCATTTGCCTGCTTGCATTGTAACCTGTTATCAATTCTTCCCCACTAGCCTGTGAACTCCAACAGGAGAACTGGCCACTGCTTAGTTGTGTGACTTCGGGCAAGTTTTCTCATTTCTAAAACAAGAATGCTAATAGTATCAATTTCAAAGAGTAGCTGGGAAAATTAAATGAGTGAATCCATATAGAGGGATTTGCTATTATTTTTCACAGGGGTCAGCTCAGTGCTTTGCACAGGCTAGGCACCAAATGGGCGGTCTGTAAATGTGTGTCCAGTGAATGGAGATCCGGAAAGACACAGCTCCTCCTGTGCACGCCCTGTGCCAGAGGGATATCCACATCCACACACACATACATGCACCAGAGTGCATCACAGAGGCACTCAGATCTCAGCACCCTGCACAGTGGCCCTCCTGGGCATCCCCAGCCTCTGGCTCCTCTGGAGGGCAGCCTGCAGCTCTCTGAGGCTCTGTGCTATCACCCCAGCAGCTCCACGTTGCTGGGAGCGCACCTTGGAGCCTGCCTCAGCCCTACACCACGTATCAAGGGCAGCGGGACCTGTGATGTTCTATGAGCTGGGGGAAGAGAGAGAGAGAGAGAGAGAGAGAGAGAGAGAGAGTGTATGTCTGTGTGTGTGTGTGTGTGTGTGTGTGTGTGTGTGCTGGTTAACCTGGGGGGACGAGGGACTTGCTGGAGCTCTTGCTTCCAGAGCTGCTGTTCTCTGGAAGCTCCCCCTCATCATTCCCTCGGCCCCTCAATCTCTCTACCT
Organism: Ceratotherium simum simum; assembly: GCF_057802395.1. Taxonomy (NCBI): domain Eukaryota; kingdom Metazoa; phylum Chordata; class Mammalia; order Perissodactyla; family Rhinocerotidae; genus Ceratotherium; species Ceratotherium simum. The sequence continues at coordinate 7,683,323 of NC_141928.1, read as the reverse complement.
CCCCAAGAAGCACCCCCAAGACCTACCTGGGGGCTCTTGTGGGGTCTGGCTTGGTCTTTTTATGGGAGAGAGAGGGGCTTGTCTTTGGACCTGGGTCTGTAGACTCCTGGTTTGCCTGCCTGTCTCCTCCCCTCTTTCTGAGGACCCTCATATGCTCCCCCACCCCCCAAGCCTTTCAGCTGTGCTACGCCTGGGAGTATTGTCTCAGGATGTTCTGGGTGGGCATACTGCGTGCTGTGCCAGTCCTCTGGGGGTTGAGTGGAGTGAGGATGCTATTTAGAGTGTCTTGTGTTGGGGACAGTCCCTCAGCCAGGTGTGGCCCTCAGCGTGCTGTGCAGCATGATACCACAGCCTTGCTTGTGTTACTGTCGTGTGTGGCATGTCTTAATGTGAGATGTAGATCACCAGTGGGCTGTGTTTTGGGTCACCGCGCATTATCCTCAGGGCATTAACCTTTTGTGTAGCAGCCCTGGGCCCTGAAAAGATAAGGGGGGGTACCTCTCTTCTGGGTGTTCCCAGAGCCCTCCATCCCCATCTCTTGGTTTCACTAGATCCCAGTGTGCCTGAGGCTATCGGCGCAGCTGAAGCTCAGGAAACCTGGCAGAAGGGAGGAGAACCCTGGTGCGGGGTCCTGTTGGGCTCAGAGCTCCTATTTCGCAGCCCACCACCCACACTCCTTTGCTGTAGGGATCCGGGGGACGGGTAGGGGGGTTCCCAAGCAGGTTCCGCGCTCAGGTCCGCGCTCCCAACAAAGGCGGCCTGGCACGTGCCCTCCTCGACACGGGCCTGGAGTGGGGACGCACGCTGCCCCCGGCTCTCGCTCCAGCCGGGGCTGGATCCCGCCTCGGCGCTGCGCCCCAGGTGGACGCGGAGCGGCCCCCAGCAGCCCCGCCGCCCCCGGCTGTGCCTCGCCCACTACCAGCCGCAGCCGCTGCAGCGCCCTGGCAGCGGCGCTAGGGGGAGCTCTGGCAACTGGCTTGGTGGATTGAATCAAAACCGTGCATCAAACAGCGACTCGGTGGACTTGTAGGCAAAAAATGGGGATGGGGGGACACAGCGTTCCTCCTCCTCAGCTGCTCCAGACTCTTCCCGTGGGAGGCCGAGAAAACAGCCCTAGGGGGTGAAGGTGCCTTTCCTCCCGGTAACTCACGCCTCCATAACCTCCCTCTTCCCCCGCCCCCATCGCAGACCTTCGCCGCCCCCCGCTCTCGGGAGTGTCCCCGAGAACTTCTCCTCGCGCGGCACCGGGACTCAGAGCCGAGCGGGCCCCTGGGACTGGCTTGCGTCCGCCTCTCCGAGTCTGGGGTGGGGGCCTCTCGGCGACAGCCCCTCCTCTCGCTGCGGGAGGCGTGAAGGCTGGGGTGGGAGGCGTGAGTCGTCCAGCGGGGTGGCTGGCGCGGGAAAGGGGAGCGCAGGGGCGAGAAAGCGAGGGAGAGAGCTTTGGGGAGACAGCCAGAGACAGAGAGACACCGAGAGAGAGACATTATCAAACAAACAGAGAGCAAGCTGCCACTTGGCTTTTTTTTTTTTTTTTTTCCCCTCAGTCTTTCTTTCCTATCCTCTCCTTGCAAAGCTGGAACCACCCGCGCGCCCCCAGGCCCGAGCCGCGGCTCCAGATGTGAATTTGGTTCCAGTGGGGAGAACACGAGCTTCCTCCGGGCCTTGGCACATTCTCCCACTCTGAGGTCATTCCGTAGGTGGTCAGAGGGGAGAGCGCGCCTGGAGCCTTCCTGCCTCCATCCACTGGGGAGGGAAGAGAGGCGGGCGGGAGGGAGGGGAGAGGGAGAGGGGAGGGGCGCGAGGAGGGAGGGAGACGCCGCCAGCACACCACCAAGTGGCACCGAGCAGTGATAACAAACTCAACTTAAAAAAAAAAAAAAAAAAAAAGGAAAAGGAAAAAACTTCCCCAAGTTGCAGCCTGAGACGTGCGGACGTGCGGGGCGGGGAGTGTGGGTGGCCCAGAAGCCCCCAGCGTCCCCCGGCTGCTTTCCCCGCCGCAGAGAGCTCAGACTTGAGGCCGACCAGGCCCTGCACCCCTGGCTGAGCAGGAAATATGCTGGAGGCGGGCTCGGCTTCCTGCTGGAGACCCCGGGGGCGGACGGTTCCCGTGGAGAGCCCGCCCCTCTGGGGAAGGGGGCCCGGGAGGCGCGCAGCACTGGCTTCATCCCCAGCAACCAACATCCCCTCCCCAATCCCGCTGCCACCCCCGGCCCTGCGGATGTGGGCAGATCCCGCTCTCCCAGGCCCAGGAAAGCTGGGGTTTGAATGCGGGTAGGGGTCTCTTCCCACCTCCCTCTACCTTCCCGCCACCTCCAGGCCGACTTGAAAACCAGGCACCACCATCCTCTATAATGGACTTTTTATTAAGATTATAAATTTAAACAAATAATCTGAACAGTTTTACCCGGTGATATACAATTCAGTATGCACAAAAATACAGAATGACGGAGAGTACCAAGAAAGGGAAGGTTGGCAACTTGTTTTGGAGTCCACATGGTGCTGATGGCAGAGAACCAGAGGGGCTGCGGACGAACCCCATCTTTTTACAACAAAAGGCTTTAAATTAAACAAAATCTATCGAGCTGAAGACACAGGACGGGGTTCTCGAAGGCTCGAACAATGCTGGTTTCATGAAATACAGCCGAAGGCTGAACCAGGACTGTGCAACTTAGCACACACACAAACACTACATCTGACCAGGAACTTAGTGAAAAGTCTCCAACGCAGTTGGCGGTCCCGGCCCCTCCCTTGGGGCCGCCGGGTGTCCAGGTGAAGGAATCGACTTCCTTTTTTGTTTAGTGAGGACCGCAGTGCTGGGCATGATGGGAAATGTAGTCCGCCGTGCCCGCCCCCCACCCCTTCCCCAAACAGTGTCCGAGTGTCGGGGCGTCGGGCGCCACCCCCGAATCCGGGAGATGGGTGGAGGAGGGGAGGAGAACGGAGCCAGAGGGGCGGGGAGAGGAGGGGTTCAAGCCACCCGCCCCGGGAAGAAAAGAAAAAAAAGTTGAACTGTTTTCATTTCTGCCTTCTCATTTTGAGAACTTTGGAGGCCGCCCCCAGAGAGGAAATGCGACCCCAATGTCCCTTTCGAAGATAGAGTTTGCCTTTGTTTTTGCTCAGGATTTCACAAGACCCGTTCCTCACCCCACGGAGGGAGTCGGGAGAACCGAGCGCCGGGCTTCCTGGGTCTGACAACTGATTGGAATCGGCGTCCCGGGCCCGGCGCCCTCCTGCGCTGCGCCTCCGGCGCGCCCCGGTGGCCCAGGCGCCCTCCCTCGCCCCCAGCTGCCCGGCACCTCCTCCGGGCAGCAGCCCTCCCTCACGTGGCTGGCTCCTCGCTAAACACCACTGCAATCACTACAATAAAAAGAAAAAAAGAGTAAGAGAAACACAAAGCATACTTAAATAGGCGCTTTTTCTCTCTGCAAAAATAAAGTCCAAGATCTTAGATTTCTTTTTTTTTATTTTACAATTTATAAAACACCAGCCGCCTCCCCCTGCTCGCCCCCGGCTCAGCCCCGAGTGGCTGGGCGCCCGTTCGTTCCCTCCTCTCGCCCCTTGGCCGAGTCTTTGTCTGGCCCCAGCCCCGCGGGGCCCCGGGTCCCCGTGCCCTCGGGGGTCCCTAGAAGGCGACAATGGCTCGAGTCCAGGCGCCGAGGCTGGCGAGCGCCTGCTTGGCGCACAGCTGCCCGTTGAGCGGCGGCGGCTGCTCCGAGGAGTCCGGCTGTCGGCTCACCAACCCCGAGAAGCCCGAGCCAAAGATGGAGATCAAGTTTGAGATGTTGGACGCGTCCGGGGACGAGTCCGGGCAGAAGTCCTCGAAGCGGGCGCGCTTGCAGGGGGCGAACGGGGCGCCCCCGGGGGGCTCGGCCCCCAGGTCGCCCGCGTCCTCCTCGTCGTCGTCGTCCTCTTCCTGGCCGGGGTAATACTTGCGCTTGCAGCCGGCGGCGGACGCCAGGCCCGGTCCCGGAGCGCCCTGGCCACAGCAGAGGCAGTGGGCGGAGGCGCAGCAGTCCTGGTGCAAGTAGCCGTTTTCCACCGTGGTCACCACGTGAGTGTCCAGGTCCAGCACGGTGGTCTGGCTGCTGCAGTGCACGCCGAAGTCCGAGGGGGCCGGGTACGCGCCCCGGTAGAAGCCGGGGGAAGAGGCGGGGGCCGGGGAGGCGGGCGGGGACGCGGCGGCAGCGGCCTGAGGGGCGGCCCCTGGGGGCGCGGAGCAGGCGGCCGAGGCGCGAGGGTCCCGCGGACAGAGGGCGGCGGGCGCGGGCGGCGGCAGCGGCGCAGGACCCGGCTGCAGCGGCTCCAAGGGCTGCCCGCGGTGGGGCGCGCCGTGCGGCGGCTGGAGCGCGGCGCACCCGGGCAGCTCCGAGAGCGCCCCCGCGCCGCCCGCGGGCGCCCCGGCCGCCGCCGCCGCGCAGCCCCTGGGCGCCGGGTGCTGGTGCTGGTGCAGCTGCTGCTGGAGCTGCAGCTGGTGGAGCTGGTGGAGCTGGTGCAGCTGGTGCCGGGCGGCCGGCTCGCGCGCCTCCGCGTCCCCGCCGCCGCCAAGTTGGAGCGGGCCGAAGTCGGCCGCGCTGGCCGGCATGCCCGGCGCCGCGTACGCGAGGTGCTGGTGCTGGTGGTGGGGCGGCTGCTGCTGTTGCTGTTGCTGCTGCTGCTGCTGGCGCCGGTAAAGCTCGGCGTAGCGCTCGCTCAGGTAGAGCTGGCGCGCGTTGCGGAGCACGTAGGACACCAGGAGGTTCTTGTGCAGCTTGATGCCGCCGCGCTGAGTCCGGGAGCTGTGGATCTTGCGCAGGGAGATGCTGATCAGGCTCTGGGCGTCCAGGGCGCACTCCATGCTCCCGCGGAGACGGCGGCGGCGGAGCAGCCGCGGCCGCTGCTGCTGCTAATGCTGCTGCTGTTTCGGCCTCCAGCCGGCCGCGAGGCGCGCCGGACAGAGGGAACAGAGCCCGGGTCAGCGGGTCGGCTGCGCTCCGAGAGGAGCCGCCACCATGCGCTGCGCGCCAGCCACAGCCCCGTGCTCCCCAGACGGCGCCAAAGCAATGAGCCTCGGCCGGCCCCGGCCCCAGCTATTTAGCTGGGCGTCCGGGCCCCGCCCCACACCTGATGAGCCAATAGGAGTGCCCAGAGCCCCCCGAGTGACAGGCGCTGCCCGCCCCGGGGCCACTCGGCTGGCCAATCAGACCAAGGCGGTTCCTTTGTGCTATTCAAATACCGAACGGACCCCGGGCCTCCAACGCCGCCGCTGCCTCGAATGTTCTCCTGGGGCTGCAGCGCCGCGCGGGACTCGGAGCCCCTGGGGCCGCTGTCTGCAACACGGGTCGCCCCGCAGCCGACACGTTGGAGGCGCGGCCGCCCTCCGCCTGGGTCCTGGCAGCCGGGGGTCGGCTCACCTGCGTGCCGCGGCGACGGCTCCTCCCCCTTCCGCACGGCTGGGCCTCACCTGCGGCAGGTGCGCGCGGCTCCCCACTCCCGGCCACGCGGCGCTTCCTTTCCCACCTGCCGCCTCCGGGTGGCCTGCGGGACCCAAGGCCTTTGCAGGAGACTAGTGGGGCCGCCGGCCTGACCAGGGGGACCCTCAAAGGAGAGAGGTTCAGAGGTACCCTCGACCGCAGAGAATGTTGGGCCCAATTCCCTGACTTTTTGGCCGAGGGGACTCAAGGAATACTCCGGGAAGGTCCGTCCTTCCCGTTGGTCTGACGGGAAAACCCAAAACCTCGTGAATTTTGGTTATTTCTGGTGGAGGAGGTTCCAAAGCATGCCCCAGAGAGTGCATGCGCCTTGCGACCAGCTGAGGTCCGAAGTGGTTGTGAGAGCCGACCCCAGGTGTCCTAATCGCCGGTTCTGTAACGTTTCCTTTCCTTCCTAACTAATAATAATGACAATAGAGACTATCTTTATGTTCCTAGTATGGGGCAGGCCCCTGCCAGAAACCCTGAATCCCTCACTGTGAGTGCTTGCCGAGCGCGGACCTGGGTCTCAGAGGAGTGGGGTGACTCCTGGGAGATCACACAGCCTCGAAGGGGCAGGGCCAGGATCTGTGCCAGGGCTGTGAGCTCCCGACGGGAGGCGAATACCAAGGGCTGAGGAACTCGCCGGCTTCCCTTTTGTTGACGCTGTTTTCCTTCTTGTCCAGAACCATTCGTGGGCCGCCTCCTCCCAGCTGAGGACTGAGACCATCCCAGAACAGAGGGGCAGGCATGCGATATCCGGGGACTCACCATCTGGACTGGGAGGCCTGAAAGGGGGCTGACTGCTGCTCTGAGAGGGGGGTCCTCGAAGTGGTCAAGAGGTTTGCCTGAGGAGGTGGCCCTTGCATTGGCCCTTGAAGGAGGAACGGGCTTCACAGAGACTGTGACAGCTAGGTGGCCTTGTGGGGCTGGGGTGGGGGAGATCCCGGGAGCAAACTGCCTGCTGTTTCACCTCTCCTCGGGGTTTCTTCTGAGTCTCCTCTCTCCTTGGGCCCATTGTCCTCAGCACCGACTTCTTGGTGGGAGTGAAGAGACCCAGCCAGCCATCCTGCAGCTTCTGGGTCTCCCTTCAGTCTGAAGAATTCTCCGGATTTGTTTCCTCGAACAATGTTTCAACATCTACTCAGTGCCAGGCATCAAGGGTGAAAACAAAGTTAGGGAGCATTTACCCCATTTTTCGGAGGAGGAAACTGAGGCACCAACAGCAGCAGGGACTTGCCTGAGGTCCAGGCCTGGGGCTCTGTGCTTTCCATGCCAACAACCTCAAACTGGTCCGAACCCCGCGACCAGTAGCACCTGTCCCGGCCCCCACCCAGAGAAGCCAGTATTGACATTTTAGGGGGACTGCAGAGAAAGGGCATCCTCCTTCCATGTCTTGGGGATCTGGTGATAGGGATACTCAAGAGTGGAACTTGGCCGTGTGATAACATCTGCAGGAATAAGAATATACTGCTCGTACTTCCCTAGGGCCTGTCTTAAAGACACAACGGCTTCATTAACTTATTTTTGAAGTTTGCCTTTGAGACATGGCTAGCACGTGGAGGGGAGCAAGAGGTCGTATCTGGCTTCACAGCTCTGAGGACACCATCTGCAACAGTCAAGTCTCGGATCCACGGGGTCTGGCCAAATGCACAAGCCCAAGAATGTATTATGAATGCTAGTTCAGGCCTTCGTTCTGTCCTCACCCAGAATTTATTGAGGGACACAGACTTGGAGTTTATGTGTCTCGGTCAAGGTCACGCAGCCAAGAAGGGTTGGAGGCAGGATTTGAGTGCGGGTCTGTTTCCAGGACTGGGACTCTCCCTAGGTTCTTTGAAATCAGCTGCTTCTGCCATGGGTGGATCTGAGTCCAGTTCTCAGGGCTCAGCTCAGGGTGACCATGACCTTGATTTGGTCGACATCCCACCACTTTCCTGCCAACTGCTCCGAGACCAGGGCCTGCAGGAGTCCACGAAGAAGCAAATATCTGTCCCAGCCTCAGCTCATCGTTCATAGCCATTCTCAGAGCTGCACCCCATAACACGACTCTGGGGGCCTAGATGGGGAGTCAGGGTGGAGATGGAGGTGGATTATCTAGCCACAGGCTGGGGACAGGGGAGCCAGGCCCCTCGCTTGGGCGGCTCCCCTTAGAACTTCCCAGCCCCCTGCTCAGCCTCTGCCCCACAGTGAGCCTCACTCCCTGGGGCCAGCTGAGAAGTGGTCGGCCCCATCTGCATGGCCCCATTCTTTGGGCCCTCTTGTCTGGGGCCTACCCTCTCTTGGTCTCCCCTCCTTCCCAAGAATCGAGAGGTGGGTAAGCGGGGAGGGGTACGCAGTTGTCTAGCTTAATAAAAACCCTTGATCTTTTTTGGGGTGGCCTGGGAGGGGGGAGTTGCTGCAGCTGTTGTAAGAAAACACTTGCCGAAGCAGGCAACGGGACAGCTGAGCTCTTTGGTGCCCTTGGGAGCCGTGAAGCTTGGGGGGCGCACAGTAGGAATTCACACGTGTTTGTAGGGTGGGTGGGTTGCACACAAGTCTTCTGTTTGGATGCACAAAGGCTCAGAGCAGGGTACCATAGGCTGTTCAGGGCAGCAGGTGTGTACGTGTGTCTATGAGTATCCTTGTGCACACGTGTGGGGAAGAGGGGCCCTCAGACCTGTGCCCTGTGCTGGGGGGCAGGTCTGAGTGAGACAAGGCTTCTTGGGATGAAGGGCTGGCCTTATTTGGGCACCTGAGAAAGGGGGGGGTGCTCACCTTTCCCCCTAGAGCTGAGAGATTACATCTGGCCCTGAGTCATTGCTTGCTAGAGGAAGTTAATTAATGCCTAAATATTGACTGAGTGTCTGCTGGGACAGCGTGGAGCAGGGCACAGACCCGGTGGGGACCTGGGCTCCTGTGGAACCCCAGGTGGTGTCAGCCCCACACCAGAGCAGTTAACACCTCGAAAACGCTGCATATGCCTGGCACCTTTTGGTCACCTGGCTGGGAGGAGGGAGACACGGCTGGGAAGGGTCCTGGCCAGCCGTAGGATTTGTCTGGTGGGCTCCGGGAAGCGGTTTGGGGAAGAGGATGTGGAGGCAAAAAGCTTAACTGAGGGCATTGTGTTCTGGAGAGTGGGGAGGGCGAGAGAGATTTGAATTCATGTATTCATTCATTTGTTCATTTGCCCAAGAGATATTTCCAGAACCCTCCTCTGGAATCCCTGCAAATGGCTCAGGGAACCAGACGTGATCCTGCCCTCAGGAGTCCCGATTCAGAGGGAAGCAGACAGAATAAATAGACCAGATGATACAGAGGGATAGGTCTGTGATAGGAGGACGGACGGGGCTGGAGGAGGGCAGGGGGGACCCCAGGACTGGTCCGGGAAAGCTTCCTGCAGGAAGTGTGACTGGAGGCCATGGAGGGGGAGGGGCCTTCCAGCTGAGAGAACACACAGGGCCCACACAGCGCCTGGCACACAGCAGGCACTCAGTACAGACTGTGGAGTAAATCAGTCAGTGCATGCAAGTATGCAGAAGATGCTGTTAGAGTTGGAAGGGCCCCAGAGACCAGGCTGCCTCTACTTCTGATTTCCAGATGGGTAAACTGAGGTCGGAGAGGAGGAGGGATGTGCTAAGGGTGTCGGCCCGGAGCTGGGGCCAGAACCCAGATGTCCCAGCTCCTGGTCCAGCCTCTGGCTGCCACACCTCACTGTCTCCATGGCTTGGAGAGGGCGTTGCTCCATGGGGACTGAGACTGGGGACTGCGGGCGTGGCAGAAAAGGTGGTGGGGTGCGGCTGACCACAGGGGTCGCTCTTGAGTCCTCTCTGAGGCCGTGGAGCCAGTGGTGCTCAGATGTGGGAGCGCTGTGCTGCACCCCAAGAAGGCTGTTCTGTGGCTGGTGGGCACTGGAGAGCTTGGCTAGGGTCCCAGAGCGCAGGCAGCTCCCACCTCCTGCCCTGCCGAACTGGCACCCTGTCACTGTCCCAGGTGGGGGTTAATGACCCGCTAATGTCTATGCTTGCCCAGCATGGGCCTGGGCAACAGGCTCAGGGCCCAGAAAGACATGGTGGCCCTGGCTTCAAGGTCCTTGAGTGTAATGAGAAAGACTGACAGCTGCTTGGCCTGTCTGAGCTCTGCTCTGTGCCAGGCACTGGGCCGAGCGCTTCTGGTAGTAGTCTCCTTGAATCCTCAGGCCAACCTTTGAGGCGGGTTTGGTTATAATCTCCATCTTATGGATGAAGCACCTGAGGCAAAGAGAGCTTGGCTGACTTGCCTGGGGTCACACAGCAAGGAAGGGGAAGTGACTGGATCCCAGGGCTCTCGGGAAGTGGGAGTGCCGTCAGCAGCAGGGGGGGACTGGAGACCCCCGCTGCTCCATTTGGATTCATTGGCCTTTTGAACTGTTCTGTCCTTATCAATGGAATGGGCATAGAGGGCAGATGTGATCTCTCCACTGGGGTCTCTGCCTGAGCACCTGGCACAGGCTGGATGTCCGTTTGCTCCTTCCTTCCTTCATTCATTGACTCAATAACCATGGACTGAAGGCTGGCCAGTGTGCAGGCACTGAGCTAAGCCCCCGGGAGAACACCTGGTGGCTCTCACTGCCCAGAGCGGGCCTGAGCATCCTTTTCATCTCCCAGGCCAATTCTGATTGATTGGTAGTGTCTGGCTGGAGCCCTGGGTTGGAAGGGATTTGGCGTGTGCTGCAATTGATTAGTGATGTCTGCCAAGGGCTCAGCTGGGAGCCTTTATGACAAACGGGCTGGGGAGCTGCCCCTGGGACCAGGATGGAGTGTCTGCTCAGTGCTTTGCACATCTGGGGTGGGCAAGCAGACAGAGCAGGGTCTGGGGGTCAGGAGAAAGGGATTCCAGCTCCAGATTGGCCTGCTCTCCTTAGGTAAGGTGCTCCACCTCTCCTGGGCCTCAGTTTCCTCATTTGTCACCTTCCTCCAGGAGGTACTGTGAGCATCAAATGACACGAAAGTGCTTTGAAGGGTTGAGGGGATTAGTATTGAAATGAAATAGGAAACTTCTCCCTCTCTCTTTTTTTTCCTTTCTCAAAATCCTGCGTGAAGCTGAGTGTGCTGGGCAGACCAGAGTTAATCCTGGGCCGGCCCTGGGTTGGGGTGTGTGTGTGTGTGGGTGAGTGGGTGGGGGGATTCCACGGTTCCTGGCTCAGAGTTTTTATATCTCACTCAGTACAGACCTTTGTCCCCTCACTGGGCTCAGCTGGGAGTTTCTAAGGAGTGAGAGGCTCCTTGGATCTCAGGAACTGTGTCTTAGGATTTCTTTTTTTTTCATCTGAGTGGCGGGAGCGGGTGTATGTGCTGCTAGCCTCCCCCACCTGCCCACTCAGTGAATACACCCACAGACTGTGGTGTCAGACACAGGATTCTGTCTAACGTGGACTTGTTTCATTCATCCTCAAAATGATCTAATGAGGTGGGTAGTACTATCGTCCCTATTTCATAGCCGAGGAAACCGAGGCCCAGAGATGTGAAGCTCTGGGGTCACACACTGGCCGCAGTGTGGGTACCAGCCTCTGGTCTGAGCTCAGGAAAGATCCACTCACGACCAGCTGTGCCTCCCCTTGCCCCCTGGTCCATTCATCCGTTCGCTCATTGATCCACTCATCCTTTCATTCTCTCACAAATATTAAGTGACTACTGTGTGCCAGGCTCTGCCTCAGCCCCTCAACCACAGCTGTCCCTGCTCTCACGGACCTTACATTCCAGACCAGACGGGAACAAACAAGAAATAAGTAAGCAGATAAATAAACAAGATTACAGTGAGGGCAATAAAGGAAGTAAGCAGGCTCTGTGATGGGGACAGGGGGAGGGGGAAGTGACCAGCCTGGCGGGCTCCTAGGGTAGAGGGTCCCCAGGCCCCGCCCCTCCCAGGGCGGGTCTCCTCCCCAGCCTCCCCCACACCTGAGTCCCTGCTTCGCTAGCCTGACTCTCCAGCAATCTGTTCTGAGCTCGGGCTGCTCTCCTGTCCCTCTCGCTCCCCACAACTGCTGAATTTTTAATGCTGCTTACGTGGAACAAGCAGAGTTTTTGTTTTTGTTTTGAGAACATTTCTCAAAAAAATCATTTCTCGTGTGTGTGTGTGTGTGTGTGTGTGTGTGTGTGTGAAGAGGCAGTGAGTACTAACTGTGTGTCCTCAATTCATCTCCTGAGCTCCTTTTTATTTTTTAAAAAATGTGGCCAAAGAAGATGTCAGTTCTGGACCCCGTGTTGGTGAAAGGGCACCTGGCAGGGCCCTCGACATCTGTGACCTCAGTGAACCCACCCAGGCCCTTGGGGACCCAGGTGCTGTCATCACTTTTGTCATATAGGTGAGGAAACTGAGGCACAGAGGGAAGAAGAAGCTTCTGTGTGGGGTCCTCCCGCTAATAAGTGGTGGATTGGGGGGTAGGATTCACACTTGGGCCTCTAAGCCAAGCTCTTTCCACTGCTCCACACTGCCTGCCCCATCACACACACACACACACACACACACACACACACACACACATACACACACACACACACACATGCATGCATGCTCAGGGCTAAGTGAGTTGCCCACAGTCGCAGCTCTGGCCTCAGGAGGGGTGGAAATGAGGGAAGGAGCCCCGCCTGTGACCTCAGAGGGGCTGGTATCAATCCGGCTGAGAGAGAGAGGAAGGATAGAGAGACTTACAGGTAGGAGAGTAGAGCCTCGTGGTTTGTGCTGGGGTGGGGTGGGGGGGGCAGAGCATTTTTCCAGAACTGATCCCAGGATGTAGCAAAGTGGGCCTCTGCCTTGTGTCCTTGATGGTGGCTCCCGGTGCCCTCTTCTTAGCCTACTTATGGAGTACTTACTGTGTACTAGCCACTAAATTCTTTACATGAGTCATCTTGTTGAATCTTCATGATAGAATCTATGACTGAGGTACCTTTATTATCAAGCCCATCTTACAGACGAGGAGGCTGAGGCTCAGAGAGGTGAAATGACTAGAGTCTAGGCTGGTTTACCTCCACAGCCGGCTCTTTTAACCTTGACACGGAGGGAGAGGGTGGGAAGAAGAAGGTGGCCTCCAGGTCCTTGAGAGCTGAGGCTTGCAATCGTCTGTGTGAAACTGTGAACCTTCGATGCTGCTATGTTCATCTTTTCAGTCTGATTTTACTGGTTTTTAGCACTCAGGGTTGGGCTATGCTCTGCTGCAGTAAAAAATAATTCTTGGGGCCGGCCCAGTGGTGTAGCAGTTAAGTGCGCACGCTCTGCTGTGGTGGCTCGGGGTTTGGATCCCAGGTGCGCACCGATGCACCACTTGTCAGGCCATGCTGTGGTGGTGTCCCATATAAAGTAGAGGAAGATGGGCACGGATGTTAGCCCAGGGCCAGTCTTCCTCAGCAAAAAGAGGAGGATTGGCGACAGATGTTAGCTCAGGGCTGATCTTCCTCACGTACACACAAAAAATAATAATAATTCTTAAAATCTTAGTGGCTTGACCCAATAAAAGTTTGTTTCTTTCTCATGCTGTAGTCCAGTGTGGGTCAGACAGCTTTCCTCCAGGATCCAGGCTCCTCCCATTGTGCAGTTCTACTATCCCAGAGTTTTTTGCTTGCAGCCTTGCAGATGAGGGGGGTGGGAGGAAGTATGTGGATGAAGCCGCAGGATATTTTATGATGAACCCTGAATCGGCATTCCTCCCTTCCATTGGCCAGAACGGAGTCATGTGGCACCACCTTGATGCAAGGGAGGCTGGGAAATGTAGTCCTCAGGTGCACTCAGCAGGCAAATGGCTGGGTTCAGTAAACACACAGCTTTGTCACTGACACAAAGGCCTTGAAGAAAGCAAAAGGGGAGCCTTGAGGGATTCTGGGATCACAAAAATGAACTAAAATGCTCTTAACTGGGGGCAGGGTGGGGAGAGCTTCTCATCACTTAACTACCAAGAAAATGTTTATTTTTTCTCATGTCTGTCTGTCACCTCTTCTAGAATGTAAGCTCCCTGAGGTCAGGGGTGTAAGTTTCTGTGCCTGGAAGCTTATTAGTCTCTAGCAAATAATAGATGCCCAATTAGTGTTTGTTCAATGAACGACATTCTCTGTGTGAAAGGACCTTGATGAACAACTGTTTTAGCTTTGCAAGTATCAGATGTGTACAAAACTATATTTTAGTATCAGTCCAGCATGGAAGTCCCTCTTGAAAAGTTTTAACCAGTCTCGTCCTTCCCCTAGTGGTGAGCACAGTTTTTAAATTAACAAGTGTCATTCATTGTTGATTCATTCCTTGCTTCTTTGATGAATGGAGGGGTAGATTGATTCACTCTTTCAAAAGATGTTTGTTGAGTGTCTGCCACGTGCTAAACCCATCACAGGACATAAGAGAAGGGGAATGGACAGTCTGTTCTCCAGCGGCATGCAGTGTACCCGGGGAGACAAGGCTATCCCAAGGTAGTGAAATCAGACTACATTTAATTCTGTGAAACCACAGCTCTATTTCCCACCTGTAAGATCACACACTGAATTTAATCTATTCTAAGGCACTCACTCCCCCGTATCTAACATCTCTGTAATTGGGATGAATCTTAGGTTTGACAAAGTCTGGATATTTTACTCATTGGACTAGTTAACATTTATAAGACACATCACCCTACATACCCCATCACCCCACGTTTAGTGACTAGCTCTGTCCCCATGTTGATTAAGGCCATCTATTGGGTATCTTTTGGGTAGTGGGGAAGGGAGGGGAGCGTTCTTTGCTGCGCACTAAGCATGTAACAGCACTGCGCTCTGTGGTTCACAGCACGGGGTTTACACGCCTTGTCAGAGAGCTTGGTGTATCATCCCCATCTTACAGGTGAAGAGACCAAAGTCTTTCTAGAATCCCCCATTGGAAGAGCTGGGTTCCGACCCGGTGCTGCCTATTCCGGAGCCCGTGTTCTGAATCATCCTTCCCCCTCTGGGGGCAGACGCCCACCTGTGATGTAGTCATCAGTCCTGTCTCCCAGACGAGGGAACTGAGGTGCACAGGGCTTACCTGCTCTGCTTAAATTTAGAGTCAGAAGGTGATAGAGCTGGGGTTTGGACCTGTCTTTTTTTCCCCCAACCCAAATGCTTCACGACTCTACTCTCCTGCCTTTGGCTTCCTCCTGGTTTTGAAAATGAGGCTGGACTGACTGGGGAGTCGTCCTGAGACCAAGCCTCGCAGTGCATTTGTTTGAGCCCCCCCATCTCTAGGGTTCTGCAGGAGGATGCTCACCAGTCTAGTCTTGGGCCAGAGGGACTCAGATACTGATGAAGCCGAAATGAACGATGCCAGGCTTGCTTACAGCACCAGAGGGGCCTGGATAATGGGAGGTGATCCTTGTAGTGAACATGTTAGTGGGAATTGAGCAATTTTGGAAACTTAGTAACTAAATTTGATGGTTAACAAGAAGGTGTATAACACTGGTAGTGGGCTTTGTGGTGAACTTCCCAAAGCAGGTTCCAACTCTTCTCCATCAAGGAACAACCCTGTGGTTTGGGTGGCATTGGCTCCAGCCCAAGCTCCAGGGCTGGCAACCCCATCCCCTCACCAGGCACCAGTGGGACGTAACCTAAGTTCAAAGCCAACCAGCGCTGGGTTCAGGTACGTTAGGTTAGAGCAAAGCTCAGGACTTCTGTTCCTATGAGGTAGAAAATTTCATCAACCCCATTTTACAGACAAGAAAACTGAGGCTAAGAAAGTAGGATAGGGCCGGCCCTGTGGCCTAGCGGTTAAGTGCTCGCGCTCCGCTACTGGCGGCCCGGGTTCGGATCCCAGGCGTGCACCGACGCACAGCTTCTCTGGCCATGCTGAGGCCGTGTCCCACATACAGCAACTAGAAGGATGTGCAGCTATGACATACAACTATCTACTGGGGCTTTGGGGAGAAAAAAAAGGAGGAGGATTGGCGATAGATGTTAGCTCAGAGCTGGTCTTCCTCAGCAAAAAGAGGAGGATTAGCATGGATGTTAGCTCAGGGCTGATCTTCCTCACCAAAAAAAAAAAAAAAAGAAAAAAGAAAGTAGGATAGATTGGATTATTGCTCAGCAATTATTTGTGCCCCTTCTCCTTGGGGCAGAATAGCTTTTCCTGCCCCAGTGACCTTGGCCTTGGCCACATGGCTTCTTTGGCCAATGGGCTGTGGGTAGAAGAGACAGCATGCCCCTTAAGAGGAGGCCCTAGGAGATATTGCCTGTTTCTGCTAGACATCTTGCATATTTGTGATCTGTCCTGGCAAAACATTTCCCATTTAGCTTCTGATCCAAAAAGAATGTGGAGACACGTGGGACAGACTTGAACCCAACCGGCAGCCTGGAGCCAAGTTCAGCTGACCCGCAGCCTGAAACAGAGCTAGTTGAGTCCAGCCTAGACCAGCCAATTGCAATCAATCTACGGACCAATGAGCGTGAGAATAAATGTTTGCATAGGAAGCCTCAGAGAGTTTGAGGTTGTTTGTTACGCGGCATCATTATGGCAAAAGCTGACTGCTACATAAATGTTAAGTGACTTGATTAAGGTCATACAGCTAATGAGTGGAAAAGCCAGCATCTAGAATTTTGGCTTCCTTATACTCCTTATCTTGAGGCTTCAGGTAAAGGCAGCCTGTAATGAGAACAGGATTGGGAGTGAGGGGACTCTGTAGGCATTACGGACTTTCTCTAGCCTGCTTTCTCTATCTGTCTGATGGAGACAGTAAAACTGGTGTACATTGGCACATCTCTGCTACTTTTGGAATTTCATCACCATACTCAAGTTTGGAGATGGAGAGTTTTTGGGAAGAAAAACCATGTATTAGCAGGGTTTCTGTTGTGTATGAGCTTTAAGGAAATATGGCAAGACAACTAGACAGAAGTTTCTCCCTTTATCAGGAGCCGTTTGAGTAATAAGTCAACTTTCTCTTAAAAGAATCTCTCAGGAACTTAATACCTTTTAGGTATGTTTATGGATATGAATTTTCCTTTGAATGTTGCTTTGGCTGCATCCTATACGTTTTAGTATTCAGTGCTCACATTTTATCTCATGTCCAAATAGTATTAAATGCCTAGTGTGTAGTTTCCTTTTTAATTCCCTCTTTATCTCAAGAATTATTTGGAAGAAGGTTTTCAAATTTCCACCAAATTAGATTTAAAAAAAAAATCTCTAGCTATTAATTTAAAATTTTTATTTCGCTGTGTTGAGAATGTGTTTTACTTTGGAATTTCTTGAAATTGTCTTTGTGCCTGAATACCGTGATCATGATTTACCTGTTCCGTGGGATTATTATTTTCAAGAGTGCAAGTTTTTTTTTTTTTTTTTTTTAAAGATTTTATTTATTCATTTTTTTTCCCCCCAAAGCCCCAGTAGATAGTTGTATGTCATAGGTTCACATCCTTCTAGTTGCTGTACGTGGGTCTCGGCCTCACGTTGGACGGAGAAGTGGTGCCTTGGGGCGTGCCCGGGATCCGAACCCGGGCCGCCAGCATCAGAGCGCACGCACTTAACCACTAAGCCACGGAGCCGGCCCAAGAGTGCAAGTTTTTGACAGCTTCAAATACATGTGAATACTTGCAATCCAGGTAAATGTAATCATACCTGTCCCCCTGCTCCTTGGTATCATATACAAAGAACCAAAAATTAGGGTACATTTGTTTCAAGAGAAAACTCCTCAAGGTCCAGCCCAGCCGGGCGTCCATTCCGTTGGTGACTCTGGGCTCCTCTGGAGAGACGGGTTGTGTTGGCTGGCTCCTGTGGTGTTTGTTATAACAAACATGAATGGATCCTGCAAACAGGGGGCCGAGTGGAAGAAGCAGTTAATTAATATTTGACTCCTGCTGGGCATGTTTGGAGGTGGGTGGAGGAGGCTGATTTTCAGTTTATTCACTTTCTGTTTTCCTTTCTGCTAATTACTGCATTAGGCTCTCCTCTTTGTTGATAAAATTTGCATTTTAAAAATGATCTGGGAGACTATTTGGTCAGGATAAATTTTTCACAGGTAAAATGACCCTCCAACTTCTTGCACAGTCTCCGGCCGTTTCCTGGGCTACGCAGAGGTCAGGGCCATTGCCTCATTGCTGTGGCCGGTTCCTGGTCGAGTGTGTAGAATAATAGTCACCATCATTTATCTGCAGGGCTCTTCCCCTGTGCTAAATACTCCCATGCGCCATCTCACCATCTTCATAGCTGTGCTACGGAGGTGGGACGTATACACCTCCATTTTCCAGATGAGGAAATTGAGACCTGTGCAGGGTAAGTCTGTAGTTCTCAAACCTGACTGTGCCTCGGAACCTGCCCAGGGGCTTGTTAATCATGCAGAATCTTGGGAGGGAGGGTAAGGGCTCACTGACCCTAACGTGAGTCTAACCCCCAGACCCCCTCTGCCCTCCTCTGCCAGCCAGCACTTCTTGTCTTCTGGGGTGGCTGGAGATTCCCTGGGCTGGTGGGAATGTCATGAGTTCAGAAAGTGGGAGATGCAGGAACAGGGGAGGGTTCATCAGGGAGGAGGCCACCTTGTATGCCACACAGGGGCCCTGTGAGAGCTCCTGCTCTCATGCCCTGCTAGCCCGAGTGTGCTGGGACCCGGCTGAACCTCATCCAGCCTCCTGACCTCCCTCCTCCTCTGTCACACCCACAGTGGCCAGGCTCCAGCCTCCCTCCCTCTCCTGAGCTCTGGCCTGTGCCAAGTCCTGAGGAAGACTCTGGATGAGCACATGGTCTGATGGGGAAACAGAGTCATGGGCGGGCTGCCTCCTCAGTCAGCCTTCCTCCACACTCAGAGAACACAGTGGAGCGAGTGCCCAGCCCTCCTGTGGGTTCTTTGGGTGTGAAATACAATCCCTTCCCTGCTCCCACCCCTTCGAAATGTCCCCTTCCAATGCCACTTCCTCCAGGAAGCCTTCCTTGATGTCCCCATCAGAACCATTCACTTCTCTTTGTTCCTGTGCCTCTGAGCATCTCTGCTTAGCAAACATTCCATGGGCTAGAGTCACACTGGTGTCTGTCTGTCCTATCCTTCTCCTCCCACCTATGGCTAGCTCCTCTTGGGAGGGAGGTGCAGTGGTCGAGGCACCGGCTTTGGAGGCAGAAAGACCTGGAGTCCAGCCTGTTGAATTCTTCCCTGGGACCTTGGGAAAAATGACTTCACTTCTTGTAGGCTCCCCTCCCTCGGCCCCCATAACTGGGGATCACGGTTATATCTGGCCTTATCCCTTTAGCCTCTGGTCCTGGCCCTGCCACATGCTCACCTTGTAAATGAGGCCAAGCTAGTTAACCCCCGTGCCTCAGTTTCCTCATTTGTTCCACAAGGATAATAAGAGCACCAGTTCTCGGGGTGTGAAGGTTCAGAGAGATGACACACAGCGTTTGGCACAGGGGCGAGCTCGGTCAAGGCCAGCCCTTCCCAGATAATGACCAACCCAGCAGCTTCTTCCTTTATTGTCTCCTCTGAGGAATTTGGATTTGAAGGTGAGAGGAGCCCCCTTCTTCCCTCACCAGAGAGAAGAGAAAGAGGAATCACAGGGGCCACTGCCCATGGATATGGCTGCTCCCCTGGCAGACCCACCCAAAGGCCACCAAACCCCACCCACTAATTTCTCAGCTAGGAAAACTGAGGCCCAGAGAGGACAAGGAACTTGCTCAGGGTCACACAGCATGGCCCAGGGAGGGCTGGGCCGGGAATCCAGGTCTCCTAGCTCTGATGGAATCGTCCAACACTTCCCTTTCAGGCTGAGTTTGCAGTTCAGCTCCTGCAGTCTCAGGGCTGCAGGGCACCTCAGAGGTCTGGTCTGCCTCGTCCATCCATTCACTCCAGCGCTCACTCATGTTTATTAAGCAGCTGCTCTGTGCTGGCCCTTCTGCTGAGCACTGTGAGGGTCTCCGAGGTGGCCTGGTGATGAGTCAGGATTTCTGCAAGTCACAGAACCCCGACCATGATGGCTTAAACACAGACAGTCCTGCAGGAGGCAGGCAGAGCTGCGACAGCCTCTTGAGATGTCCTTCTGGCTTTCTGCTCCGCTATCCCTAGCATGTGGCTTTCGTCTTCATGGCGCAAAATGGCTGCTTCACCTCTAGGTATCACGACGGCATTCCTGGCAGGAAAATTGGTGTGGAGATAGGGGAAAAGTGAAGGGCAAAGGACAGAAGGCCCCCCGCCACGTGAATTCCTCTTTTTCATCAGAGAAACAACTGATTTCCTGGACGTTCCCAGCAGGAGACTCCTAATTCCCTTTCATTGGCCAGAATTGGATCAAGTGGCCCAGCTAGCTGCAAAGGAGTCTGGGAGGTGAATATTTTTATCTGAGCATCTTTGCCCGCTTGAACAAAACCAAGGTCCTGTTAGGAGGGAAGACGAGGGTGAAAAGGACACCCAGTTGGCCAGCCTGTTCTTACCTGCCGAGCAGCATCTCTGTCCTCAAGGGGCCCACATTTGGGGGCCACATACATTAGAACCTTTCCACTGTAGTATAAAGTAGGAAGCAGCTGGTGTGGGCCCTGCAGAGACTCCAGCTCTCTTTTACCACCTTCAGAGGCAGTGTCCTGTGCCCAGCACAGTGCCTGGTGCACAGGAGGGGCCCAATCATTTATTTGTTGGGACAAAGGGGCAGAGTTTGTAGAGAGCAGTATTTCCAGGGTTTTTACCATGAGCCAGTCTAACTTTTGAGTGTTTTACGTGGTGTCCTCTGGGCTGTTAGTTTGGGTCTTCACTAGATGCCCCTCTGCAGCTGAGATGGTGCTGGGTGTGGAGGCTGTGGGGTGGCTACGACCAGACCCCCCTCAGGGAGAAGGCCACCAGCCCCGCTTCTGTGGTGGGCTTCCACGATGCACCGGACTTAGTTCTCTGTATCGGGACCCGTGCCCTGTCGGAAGCCCCTCTGTAGCCCCCAGAACTGGAGGGGTGGGAAGCCTCCCGCTTTTGCCCAAGCACAGGTGCTTTCCACACATCATCTCATGACCTCTCACAACCAACCCTGAGAGGCGGTGCCGGCGAGGCCCCATTCCACAGAGGGGGAAACCGAGCCTCAGTCACTCGCCCAAGTCCCTGAGCTTGTAAGGGGCCGACCTGGGATCTGAACCGAGGTCGTCCAGTCCCAAAGCAGCCGCCCTCTGCGCCGGACAGCCGTCCCCACCCCTACTTCTTCAGGAGCCGCGGTCATCTCATCGGCTCACTCACGGGGCTGTCGCCTGTGCAGGGTGGGGGCGGGGAACTTCCCAGGGGTGGGAGGGAGGGAGACGGGGAAGAGGTGCTGGGTGTCGGGCCAGGCCGTGCTCCCGAAACCACTCCCCCGCGGGGGGCTTGGCCGGGCAGGGCGCAGAAGCTCCCCGTGGCACCGCCCTGAGCCTGGCACCCCGGCTCTCCTGGTTCTTGGAGTGGACACCGGCCCAGCGCAGAGGGTGTTCGCCGGGGGCAGCCTCTCGCCTTCCTTCTCCCTTTGCTCCGAGACACACGGATCTCGGCCCTGGCGCCGCACTCGCTCTGTGGGAAAAACTTGTTTTTGTCGGTAAACTCTGGCGATGACTCAGAAGGCGTCCGGAGAGCAGCCTCCTGGTGTCCAGGGCTGCTCTGCTCACGAGCTCATGTTTATCAAGGGCTTTGAAGACGAAAATTCCACGCGAGGGCTGAGGGTCTGTGCTGTTGTTTGGGGGAGAGGGCCAGGAAGGAGGATAGGGTGGAGGGAAGGGGCCAAATCCTGCTGAGAAAAGGCCCGGAGCCCCTGGCTGTGCTCCGTGTGGCTGATGCGGGCGCCTGTCTGGGCAGGAGCGCCAGCCGCCCCTTTGTTCAGAGCAGGCAGGTCTGACCCGACACGCGGCTTTGAGTTAGGTTTTCTTGTAGCAGGGGGAGGGGTGGGTGGGTCTTAGGTGGTCCCTGCCCTTGAGACTGAGATCTAGGCTGGGATGGTGACCAAGTCATCAAAGTAGCTTCTTCCCTGGTGCTTGGCACACAGTCAGTAAGGAGAGCCTCTTGTTCATTCATTCATTCAACAAACGCATCCACCTGTGCCAGGCATTGGCCAGGGAACAGGGAACAAAGAAGACAGTCCCTGCCCTCTTGGAGTTCATGTGCTGGAGGGGAGACGACCTCTAACAGATTGAGATGTCGATGACCCTGCAGTTATGAGTGACAAAGGGCAGAGGAGGAGAGACACAGAAAGTCACGGACGCAGGAACCAGACCTGGCCCAACCCATGTCCAGGAGTCCGAGGGAGGCTTTCCTGTGAGGGGGCGGCTCGAAGAAAGAGGGATTTCCAGCTCCCAGGAAAGAGGGAAAGAGCACATCAGGCAGGAGAGCAGCGTTAATGAACACCTTAATTAATTCATCCAGCAAACGTCTAGTGAGTGCCTACTGTGTGCTGTGCCCTGGGGCTACAGAGGCGACTGATACAGGCAACATCCGGCCCTCCCACGAAGCTCACAGTCTGTATAATGAGCAAATGAAGGAACAACTATAAAGAGAAAGTATCAGGTAGCAACAAGGAACGGTGGTAAAAATAAGCAGGGTCATGGTGGAGGTGCCTGGGGAGGCTCCCTCAGACTGTGCAGTGCACAGGGAGAGCCTTTCAGGGGAGGGAGCATTTAAACTGAGACCTGGATGATGGAAGGAGCCAGCCATGAATAAATGTGGGAAGTGCAAAGGCCCTGAGGCAGGAATGAGCTCAGCCTGGTCAAAGAACCAAAAGAGGCTGGAGTACAGTGAGCCCCAAGGAAAGCAATTAGATATGAGCTCAGTAGGGGCCATTCACGCAGGGTCATGTATCATCAGCCTCGTATTCATAGTAGATAAAGAAACTCTACTACAGTGGCTTAAATAGGGGATTTTGACTTAGACAGCAATAAGCCTGGGATGAGCAGTCAGGGGTTGGTTTAGTGGCTTATGGATGCCACCAGGCATCCTGGCTCTTTCCATCTTCCTTGTCCTCAGCGTGGAGGCCTTGAACTCACATTACTGCCTCATGGCCACAATATGGTTGCTGAACCCCCAAGCCTCATGTCTGTGTTCCAGGCAGATAGAAGTGGAAAGAGCAAAAGGCCAAAAAGGGAAGGATGAAAAGGGCTTTTCCTTGCCAGACTCCATCTTTTTTTTTTTTGTGAGGAAGATCAGCCCTGAGCTAACATCCGTGCTAATCCTCCTCTTTTTGCTGAGGAAGACCGGCTCTGAGCTAACATCTATTGCCAATCCTCCTCCTTTTTTTCCCCAAAACCCCAGTAGATAGTTGTATGTCATAGTTGCACATCCTTCTAGTTGCTGTATGTGGGACGTGGCCTCAGCATGGCCGGAGAAGTGGTGTGTCAGTGCACGCCCGGGATCCGAACCCGGGCCGCCAGTAGCGGAGCACGCGCACTTAACTGCTAAGCCACAGGGCCGGCCCAGACTCCATCTCTTTATTCAGAAACGGAATTGCTCCCCAGGGACCACTGTTCTATCTCATTGGCTAGAACTGGGTTGCATGGCCACCTCGAACTGCAAAAGAGTCTGGGAAAATTGAGTTTAAAAAATTTGCTCGTCTCAATAGTAGAGGAAGAGAAGGGAAAGGGAGATGGAGACGCCTTTTGTTTTGCCAACTCGTAGCTTTGGCCAAAGGCCTCAAAAGGCCCCTAGGAGGGAAGGACTGGGCAGGGGTCAGGCTAAAGGGTGTGGACTTCATCCGGAGGGCCTCAGGGCGCCATGGATGGTTTTTCAGGAGGGGTGACATGGCCAGATTTGTGCTGAAGCTCTGCTATTTAGACTGAGCAGGTGCGATGTGTCCCGGTGGGGGCCCTCTTCCATGCCAGCCTTGAAGACTTGACTGCGGAGTCCTCAGGGCTCAGAGGAAACTGTAACTCCTCAGAGAGGGGCTTCCAGCTCCCAGGGTCTCTCTGCCCTTCGCACCTCCCATCCTGGCAGCTGTCCCCTGGTTGGCACCCAGCTGTGGCCCACAGATGGCTCCTGGCTGTCCCACAGCGTCACACTGGGACACAGAACAGAAAGTGACTCACACTGGCGCCCCCCCGGCTTGTAAAACGCCGGTTTGACATCCATCATTTTTGGTTTTTCTGCTACAACTACCCCACGAGGTGGGTGGACTGTGCCCTCCTTTCATTGAAGGGGACACAGGCTCAGGGAGGTGAAGACCTTCACTGAGTAAGGACTGGCTCTGCCACATGGAGGGAGGACACTGGGCAATGGATGTCTTTGCCCCTGGATAGCTTCCTCACACCCACCACGTGCAAGGCTGATGAGAGGGTGTGTGTGTGTGTGTGTGTGTGTGTGTTGGGGGGGGTGGTTCTAGAAGACACATAAGACCCAGGCCCCGGCCTTGGGGAGTTTAACATCTGGGGCTGCCTCCTTGGACCAACTTCCTCTGACTTGCTGTGTGTCTCCAGGCAGGTCCCCTCATCTCTCTGGGCAAATTTCTTCTTGGGGACGATGAAGGGGTTGGCAGGAATGGTTCTGCATTTTCCCACCCCACCCATCAAATGCACCCTTTGAATTTCAAGGATTCCAGTCCATTGCCTATTCTCTGTTTGTGTCCGTCTTTGGCTCAGAAAATAGCCCATGCCCTTCCCTGTCGCCCCTGCTATTACAGCCTTAGGCTCTACTCCTTTAGACTCAGCACAATTAAGAAACGATGAAATGTTCCATGTCTGTCTCCTTGCCTGGGCTGTGTGCCGGCAAAGACGAGATCTCGTCTGTCTTCATCTCTGTCCTCCAAGAGATGAGCACACGGCCGGGCACACAGTAGGTGCTCACTAAATAGAGTAGCTGTGGCGGCAGCGGTGGTGGTGGTGGTGATGATGATGATGATGATGATGATGCAGAAGAAACGACGCTGGGAGAGACAGTTGCTGGAGTGAAACGAGCCCCAGCCAGGCTGCCAGGCAGCCAGCGGCCTCAGCCCCTCCCTACTAGCGGGCCGCGGAGGCTCCTCATTTCTCAGAGAGAACGCCCAGACGCCCCAGTCCCCAGGCCGCGCCCCTCCAGGGAGAACTACAATCCCCAGAAGGCTGCGAGGGGCGGCGCCGCCGGCGCTCGCTCCTCCCGGGTCGCCGCGGAGCGCGGCATCATGGGAATTGTAGTTCAGCCCAGTGGACCCGGGCGCCCCGCCGCTGGCGCGGACGTGCGCGGAGCAGCCGGGCGCCCACGGGGCTGGCGGTTGGGGTGCAGTGGAGGCCCCTCTCCCCTTAGGGTCTCCACCAGTGGAAGGCCTTTGAATTAACTTTACGACGCCGGGGACGCGGGGACGGCTGGGTCGCGTTCTCCTGGGCCCTTTAAGGGGCGGGGCCGGGCGCCTGCCCCATGCTTGACTCACCACCCTCCGCTAGCAAACCTCAACTCCCGCCTCCCCCGCGGCGTCCGATCCCGCGCTTTAAACCCGTGATCTCGCTGAAACCTTTCCAGTCTCCGTTGGCCAAGCGTTGTTTGTCAGCTGTGTGTCTGGCCCTTTGGGTTACAGAGCTTACCATGAGGGTGGGCATGAGAGGGGGACCACAGACGGATTCAACCATCAATAACACATCACATGACCCCAGCTGAGTCGTGGCGAGGGCGGCACGGGGCCTCAACGAGGCCCGGGGTATGGGCCAGGCTTCCAGAGGACGGTGACATTCAGGCTGGGCCTGGCTTGGCCAGGTCAGGAGCAGGGAAGCGTGTTCCAGTCGGAGGGGACAGCGAGAGGCAGGGTTCTGGAGCTGGAGGGGACTTGGGGTTTTGGAGAAGCAAAAGAAGGGGGCCTTGGAGGGCAGAGAGCACGGGGAAAGGGCCAGTGTGAGAGGCGGTGAGTCCAATGGGGACATCTGAAGGACCTGGAACCGTGGTGAGGAGTGTCCATTTGATCTCAGATGAATGTGTGGCTGTTTCTCAGGCAGGATGGCTGGCCCAGCCTTGACCAGGGGTCAGTGGCAGAGCCTGGACCCAGCCCAGGGGCGCTGTCTCCAGGTCCTGGCTTGTCCCTAGGGGCAGGGGGCGTCCCAGGGCAGGGTTCAGCAGAAGCTGGCTCACTGCTGTCCTGGGCTGTCCCAGGAGCCAGGCAGGGAGATGTGGGTGGGGGGGAAACTCAGCATCCCTGCTGCTTGGAGGGGAAACTGAGACTCTGGCAAATTCCTGCTGAATGAGCTTCTGTGTGAGACCCAAGAAAAGCCTTTTCCTCCTCAGACTCTTCTACTGCCAGGAACCAGCCCTGGGAAATCGGGGAGGGCCATTTTCACACCCTCCACTCATCCCAGATGTGGCAGAAGCAGGAAGGGATTCAGGCCAGATGTCGGGGGTCCCCAGTTTCAGAGAGTTGCCTGGAGGTGGAGGCAGCCAGGTTTGGGGCTCTGCTCTTGAAAATGAGCCCTAACTGGGTTGCCACTGTCGTTTTCTCTACACTGGCGCTGTGGCCCAGAGACCCCAGGGGACATGCTCTTGGGCTCTGGTCACATGTAAAGAGAGGCAGGAAGCCCGGGCCTCAGTGCTGACAGCACCCAGGCTTTGCTCCCCTGGTGACCTTGGCAAACTCTTCTCTGCTTACTGGTCTGTCCTCGCCGCCTGGAACCCAGGCTCTGTACCTGGTACCTCGGGCCCCTGGACTTCTGGAAAGTGTTATGGACACTTGAGAAGGCCCAGCAGGAGGAAGCCTCCGTGCCCCATCAGAATGTCAGGTGTCTGTGCTCTGGGCGAGGATGGCGTCATCTTGGTGTGGCCGCGGCCCCCAGATCAGAGGCCTGGCTGGCTGTGGTTTGTCTTTGATTAATAAAAAATAGGGAAGCAACTCCATTACCCCTTCACAAACGCAGTTCAGCCGGTAGGAAAGAATCTCTCTTGAGCCTTGAGGACCTCTTCTTCATGAAAAGATTGGAACACAGAAAGTGTTGGCCTGAGAGGCCCAATCCTGGTGGGGACTGCACATTTGTGCTTGAACCAGGCAGGGGACTCAATATTTAAGTTAAAAACTTAGGATATGTGGGGCCACGAGGAGGAGGGGAAAGACGAGGGGGGCATTTGTCCCTCAGAGGTCCCTTCCCCAGGGGGACCCTCGGGCTTTTGAGGAATGGGAATTATCTCCACCGGAATCCTCACCCATTTGGTGAGATTTCTGGGTTGGTATTCTGAAAACCAAGTGGTTTCCCCAGATGCCTGGTGGTCTGTTGTACTGGAATCTCCTGGGAGGCTGGTTAAATGCAGATTCCGGGACCCCTTGCTCCTAAAGATCCTGATGCAGAGGGTCTGAGGAGGGGCCCAGGAATGTAGATTTTTATGCAGCTCCTGAGGCAGTGTGACGGGCATCCGAGGATGAAGACCGCTGCTCTAGAGTGAAAGGAAGCAGTGAAGTGGTGAGGGCCCAGCTCTGGGGTCACCCAGACCCCGGGCTCCAGTCCCAGCTCAGCTCTTCCTGTGTGACGCTGGGCCAGTGACGTCCCTTCTCTGATCCTCAGGTCCTTGTCTGTAGGGTGGTGATTATACTGCTTCCCAGGGTTGCACAGGGCGTGCATAATGTTCATTACGTGGCCGTTATTATTATTGTTGTTACTGTCGTCGTTATTGGGTGGGAGGAAGAGGAAGTGACTGCTTTTGAATTGTTCACTGCCGTCTGAATGACTCCAGGTATTATTGCCTCAAATGCACATTGTGGGGTACGGTGCCCTTCCCTGGTGTGCTGAGGGAAACTGCCCTCCAGAATCGGGGCGGTCAGAGCTGGAGACTCCCGGCCTCCTTTTATGGGGTCTGGGGTGTGGCTGGGAACATCTGCCAGGTGGGGGTGGGTGGGGCAGGTTATCTCTGGGGGAGGAGGGTCTTGGAGGCGTGGCCTTGGCATCTCCTCCTCCAGACAGGCCTCCCTGACCACCCCAGGCCCAGGGGCTGGCCCCCTCCGCTGACGCCTTCTGCCGGCCATCTGCTCGGCTCTGATGCCGCACAGCTCGGCTCCTAGTGATGTGTTTCCTTGTCGGTTTCCTCTTGGGGGCCGAGTTCTCTGTCTGCTCTTTACACTCCCACCATAGCAGCGGGGTGCACTCCCCCAGACCCAGCCTGCAGATCCACCCCCGGGGCTCAGACTGGGAGCGTGGGGTGTGGCTGTTGTTTTTACTGCTCAGCACCCCCCCTCACCCTCAGTTCCCTGGTTCAAGTGGTTCCCCGTCCTCCGTTGGGGACGAGCCCGCGTGTGATCCTGGCCTGGCCATCCTCCGGCCAGAGGGCTTGGTGGGTGTCGTCATGTGACCCAAGGCAGGCCAATGAGATGCGTTCCTGGGACATGGGCTCAGATAAGGGGAAACCGAGGCTCTCTCTCTGCGGACAGTCTAGGCTGGTAGGATATAAGACCAGAGTTGCCGAGGTCAGCCATGTGGACAACCTGGGCAAAGATGAAGCCAACACAGTAGAGAGCAGTGCTGAGAGAGAGAGAGAGAGAGAAAAGGAGATGACATTGTTTGAATGCCTGGATCCAGCCTTGCCTGAACCAGTCTGCTGCTTTGGCTTATGGCAGTTTAAGTTGGGTATCTGTACTTGCAACTATTTCTGACTGATGCAGAAAACTTGTTTCACCCATTTGTCTGTCCATCTGTCCACCCACCCATCCCACATTTGCTGAAACACCTGCTCCATACCAGCTCCTATGCTGGGACCTCACCCCTTAGTCTGAAGTGGGAGGTGACAAGGTGACACAAGCTTTTTAAAAAAGCACATGGGAAACTAGGAGCTGCCACAGAGGTGAGCGCTGGGGGCTGTGGGCGTGAGAGTCTCTGTGTTGTGGGGAGGGGGAATCCGAGCAGGGTTTGCGGAGGAGGTGACCTTTGGGCTGGGCTTTGAGGCACAGGAAGGATCTCACTGGTTTGAGAATCAGGGAGGGGACCTTTCGGAGCAGGAGTCACAAAAAGGCAGGTGGAAAGGACTAGGAACGCCTGACCCTGCTGCCTGGGGTGGCGGGGTGGGGCTTTTGTGGACTCGTAGGGCATATGTAATAGTCACACGCGGTCCTACTACTGATCATCAGTGTCCAGCGTTGGCTGAGCAAGCACCGTGTAGGCCGTCCATGTTTATTTTCTCGCTGATTCTCTTCCCCTCCGTGTAGGGGAAGCACGGGCGTTATCTCCATCTTACAGGTGAGGAGACTGGAAACAGGAGAGGTGACGACCTTCTCAAGGCTTCACAAACATCGAGTAGCCCAGGGGTCTCTCTGGCTTCCGTCCCAAGTTCTTAAGGCCCACACGGGTTCCTTGCGGCTCTGCCTTTTCAGCCACGTCTTCCTGGACTGGTCAGGAGGTTGGTGTGGAGGCCAAGGAAGCAGCCCTGGAGATTTCTGGGGGTTCCAGTGCTGGGGGTCGGGCGAGGGGGCTGGCCCTGTAGGGGGCCTCCCAAGATGGGAATGGAGACTCCCGCTGATTGCTGTGGGACCCCCCAACCCCTCTGCGCTCCTCTAGCCTGCCCGCCTCCCGCTGCCCATCTTCCCCACCACAGCCAGAGTGATGGAACTTTCGGGGGCACATCTACTCAGGTCTCTCTGTCGCTGAACAGTCTTCACTGGCTCCCCATTGCCCTTGGGTAAAGTCCAGACCCTTCCCCTTTGCCCACAGACTCTTCATTCTCTGGCGCTGCCCACCTCACAGCTACTTTCCTGGAGCCCAGCTCACCTTGAACATGGCTGCCCTCCCCTCTGTGTCCCTGGAGGCCACCCCTCCACCCTCCAGGAGTCCGCCCAGGTATCCCCTTTCATTGGGGTTTGGGGCCCTTGCTGGGCCTGTTCTTCCCCCATCCCCGTGCTGTCCTTGCTGCACTGCCAGCAGGTGTGTGTCTGGCTCTCCAGCTGGGCTGCCAACCTCTTGAGAGCAGAACCAGGCCTTGGCCACCTTGTTCCCCCCGTGGCCAGCTCAGGCCTTGGCACATGGGACTCACCAGGAGTGGACAGAGTGCACTGGCCCAGCTCTCTTGGGTTCTGAAGAGGAGCCAGCACCACTTCAAGAACCACCCTCATTTCCTGGGCGCTGATTAGAACAATGAAGAGGAAGACGCATCCCAGCTCACCCCCAACTTTGCCTGCAGGTTTATCTCCTGTAGAAGCAGAGGTGGCCCCTGAGTCTTGCTGGGTTGGCCTGGGCTGACGGCTGAGGCCGCGGGATTCCGGTGTTCAGAGGAGGGCTGCAGGGAGG
This sequence comes from Ceratotherium simum simum, assembly GCF_057802395.1. Taxonomy (NCBI): domain Eukaryota; kingdom Metazoa; phylum Chordata; class Mammalia; order Perissodactyla; family Rhinocerotidae; genus Ceratotherium; species Ceratotherium simum. The sequence continues at coordinate 7,653,828 of NC_141928.1, read as the reverse complement.
CAGGGATGAGGGGACGAAAGGGTCACTTCCTGGATGGGTGCAAGACAATGACATTGATGGGGATGCGTGGAATGGCTCTGCTGTTGCCCTTTGCTGGGCTGGTGAATTTGTTACACCTTGGCGAGCACTGTCCGCTTCCAGCTGCCACCCTGCCAGAGCTCCTGGAAGGATAGGCCTGACCCCAAATGCCCTGTCCCTTGCCCCCAAGGCCCTCTGACCTGTCAGGCCCCACGGGACAGGCAGCTCCACCAAACCAAGAGCGTGTCCATCTGGTCACTGTGGTCTCCATCGTATCTAGCATGTGCCGGACATTTGTGGGTGCTCAATATATTTTATTTGGAATGTTGCAGGAATGTCAGGTCATAAGTTCCCACTTCTGATTGGGAAAGGATGGCCACCCCAAGTATCTTCTTAGAGAAACTTTAAATAAATAGATGTTTGTACACCCACGTTCATAGCAGCATTATTCACCATAGTCAAAATGTGGAAGCAACCTGAGTGTCCACTGATGGATGATGGATAAGCAAAATGTGGTCTGTACACACAATATTATTCAGCCTTCCAAAGGAAGAAAATTCTGACTCATGCTGCAACATGGATGAGCCTTGAGGACATTATGTGAAGTGACATAAGCCAGTCACAAAAGGACAAATACTGTGTGATTCCACTTGTATGAGGTCCCTGGAGGAGTCAAATTCTTAGAGGCAGAAAGTAGAATGGCGGTTGCCAGGGGTTAATGGGAACAGACTTTCAGTTTTGTAAGATGAGAAGAGTTCTGGAGATGGATGGTGGTGATAGTTGCACAACAATGTGAATGTACTTAATGCCGGTGAACTGTACACTTAAAAATGGCTAAGATGGTAAATTCCATGTTATGTGTATTTTACTGCAATAAAAAAAATAGGGAAAAATATTTTTAATTTTTTATTATGGGAGTTGTTTAACTTTATCTTCTCATGATGGAAATTTTCAGACATTTAGCAAAAATGGAGAGAATAGTATAATGAGCCCGTGTGCCCGTCACCCAGCTGTACCAACGATTGCTCCCATCAGTCTCATTTCACCTCTGCCCCCACTCCCTTCATCTTCCTATTTACTTTGAAGCAAATCTGGGACATCATATTTTATTTATTTAAGTATGTTATTTAAGTATTTATTTAAGTATTTTATTTATTTAGGTGAGGAAGACTAGCCCTGAGCTAACATCGGATGCCAATCCTCCTCTTTTTGCTGAGGAAGACTGGCCCTGGGCTAACATCCGTGCCCATCTTCCTCCACTTTATATGGGACGCCGCCACAGCATGGCTTGACAAACGGTGCGTCGGTGCGCGCCCGGGATCCGAACCTGCAAACCCTCGGGCCGCCAAAGCAGATCGTTGGAACTTAACCACTACGCCACTGGGCCGGCCACTTAAATCTCTTCTTTAACAGGCTCTCCGAGCCTCAGCCTTGTGGTGTTTTCCTCGCCGTGTGTTTGTCCTGGAGAGCCTCCTTCAGGCTGGATTTTGCTGGCTGCGTCCCCATGATGGTTTCTAACCTGTTTCTCGCCCCATGTATTTCCTGTAAATTGGCAGTGGGTCTAGAGGCCTGTCCAGACTCGAGTTTGCTGTAAGACGATTTCACAGGTGTGGCGAGTTTCCCCACCAAGCACCAGACCCCCTGTTTCCTCCTTTCTGGGAGGTCAGGGGCCAGGTGCCCATGACTGCCTGGACCCTTAATTCGGGAGGGGCTGCCAAGTGGAGATAGCCCGGTGTTATGACTCCTTCTCCATCTGTCAGCGGGGACGTTCCTCTTCTGTGTCTGGGCACCGGGTGATCCAGCGTCTGGGGCAGGTAGGGCGGATGCTCCGTCCTTTCCTTTTATTGAACACCTTCCCTGTGTTTTTTTTTTTTTTTTACCCAGGAGGGAGCTGAGATTCTAGGGCGTGGTGTGGCTCAAATTCTGGGTCACAAAGCCAAGGATCGGAAGGGTCCCACTGGGCGAGGGCTAGACCCTCACTGATTTCACTCCCATCACTTCTGCAACCGGAGAGCTGAAAGGGCGGGCGTCATATTGGAACTGCCCGTGGGCCGCGGCCTTGACCTCTTCCCTAAGTCCCGCTGCCTGCCCCGTGCTCACTGGCTGGCTCGGTGCGTCGCCCTCTTTGCCTCCGGGTGGGGGTGTCTGGTGCAGGTCCCAGCAAGCGTGGACCCTCCTCTCCCCTTACCTCCGCTGCTCCCCCTCCAGGCGGGCATTCTCTCTCTCGGCCTTCGGTTCTTGGGAAGAACCGGGCCTCCCTTTGGCGTCTCCTCCGGGGGCAGCCTCACCGTGTACGCCTGACCTCCCCTCTCCGTGACCAGCCCTCGTGGAGGTGCTTGCTGAGGTTCTTGCTGAGGACGCTGAGCTCCAGCCCCTTGCTGATGCTCTTCAGAATCAAGCCTTGCACCAGGTACTAACAGTTCATTCATTAACATCATTTTTTCCCTTTTCTTTAAAGTTTCTTTTTAAGAATAATGTAACGGTTTCATTGACTGTAGTGACATGCAGTACACTGCACCTGTTTGAAGCGTACACTTTAATGATGCACTGATCATTTATTGAGAACCTATTATGTAGCAGGTACTTGTGACAACCTGTAGGGACAGAGCAGCCTTGATGTCAGACAGACTGGGTCAGAATCCCATTGGGATCATGGTAACCAGCTGTGTAACCTTGGGCCACCTGTGTCCCCATGTGAGGCCCCTGGTTCTCATCTGTGAAACCTCTTGGGGCAGATTGGTTATTATTCTCAAGTTTTTGTTCCCTCCTGTAATGGAGTCACACACCCATGCTCTGTGCCATGGGACTTTGCAGTGCCCCCCCGCCCCCGGAGTGGGCAGAGTGTGTGTCCCTGGCCCACTGAAGTGAGGGTTTGGCCGTTGACTTGCTTTGGCCCAATTTATTATTAGTGGATGTGACAAAAGCATTGGCTTGAAATATGTTTGGGTTTTTCGCCTGGCTGCCTGAGCTTCTGCCCTGTGCTCCAAGGCCGCCACGTCCCAGGTAGCTGATGGTTCTAGAAGGAAACAGTCATGGAGCTGAGCTGAGTCCAACCTGCGGCCTGGAGCTCAATCAAGCCGACCCACAGAATGAAGCAGAGCCACGGCAGTTGACCTGCAGACCTATGACAGAGGAAGAGAAATGGGGCAAGCCACTGGATTGGTGGGGCTGTTTGTTACACAGCAGTCTTGTAGCAGAAGCCTGACTAATGCACGTGTATTATAATGGTACCCACTACACAGGATTGTTGTGCCAATCAAATCAGGTAATATATTTTTAAAAATATATTTAATATATTAAAATGTTTATGTTAGAGTCTGGCATGTAGTAACTCTATAAAATGTTAGATATTATTAACCAGAGCTTTTCTCATGTATGTCTCAATGTATCACATGACGTGCTGATACATTTGTTTAACTAATTAGACTCACTGTTTCTTTTCTAAGCCTTGAGACACAGAGTGGCTGTGCTGCTTTTAGAGACACAGACCCACAGCTCACAGCCTGGGACGTGGATCACAGAATTGAAACGCCTCAGCCTTGAGAGCCTACAGTCCCTCTAGTTCACGCCGTGCAGGGCCCCTGCCATCCTGTCCGTCTCTGGGGGTGGCTCAGCCCTGCTTGAGTGTTTCTAGCAGTGGGGCGCTCCCTGCTTCACGTACCAGCCTGTTTAATTTCTGCATCTTCTGCGTGGTGAAGAAGATTCTCTTTTTGCCTGCTGCAGGATGAGTCTCTTGGGCAGGGCTGGAGATTCTTAATAGATTATTAATAGCAAGCGTACAGGCGCTGGGGTCAGACCTGGGTTAGAATTCTGAGTCCCACACTTAGTGCTGTGTGACCTTGGGCAAGAGTATTCACCTCTCTGAGCCTCAGTGTCCTTCTCTTTCCTACCCTTCTCTAGGGTAGGAAAGATAGTAAAAAACCCACCTCCCAGGGTGTTGAGAGGATCATACGCGAGACACCAGTAGGTTCTCAGCAGAGGAGGCCATATGGAGGTGTGTGTGTGAACTAAGATTTCTAGGCTGCAAAAATTCCCTCTTGCTATGCAGGGGTTGTTCTCTTGTCTTCCTCTTCTGCTTCATGTTTCCCTTCTCTAATTTTTTTTTTTTTTGGTGAGGAAGATTGGCCCTTAGCTAACATCTGTGCCAATCTTCCTCTATTTTTTGTATGTAGGACGCCGCCACAGCATGGCTTGATGAGCAGTGTGTAGGTCTGTGCCTGGGATCCGAACCCATGAAAACCCAGGCTGCCTAAGCGGAGCCGGTGAAATTAACCACTACGCCCCCAGGCCAGCCCCTCCCTTCTCTAATTTTTAAGGTCTCCCACATGTTCCAGGTTCCCCTGGGATGTGGCTCGGAGAAGCTGGTGGTAGGCTGAGGTGCCCCCAGGGCGGTTGTTTATCGAGCACTCACGATGTGCCAGGCACCCTCTAGACTCTGCAGCAGACTCTCTGCCCTCAAGAGCCCACAAGCTGGGATAAGACAGGAGACGGGCATTACACCAACCCAGACAACGTCGAAGGTAAGTGTCATGGAGAAAATTGAGCAGCAGAGGGCATGGGAATCGGGCGGTCCAGAAGCCGGGGGAATTCATTCTTGGGTTACATGAGGAGAGATACCCTCTCTGGAGCCAGGAAGGGGAGTGGCCTCTTCCACTCTCCCCACTCAGGCCGACCTGGCGTGTGCTACTCTGTCTGAGCGTCGGTTACCCCTTAGGGATGACGGAAGCAAAGGCGCGTAGATTCAGAGAGGGGAGACCTGGCTGGAGGAGGGACAGGGGACTCTATCAGCTCAGTCTTCATAAGAACGGTTGCCACTTACTAAGGCAGTTCTGGGCTCTGTGCTCTACCTGTATTTTCTCATAGATTCGCACCATAAGGTCCACCCCTAGACCCTTATCCCCACATTACAGAGGAGCTGCTGGGGGCTCAGCGTGTGCAGTGACCCGCGCAAGTCCACGGGGAGGAGTGGAAGAGGCAAGATGGGAGCCCAGGTCTCGGACTCCGGAGTTGGTGCTCGAGATCTGTCTGTGAAACCATGGGACTGGATGTGTGGGGCCTGGACGTACCCAGCGCGCTGCTGGATGTGTTACAACCTGCTCCCTCAGGAGGAGAAAAACCCCGATTTGTAGCATTTGCCGATTCCCCATGATGGTCAGTTTCAAGTTACCGATGGGAATGTGGGGACAGAAGTGGCAGGACCTGGTGTTGGTTGGGACCGAGAGGGAGTCTCCAGATCTGCAGCTACAAATATGAGGGTCCCGGGGATGCTGAGGACCCCTTGGAACCCTAGCCTGTCATTCCTTTGCAAATGTCAACTGAGTTCCTGCAAAGACGTGGCTTTGGGGGCCTCTGCCCTCACGGTGCCCCCACCTGGGAGCGCTGGTCTCTGAAGCAGTCACCTGTGACGCCCATCACAGTGCGCTCTCTCCAAGGTTAGGAAAGGGTGGGTGGCATCGGCAGGCCGGGCCTTGTCACAGGGAGAGCCTGGTGCTGGCTCCGAGCCCCTGGGGTTGAGTCCCAGCCCCCGCACTCACAGGCGTGTGATCTTGGGTGCGACACCGCCCTCTCGGGGCCTCCGTTTCTCCCTCTGTCAAATGCAGAGGTGGGACCGACGAGCTTGGAGGTCCTTGCGGCGTGGACCTTCCTCCTTCAAGGCCACGCGCCTGGAAACCCAGCCGGCCGCGCGGCTCCTGCCTGCGCGCCCTCGCCTGCCTTCCTCCCGCTGCATTGCTATTTCAAGTGGCCGTGGTTTGGCTCACTCTTTTTTTAAAAACCGTTCCCGTACTCAAGGCCAGCTGTCACCACTAAAAATGTCTGTTGTGTGACAGCCACCAGCGAGGAGGTGGGAGGAGGCAGGAGGCCCCGGATGGGACCACAGAGTGGCTGGATTTAAAAAAACAACACCCAACACGGCAAGGAGGAAACAAAAGATGGGAGGGGGTGCTTTTTCCCGTTTCTCCGTCCCTCTGCGAGCTCCTTGCCGGCTCTGCTGGAGGGCTGATGGCAGCGGGCGCCACGTCGCTGTGGGGACAGGTGTGTGTAGGTCCCGGCGGACGGGCCAGTGTTTGCTGTTGTTGAGCCCCAGCCCCTCCCCGTGCCAGCTTGGTGAGCACTGCGCCCTTGCAGGTCCTCCCAGCAGCCCCCCGTCTGGGCGTCACCCCCATCCTCATCCCACTCGCATGAGAAACCAAGGAAGTGAGCTGCCCGCGGCTGCCGTCACAGTGAGGGGCTGACGCAGGGCATCCCCGGGGACGGAAGGAAACCTCTGACGGGCCCTCCTGGATCAAATCCCTCTGTGAGTCACTTCTAAAGTGATTAAATGTTCACAACAAACTGGGAAAGGAGTCTCAGCTCCCCCCATTTTACAGATAGGGAAACCGAGGGTCGCAGGGTGGAGCACCGGCCCAGGGCAGTACGCCGTAGGGACGGGAGCACAGACTCCTGGCCTGGGACACTCCTGTGATGTAATCGTGAGCAAGTGATTGTCCAGCCTCAACCTCCTAGGAAATGGGCCAATAACACAACGGCTTCCCGAAGATATCGTGAGGGTGAAATAAGACCAGGCCTATTAAATAGTAGGTGCGGTGGGGTATAGAACGTGCTGGAAGGTTGGGGGCTGGGACAGGATCCAGGGCTGTCAGATTCCAGAGGCCACGTTCTTTCCACTGCACAGGGCCTGGAGCAGCCTGGGGGTGGGTGGGGGGACAGGCGGTTACTCCTTGCTCTCCCCCCGCCCCCAACACCCAGGTGTGGCCCCGTTGGACCCTGGGGCGCTGAGGCCTTCCTGACCACTAGTCTGAACTGCGGCTTCTCTCATGGGGGCTCCTGGCCCTCAGACGTCTTGACGTTTCACAGCGGGGAGGGCAGGTGAGTGGAGACCCACACGGACAGAGACTTTTTGAAAAGAAAAAGGAAATTATACAATTATTGGAGAAAAACTCCAAAGAAGCATTTTGTCTCTGGCGTTGTTTCCTCCCTTTCTTCTCAGGGCTCTCCTGGCCTCAGTTCTCCCTCCCGCTCACAGAAAGAGGCCCAGGGAAGTCATTAACACTTTAGTAATAATTACAGCAGCTGCCATGTACTGAGCATCTACTCTGTGCCAGGACCTCTTCTAGGTGTTTTCCTCTCAAAAAGCTTTACTTGTCCCTCTGGAAGATATGTGTCCATCTATTAAAAGGTCTTTTAGACATCCATGCCTTTGTTCACGCCACAAACATTTATTGAGCACCTGCAGTGTGCCAGCTTCAGTCCCGGTGTGACAGTGTGTGGAGGTGCACACGGCCGGGCAGGTGGGAGTAGCTCTGAGATATCTTCACTCTTCGGCAGGGGTCTATTAAGCACCTCTGACATGGCACCAGGACAGGACATGGCCCTGTGCTCACGGGTGACATTCCAATGGGAGGGACACACAGTAATCCATCAAATACACACTAAAAATGGTGGTGGTTAGTGCTAGGATTATGAATGAAAATAAAGCAGCGAGGGGACGAAGAGCAATGGAAAAGGGGTGGTTTTAGTACGGACGATCAGGGAGGGCTCTCCAGGAACGTGACTTTTAAAAAATGCACCTGCCATTTATTTATACATTTTTGGTAATATATAGAGACCTTACATGGTTCAAACCCAGTATTGGTCAAAAGCTATCAAGGAAGCCCCTCTGTCACCTCTGTCCATCTTCAGCCTTGTTCCCAGGCCCAATAATCACTGTTTTTAGTTTTTAAAGAGTCTTTCAGAGTTTCTTTATGCAGATATAAGCAAATATAAATAGTCTATTTAAATGAAAAAGTCAGCACATAAGAGGTACCAGCATTTGGACTGAGACCTGAGTGAGAAGAAGCCAAACCAGGGAGAGTTCCTGGCAGAGAGAAGGCAGTGAGCCGGGGCCGGGGGTGGATGAGACTGAGGGCACGGACCTGGGAGGGGTTCCAGCATCTAGACCGGTGGGCCACGATGAGGAAGGGGGCTGCCGGCCAGGAGGCCACTGCAGGGACCTGATGGGGCACAGGTTTTAACAGCATCCCTCTGGCTCTGGTGGGGCGAGGGCAGGTGCGGGGAGACAATTGGGAAGTCAAGGTTCGTGCACCAGAGCTACACTTCACTGAGGGTTTCAAGGGCACCAGCACACATGTATTTTCCATTAACAACCCTGGGAGGCAGATGCTATTATTACCTCCCCCGTGCAGATGCAGGAGCGGTGGCACAGAGAGGTTAATTAGCCTGTGGAAGGTCACACAGGTGGTGAGCAGCAGAGGCGGGACGGAAGCTCAGGTAGTCCAACTAGGGGAACCTGAACTTTTATTTGTATTTATTTATTTAGTTTTTGTGAGGAAGATCAGCCCTGAGCTAACATCCGTGCTAATCCTCCTCTTTTTGCCGAGGAAGACCGGCTCTGAGCTGAATCTATTGCCAATCCTCCTCCTTTTTTTCCCTTTTTCTCCCCAAAGCCCCAGTAGATAGTATAGCTGCACATCCTTCTAGTTGCTGTATGTGGGACGCGGCCTCAGCATGGCCGGAGAAGCAGTGCGTCGGTGCGCGCCCGGGATCCGAACCTGGGCCGCCAGTAGCGGAGCACGCGCACTTAACCCCTAAGCCACGGGGCTGGCCCCGAACCTGAACTTTTAATCTCTGCACCCACTGGCCTCTCCTGACGGCTGCGTGGGGCACTAGCAGAAAGAAAGTCGAAGGGCACACAGCAGGGAAGGGGTGGAGGCGGGACTCACCTTCACGTGTCGGGCTCCAGAGCCAGAGCTCTCCACCAATACAGGACTGGGCAGTGACCTCCTGCCCGGCCTGCTGCACCAGAGTCACCTGGGCTGCTGGTCAAATGCAGATTTCCGGGCCTGAGCCCAGGAAATGGAATCAGAGCCCCTGGGGGTTAGCCTGGGAACCTGCATTTTAAACCAGGACTTCCTCCCCCCATCTCCTATAAGCATCCCTGGATCTGAGACCCAAGGTGGTTGGGGATGGAACTCACCCACTAACCCAGCTCAAACCTTTCCCCCTTGGGGTCTAAGTCCAGCCTGGTGGGGTGGAGTTCTGGCCTGGCATCACCCCTTCATCCAGGAGCTGATCCTGGTGGTGGGCTCCCCCCTCCCTGAGCCGCCAGCCCCGTCTTGGACCACAGCCCCGGCCTCGCCCACCTCGGATGATGCTTCTCGCCTCACCTGTCCCACCGCGAGTCCTCAGGGGCGGGGCCCCGGCCCTCACTCAGCTCTGAAGCCCGCTCAGCACAGGGCCCGGCTTATTGTAGGGCAGTCAGCGTCCTCTGCGATGAACCCAGTTCTCAGTGGCCCCCACTGAAGCTTGTTCAGGCTCTCGGCGGGAGTGTAAAGCCTGTCACCAGCTGCCCCGGTGATGTTAGCACCTGTGACACTCCCTCTACCCGCCACCCACATGCTGCTTTTCCTTTACGGGAGAAACCGCGAGTGCCGGCACCTGGCGTGGGGCACTCAGGCTCTCAGTCAACGCGTCACTCTGTCCCAGCTTCTGGAGAGCTGCCCTCTGACACCCCTACTACCCCTGGCGTGCACCTTGGCCTCGGTGTCTCGCCTCCCGCCTCTAGGGCTCAGAACTCACCGGTGTTTCCTGGCTGAGTTTGCCCAATCCTGCTCCTTTCCCCGACCTCCGCTGGACGTTGCTCAATCCAGAGTGTGGGACAGTGGACTCACCGTTGGGGACAGTGGACTCACCGTTGGGGTAGGAGACAGAGCCCCGAAAGGCTGTGGGTCTCCTTGCAGTGCAGGGCTGGCCTAGACCCAGGCTCTTGGACTCGTGTTCCAGTGCTCCGTCCACTTCTTCCTGAGTTAATTTTTTGGGTGTATGTTCCCCTCTCTAAGCCGGGCCCTGTCGCTCTACCTTTTTGCAGCTCAATTTTCTCATCTGTGAAATGGGGTCACAACGTGGTGCCAGTTGCGGGTCACACGGTGTAGAAAACACCTCCAGATGGGCCGGGCACTGGGCGAGTGTTGAATAGATGGCAGGTGCGGTTATTCTGAGTGTCAGGGCCTCGGGTTCCTGGGGGCCCCGGGAGAGAAGGCACGCCAGACCCTCTGGAAGCCCCACTCCCCAGGCTGGGTGGTTGACATGGTCCCGAGGCCCAGAAGTGGTAAAACCAGCATTCAAGCCCAGGTCTGCTCGCCCGGGGCCTGTGTCCCTTACTACTGTCCTGCAATCAGAGGGAGCCTCCTCATTCCTTCACTCATTCAAGTGTTCATCGAGGGCACACTGTGTGCCGTTTGAGTGGCCTTTCCTCACTGGGGACAGATGGTCCTGAGCCAGCCACACTCTCCCCTCTGCTGAGGCTCCCGTGTCGTCTGTGTCCCAGGGCCAAGGCCCGGCCTTTTGTTCCACGTCTGGGTGGGTGGCCTCCCGGGAGGTGCCAAGAACTCTGCCCTCCCACCGGGGCCCCGTGGCTGCCCCTGGGCCCAGGCAGGGTGCCGGGGCCTCTGTTTGTCCACAGGGGCCCCGAGTTAACCTGCTGGTTCCTTCGAGTATTTACCCGTACCCTCATCCCATCCTCATTTGTGCATTTATGATTAATTCTTGCCCCAGAAATTTCTCCAGCACGCCCTGTGTGCCTGCCTGAGAGGGCACAGGTTACCAAGCCGGCCCTGGCCCTTACTCAGGTGGGGGAAGCAGGGACGCCTCCAGACGGTGGCTGCACAGGGGACAAGAGACAAGAGCCCCAGGTGCCCCCCCACCTCCCATGGGGGCACGGAAGGCTTCACAGAGGAGGTGACACTGGGCTCAATCTTTGTAGGAGGGACAGGGGACTGTGTCACTCAGTGATGACAGATGAGAAGGTGCCAGGGGTGAGGGGAGGAAGGGGGAGGAGGCCATGAAGGAGGCGGGGCTGGGAGGTGAACTAGGGGCCAGATGAACCCGGCTCAGGGCTTTGTGTAGGAGCCCAGGTGCCCAGGGCTGGTGGCTGTGACAGAGTGGACCAGAGGCCTGGACCGGAGGCCTGGAGGCCCAGGGGAGGCTGCAGGGGCCAGGAGCCGACACAGGCCTGGGGCCACCTGGCTCTGAATCTGTCCCTGACGGGGGCCCCTCTGCTGCCTGGGCCTCAGGGCTCATGCGTGGTCCAGGCAGGCCCCCCCGCCCCGATCCAGGTGCACCAGCCCGTCCTCTCCCTAGAATCACAACTTTGGGGCAGGGCGGGGCAGGACCAGGAGGCAGCTCCGGGAGAGAGGGCGGCCAGGCGCTGCTCGACGACAGACTCAACCCCTCTCCTCTGGGTGCTCCCGAAATCTCGAGATAAATTAGGCAGCATCAAAATCAGACGCTCTTCATCAGGAGAAATTACTCATTTCAAATATTTGCAGCCGCGTGAACAGAAATTTAGTGAGATGAGGACTTAGATGAATAATCTGGGGCCTTTTCAAAGACAGTTTTTACTCAGCAGTTTTCTTGATTCGGAGCCATCTCCCCGCCCCCCGCAGCCCCCTCCCCATCAGGAGCCGCCCTCCTGTCTCCTCTCTCGGGCTCCTTCCTTTTATCCCCAAATCTGGGCCTATTTCTCCTTCCTTCGGCTCTCTTCTCCTTGATTTCATTTGCAGACAAATCTGCAAAGACTTGCTGGGCGCCTCCTCTCGCCTGGCACCGAGCTTGGCCTGGGGACACAGCAATGACAAGATGGCCCAGCCCCGGCCCATGTGGAGCAGCAGGGTTCCTTGGCTCAGGACATGCCCTGTCCACAGGCAGGGTGCTCACCCCGGTATTGGCCCTGCGTGGCCCTTCTTCGTATTTGCAAAAATTTCCTTTCCACGCTTTTTATCAAGAAACCTTATATAACCACCTCTCTGGAGGCTCTTTGGAGGCCGGGAGAAAATCTGGAGAAGTCTACGGCCTCCCCTGACCCCCTTCCTCCTCCGCATCGGCTTGTGGCCTTCGGGATGGGAGGTGTTTGACGAAAGCCAGGCCTGGGCCTGACCACCCTCGGCAGCCCGAGGCCTGAGGGACGGGACGGGCGCACCCACAGGAGGAGGGGTGTGATGGAAAGCAGGAGGGAGACGGAGGCCCTTCATGCCTCGCTATTCTTGGAAAGAAGCTTCCAGGCTGGAGGTGGAGGCCAGCCACACCTCCTGGCTCCCAGGATCCTGGGCTGTCCTGTCTGCTCTGCCAGCTGGTGGGGTGGGAAGTCGGGGGGTGCTAGTCCTTTCTTCCTCCTTGAGACGAGGAGTATGTGTGACATAGGGGGGAGAGAGAAAGGAGGAAGAGGGGGTGAGAGAGAAGAAGGGTGAAGATGATGAGAGAGAAGAGGAAGGACAGAGAGTTGTGGCAGGTGAGAGTACAAAGTGGGGTACAGGCGTGAACCCCACCTGTGAGAAGGCACGAGGCACGCGTGAGCTTGTGCCTGTCAGGGAACTGTGGGATTTAGAGTCTGACACCCCTATGGAAACACGGGCATTTGTGGCCCCACAGATCTTGCCCTGTATAGTTTCACCCACTTCAGGTCCCCCTCTCTTCCCCAGGGCCTTTGCACACGCTGTTTCCGCTCCTAGAATGTGCTTCCTTGACTGGGTCAGCTTGCTGGTACTGGGTCTTCACCTCTCAACTTGGTTGTCATGGGGGCATCAAGGAGCTTGTGTTGTTTGAGGGGCAGCTGGGCTAGCTGGGCTGGGAACAGAAGAGGGGAGTGGTCAGCGTGTGGACGGGGCTGCAGCCAGGCACAAGGGGACCACTAGGACGGGGGTGGAGGATGAGGAGAGCACCTGGGCGAGAGCGCCAAGGAGCAGACGGTGAGGGGATCTTCAGAGGAGGAGCAGGTTGTAAAGGAGCTGCCAGACAGGCAGAAGGCAGAGCTTTTAAAGGTCCTGACATCTCTCTCTCTCATGCGGAGACGTGGATCTAGTTGGGGCATAGAGTGTTGCCACCAGCACCCAGAAGCCCCCGTGTTCACGGTCCTTTATTGTTCACGCCCCTTCTTCTCCCCTCAAGGTAACCCCCGCCTCGACTTTTGAAGACTCTTTAGAGTTGGATATGTCTCTAAGTACCCGGGGTTTAGGTTTGCCTGTTTGTGACGAGGAAGTAGGGCGCCGTCTCCTTCCTCATCTGTGCAGCGGGCCCAGGAGGGGCCACCATCTCAGGGGGAAGGAGGAGAAACAAGAAATGAACAAGAGTTTGCAATTCCTGACTATGATTCACCAGTTAAATTCTAGGAACCGACTTCATGGTGCTGACGGAGGGGCTCTTGTTGCTTCAACGCACCTCCCTGGAGTGTCCACCACGTGTGTGCCCAGTGCCACACGAGCACGTGGGACAGAGCCGTAACCAGCCAGGCCAGGCTCCTGCTCTCATGGGGCTCATGGTCCTCCCCCTCCTCCTCCCTCCATCCCACAAATATTTGCTGAGCACCTGCTCCACGTCTGGGGCTGTGCTGGATGCTGGGGGACGGCAGTGAGGTTGATGGACAGGCCACCTGCCCCTCCCCCAGCAGCAGGGGAGACAGACCTCGAACACGTGATTCCCCAAATAAGTAAATGGAACTGGATCCGCCCCAGGCGAGGGAAGCATGGGGTGCTCAGGGCGCATGTCACTTGAGGCCCTGGCTTGTCCTGGTGGCGAGGGAAGCTATACTTGGAGCAAGTCTTAAATGATTAGATGCAAGTGCTAAGCACATAGACCCATAAACTCTGGCTGTTGCGGCCCTGATCCCTTCTTTTGAGGTCTCATCCCTGCAGTGCCCAAGTCACCCCCAAGCTGGTCTGTTACTCAGCCCAGGATTCTGGGAAGTGGGTGTCTCTCGGGCTCCCTCCTGCTGACGTGAGGGTGAAGGCCGTGGCAGCTCTGCCCAGCAATGCTCTTGGGAACTCTCCGAAGTCAATGGTTCAGCTGCAGATTCAACTTGAAATGCCATGTGAATTTTTGGGTCCTTTTGATCTGAAACCAGGGGTTTCCCACCCATGAAGAGGAGGAAGTGAGGAGGAGGTAGGGACTTAAGACAAAGAGAAATGCCTTTTTCAAGCAGAAGCCTGTGCTGGGGACGAGGCTGATGGAGGGGACCTGGGGAGGCCACAGTGGGAGGGTCCCCAGCCCCCAGCAGGGGTCTGGTGCGGAGCTGGGCTCAGTCACTGTTTGTGAAATGAATGGTGGGACTGCTCCATTGCCCTTCCTGTCAGGGGGCAATCACAGCATAAAAGGACTTTTTCTGACCCTTTTTACTCTTCGAAGAGGGCAGGGTGCCAGGATGGGGGAGGATGGCACGGGATTTTCTTTCCACATTGCCTTCAGAAAAAATGTCTAACCCCCTGGCATGATCTTCAAGACCATTTCTAAGCTGGGCTCCACGGCCTTCTCTGCTGAGGCTGGCAGAGGCAGGAACCACACCACACAGGTCCCTGCCATCCCATGGGCTTTGGCCTAAGGCACTGGGGAGCCATAGATGGATCTTAGGGGAGGACATGACATAAGGACATAACAGTATTAGGGTTGCCATGTAAAATACAGGACACCCAGGTACATTTAAATTTCAGATAAACAATGAATCATTTTTTAGTATAAGTATATCTCAAATATTACATGGGGCACAATTGCACTAAAACATTTATTTGTTGTTTATCTGAAATTCAAATGTGACTAGACGTCCTATATTTCTGTTTGCTAAATCTGGCGACCGCAAATGGAAAGACCTTTTTCCAAGCCTTCCCTTGACCTCTTGTAGTCCAGGTGTGAGGTGCAGACAGGGAAGAGGAGGAGACCAGAGGCCGGCCACTGGGTTCCAGAATTTCCTGGGGGTTGCTCACCCCTGTTCTCGGCATCAGGACTTTTTCCTAAAACTGAGGGCAGACTGGAAGGGCCATGGAGGAGTGGGCATGCGGGGTGAGGGGTTGAGGGTCTGGGGGAGAGGGGGAGATGTGGTTCGGACAGAGGGGCCAGTGCGGCTCCCAGGAATGACGGGAGAGGGAACAGGTGGTGAGGTGCCCGACACGTGCTGCGTCATCCCTGCCCCCCGAGCCCCATGGGGCGGGTGCTGTGAGCAGCCCGTGTTTCAGCCGTGGCAGCGGAGGCTCCAAGAGGCCCTGGCTTGCCCCATCACTCAGCAATAAGTGGTGGTGTGGGGATGGGAGCCCAGCCGGGTGTGTCTGACTCTAGGGCCTGGGCCTCTCAGTCCCGGGACCCTTTGCCCCTACCAGCCTTGAGGTCTCCTCTGTGACCCCTGACCCCTGACCCCTTGCTGGCCTGGACTTTGCCTCTGCTTTGCCTTTCACAGCCTCCCCACTCTCCTAGAACAATGCTCATGGCTCATGTCCATCAAGCCCTTAACACGAGTTGGGCCTGGACTTCACCGTGTGACCCCACTGAAGCCCCACACTGACCTTCTGAGGGAGGCCACCAGGACCGCCATTTCACAGGTGTAGAAACTGAGGCTCAGAGAGGTGGGGTCACCTGTCGAGCGTCAGTCAGTGGAGAAGGTCGGTGTGTCCTCTGGGTCTCAGCTGAAATGTCACCCACTTGGGGCAGCCTCTCCTGCCCCCGCTGGGTCCTCTGTACATGGTTTTGGCATCCCTACCTTCTTCGCTTGTCACGAGTGTGGTTAAGGACCGAGGGCCTCGTGCGTGCTGGATTTACGTGCTGCTCCCGCCAGCTGTGACCCCTGTGTCTTGTCGCGGCTGTAACATGGTGCCAAGCTCTGTACTGGGCCTGAGGCAGGAGCTCTCCAACAGCTTATTAAGACATAAGGGGCCGGCCCAGTGGCGTAGAGGTTTGTTTGTGTGTTCCACTTTGGTGGCCCCGGGTTCACCGGTTCGGATCCTGTGCGAGGATCTACTCACCGCTCATCAAGCCATGCTGAGGCAGTCTCCCACATAGAAGAGCTACAACTCTACAACTATGCTACACAACTATGTACCGGGGCCTTGGGGAGAAAAAGGAAAAAAGAGGAAGATTGGTAACAGATGTTAGTGCAGGGCCAATCTTCCTCAAAAAAAAAAAAAAGACATAAGGGGAGACTTCAGAAAGGAGGTTCTGTTCGAAGTTGCCCTAGAGGGTGAGAAGTTGGTGCCTGGTAGATCAGGTGCAGGCTTGGGAGGTGCTGTGGACTGAACTGTGTCCCCCCAAATTCATACGTTGGAGCTCTGACCCCCAATGATGGTGTTTGGAGGTGGCCCCCTTGGGAGGTGATCAGGGTTAGGTGAGGTTGTGAGGGTGGGGCCCTCGTGACGGGATTAGTGAGCGTGTAGGAAGAGGAGGAGGGAGAGATGGTTCTCTCTCCACGTGTGGGCCATGTGAGCACACAGTGAGAAGAAAGAGGGCCCTCACCAGAACCTGACCGTGCAGGCACCCTGATCTCAATGTCCAGCCTCCAGAACTAAGAAATCAGTGTCTGTTGTTTAAGACCCCCGCCCCCCACTGTCTGTGGTGTTTTGTTAGGGCAGCCAAGCTAAGACGGGAGGGCGGGAGTCAGGCACACCAGGTGGGGCCCCGGCGGACAAAGGCTTGGAGGTGGGATGCAGCTCAGTGTGTCGTGGTGAGCTGAAGTGCGGTGGGGGAGGCGGAGAAGGTGCGGGAGAGTGAGCTGCAGGGGGTGGGGGCCATCTGAGGTGGCCAGGGGCGCCAGGATGCGTTTGGACTTGGTGCCGTTTAGGAATACGCTTAGTTCTGATTTTAGGTAATATAATGAAAATATTCTTTGCCTAAATGGGAATTTACTCACGTTCCTGAGATGGCTTCTAAAGGCAAAGTCTGCTCGTTGTTGAGAGGTCCTAGTTTGGCAGGACCTTGTATCCCTTAGAAATGCTTTCGGCTGAAAGTATCAGAAAACCTAACTCCCAGAGGCCTAAACATGAGACCATTTAAAGCTTATCCCAAAAGAAGACTAGGGATGGTGTTTACAGGGTTTATTCAGCCACAGGGTCAGGGTCAGTGCCCTGGGTTGCCTCTCTGTGATTCCCTTGGCCCATCCTTCGTGGTGACAAGATGGCTGCTTGGTTCTAGGCATCACCCTCCTGGTGACAAGATGGCTGCCACAGCTCCAGGCTCCATGTCTTCACTGAACCACATCCCCAAGCAGCAAGGGAGACAGCATGTGTATGTGAGGGGAGACAGTGAGGTGGGGAGAGATGTTCTGCTTCTGGGCTTCTCCGTTTTCCTCAGGGAGGAAAAGATCTTTCCCTGAAGCCCCCCGCAGACTTTGCCTAATACACCCTTAGCCAGAACATGGTCCCATGGTGTCTTCTGGCTGCAAGGGAGGCTGGGAAAATAAGCACGTGGCTTTTCTAGCCTCGGACGGGAGGCAGGTGGGGGAGAACGGGTTTGGGAATGACTGGGGAGAGCTGACCTCCAGTGCTGGTCAGGGTCCCTTTCCCCAGGATGTGACCCTGTTCACCATTTCAGGCTGACCCCAACATCACCTCTTCTGTGAGGCCAGCCTCCCCTGGCAGCGGGTCCTCCCTTCCTCTGCCCCCCACCCCAGAGCACCTGCACGGGTGGGGGGCACATCCTGTGACAGGAATCCCTTCCTTTTGACATGCATATTCCTGAAGAAAACTCTTGGGGGGTGACTGTGTGCATGTCTTGCAGACATGAGTGTTGTCACGGGGCTTCTGTCCCCAAAGTGGGGGAACACAAACTCCCCTGGTCTTTTTAGGCACAATTGTCAGAGTGCCAAGTCCGGGATTTTGTGTTTGTCAGTTCACTTCACAGTTTCCAGCCTAGTTGTCCAGATTCCCTCTGGGGCACGTCCAGAGGAGGGTCCGATCCATGGCTTGTGGTGGGTCCCATGATGTCCTCCCTTGGTCACGTCACACCAACGAAACCACCCGTCCTCCCTTTTGGCTTGTGGTTCTCCCCTTGCATTTTTCAACTCATTTTTATAAAATAAGAGAAAATGCAATGAAATGTTTTGCTAGTTCCCACTAACAGCCATTGCAGTCAAGTGATGAAGAACCACAAACACAGGGGACACCTGTGTGTGGCCGGGTGTGCTGGGAAGCACTTTGCTGATGTCACCTCTTAACCACCCCTCCCACCCCTCGAGGTGGAGACCCCCCCGCCCCTGTTTACAGGTGGAGACATTGGCTCAGAGGTTAGGCTGCACGCCCAAGGCCGCTGGCTCTGGGACCCCGCACTGAGAATTCACACCGCTGCTGTGATGGGCACAGTCACCCGACCGTCTTTCTGCACTCGTGCACCTCCTGGCCCCTTGGCGTCTCTGGCCAATGGGCTGAGAGGTGATGTGACACGTGTCCCCTCTGGGCTGAAGCACAGAAGGACCAGTGCTGCCTTCCCTGTTGTCTCTTTTCTGTTTTTGGTGACCAAGAGGGCCACCTCTTCCAGACGGGGAGCTACAAGATGGGGAGCCCTCCTGGCCGGGGTCCCTCGAGACCGCGTGGAGCAGAGCGGTGGCCATGTAGCGTGAGGGAGGGAGCCACTGAGGCCTGGTTCTTTGTCCCTGCAGCAGAGTCTAGCCTGGCCTGACGAACACGACAGTCCCCCACCTCCCAGGCACCCATCCACCGCGTGAGAGGCGGGTGAACACGGTTGCACATCCCCGGCCTGCAGGAGCCCCTGGGAGGTGCTTGGTCACTGCTTCCTGGAACCGGCTGAGCAGGGCTGCGCTGCACGGGGTGTTCTGGACTTCACAGATGTGGCCTCTTGTCCACGCCAGGACGTTGGCAGGGGCTTTAGCTCAGGGCTGGCCGGGGGCAGCCTCTTTCTCTGTCGGGCCTTTCTAAACCTGGCAGAGCCACACTGAACCTGGGCACAGCTGGGGTCCCTCCTGTGTGCACCCCTCTGGAGCCAGGCACTTCCACAAAAGCCCCAGCTGCTGCTGGCAGGGTGGAGGGACGTTGGTGCCACACTAGCCCAGATGCTTCCGCCAGCGCCAGGAGCCAGGCATCACCCCCGGCCGGTGAAAGCCTTGCTGGCAGGGATGTGGTCTGCTGCGAGCTGGTGGCTCTGGGCCTCCCCAGCCTCATCCCTGCCCATCCCCACTCCCCCCTTCTTGCCACCTGAGGCCGTCTTCCGTCTGGAGACCTTTCCTGCCTGTCTGCCTGGAAGCACTCCTGCCTCCTCCTTCCCACATCTGGATGCCTTCTCCCACCCCTGCAGGGGCGCAGGGGCCTCCTCTTTTTTCCTTCCGTCACACCCCACTCACCTCTGCCACCCTGACGTGGCCCCTGCCACTTGGCTTTGCGCCCCCGGCTGACTTGTCCGTCTGCCCCAGGAGACTGTGGCGCTCAGGGCAGGGACGGCGCCGTTCCTGCCTCTCAGCCGTGCGTGGGGAGAGTGAGCGGACGCCCCCTCTGCCCGGGAAGCTGCACCTGTTTATCCAGCACCTGCTGCCTGCTGGGCTTGGGCCCCACCTGCGCCATCGGCTCACGCGGATGTCACACATGCTTGTGAGGCCGCTGTTATTTTCCGTCCCTGTCTTAGCCTGGGTTGTCCCGAAAGCAGAGCCCGGTGAGGACATGGGTGCAGACCATTTGTTGGCAACAGCTCCAGGGGCTGCGTGAGGGACCGGGAGGGCAAGACAGAGAAGGAGGAGGCGACCACGCAGGGGGCGTCCCAGGGTTGATCCCCCACTGCGGGCAGCTGGGCCCTCCGAGAGCCATGTGGAAAGCCACCCAGCACCGTCCACTCAAGCACCCAGACCCCCACTGATGGAGGGTCGCCCTGGGGGGCGTGAAGTTCCCTGCCCCTCCCACTGTGCCCTCCCCTCAGGGGCCTCCCACTGACTTCCCAGCGCTGCCATATTGGGGATGGATTCAGATAGGGAACTGAAGGACCATGGCACAGGGTTGAGGCGCCAAGTCTGAGCCTGACCCCACATGCCCTGGAGCCACCTGGGGCAGAGAGGAGGCATCTGATTTGGGTCCCACCTTACAGACAAGCAGATTGAGGCCCGGAGAGGTGACGTCACTTGCCTAGTTCCTACTGACGCTTGATGGGTGTGTGAGATCTCTGAAGACTGAAGTTCACTCTTCCATCCTTCCAAACGGCATCCCCAGCGCGCCCGCTCTGGGCGCTCTGCTGCATGTGGGACGAATGTGATGACTGAACAGTCTCGGGGCTGGAGAAGGGCAGGCTTTCATGGGGAGGGGGCCAGGGAGAGGATGCTGGGGGTGGGTAGGCAGGCTGGGGGGAGGGCACACCCTATGCCGGGGGCTTTTCGCACCTTCTCTCATTTCGTCCTCCCAGTCACCCTATGAAGCGTGCACATTATTATCCCATTTTATGGGTGACAAGTGTGAGGCTCAGAAGGATTAGCCTCTTGCTCAAAGTCATGCAGCTGGCCGGGTGAGAGCCCGGTCTGTCTGCACTTGACCATCACAGGGCAGATGGGACCATGAGTCCCATGGCGGAGGCTCCCACACCCAGCACGGTTCCCAAGACACAGTGGATTATGAGTGAACCGGTTTCTCCTCGGGGTTAGGGTCCCAGTGACAAAGGGAAGCCAGGGGCCCCACCCAAAGCAGCTGGTGGACCTGAGTCTCCCCAACAGCTTTCATTCCACTTACCTGGCTCCCCCCAACTCCTTCATCACTTCCCTGCTCGCCCTCCAAGGAACCAGCAAAGAGGCTGTTTCTAGCTCTGTACCCACAGACACTGTTGGACCAGGACCCAGTTTTGGGGGCCCTGCCAGCTCTTTCCCCCTCAGAAATTAGGGTTTCTCTTCCAAATGCCAGCGGGGCCTGGGGCTTGATAACGAGGTCCAGTTTCTAGCACACCTCCCTGCCTCTCCAGCCCTTTCCCTGCCCAGGTAGCTAAATTTTAAACAGGCACATTCCTGCTGCCCAATTTCCATTAATTGGATCTAAAAGGGTTTCTATTTTCTCCCCGAATGCTGATTGATCCAGCCGAGGTAAACAGCACCGCCAAAAATGTTGGGGGCGCTGCTGAGGGAGACGGGATAACTAATGTTACTTGACATTTACTCAGAGAGAGGAGGGGAGGGAGGTGAGTCACTCGCCCGCCTGGGTGTCAGCCCACGGATTCTGTAGAAATGAGCAGCCGCGAGGCAGGCGGGAGAAGGAAGGCTCCGAGGAGCTTCAGTTCTCCCAATTTCACAGGCTTCGGGGACCCCTGGGGGTTCTCTGCTCCCGGGGGAAGAGGGTCTCTGTGTCCTTAAATGGCTGTGTGTTCAGCTCTGGGGTTGGGACCCCTGAAGACACCAGCAAGGCTGAGCTGGTGGCTTCCCTGTTTGGGGCAGAAAGAGCCATGAATATATGCCTCTCTCTCTGTGGAAGCCCTTTGTGGGGTGGGGGTGGGGGTGCAGGGAGTCAGGCAGGAGGGGCTGCGTGCTTGGTTTCTCCTCAAAAAAAAGCTCTTCCAAGCAATCTTTGCTTCTGACTGCCTCAGTTTCCCAACT